>NC_069659.1:172925000-173550000 GCF_027244095.1 Hemicordylus capensis | reverse complement strand
CCATTAACCTCATTTAAGGGGAGGGGTTGTTAGATGGGCTAGCCACCATGGAACCACCAGGCTTGCCCATGAGCCTGGTGGTTCCGACAATCACTGGCTGGGTTCCCTTAGTCCAGTGTCCAGTGATCGTGGGAATAGGCTCTTTGTTTCTTCCACAGCTCTGATCTGGATCACTCTATTGTGGCTGCTACTTGCCTCAAGATGCAAATTGTCATTATCATCAATGGATTCCCACCTTTCCCACAATTTTTAAAAAGACTTTAAGGATGCAGCTGTACTGATGCACTGAATATCACATGTATTTTGGCTCTGATCATTGACTGCCACTAAACTTTATGCAAATGTTACAGATTTGCCAGCAAATGTGTAAAGATGGGAAAACTATGCTATGCATTTGCAAGGGATATTAATTTTTGTGCAGACATCCTTCATGCTTAATACAGCTCTAGAGTCTGAATATATGTGGCAATAAATCAGTCCCAAAGCAGATCCTACTGGAAATAATCCTGGGTTTAATCTTCACTTTAGAGAAACTACAGAAAGTTGAGGCATGCAGAGAGCTTTATAGTGTCTGTTACATCAAGGTTACCATAGGGAAAACAGGAGCACTAAGCCCCCTGCATTCAAACCATATGTGAATGGATTGAAAGCATCTCTTGCTTACCCACTGGTTTTATATACTGTGTGACTATTGTTATTAAAATGAGCCTTGTAAAAATCTATGTACTGTATACAGAAATTTGTTTGGGAGGATGAATAAATAAATATAGCAAAGCAAAACAAATCTTCCTGCTTTCAAAAAAGAAAAGAAATGCTTACTTTTGACCTCTGTTGATAACATTGCCACAGTTCAATGTTTTTCAAACCGTGTCCTGGGAGAACCCTGGCTCCTTGAAAAAAATGTATCCAGCATTCTACAGTGAGAGGATCAGTAATAGCAGACAAGCATCCTTGAAAGACAGTTTGCTCACTCATTTCCCTCTGTACTGTGTGGCCATAGGGAAGTATTGGGTATATAGGTTGTGTGTGTTTGCATGTGTATAATATCACATCAGTGTGATTCTTTCTAAGAATCTCTAGTCTCTCAACATTACAGCTGCAAAACTAAATTATTCTGTCCTTAGCAATATCCCACTGGGTTTAATAACTTCTGTAGAATATCTACAAAGTGTCCCAAATAGGCACTCTAGAAAAGCAAAGAGGCAGGAAGATAGCTATGAAAAGAGATAACATTTGAAGAAAATCTTTAGAGGATTTGATGCTGTATTATAGTTACACCTGAACTCCAGAAACAATGAAGGTCTGTACTGAAAATAAAACCTTGTGCCCTCTGCACCTGCTTTAAATCACCACCACCCCACAACAACACAAACTGCAGAATTCCCCCCCCCCTTCCTGTAGTTACAATTTTTCTTACAATCTTCCTCTGGTTACTTCCTGTAGTTACAAGCTTCCTGTAGAGCTTAGTGATTTTCTTTTACTGTTTACACTAGAGGAGACCACACCCAAGTGATTTTATTTTGCTGTTTACACTAGAGGAATGAAACCTAAGTCCAGAAACAAAGAGGTTTTCTCTCCAGAGCAGAATTTGAAATGCCTTTCTCTTACAAATCAAATGCTAGTTCCTGTATTAGTTTTGCTTGTCTGGGTTAGTGTGTTTAAATCAGAAGACTAGAAAACTCTTATTTTTTCAACTTTCCATCACAGTTCACTAGGGATGTGCAAAACGTTTTGAGCACAAAATATTTCATGCTCAAAATGGGCTATTTTGAGTGTTCCAAGTTGTTTAGGGTTACAGTCTACCTGCCAAACCCAATGGGTAGATGAGCTCTCCCTGGAAAAACAGCCCTCCAAACTGACACTCAAAACAATTAAAATGTTTCAGGTTTGTTTAATTGAAACAGCTGGCTTGGCTGCTATTTTGATGAAACATTTTGAGGATTTTGCATTTCATTTCAAGCTCGAAATGGAACATAAAATACACTTCATGCACATCCCTATACTAATCTGGGGATGACAAAATAGTCATCCAGTACTTAAAATACAAAATTTTACTACCAGAGTAGAGTCTGAGAGTGGAAATGCTAAGCAAGCTCAGACTGGGTCTTGAAGTAGATGCCAATCTGTTTCTAGCCTACTTTCCTTAAGGCAAGTAAACTTATAAGTTCAACTTGAGCCTGTACAAATAGGGCTGTTACTGCAAATATCCTCCGGAAGAGAGTGTGTGTATTCACACATCAGCCAGACTTACCCCAAAGTCCATTCGAGATCTTTGGAAGCACCCCCACACACACAAATCGGGCTTTCTCTTCCGCATTCTAGCTTGTCCCAATGTATTTCTGGGTTTTAAAGATCCTGGTTTTAAGCTAGTTTTTCTGAATATGCCGGGGCAAATAGGGAGAGGCACTGATGTAGAGTCATTAACATGATAAGAGGGCAACACGCTTTAGGAATGCAAGTAGAGTTGCCTTGCCTAGATGTGAAGACTGGGAAAAACCAGTTTTCAGGAAACAAGCTCTTTGAAAGTTCTAGTTACAAATCCTCTGTGTATGCGCAAGTTGACTTTTTTGAACAATATTAGTCTGCTTGCTTAAGGTTTTTGCTGGTTAAAAAAGAGGTTTCACCAACAAATTGATGTAAAGCACACCACACATGTGTTGGAAAAAAGGGAAGAAATCTGTTAGTGTATACAAATGCTCCTAGTCTCTCTCTCTCTCTCTCTCTCTCTCCACCCCTCCATTGGCTAGAAGAAAAACACTCAGTCATGAAATGTGAACCTGCACAAAAATAAAATCTGAGAGCAGAGTGGAGGGGCTGCTTCCTTATGCCGTGAGTGTAATTCAAAGTGGCTTCTGTCATTATATACCCCGAGAGCTGGAACCCTGTCTGGGAAAGCTCCTGGCATTGTGTGTGTTTGTGTGTGTGTGTCCCTATCAACTTCACAATGCCTGGACCAATATGAACCAAACTGAGTACATTTTTACAGGAGGACACTTGAACTTTTGAGGCTCAAGTGGGCTAACTTGTGACCGCCTAACTGATTTGGACCAAATTTGGTGCAGTTGTAGTTAGTGACACAAAAGTACACCTCAGCGGTGCAGTTTGTGATGTCACCCACACTAGTTCAAGATGGTGGACATGTGAAGGCGCAAGTGGGCTAACTTGTGAACCGCCTAACCAATTTGAACCAAATTTGCTACAGCTGTAGGGACATATAGGGATGGCTCAGGGGTGTCATTTGTAATGATTTCATCCACCCTGATTCAATGTGGTGGATGTGTGAACAGTTGAGGCACAAGTGGGCTAACTTGTGAGGATGGTAATTATCAATTAAGATTATAGTGAAATGAAATTAGGCAGATTAGTTCTCACCAGAACAACTTGTTTTTTTAATGAGACTAGAGATGGAACCATTTTTTTGGATCTGAGATGGAGTATAGCCAAAAATGTTATCTTTTACCTAAGAGATACAGCGGGGGGGGGGGGGTCAGGAGGGCTTTCTGTAAGGCAAACTACGACTCCTGGTCACACACAAAGAGGCTATTCTCACGACTGCAGAAAGCTAGCCTCCGCTAGCCCAATTTTCTGTAATCGTGAGAACCACTGGGTTCGGCTGCAAGCCCAGTAGTTCTAGAGCGGGTAACCCGCTCAAGTACCCCTCCCCTAAAACCGGGTTTGCGGAGCGAGCGCTCTGCAAACTCAGGTTTCAAGATAATGAGTAGCTGCGGCGCAGCTCCGTGCCATGCCTACTCATGAGGAGACCCCAGAGGGGAGGTGAAAAGCCACCTCCCGGCTCTGGGGGTCTCTCCAGTATGCCCTGCGCACTCGGGCAGGGCATACTGGAGCTTCCGGGGGCCGCATGAGCCCCCGCTAACTCTGTCATGGAGCCGGAAATCGTGTGGGTGTCCGATCCAGCTGCCCAAAGCTCCCACTTACTCAACTTCGCAAACCGGGTCTCATTGATCGTGAGACCCGGCTCAAAGAGTCTTCTGTATGCCCAGCTGTGTGAAGGGCTCTTCACATATGTTCTGATGAATGTGTATGGATCAAGGATGGAGTTTGCTGCAAGGATCCTCCCCCCATGCACATTCATGCTTAGAAGTTAGAACAAGGATTCTCAAACTCCCATCATCCCCAGCCACAATGGCTTTTGTAGTCCAACAATATCTTGGAACCCAGATTTGAGAGCCTCTCCCTCAGATCTGAAAAAGGGCTTGTAGGTTGTCTGGACAGGTCACTAGAGTTCTAAATGCATGTAAGTTCTTCAAGCTTCAGCCATGTCAGCTCTCAAGAAGTTGTATCTTTGAGGGCAGAGATATATATTGACATATGTACACCATGTGCACATGCATTAATTGCATGCAAGGCCGGACTGGGGGCACTGAGAGGGCGGTGGAATGTATGTGGGGGAAGGTGCCGAGTTTTGAGCAGAATAGATAATTAATGGTGGGAGTTGGGGCGCAGGGGTGCTGCGCGGGTAGGGCACACTGGGAATATGCCCTGTTGCCCTGTGGGCCCGTCCGAGCCTGATTGCATGCACACAGACTCAAAAAGTAATTGCTTCCCTATTCTCTCCCCCTGATAATCTAGATAGCAAAACCTATTGAAAATGCTCAAGTTACAAATGTTCGCTAATTAGAAGTTCTATTGTGGGACAGCACATTCTAAGGACCACTTTCTTTAAAAAATAAGACAGAAGCCTTGTAACACAGGGCTTAACACTTTGCTAACACAGCCTCCTTCAGAAGCCAGTGGAGGACAGGCTAAATATAGTATGCAGAAAGCAAAGTAGAGCCTTTAGCAATGTGAAATGAGGGTGGGAGAGTCCTTACGCAGAGATCATTGGTTTGAGCACAGGGGTGTTAAAAATACAAATGAGACCCTAATTTAATCCAAGGAATGTTAGAAGATATGACCTTATATATTTGTAGCCCCAGGTTGGCAGGAGAGATTTATCGATTCCTGAGTGGCCAGCCATACATAGCTGATGGGTAACCTGTTTAATGGATTGCAAATGTGAAGGCTTGGTATAGATGATCCCTGGACCCGTTTGCTTGAAAAAGAAGGAAGCAGCAGCAGCAGCAGCAGTAATAGTAGTAGTAGCTGTTGTTAAGGTGAAGACTTTTCCCCTGCATGGAAATACACTGCTTATTATGCAGCTATTAATAAGGAAAAGTTAGCTTCTCATAAAGTAAATTTGGACCATCAAGTTGGTGTTGACTCCTGGCAACTACAGAGCCATGTGGTCTTCTTTGGTAGAATACAGCGGGCGGGGGGGGCGGGGGGGCGGTGTACCATTGCCATCTCCCACACAGTTTGATATGATGCCTTTCAGCATCTTCCTATATCTTTGCTGCCTGATATAGGTCTTTCCCATAGTCTGGGAAACATACCAGCAGGGATTCGAACCAGCAACCTCTTGCTCCCTAGGCCATTTATATTTCCATAACATCAAATGTTACAATTGCAGCTAAATACAAAGTTGGAGACAGGATGACTTGAATAAAGATACATTTAAAATTTCTGTTTTGTAAAATTTCCTTGTTCACTGTGGTGGGTTGTTTTGTTTTGTTTCCAACCCAAAGAGATAACAGGAAATATCAGGTAGAGATATGTATAAGGAACTCTGTATAATGTATAATGTGTACCAGTTCACATAGAAGAGATAGTATACAGTAAGACTGAATGTCATGTCAGGTCCAGCACAATGTTGGACCCAACATGCCCACTGTAGCGTATCATTGGAGGGAGTTCTTTAAGAACAACAGGGTGTCTCTGACATTCAGAATAGCTCAATTTCTGGGAAACAAGTAAATGAGACAAGGCATATTCCTTGGATCCTTGAGAAGCATGAGCCCTGCTGGGAAACTGAGTTATTCCTGAGGCTTCAATCATGGCTGCAATCTTAGAAAAAACTACCAGTCCCAGGTGCCCTTGTACCACTAAAGGACACTGGAAGAATAGTTTGAGGGCAGGAAAAAACATGCCCTTTAAACACAAACTGCGGAAGGCATGTATGTGCTCCCTCTGAGCAAAGTTCAGGGAATGTCAGACCCTGTTTCCTGCCTCTACCCAATAAAAGGTATGAAGGAGGAGAAGGAGAGGCCTGCAAGGTAGAGGGTCTGGCAGAACTTGTCAGATTCCCAGCACAACACACATGGCCACTGGATAGCGTCACGGTCATGTTCTTTCATGTCTTGTTGGAACTAATATTTTGGGCTCTGCACAGACTTTTGTGCTGGCGCAGTGAGAACTAGTGCAGGTCACCCTCCTCACGTCTTTCACTTTCCATGACAGGATGCTACTATTGTATATACAACAATCTTTAGGGATGTGCATAAAACCGGTTCTCCCGGTTCGGTTCGGGTCCGAACCGGGTCCGGACCGGACCGGGGTGGTTCGGTTTTGGTTTTGCCAGACCACCCCCGGTCCGGTTCGGTTTCGAACCGGTTCGGATCTGAACCGAACTGGTTCGGATCACAAAAAGTGGCTGGTTTTGAAGGGGACATTGTGTTCTACCTGCCACCCAAATTTCAAGTCGATTGGACCTTCCTCTGATTTTTTACAAATTTTTTTCAAAAAATAAATTTTTGCCCATAACTCACAATGTGGAGCCCTTAGGGGCAAAATAGCTGGGGTGGGTGGTAGCCACCCATGGGTGTCCTCCACCCCAAAAATCCCAAGGCAATTGGTGGCTCCTAGTATTATTCGTGAATTTCTGAAGAAAATTTTTTTTCCATTGGCTAGAATGGGGGTTTGGGGCTGCCCCAGACCCACCTCTGTGGGGTGGCAGCACCCCCAAAGTGGGTCCGGGGCCATGGCAAAAATGCCCTCAGTCCCTCCCAGCAATCCCCGTAGAGATAGGAGTGATGGTTCTGTTGTTTTTCTGAGGTATTCTGAGTGTAGATTCTATGATAGCTTATGAGATTTCCAATGAGACACCATGAATCCACTCTCATTTGCTATCACAGAATCCACACTCACTCAGAACACCTCAGAAAAACAACAGAACCATCACTCCTATCTCTACGGGGATTGCTGGGAGGGACTGAGGGCATTTTTGCCATGGCCCCGGACCCACTTTGGCGGTGCTGCCACCCCACAGAGGCGGGTCTGGGGCAGCCCCGAACCCCCATTCTAGCCAATGGAAAAAAATTTTTTCTTCAGAAATTCACCAATAATACTAGGAGCAACCCAACAATTGCCACCCCATCTTTTTGGCCCCTCTCTCTGGGCGCCCTAACACGTAACACCTAGTCAGTCCATCTTAATGCCTACCTACTACCACCACTCCTATCCAAGCAAGTAAGAGGAGGACACTCAGAGAGACAACACCCACTCTCTGATCTAACAAAAAGGCCACTGCTGTGCTGCCTGCCAGCACAGCAGCAGCAGCGGAGCAGCACACTAAGCACAAGAGCAGCACACACAGAGAAGAAGCAGGAGGCGGAGCAGCAGAGCAGCAGACCTGCCGCTCTGCATGATGGGTGACGTGATGCCCAAAGAAACCACCGCCTCACTCAGTGCCTGCCACTGACTAGGCCCGACAGACAGAAGCCAGCCAACCTGCTCTGCTCTGCTCTGATGCTCCCCATGGATGATGCACACACACCCTACATCTGCATCCAAATGACCAGACCAGACCAAGTGCGCAGAGTCAGCACAGGCCAGCAGCCACCAGCCCAGCAACAACAACAGCTACTACTGCTACCACCACAACCAGTGTTGCCGCTACAATAACATTCCCAGTCCAGTCACGCGCGCCACAGCCTGAGCCTAGCACACAGCCAACAGCTGCTGCCAGCCAGTACCTGGCAAGCCCAGCCAACATGAGGAGGAGAGAGCTAAGTAGACGGCGCACGCACATCACCAACCCATCACGACGGCGCAACTGCAAGGGGAGAGGGCACAATTACAGGCAGGAGGAGGAGGAGGAGGCAAGGCAATCCTAGCACAGATTTGAAAGTTTAAAATCCACCAGGACATCTTCTAGAATCTAGACTTCTGTTTTTTCTACCACCAGCTGTAGTGTCTAGTTAGTCAGTGTGCTGTGCAGCTGAGCTGCGTGTGAGGAAGGATGATTGTAGCTAGTTCTTTAGTTTCAGCAGACTGAGCATTGAGCATGGGCAGTGGCCTTGGGAAGCAACACAATTACACGACACTCACCTGCTGCTGCTGGTTCTAGAAGTTGCCTCTTCTCGTTTTTTCACCTCTTCGTGTGTGTGTGTGTGTGTGTGTGTGTGTGTGTGTGTGTGTGTGCAGTGAGTGCATGCCTTTTGCCTTGCTGGAAAGAAATGCTTCTCTGGTCCACCACCACATATCTGCTCAAGGACACAGAGGCCCAAGGCAGAGGTGGTGGCACCAGTGTGAGTGCATGTGTGCTGGTGGTGTTTGCCACCACAGGTGTTTTGTGTGTGTATGTGTGCGCTGCTAGCTAGGAGGGGGGAGGGAGGGAGGCAGGGAGGCAGGGAGGCAGGGGGGAGGAAAGGGGAGGGGGAGAGGGATGTAGAGGGGATTGAAGGGGGGAGGGTCCGGCTCAGAGTTGGTCAGCCACATATTTGTGCACACACGTGCTCACGTGTGTGCTTCGGTGGGAGAGAACAGACTCTCATCATCTGCCAGACCGGGGTTGGGGGCAGGTGAGGCGGTGGTGGGCTGGAAGGGAGGGAGGATGGAAGGTGGTGAAGAGGAAGGGGAGAGGATGAGAGGGGAAGGATGGAGGGAGGCATGGGGGGGAGGAAAAAAAACATGTAGACAGACACACCACACTACACACAGAAAGCATCCACACACAGAGACAGTGCTAGGCATCCATTCACACAGACAGACAGACAGACAGACACACAACAGGAAGAGACAGACTGAGCCTGCACCACACACACACACACACACACAGACCCAATTCCCCCCCTGCACAGTTATCAATCAATATGTTGTGTTGGCAGCCAGTTCATTGCTATTCTGATGGTTTTGGGTTTTTTGCCATCAGCCAACATCAACAGTGACCACAATCAAGATGAACATAAGATGATAATAATTCATTCGTTTCATTTGAAAAAATCACCCAGTCATTTTCTCCATGTAAACCAAGCCCCCCACACATGATTTCTGGCAACATTTTCACTAAAATCAATTCATTTGGCATTCATCATTTTGTTCTCCCTCTGTCACCTTTTTTTCTTTCTTTTGCATAATTTTGAGGCTTGATTTTGACATGGGGTTTTTAAAGAAAAAATTATTTACATGTTTATTTACATACAGTATTTACATATCTACACTGCATTTTAGAACGTATACCCGCCGCTGCCGCTAAGTCTAGTACTCCGTGGGCTGTGCTACTTTGGGGGGGTGTGCCGTGCCCACGCCAGGTCCCCAAATGCTGACAGGTGGATAGATAAAGGGCCTGTGCTGGTCAGCATTGGGTTTCTTTTTAGGTGGGCGTGGGCATTGTAAACATCTGGCCAGTCGCAGCACTACAACTACTACTACAACTGCATCTCTGTGTGGGCACACTACACGCTGCGACTGGCTGGCACGGCTCAGCATCTGTCACGTCAGCTCAGCTAGAGGTGGAAGGGGGGAGGGTAGGGATAAGCACAGAGGTCGAGCCAGGCAGGTGACCAACCATGGGGCAACCCACGGTAATCACTCGCCCGTCTCAAACTGCAGCTTGGGGTAGCCCAACAGGGGGAGGTTCACCTTAAGGAAGACCAGCTGCTCCACCAGACCAGGGTCCAAGCGGGAGCGAGAGGGTGTCACCACGTCCCCGGCACGTGAAAACACCCGCTCGCTCTGGACACTGGTTGGGGGGCAGGAGAGGAGGCGCACAGCCACCACCGCCAGGTCCAGCCAGACTTGGCGGCAGCTCGCCCAGAACTGTGCGCAGTCCACGCCGTCTCCCTCCACAGGCTCCTCCAAGTACTGCGCAACACATTGCTCAGCACTGGAGGGGGGCCTGGCAGGTCGAGCCTCCCGCATACCAGGCATGGCGCCATAGCAGAACCGCTGAAACCACTGGGCGGATCTCGAGTCGGTAGCAAATGGCTGCTGCGATGGCGCCGCCTGGGATGCCGCGCTGCTGGACTGGGAAGAGGGAGGGGAAGGGGAAGCTGACGCCGGCTGGCCGCCCATGCTGCTGCTGGGTGCGGGTTGGGCCGCGAGGGCTGCCCCCGCACCACTACCAACACCCTGGTCTCTGCGGGCCCTAGCGGCCTCCTCCTCCCTAACCTTCTCGACCAGGATGCCCTTCCACCTGGGCAAGTCGTCGGCACTCACGGCATTGCCCTTGAGGGCTGGGTGACAGAGACAAGCGAGGACATACTCCTCCCTGTCTCCCAGCACATCAATGAGCTGCTTGTCAACCCCAGACCTCAGCCTCCCAGCCAGAGCACGACCCTCTGGCGTGGTCAGAGAGATATGGAGTCCACCCATCAGCTTCTCGAGACCAACAGCTGTGGGCAGCGCCTGGCTCAAGGGAGTGGTTTTGCCACACAAGCCCTTCGTGGCAAGCTGGAAGGGCTCGAGTGCCGACACCGCCTCGGACATCTGCTTCCACTCTGCGTTCGAGAAGTCGCAGACATCCAAGGACTCGTCCCTCGCCAGGGCGACAAGGGCTCTCTCCTGCTCCAACAGGCGCTGGAACAGGAGGAAGGTGGAGTTCCACCGCGTCTCCACATCCGTAGGGATGAGATGGCGAGGAAGGCCAAGGTCATCCTGCTTCTGGCGAAGCAGTCTCCTGGACTTCTCGCTGCGGTGGAAGTGGGCGGCCAGCTTGTGGGACTTATCCACAAGCGTGGCCGTGGCAGCAACAGCAGCTGGGATGGGGCGGGCCCCCTTCTCCTGGGACGCCTTCAGCTCCTTAAGGCCAAGGGCGTCCCTGACGGTCAGATGGAGCGTGTGTGCCATACACCGTATGTTCACACAGTCCATGACTGTCTCGACAGCGGCGGTAACGTTGGCTCCATTGTCGGTGACAATGAAGCCACGGGAGAGGTGTGGACACCCGCCAATCCACTCCTCTATCTGGCGGTCGAGTACGGCCGCCACCTCCTCCGCGGTGTGCCTCGTGTCCATCGTCTCCACGTGCAGGACGGCCCACCTGTGCCGTAGTGCATCGGGAGCCGCGCCGGACCCGGAAGCATCGCCCGCGGAGGTCCCCTCACTCTCCGGTCCCCACCAGTGGGCAGTGAGGGCCAGGAAAGAAGCGTGCATCCCACTGACACTGGTCCAGAGGTCAGTCGTGAAATGCACGCTTGTCCCGGCCGGAGCTGCACGCAGCTCGGCCGACACGAGCTCCCTGCACCGGCGGTACAGGGAGGGGACCACGTTCCGGCTGAACGTGGTCCTTGAGGGGATGACATATTCGGGAGCCAGGTATTGGAGAATCCGGCGGAAGCCGTTGTTCTCGACCACCTGAAACGGCTGGTCATCGGTGGAAATCATCTCCCCTATGAGGCGGGTGAGGTGATGATGGTCCACGCGAACAATACGCTGGCTGCCCGAGGACTGCGTCCACCGCTGGACGGGCAGTGTAGCCTGCCTGCTGGCTGGCACACTGCCGCTGCCCGCCCTAGTGGCAGATGCACAAGGCGCACTAGCGCTGCCAGCCTGTCCCCTGAGACCTGGGTGGTGACGCTCTAGGTGTCTCCACATAGGCGTCGTACCCAGGTGCGCAGGGTCCCTTCCACGGCTGATAAGCATCCTGCAGTGGACACAGCGGGCGTGGAATGGGTCATCTTGAGGGACCTCAAAATGCACCCATGCACCACTGCCCTTGGCCTCCTGCACCCTGGGCACCGTCCTAGGCCGTTTCTCGCAGGGTGGCTGCAGTCCTGGGGGGGGCGGCCGCCGCTGCCTGCCCACTGCTGCCACCCAACCCGCCCCTTCCGCCCTCCACAGCGGAGGAAGGGCCCGGCTGAACTGGCATCGGAGAGGCAGGCCTCTCCTCCACCACCTCGCCAGACCGCTCCCCACCAGAGTGTCGGGCTTCACGAGGGGGGGCCCCACTGAGCGGCGAAAGGATCGGGGGAAGGGGCCCCAGAGGGAGGGAGAACCTGGCTGCATCGCTGCCAGCCGCACGGTCCTCACCGCCCTCTACCTGCTCTTCCAACTCCATAGTCTCCTCCACCTCAACAACTGGCGGTAGCTCAGCAGCACCTGGTGCCGCCGGCGAGGAGGGACCCGCCACAGCCCTAACGGTGCCTCTGCCTCTGCCGCGATTGGCGGCAGCAGGCGTGGGGAACTGAATCCTGCGCACCAAAGATGGGGCCGGAGCAAAGAATTCTCCAATGGGGAGAACTGGGGTGTCCTCAGGCTCCCCGCGTCCTCTCCCTCCCCGTGCCGCAGGCGCACCCCGCACCTGGCCTCTCCCACCTCTGCCTGCCAGCCTTGAGCGAGCCCTGCCCGCCACACGGCGCTCAGACATGCTGCTAGGTCAGAAGGAGGGAGACTTTAGGAGGAAGGCCAGAGACAGGGTCAAAAAAATAATTTGGAGGGGCTTAGGGCGGGGCCAAAAAAAAGGCAGCTGATTTGGAGACGGCGGGGGGGGGGGGGGAGTTTGTTTTTTTAAAAAGGAAGCCAATTGGGGGGAAAGGAAGACTTTTTGATGGGGGGGGGAGCCAATTGAAGTGAGGGGGAGGGTGTCCTTTTAGAATTTGGGACTCGGGAGTCAACCAAGCCAATTGGGGAGATGGGTCTGGGAGGGTTTTTTTTAAAAAATAGGGGGTTAAAGGGTGGACCCCTGGTGTGGGTGGCACGGGCAGTTGGGTGGAGTAGTTGTGGTGTGGGTGGCAAGTTTTTAAGTTTTTTGGGGGGGAGAGTGGATGGGGGGAGGGCACAGCACCTACCGGGGGTGGGGGAGGGACGCAGTCCACGCTTGGGAACCTGCAGATCAAAGGAGGAAAGCCTTATTTAGTGAACTGGAACACAAAGTGTGGGTTCTGGGGGGTGGTTCTCAAGTAATGCTCCTGTGGGGGGAGCATCAAACTCAATGCAGCCTATTTAGTGACTCTAAATTGCACACAACCAAAACCAGAACCCAGTCACACCTAAACAGAGGTTGAACCCACCCACTCTGTGACTCTGCCCGCCCAATGCCATGGCAAGCAAGCAGCAGCAAACACTTGATGGCAGCATCATGGATTGAACATCATCATCATATGTGTGTATTGGCCCAGCATGTAGTGGCAGCATCAGAACCCAGGACCCCACTCAGACTGCCCCAGAGGCAAGGAAGCACTCTGGCATGGCATTGGCCCAGCATGTAGTGGCAGCATCCGATCCCCTGACCCCACTCAGACTGCCCCAGAGGCAAGGAAGCACTCTGGCATGGCATTGGCCCAGCATGTAGTGGCAGCATCCGATCCCCTGACCCCACTCAGACTGCCCCAGAGGCAAGGAAGCACTCCGGCATGGCATTGGCCCAGCATGTAGTGGCAGCATCCGATCCCCCTGACCCCACTCAGACTGCCCCAGAGGCAAGGAAACACTCTGGAAGAAGGCACCTGTTCAAAAACCACCTGCAAGACGCATGCAATGCAACGCAACACACAGCAGCAGCAATTTCTTTATTGGGCATGAAGACACAAGTTACAACGGTACATCTCCTCTCCCTCCTCCCCACACCCAAATGCATTTCAAGATAGGGGTGTCCCTATTTAAAACCGCCAGCTAGGGAGAGAAAGGGGGCAACAAAAGGTGCACAATTGCACACGCACTAACCCCTCTTCTTCCGGTCCTTCTCCTGCCGCTCACTGCTGGTCACGGATGCGCCGCCAACAGCCAACCCCCTGGGCTGGGACACAACAGGGCGGCCGCACGAGGCACAGGCAACCGGGGTAGTTCAACGATGGAGGGGCAGAAGTGAGGAGACCACACTATTTATGTGTTGTTGCTCAACTCACCCCCAAGCAGAGACAAATGAAATAAAACAACTTTCAAAAGAAAAATAACCGATGGCGGGGACCTCCAGGTGAGGTCGGAGGTAGGATACTGTGTGGCTGCAGCTGTGGGAGGAAGAAGAAGTGAAGGGATGAGGAGAGAGAAAGAGAGAGAGAGAGGAAGAAGAGAGGAGGAGCTGTAATGTAGCAGCAGGGAGGGGGATTCGGGTGTGGGAGGAGGACAGCAGCAGCAGCGGTGACGGTCCCAAGAGGGGGAGAGACCAACAGAGGGTGTTTGGGGGGGTGGAGTGTGTTTCAGGGGGTCTGGGGTATGTAGCGGGGAGTCAGGGGGGCAAGAGGGGGAGAGACCAACAGAGGGTGTTTGGGGGGTGGAGTGTGTTTCAGGGGGTCTGGGGTATGTAGCGGGGAGTCGGGGGGCAAGAGGGGGAGAGACCAGAGGGTGTTTGGGAGGTGGAGTGTGTTTCAGGGGGTCTGGGGTATGTAGCGGGGAGTCAGGGGGGCAAGAGGGGGAGAGACCAACAGAGGGTGTTTGGGGGGGGGTGGAGTGTGTTTCAGGGGGTCTGGGGTATGTAGCGGGGAGTCAGGGGGGCAAGAGGGGGAGAGACCAACAGAGGGTGTTTGGGGGGTGGAGTGTGTTTCAGGGGGTCTGGGGTATGTAGCGGGGAGTCGGGGGGCAAGAGGGGGAGAGACCAGAGGGCAGGGTGTGTTTTGGGGGGATTAGTATGCGTCAAGGGGGATGAATCTGGGTGGGAGGGGGCAGGCAGGGCAGGAGTGGAGGAGGAGGAGGTGGCAGTGGGGGGAGTGGGTTTCTGGAGGGGAGGGAGGGGGGAAGCTGGGAGCAGAGGGCCACACAGAGAGGGGAACAATCAATGAATCAATCAAAGCAAACCAAACAATATGAAAAAAAGTCCCAAAAAAAAAAACACCTGGGAACAATGGGCAGAAAGTCTGGGGGGGGGGGGGAGAGGAACCAACAACAACCAGCAGGGAGGAATGGGACACACACACAGCAAAACCAGAACCAAAAGAAGCTAATTGATTTCACACAAAAAACCAAAGTAACTAAGACAGGACTCAACAGGCAGCAGCAGCAGCACCAGGGAGGATGGGGAACAACACTCAGTCTGGGTGGGAGGGGGCAGGCAGGGCAGGAGTGGAGGAGGAGGTGGCAGTGGGGGGAGTGGGTTTCTGGAGGGGAGGGAGGGGGGAAGCTAGGAGCAGGACCACACAGGGGAACAATCAAATTTGAATCAAAACAATCTATACACAAAGTAAAAAAAAGGAAACCAAAGGGCAGCCAGAAAGTCTCAGGGCGGGGGGGGGGGGGTAACAACTACCAGGGGGAGGGACTGGGGGAGTGGGTGGGACACACACAGGGAGCAAAACCAAAACCAGAACCTAATTCCACAAAGAAATCCAAAGAATGCAAGGCTCAACAGGCAGCAGCACAGGAGGGAAACAATCTTATCTGGGTGGGAGGGAGGGAGGGAGGGAGGGGGGAAGCTAGGAGCAGGGCCAGAGGGGAACAAATTAACAATCAAAATCAGAACACAAGGAATCAAATTGCAGCAATAATATAAACTAAATCCTCAGAAACACAACTCAGACAGGCAGCCAGCAATAGCAATAGCAGAAGTTATTAATTAAAAACCAAAATCAGCAAATATATAAATTTACACAGAAGCAATAATTGAATGGAACTCAAAAAGTGGAACAAAAGGCAGGCAAGGCACAAAAACAGGAAAGCAATGCAGAAGATGGGGGGGGGGGGGGAGGAGGGAAAGCCAAAACTTTGGGAGAAGGGTTGAGAGAGAAAGGGTGAAGAGAACAGAAAACACAACAGGAAAAGTTGGAAAAAGTTGAGGGGAAAGTATTAAAGAGGTTTGGACAGAGACAGACAGAGGGCAGATGGACAAGGTGGCACACAACAACACACAGAGAGAGCAGAGAGACAGACACACACTAATGTGACACACAGTCAGCAGGGACTCACAGCAGACACCAGCAGCAAAAGAGCAAGCAAGGTCTCAGAGATGATCCCACAACTGCAGCCAAGAGAAGTTTCCAGAGAAGAGGCTTGGGTTTATATAGGTTTGAAATTCCCTCCTTTGGGAGCCCCCACCTTTGCACTCCCCCCACGGCCAACAGGGTGCCAGCTCTCAACAGTGCAACAGCCAAGCAGCCTACCAGACCAAAGGACTCATTCTGGCCAATCAAAGGATCAATAGCACAGCCAATACAATGCCTGAAAATAGCATCACAAAATGGATGCTAGGAGCAAAAGTTTCAGGAATCAGCCACAAAATGGAGGACACACTTCAAACTTTAAAGGGACACTCCACTGACTCCAGAGACTCAATTGAACTCCCGAACCGGTTTGGGAAACCCGAGCCGGTTCGGAGCCGAACCGACTCGGATTCGGTCCGGATCGGTCCCAGAAGGGCCCGATTCGGTCCGGGATCGAACCGCCGGATCCGGACCGGTTCGGGACGAACTGGTCCGGATCCGGACCGAACCGCACATCACTAACAATCTTTTCTGGAGGATGGCAATTATCCTAGACCAACTGTAAATAACAAAATAAGGGTGTTCTGCTAATATTTCTGTGTGTGTGTGTGTGTGTGTGTGAGAGAGAGAGAGAGAGAGAGAGAGAGAGAGAGAGAGAGAGAGAATGCCTTATAGACAGTTGGCTTCAATAGCAGTGATCCAATAGAGAAAGACAGGTAGTTCCTGGCCTGGTTATACCACTTTTGTTTCACATAAAATGTAGTTAACTTCATTTTCCATTATTTTTCCTTTTTCTCCCTGTAGTGCATTTAGCTCTTTCTTCCCCATCTGAATTGATAAATATGTTGTTCTAACATCCGTATTTTATTAAATAAAATTCTGCTCAGCCTCTCGGGACTTCTTCCAATATTTCAGTCATACTCTATATTTTTTTATGGCTGTTTCTCTCTCACCTTCTTTTCTTGTGCTGCTATTTCTCAGAGGTATAAGTTATACAGAACAAGTGGAAATATATATATTGCAGTGCTGCTAGAACAAGGGACAAATACAAAATAAATATCCACTCTCTATTGCTCATGAGCAGAGAAGCAAAATATTTTGTTAGAAGCCAGAGAGCGTTCTTTTTACCTGTTGTCCCGGATAATAAGTCTTTCTTACTTTTACTGGAAACAGATATATAGCCATTTTTTGTTGTTGTTTCATGTGTATAATGTTTTTGCCTCATTTTAAGTATGTTCATGTTGCATAGTGATGTACTTATGGCAAAGGCGTGTACTAGGGATTTTCTCTTAAATCATCTAAGCATTTTATCTGTATAAAAATGAAAATGCAGTAAAGTATTTTCAGCCTGAATAGAGCATATTTACTATGGACAGTTGCTTAAACCAGATACATAGATGTTCATTTCTCATCGATAGTGGTTTGGACAGTTTCAAATGTCATTTTCTTATCACCAGCAGACATCTCCACTATTGCAAAGACAGAACTCATTCCATCGGCTGAAACTGGCCCCAGAGAAAGGTTTGAAACGATCTTTCCAGACACTGGGTGATAGGACAGACAGTCATGGAGGGAGGTAGCCAATAGCACTTTCCTCCCAAACATACAGTAAAAGGTATGGGGGGAAGCCAACTCCAGTGGAGATGCAGCTGGGTGTGGCCCTATTGCTGACTCATCAGAACGGTAAGGAAAAGTCAATTGCCTATCTGGCACTGTGCACAACAGCAGCAGTGGTGGATGTGAAGGAGGGAGTTGGGGAAGCAGCATCATGTGGAGCTCAGAGCAAGGTGATCTTGTAAGAGTCCAAGTCTTTTGTATTCTGGGGCTTGGCCTCTCATGAGATCTGAGACAGCTATGGAGAGGTAATTAAAGCCCTGGCCAATGATATGCTAGTTGGCCAGAAGCCATGCTGTCTAGGTAGGAATGCCCCCAAAAGGGAAGAAGTCAAGCTGATAGGAAGGTGGGGGTGTTATGGCAGAGATGCGTAAATTGGTCTTAGTTTTGTTACAGGTTTTGCTGAGGAAGCATGATACGGTTCGTAAATGTGGCACAGAAGAAGGATTTTTTTCAAACTTTTTCCTTTCATGCCACTTTTGTGCCCCAAAGCTGTTTGTCCCATTAGTAGAAATGTAGTCTGTACCATATGGTCTTACTAACACAGCAAAACATGACTTTGGGTAAGAAGATTTCTTAAGGAAAATAGCATAAAAGAAAAGGACTAAATATAATTCTTACTGAACCACTGTTCTGATCCAGTGTCGCCCCGCCCCCTTCACTATAGCTGCTATTTGCAAAATGTGGATTTTACCCTGAGACTCCAAGGAAACAGCTGCATGGAGGACAGTGGGCTTCCTACCTATGACCCACAACAGCCAGAACATTAACACCAGATAGATAAGCCAGTGAGCTGGTTTGGCTAATGCATCTGAACCGGTCCTACCCACATGAACATGCAAATCCCCTCTCGGTGTGTCATTCAAGTTTTCATAATTGTGTTGAGGGGAAATTCAGGGACAACTTGCCCCCTCACATAGAATTTGAAAAACCCTACATCTTATTTAATGTTTGGATGAAAGAATGTGACTATGAGAACTTGAATGGCATGATATTAGGGGTATATGTGCATGCATGTCCTTAACTACACATGGGCGGGATTAGTTTGGATGCATTGTCTGAACTGGCCGCGATGAGGCAAGTCTTTCTCTCCCAAATAGCCAGTAATGGGGGAGGGGACTCAAATGCCTGATTAGCATAAGACAAGTCTTAGTGCTATGGTTGTGAGGAAATGTGATTGGGACCTCTGTATGCACTGGGCACACTACATCTGTATTGTATGTTTAGCGTTACTCTTTCTCACTTCTGTGTTCTATCTATTTACAACAAAGTTCTAGATCAGGCCTGCTCAACTTAGGCCCCCCAGCTGTTTTTGAACTACAACTCCCATAATCCCCAGCCACAGTGGCCAATAGCCTGGGATTATGGGAATTGTAGGCCAACATCTGCAGGAGGGCCGAAGTTGAGCAGCCCTGTTCTAGATAAATGTCAAAATGGGCACTTATTCCTTTAAAAGCAGTTTAATTACAACTATTAACTTCTACATAAAAGTATTTTTCTCTACTAGTTAACTACATAGTTTTTAAAATGATTGGGATGAGTTCTGTAACTATTTTGAAATACTTTGAGGTTGTTCTCATGTCCTTGGAAGTGGGGCTGGAGAGAGCTGAGGGGAAAGCAGGCAAGCTCCTGTCTTCATCCCCTGCCCCCCCCCCACTGAGTGGTGGCCATCTTGGGATCTGCCGTGCCCACATGAGCGGTGTCGCCCACACAGTTGCCTGCTGTGGTAGAACAAACTATTGCTGCTTCATACTCCGAATACCACTTAGGCCATCAGAAACAAACACGTCTTTCGAATTTAAACGAAAACAATTCCATATAAGATTAGCTTTCTCAATTACCATCAACAAGTCACAGGGGCAAACGTTTGACAAAATCTGCCTATACTTACAAAAAACATTTTACAACCATTGACAACTTTACGTAGGTCTCTCATGAGTCAGATCATTTGACTCACTAACAATTGTATCAGCACAACAGGAGATCGAAAACTGCATTTATAAAGAAATCTATGACGATGAGCACACACAAAGGGACTGTGGTCGGGGGCAAGAAGAGCAATGAAGTACTAGTGCACAGATGCTCTGCATAGGTTCAGCTAGTTTATTTTATTCAAAAATACTCTGTGCAAATTGGTCTTTTCTAGTTGGAGTTTACTAGTACTTTACGGATTATAGTGCAACTGTTGACTGTACTGCTTTGGAGGTAGGCATACAGCAGAGTAAATGCTAAACCTTAGAAGATATCACAACTAACTTGTGAGAATAGTATTTCCAACTGAAATCTGAAACATTGACTTCAATGAAATGATTTATCCATGGAGGCTATGGAATTCTATTTTCAAACGTATCTAAGCAAATGCAAAGTTTGATTAAAATGTTTGAAACTTTAATCCTCTTGAAAAATCTTCCTAATGCAGATGTGAATATAAAACTATGATCCACTGTGTATTTTTATATTATTAGTGTTGTTGTTTCTTGTTTGCACACTCGAGCAGGTGTTATTGACTGGTTTGTTTTATCCAGACATCGAGTTCTTCCCAAGGACCTGGTATGCCAGAATTTTGTTATCAATATTGTTGTTGTTATAGGTATCGCCGCAAAATGTAGGCTGTTCCCAGTGAAGTTGTTTTTTTTAGTTGGCTGATGGTGATTTCTGTGGCCCCTATGGTGTTTAGGTGCTCTTCAAGATGTTTCGGAATTGCACCTAGGGCTCCAGTTACTACTGGGATTATTTTGATCTTCTTTTGCTACAGCCTTTCAATTTCAATTTGTAGATCTTTGTATTTTGTTATTTATTCTGTTTCATTTTCTTCTATTCTGCTGTCACCTGGTATTGCTATGTCAATTATTTTGACTTGTTTTTCTTTCTTCTCGACTACAATTATATCTGGTGTATTGTGTAGCAGATATTTGTCTGTTTGTAGTCGCAAGTCCCATAATATTTTTACATCTTTATTTTCTATAGCTTTTTCAATTTTGTGGTCCCACCGATTTTCGGCTATAGGTAGCTTGTATTTTTTGCAGATGTTCCAGTGTATCATTGCTGCTACCTTGTCATGCCTTTTTTTTGTAGTCAGTTTGTGTGATCTTTTTTTAAAAAAATCAACAACAAATAGCAAGTGCCACCTCTGTAAAGAAGCAGATGAAACAATGGACCACCTAATCAGCTGTTGACTTTCCATGCAACTTCCAATAGTCCATGTACAGCAGATGGTTTATTTTACTTGATGTTTTAGATGTTTGGTTTCCAAGGCTTATATTCTTTAGTATTTGTGAAGTGGAGTCATGGCGATTACAAACAACAGAGGGGATAGTGAGTCCCCTTGGAAAATACCTCTTCTGATGCTAACCTGTCCAAGTGTCTCGCCATAACTGTGTACTCCATATGCTCATTGCTTTTTAAAAAATAAATATCTGAATATTTTTGCTGACACCAGTTGTTTCTAAACATTTTAGTATCCATCAGTCAAAGGCTTTCTTGTAGTCAATCCATGCAAAACTTAAATTTGTTTTTCTTCTTTTGCAATATTCTGAAATCATTTTGTCAATCAGCAGCTGGTCTTTTGTGCCTCTGGTGTTCAGGCAATTTCGTTTCTGTTCAACTGGAAACTGCTTATTGGTTAATAGGTGTTGCATTACTTCATCTGCTATTATGCCAGTAAATAATTTGAACATGGCTGGCAGGCAGGTTTTTGGTCTATAATTACTTGGAACTACACCTTTTGATGAGTCTTTGATAATCAAGTGAGTTTTGCCAGTTATTAACCATTGTTCAATATCACCTCCTTGCAAAATGTGATTGAACTGTTTTGATAGTTGTTTATGAAGGCCTGTTAGATGTTTTAGCTAGAAGCCATGCAGTTCATCATTGCCTGGTACAGTCCAATTTTTAAGTTTCTTTGCTCTTTCACTTATCAATTCTGATGTTATTATTAGATCTTGAATATGTTGGTTACATTTTTTGACATCGTTTACCCAGCCTGCTTTTTTATTGTAATTTGTTGGATTGTCCCATAATTGTTCCCCAGGATTGCACTATTTTTTCTTTATTTGGTATTTCTGTGTTTCTTGCAGTTTCTCTTTCTATGCTTTGTTAGAAGTGTTTCTGATTTGTCTGGAATTGGAGATTCTGCCTTTGTTGTGTAATTCTGGCTTCGTATCTGCTAATCTTCTTTAACACTGCTATTATTTGCTCCTTTATTATTTCCAGGACTTCTCTAATTTTCCTTGAATCTAGGTGGTATTTTTGGATCAGATACTGTTTGGTGTTTTCATTCTTCAGCTTCTTGTCTTTCATATCTTTCAGTTTACTAGCATCTGATCTAAGCCTGGAGATTTTATTTCCTAATCTAAATTTCCCTTTAGGTGATATGCTACTTTCTTTTTTTACAGGTCTACTGATCTTATATCCGAGCTCTTGTGTTATTGTTGCTGCGCTGTATATTAGTTGGTTTGTTTCTTGCAAATTATTGGTTGTTATTTCTACAAGTGCAGCATTTATATCTTTTAATGCCTGAGCAAGTTGTTTTTTGGCAAGTGTTTTGAGAGCTGGAAGTCGAACCCTGGTGTTTGTTTGGTTCATGTGCTCAGTTATTTTTTGCTTTAGTTCTTGTTGCTTTTCTGTTAAATTGCACTCAGGTTTTTGAGATGAAAGCAAAGGAGAGGTTGTCTGGTTTTGAATTTGAAACAGTTTTGAATTTGAATCCTCCACCTGCACCTGAACAACTTCTTCAGTTGGTGGTGATCCTTTTCCATATCTTGAGCCTGTGTTCCTGTTGCTCTTTGCAGTTCTTCCAGTTCAACTTCTGTGAATACTTTATTTCTTGTTATGAATCTTTTCTGGTCTGCTAGCCTTTGTTCTGTTATTTCTGTATCTGGATGATCCTTTTTCCAAATTTGGTACATTCTTTTTAAATAACTTCTGGTGGGACGAGACTTGTAATAACAAATCATTATTTCCTTGTTAGTGTTTTTTGTCTATTTTTTTTCCAGTTAAGGGGCATTTCTTCCAGTAGCCCTGCAGTCTCCAGCCCTGGTTGCTCAACTGAAGATCCTGAGTCCTGTAGCGAACTTACCACCAGATGTCCAAGGACTCCAGCACCTGGGGTGGTCCTTGTTGACCCGGGCAATGACCGACCTGGTATATATTCATTAAATTTACGTCTCACCATATTGTTTATGAGGGAGGCACTCTTCTTCTGCCTCCTCTGATAAGACCTGTCCGGTATGGTTGGACCTCAGGCATAGCTCTCATCTTCCTCAGAACAAGCAAGCCCCACAACCACGCCAAGGTAGTGCCTCATTGGCACTAATAATAATTGGCAATTAATAATAATAATAATAATAATAATAATAATAATAATAATTATTATTATTATTATTATTATTATTTAAAGCAACCACCACAAGAAAAATATGCTAAAGGCTTTAGCAAGTATAAACACAAATCCTTATAAAATCTCTATATATTAAACATGATTGAAATTAGTTGTTTCATTTGTACACTGTTTGTGCTGCTCCTCTGAGACTTTATTAAGGCTCTTAATGTAAAAAAAAAATCTTTTAGAAAAATGCAGTACTTAATGGCTATTGCTATTTATATACTTCCATTAAGAAGGAAATGAGTGGAAATGTTTTCAATTGAAATGCTAATAGAAAGAGGGGAAAAACTTAATTTTCCATGAAGGAAAAGTCATTTATGCTTATATTAAGTATCTCTTTGAAACATTATTCCTCACATCCAGAGATTTTTTTTCTAATTAAATAAATCCATATTTGCCTCTTTTAGTTATATCATCAGTATGGCTTTCATAGACACTGTCAACTATCAAGAATACTTATAAATTCTTTTGAATTTACTCCATTAAAGTACGTATATAATATGTGTTGATTGGGATTGAAGTTAGAAATAATGGTGGGGATATTCTTTCTCAGGGGTTCCCAAAATTTACTGAAAGAAGCATGTGGAAATTAACTGTCTTGCTTCAGATCTCAATGGGATTATGTTGTTATTATTAGCTTTTTCATACCTGGACTGCCCAGCAACAGTGATGGAGATATGGGCAAATTACTGCTTATCACACCCTTTTCCTAACTGCTTTGGCCTTTGTATATATGAATATTCAATTTTGCTATGACCTTTGAATATATGCCTTATACTGCCCCATCTAGCTCAGTACAGTCTGAACTGAACCTAGGACCCTCTACTTGCAAAGAATATGTTCCCTCACTGAGGTTTAAGTCCTCACTATGATAGAGTTATCATAATTTGAAATGAAATAAACAAAAACAGCCACGTTTCTCATGGTGTCCTGTCAGAGGCAAGCAAAATAAAAATATAATCTGTGCAATTTAAAGAGGTACAAGCTGTAATCAAAAGAGCCAGCATGGTGTAGTGGTTAGAGTGCTGGACTAGGACCAGGGAGACCTGAGTTCAAATCCCCATTCAGCCATAATACTCGCTGGGTGACTCTGGGCCAGTCACTTCTCTCTCAGCCTAACCTACTTCACAGGGTTGTTGTGAGGAGAAACGTAAGTATGTAGTACACCACTCTGGGCTCCTTGGAGGAAGAGCGGGATATAAATGTAATAATAATAATCCTCTCTAATAAAACGCTTGGTGTCCGTCCGTGGACGGGCACCAAGCGTGTGTTCGTGCCTCCCTGCCCTGTTCTGCGCCTGCGCGAAGCGCAGGCGCAGAACAGGGCAAGGGAGACATGAGGGCCGGCACCCGGTGGCCATCTTGGGCGGCCAGAAGCGGCCGCCCCGAAGAAGCCGGGAATGCGGGGAAGGAGGAGACTGGCCGAGGCGGTGGCGAAGCCGCCGCCTCGGCCAGAGGATGCAGCGCGGCCAAGGCGGCGGTGGAGCCGCGCCGCCGAAGCCGGGCGGGGGGAGGAGGTGACGGGGTAAGCCGGCTGAGGTGGCGGCAGAGCCGCCGCCGAGGCCTGGCACCGCCGCCGCAGCCAGGCGGCTGCGAGTCCTTGGGGCCCTTGCCCTTCCGGGGAGACCGGCCGGGAATGTGAGGCGGGGGCGGACCGGACCGGCAGCAGCGCCCCCAGAGTCTGCCCGGCCACCACCACCGCCACCGCCCACTCTCCCGCCCTCCCAGCTGCCCAAATACTCCTTCCCCGCTCCCCCCCGCAAATGATTAAGGGCCAAAACGGCCCAGAAGAATGCCTCCGCGGCCGCCGCCATGGCCGCCAACCGCCCTCCCAGCTGGCCGAGACTTCCTTACCCAGAGCAGCCTGCGACAGTCGGGCGATCAAAAATCCATTTTTTGCGAAGAAGAGAGGAGCTCCGGAACAGAGCTCCTCTCTGTGCTAAGCCAATGCGCAAACTGCTGCTATGGACGCAAAGGACGCCTATTGCGTCCTTTGCGTCCATAGCAGCAGTTTGGGCATTGGCTTAGCACAGAGAGGAGCTCTGTTCCGGAGCTCCTCTCTTCTTCGCAAAAAATGGATTTTTGATCGCCCGACTGTCGCGGGCTGCTTTGGGTAAGGAAGTCTCGGCCAGCTGGGAGGGCGTGGGGGGGGGAGGCCAGAGGAAGTGGGGCGGGGGGGAACTCTCCCCTACTAGCGCCCGTTATCACAACGGGCCTGAAACACTAGTAATAATAATAATAATCCAATGATGGTTAATCAGCTAAAGGTTTAATTGCTGATTAAAATTTGCCATTCAGTTTTTGTATTTATTTATTTAAACCATGTATATATTGCCTTTCGGGGATGCTGAAGGTGGCTTACATTTTTCAAAAAGAAACTGAGCACAATACTCCATACTAAAAATACCCTAAATATCAACAAAGACTGAAAAGACTAAAGCTAATAAAACAACAACTACTTAGCCATTGCTAATTAAGATTAGCTAAAGAAAAGAAGGCCTGCAGTTCACAGCAATTTTTAATCCTTCCAGAAGGTTGTGGGCTTTCCATGGAAGTCCTCTACAATCCTGGGATTTCCACCTCCACCCAACAACAACAACATCAACAACAAAGCCTTGATCTTTGTCATAGATTTCTTTGCTTCCCAAATCGGGGGACTCTGAAACAAAATCCTTGAAAATGATCTCAGCAGGCAGGCGTGATTGCATAGGACTAGGGGACTCTTATCTGTCTGTCTGTCCATCTGTCTGTCTGTCTCTTATATGTCTATTTATATTCTGACTCCACCCGTCATCCAAAAATTCCAGGGCAGTTAATAACAAGATAAAAATAGTAATAAAACTTCAATAAAAAACATACTGATAAAACAAAAACACAGCTATGTTAAAAAGAGAGTGAGGGCCACTCATTGTTATGGGACAGCTAACAATTTGTTATGGGGAGGCTAACAAATAAAGATTATTTCATTCATTCATTCATTCATTGGCTGGATGCCTAAAACAGGCAGTCTTCAGATTCTTCAGAAAGGCTGGGAGAGAGGGAGCCATGCAGATCTCAATCATGAGTCAGTTCCACAGCCTGGGGGCAATCACTGAGAAGGCCCTGTCCTGTGTGCTTGACAAAGGAGCCTCAGCAGGTGTCAGCATGTGGAGCAGAGCCCTCCCAGCTGATCTAGTCAATTGGGTAGATTCAGCTGGGAGCAGGTGGCTTCTAAGGTATCCAAGGCCCAAACCATTTAGGAATTTAAAGGTAATAACCAGTACCTTGAATTGAACCCAGAAACAAATAGGCAGCCAGTGTAGGACCTTCAGAATCGGCGTAATTTGCGCAAGGCGTGCAGTCCCAGAAATCAATCCGGTAGCTACATTCTGCACCATCTGTAGTTTTTGAATACCTTTAGGACAGCCCCACATATAGCATATTACAATAATCAAAATGTGATGTGACTAAGACATGGGTGACAGAGACCAGACCAGGCTTCTCAAGGAAGGGTAGCAGCCGGCACACCGGCTGAAGATGAGCAAAGGCACTCCTGCCTACATCCACCACCTGATTTTCGAGGAGCAGCACTGGCTTCAGGAGAAACCTCAAGCTATGAACCTGCTCCTTCAGAGGGAATGCAACCCCATACAGAATAGGTCAAAAACCCATATCCTGATCAGGTCTTCTACTAATCACCATCTTGTCAGTTAAGTTTCAGTTAAGTCTATATCACTTACTGATCAATGTCCTATTAACTAGGGGTGTGCAATTCGGGTTTTTGGGTGATTCGGCTCGGACCCGAACCGAATCACCCCTGTTCTGTTTTGTGCCCGAATCTGGGTCACCCGAATCATCCTTGATTCAGTTCGGATTCGGATTTAATCCGAATCCGAATCTGAATTGATTCAGGGGGTAAAAAGGGGCCCAGGGGCAAAATTTTGGGGTGGGGTGGTAGTGCCCAATGGTTAGAGTCTACCACCCCAATTTCAGGGGGATTGGGCAAAGTCCTGATTTTTGGCGAATTTTTGAAGTTTTAGTGACTTTGGGGCAGTTCGGGGGCATAGCATGGGATCTGGGCAAAAGGAGTGGGGTGGGGTGGTAGTGCCTAATGGGTGCAGGCTACCACCCCAATTTCAGGAGGATTGGGCAAAGGGCTGATTTTTGGTAAATTTCTGAAATTTTCATGTCTTTGGGGCAGATTGGGGCAGAAATTGGGGCCTGGGGCAGAATAGTGGGGTGGGGTGGTAGTGCCTAATGGGTGGAGGCTACCATCCTAATTTCAGGGGGTTTGGACAAAGGGGTGATTTTTTGAGAATTTTTGAAGTTTTAGTGACTTTGGGACAGTTTGGGGGCAGAAAGTGGATCTGCCCCAAAAGAGTGGGGTGGGGTGGTAGTGCCTAATGGGTGGAGGCTACCACCCCAATTTCAGGGGGATTGGGCAGAGGGCTGATTTTTTGGGAATATTTGAAGTTTTGGTGTCTTTGGGGCAGATCGGGGGCAGAAAGTGGATCTGCCCCAAAGGAGTGGGGTGGGCTGGTAGATAGTGCCTAATGGGTGGAGGCTACCACCCATCCCCAATTTAAGAGTGATTGGGCAGAGGGGTGAATTTTGGTGAATTTATTTTTATGAGGTTTGTCTTCATAAGGTGAAGTGTGCTAAATTGATTACTTCCTCATATTATTCATACTAATAGAGAGTGTGAAAAAGTGAAAGTGGGGTCATGAGAGTTGTCTAATTGAAAAAAAATCTCATTTGCTATGATACAATGAGAATTCACACCTCAGAAGTTTTGCACGTGCCTGTACCTTACCCCAGAAATGCTTTACCTTTCGTGACCTTACCTTACCACAGAAGTGCTCTGTGCTATCAAAAAATATTTGCTTCCTTAGTCAGAATGTCAACCCCTGAATCTAATATTTGTGAATATCCCTGGTGAACTCTTCTGTGAGAGAATTAGGATAGGCATGAGACATGTCCCTTTTTGGATTTACAGAAACAATTCACTATGATTCTCTGGTGGATTAAAAGAAAATCTGGAGGACTACAAACTAATCCTATAACTCTCAATCACATGCAATGTTGTTCTAAAGGATTTTGCAGCGACTAAAAAGTGTCATATTGTAAGGTCTGTAAAGCTTCGTTAGGAACCATAAGAGTTCTGAGTTTGTCCCTGTAGAAATTTAGTTAAGTACTTGCAGCAGGAACCTTGGAAGTGTGTGAGCAGAGTGTGTGAGCAGATGCACTCTAGTTTAATGTGAATTAGAGCTTATTCACATAATGAACATTGTTCTACTAACATTTTATGTTAGGGATGTACATTTTACATATTGTTTATGTAACAATCAGATATGTAATTTTGCCATGCAAATCTCAGTCACTGTTATGTGACTAATATAAAATGTTAGTAGAACAATGTTTATGATATGAATAAGCTCTAATTCACATTAAACTAGGGTGCATCTGCTTACACATATGTGCATTATTATCTGCCACTTGCATACCTATAGATCATGCTTCTGATTTTAAAATACACAGGCAGCAGTATAATGAAATCTGAATAATTCTTCTGCAATGAAATTGGCAGAGTTGCAGAAGAGCTTCCATATTGGGTCACTGCTTTCCCCTACATAGATCCAATAATATTCTCAGACCTATTAACTTATCAACATTTATTTTAAGTAGCGATATTTAACATAGCATTGCTGCCAAATTTTCACTTAAAATAAAACTGAAACAAATTTGGGAAGTCTGTCTTGGATGAAAAATGCATATTCTCTTAACATCAAGGTCTGTGGAAGTAACAGTTCATCTGCTTGTTTGCAGTCTGACCATTAGGAGAGAAACTTGGGATGAACAGTTCAGCAGTGACACAAATTACCAAGGGGGGTGGTGGGCATTCCCTCACTGGAGGTTTTCAAGCAGAGGTTGGACAAACATCTGTTTGGGATGCTCTAGCTCAAGTTTTCCTGCATCAAGAAGGGTTGGTCTAGATTGCTTATAAGGGTCCTCTTCCAGCTCTATGATTCTATGATCATGTTCACAGCTACATAGCCTACAATACTCTTAATAACTTACAGATGTGGCTGGTTATTTACCCCACTCCTCACAATGGACATCACAGTCTACAGTGTCTGCCTCACACTAGTTGCACAGATATTCATCATTCTATAACTAGCCTTTCCGGTAGAATGTTATGAACATTCTGTGACATCACAATCAGTGAGCAATGAGACTCACACAGATGCCAGTCGATTTTGGATCTATTATACACATAAGGCACAGGACGAAATACGTTGTCATAAAAGTATTCTAACAGTATTTTATTCTGTTAAATAAAAGTTCACCACATAGGTTGATGTGATAGCCATCCCACAGTTGAAAGCAGTATAAGCAGTTATTTTTTTAAAGAAACCACTGCTTTGGAATTAATGGCCACAAATTAGATAATAATAAAAAAGAAGCCAAAGAAGTGGCTTATGTAAGCCTCAACGTTAATTGCTAAGGAGGCAATTACAAGAAAGGTTCACTGGGGACACGGCATATCTTTTAAAATGATAGAAGTCTTTTAAATTATTATTATTCATTTGGTGATTGCCAACCCTGTACAGGGCAGCTGTCTGCATAAGGGAAGACACTGTCGCCTGGAGGGGCTTCATTTCATGAGACCTTCATTTACATTTTGAATGCATATGGGAACAGTAGACTATCAGCAAAAAAAGAAAGGAAAAAGGAATGTTAACCCCCCAAAGAGGACAATCAACTAGTTTAAAGCCCTCCTGATTAGAATAGTCTTCAGTCAGGTTTGAGAAACAAATAACAGTTTGGTTTTTTAAGGCTGTCAGAACACGAAGCTTATTGGAATAAGGAGTATCTCTTATTCCCTAGTGGTGCAGCCGAATTGTCCAGATTATTTAACAAATGATAAAACAAAGCAAATCGCCTTGAAAACAGTTTTATCTTCTTGCCCTAGTTCTGAACATTTTCTATAGGAGTTGGGATACAGCAATGGAATTTTAACTAAGTGCAGCTTTGAGTTTTTTTCATGGCTTTAAAAAAAAAAGCAAAGCCTTTTTGTTCCTTTACAATTTGATTTCAACACATTACAGCACAGAACACTTCAGAATAGTCTCATAGCTTGCATTACCTTTTCAATGGTAACAATTCTGGAGGATAATTTATGAGAACGGGAAAGAGGTTTGTGCACCCCTTCACTATATTCTAATTGGCAACCCCCAGGAAGTATGTACAGACTAAAAGTTAAATTGACTTTACAGAAAGTTTCTGAACTGAAATATAACATGCAATAACAAATGTAAAACATTGGAAATCAGAACAATGGTGGATAAAGTCTGATAGTCAACTTGTGACTCACAAAATTCAATGCATCCAACCATCCAGAAGTTTCCCAGTTTTGTGGAGGTCAGTTGAACCCGTGGCGGGCTACATTTGGCTTAGTGAGTTACAAGTCTGTGCAAGTCTAATATATGACAAATTTAACAGACATGGTGATATCTTTTGTTTTTGTTTTGTTTTCATCATCAGACCAAACACAGTCCACTAGCCATGTATGGTGGCTCCCCAGGAGCCCGATAAGCCTCTTTGCTTATCTATCTGGGACTGCCAACAAAAGTGAGTGTCAAACATCAGGAGGGCCATTTGGAGTGTACACAAAACCAGTTTGCCCAGTTTGGTTTGAGTCTGAACCAGACTTAAATTGGATCGGGCATGTTCGGTTTTGTGCATCCCCGGATATCCTCGAACAACCCCTGGTTTGGTTCAGGGGTTCATTTAAATTAATTTAATTTATTTTAAAAACAAAACCTTTTATTTTAAATAATAAAACTCACTGTCACTACCCCGGGGGCTTGTCCGTGACCATGGGTGTGTGTGTGTGTCTCTGGAGACCCATTGGGCATGCATGGTAACCGCTAAAATGGCCACTGCCATGGAGGAGAGGCCTGGAACAGGCCAAAAACCACCCAAACTGGGCAATTTTTGACTAATGGAGGCTGGTGGGGGACAGGGAACCACTAGAGACCGTCCCCCTGTGACCACGGACACAAGCCCCTGGTGCAGCGGTGGTGAGTTTTATTTAAAAGGGTTTTTTTTAAAAAAAATTAATGAACCCCCAAACCCGAATTGGGGGTTGTTTGGTCCAAGATTGGGCCAAACAAGGACTGGTTCAGTTCAGGGGTGGTTTAGTACTGAACTACCAACTGGCCATGTTCAATGTCAAATGGGTTCGAATTTGAAACCATTTGCACATCCTTAAAAGCCATAATGTGCAGCTGGGGGGAGTGCATGGCTTTTAGGGACACACTGAACAGGCTAAAAGCATATTTAATGAGGTCTATCAAAGAACTCATTATTGTTTGAGCTGAACAAATTATAGGGTTGTAAATGACCATCTTCATGTGGAGCTGGTCTGTGCAGTAGAACAACCCTTCAAAGTAGCTTTTTGCAGTCAGGAAATTTTGCAGTGCTTGGTGGTAATTAAATGAGTACCAATAACTGGGATCCCAGGGAAACATTTTTAATTGTTAATAATGAATGGTATAAAATCCTTAACAGGTCAGTTTTAACACCTGCTACTTGCTGATTAGTAAAGCTAGTTACATGTAAGGCCTTGGGTTGTCAATCCTCTAGGACTTGCCTAGAATTTCCAGTAACTGGCATGAATCTCCAGCAGACTATTGAAAGCAATCCTGAAGATTGAAGTGATTTGATGTGGAAAGTATTTGGGGGAGAAATGTGGAAAGATATATCTTGGAATAACTTCAGCCAGTTGGCAACCCTAGGCCTGTTAAGACAACATTTCTGTATGTATTAAAAACGTATGGCGAGAACAAGATCACACTGTCTTGCCCCACCAACCCATGATAATTCAGCATAATTTCTGAATGGATCCTACGTACATAGAAACTAGATCAATATTCTAGTTACTGCCTGCATTTATTTTTACATAGAAAACTGACAGCATACATTTCCAGATTCTCATTTGAGGGCTTCCTTAATGACCAATTACAAGTGATCTTCCATTTCTTTCAAGGTCAGGCCAACACTCCTGGCTTAGTTGACAACCCTAGGGCTTCTGTGGAGTTACTGGTTGTACATGAATGAGTTTCTCCACATGATCTATTCTTGGTTGCAAGCCTGATGCAGCAGCTCTTCATGTACATGCTGGTGATTGCATAAGGGCCATTGAAGGTCTCAACCTGGCCTGGTTTTCAGCTTTTTCTTTCTGCTGGATTACTTCTTTAAGTTAAATAGATAATTATATAATGGCAGTCACTTATTGTAACTTTTGGAAACTACTTTGGTATTCTTGTTGGGGCCTGGGAGTGCTATCAACATTCTAAAAATAAATGCATTGCCAGAGAGCTGGTCTGATTGTAATGGTAAAGTGTGGGAAGTCAAACTGGTTCAAAGTTCACCTCAGCTGTAACTGGATGGCCGTAGGTAAGGCAGTATTCTTCATTCACAGCACCCTCCCCTAGGTTATTTAGACTTTACAGAGTTGTAAGGATTACTGAAATAATGCATTGCTCCCGAAACCCAATAAGACACAAGACACAAGTATATGGTAATGAAGGGCCACAATTTACTAAACAAATCGGAGGCAGATGGTAGATGGGATTGGCGCTCCACCCCCCACAGTGCAGTAACTAAAGACAGGCCCAATCAGGGCATGCCTTGCCTTATTAGTACTGACGATGCACCTTGGCTCCAGACAGCCCCCAGTGCCTTAAAGGAGGGGCTGCCCTTCTTAGCCAACCTAAGGTCAGGTTTCTGCCCTCAGTGGAACCCCCCAGAAGCCACCAAGCTTTCCGAAGGGTGTGACCTGACGGAGTAGAGAGTGCAAGGTCAAAATTCCCGGAGCCACCAAGTCTCTAGAGAATAGACCTGCCCATCCAATAGCGAAGCACTTACCTGAAGGTGCTCACTGAAGTTCAGCTGCTATTTCCCACTGCACTGTTCCTGCCCACAATTGTGATCAAACAGAACCTGAACTACGCTGATCTGAACTACACTGGTAAAGTCAGAGGTAGGTGAAAAAGAACATGCACCCAGGCCAATTGAGTGCCCCCCAAATTCCTGCTTGGCCCCCAAAGGCTGGACTGTAACCAGGGAGAAAGGAAGCCTGCTTGAAATGGACTGAGGAAAGAGACTCTGACAGCCGCAGTGTGCGGCAACCTCCACCACCTTTGTGCCAATGGGCTCTGTTCAGGCCTCGTGCTTTTGCAAAGGGGGTGGGTGGGGCAAATGGGCTGCTCATTCAAGCAGCGAGCGGCCTGATTGCTCCAACACCCCAATAAGACGTGAGACACAAGTATATGGTAGTGAAGGGCCACAATTTATTAAACAAACCAGAGGCAGATGGTAGATGGAAATGGAGCTCCATCCCCCACAGTGCGGTAACTAAAGATAGGCCCAAACAGGGTGTGCCTTACTGCCAAGTCTCTAGAGAACAGACCTGCCTGTCCAATAGCCAAGCGCTTACCTAAAAGTGCTCACTGAAGTTCAGCTGTTATTTCCCACCGCACTGTTCCTGCCACAGTGGGGGTTAGCCTTGCTTAACTCCCCATCAGCCATGCAGAGCAGTGGCCAATCCCCACCTCAAATCCTCTAAAAAGAAATGTGTCCCTATCAGCGATAAGTGGACCCCATCACCCCTGTACAACTCTGCAGAGATGAGAAAACAATGTATGGATGTTCCAAACACCCTCCCACTAGGGAGTAGGGACTCAACAAACTGGGATAGGGCAACATTAACTTTCCTATGCACTATATCAATCCTCCCTGGCCCCACCGCCCCTCTCCAAACACTGTGCTGCAGCAGTTCGGACCAGATCATGACCAGACCCGGGAAACACTTCTGAACTAATTGTATGTCCTCCCAGGCCCTGTAAATAATGGACAGCCATGACTGTGTGACTAAGTCATTCTCTCCCAAGTGAAGCAGCAATGTCAGGAGGAGGATGACCCTCCAAATATTCCCAAAGCACAGGCAAAAATTGGGCAAAAACCATACCCGTTGGCCAATCCATGAGACTGAAGCCCACTTCCCCAGAGAATATTTAATGCACGTAGTGCTTGTATACGCCCAAATGCCATCAGCCATTCTGCTGAATAGCAGTGCCAGGAAGGCCTGAAGGAAAAGCCACAGAGGCCACATCAATGCGAAAAGAATGTAAAAACAAATGCACAGTAGAAATCTCAGTTGCCGCCAGGGCCTTCCACACCACAGCCCAAAATTGAAACTAAGACAGAGGCCTCCCATCTGCGTACATGAAAAGGTACCCCTCCCTCGACCCTCCCACCAAGGGTCACGTATCTCTCAAGAGCCCCAACCAGACACACTATCAGGTTGTCCATGCAATGCAGCACAACTGCCTGCCCCTGACCCCTCTGATCCGTTTTAGAAAAATGCAACAGCAACTTAATAGAGCCTGACTAGAAAACTAAGTCTCTCTTCTGTATTACCCTATTGGAGGGGCCTGCTCTCCATTCGTGAAAAAGCTCACTGGCCCTAAAAGCCCCAAAGAAGGCCAGCAATGTAGCTGCCTGAAAGAGTTCCAACTCATAAGGAGATGAACAAATGCTGTTAAAATGCTCAATCACTCCCTGTAGTGCCTTGGGGAAAAAGCTGCTACATTCATCAGGTTTAGCTGGCATACCCTAGAGCACCCTTCCAATATACACCTAATCCTGAAGTCCCCTGTAAAATCAGGCAGCCCCTGGGCCTTGGAGATGTATGCAAGGCAGTCATTTGATCTGTTCCCTAAGTTTTAACCCTAAGCCCACAAGTTCCCTAAGGTTGAGCCCCACTCTCTTAAGTGAACTAAATATCACATGAGATGTTCCAGGGGCACCGGCCACACTTGACCAAGTTCTACCTGCGCCCTAAACTCCTGGAAGGCCCTGAACTTCCTATCATAGGCTGCCCTTGTGCCTGGAGCAAAGGAAGATGAAATTGTGCTGTGCGCTTCTATATGCCAATGCTCCACAACCACTCACGCATCATGTCTGGGTGCTGCGCAGCTCCAGGGGCCAGGTGGTGAAAACCTTGTTCCTGAAAATGAGATAGGGCATCTGCCAGGCTGTTCTGCACACCTGGGACATGGCCTGCTACGAAAAGCACATCATACCTAAGAGAAGCCAGCACAAAGGCCCTTACCAAGCTCATAACCCTGGGGGATTTTGATGTCTGCCAATTACCTGCACAGTAGTCTGATTATTGCACCAGAACCTAATGGTGGAGTTTTTAAAATGATCAGCCTATATGTGTACTGACATTACAATAGGGAAGAACTCCAAAAAAAGTCACATCCCTATTGACACCTGTGCCTACCCACTGCTCAGGCCATCTTGCTGCGCACCATCACCCCCTAAAAAAGAGCCCAAAGCCCAGGCCACCCACAGCACCAGACTGCACTTGTAGGTCAGCCTCCAGAAGTAAAGCATCCCTCCAAAATGACACCCCATTGTAAGAATAAAAAAGGCTGCCCAGAGTTCCATGTCTTCCTGCATAGGAATAATAACACAAATACAAAAGTCCCCTATCCCCTTTCATCGTGTCAGTGAGGCACCACAAAAAAGCACGCCCTGGTGCCACGACCTGACATGCAAAGTTAAGATGGCCTAGCAGGCTCCGCAGTTGTCTCAGGGTAACCTTCCTAACCTGTGAGCATTCAGCCAAAAGAGCCCTCAAAACTGCCAACTTCTCCCCGAGGAGCCTAAACCACCCAACCTCAGTGTCCAGCTCAATGCCCAAGAAGGTAAGCCTAGAAACAGGGCCCTCGGTCTTCATTTGGGCCCTAGCTCATGACATAACCCAATAAAAGATTCCAAAAAGTATGCACACTGACTGGTACCCTCCCGCCCTGCAAAAATAAAGTCATCTAAGCCGTGGGCAGTGGAGCCAACTATTGGCTACTCCAACTATTGGCTCCTCCAACTATTACACTCTGCCCTGTGCCAAACCACCCATTCTAACATAGAACTGAATGCCTCAAATGCAGAGCAGAACATGGAAAAGCCATTGGTATGGCACTATCATACAGAGAACCTGTTTTGGGGAGTATAAAAACGTGATAGATAGATAGATAGATAGATAGATAGATAGATAGATAGATAGATAGATAGATATCAATGTAATACTGATCTTGAAAATAAAAACCCAGAAGGTCAAAGTCTGCAGGATGCTCTGGAAGGATGCTCTAGAGAGGAGAACTGGTCTTGTGGTAGCAAGCATGACTTGTCCTCTTAGCTAAGCAGGGTCTACCCTGGTTGCATATGAATGGGAGACTTGATGTGTGAGCACTGCAAGATATTCCCCTCAAAGGATGGGGCTGCTCTGGGAAGAGCAGAAGGTCCCAGGTTCTCTCTCTGGCTTCTCCAAGATAGGGCTGAGAGAGATTCCTGCCTGCAACCTTGGCGAAGCCGCTGCCAGTCTGTGAAGACAATACTGAGCTAGATAGACCAATGGTCTGACTCAGTATATGGCAGTTTCCTATGTTCCTATGGTGTCCCACCATCAGCTCCTGAGACGTCAGAACCAGGCGTGGCTTTATCCTTCTCCTGGGACAGATCCACTGGGCCTTGCATTGGTTGCTCCTTCCCCAACTTCAGAGCAGCCAGCCTATCAGATAGAGACTGCATCAACCTGGCCCTTTTCTCTGCACTGATTGTCTTTTTTGGTACAGAAGGAAAACCCGATGCCCCCACCTTGTCCTTCCTCTCCGATGGTTTATGCTTCTCCTTTTCAAGGGCCTCCAAGTGTCTGATTAGGGCCTTAATGGTTGCCATATCAGGCTCTTCATCTGAAGTTGAGGAGTGGTCCTCCTAGTGGGGGCATATGGGCTTCCCACCAGACTTCCTCTTAGCCTTCTTTGGCACCATAACCACTACAGGTGCCCCCTTATGTGAAGCAAACACCCCCTCCTTCCTGGCCAAACAAGCCCCCAGGAAACCTAGAACAAGAAAACTCAAGACAAATGCCCCAAAGCCCACCCTAAAGGCCCAACTGGAGCCTACCCAACCAAGCAGGCCCGCCAAACACCCCTATTAAACAGCTCGACAATCGGCTGAAACTGCAGACTCTCTGCCCCAGCGACCACCTCAAGGTGATCAAGGCCCCCAAATCACAAGGAGCTGCCCCTCTGAAGACTCTCTTGTCACTCCTGGGGCCCCCAGAAGCCGCTCCAAAGAAGCCGAGGAAGCCTCTCGGCTTTGCACACTGGCCACTGTCATTTGTCTGCCTTCAGCTCACGGCCTGACACTGCCCCAGCCTTAGGGCCAAGAGCTCCACTGCTGCTGTGCATCTCCCTTGCCTGCTCGAAACAGACTGAGGAGAGAGATACCGACGGCCACAGCGTGCAGCAAACCCTGGGAGCCAGGGGGCTCCTTTCAGGCCTTGTGCCTTTGCAAGGGGGATTGGGACAAATGGGCTATGCCACTCATTCAAGCGGTGAGCGCCCTGATTCTGAACAATAGGGAAAGTACTGTACAATATCCCATCTAGTTTGTTATGGTGTTTTCTTTATATTAAAACTGATCGTTTCTTGGAGGATTTGATCTCAGAAATGCCAATCAGCATGCAGAGACAGACTCAGTTCTGGCCTCAGATTCACATGACTGGATTTGCATTACACTATTTCTATGCTGCTTACTTTACAGACAGATAGACAGACACTAATGTGACCCCAAGCCCCTGCCCCAAAGAAATGACAATCTGAAGAGACACCATGCAAATGAAGGATGGAATACAGAATGTAACCGTAAATCAGTGAAGCAGGAAGCATGTTTGAATTGTTTTAGTTAAAACTCTAGGTGTTTGTTATTTATTTATTTATTTATTTATTTATTTCTCATTTTTAATATTATTTAACCCTTTACTGAAAGTACATCATTATAACTGCTGGGAATGACATTTCTCCATAAAAGCCTGTCTTTCAAGCAAATCTGAATCTGCTTGGCTATATGTTGTGATTGATTGACTGAGTGTGTTCTTACAATCATGGTAGTCATCTTAAAGAGGTAACTAGGATTGCTGAACCCTGCAGAGCCGGTTGTGAGAACACAGATTTCCTGAGCGATCCTGGTCAAACCACTGTGGTTAAACAGCATGTATCCAGGATATCTACCCTTGTTAAATGCAGTTTAACCACAATGGTTTGACCAGGATTGTCTGGGAAATGTGAGTTCTCACAACCAGCTCTGTGGGGTTCAGCAATCCTAGTTCACTCTTTAACTAGGATCACTGTGATTGTGAGAATGCAGCCTAAACAGACAAAGAACAAGATCACCAAGTTTCCAGCCTGCCATGACAGTCCAATAAGGTAACACAAAGAGTATCATAAAGTTTGTGGCAAACAATTCATGTATGTATGTGTAATCGAATACTGTACAGAAGGCACTATCTGAGGTATAATAAGGTATAGCCTGTTGAAATCAAGTGGCTTAAGTGGGCCTAATCCTGTGGACAAATGGCTAGGGAAATGTAGCTTGCACAGAATTTACTAGCATTAGAATTTGAGAATAATCTTAAATGTACTGCTCATTTTAAAGCATGGCAATAGTATTTCATCTCAGTGTTTTTGTGTTTAAATGTAGATTTGAGATGTGAATGAATGTAATACAGTATACTAAAACGTCTATGCTGGTTTGGCAGTGGGAACAAGATGAGGTGGTGTTTGTGTTGTGTGTGTGTGTGTGTGTGAGAGAGAGAGAGAGAGAGAGAGAGAGAGTTCATCTGTGTGAAGCAACTTTAAAACCTCTGTTGTTTCTATTTTCAGAAGATAGAAACCATTGCAAAATATGAGGGATGAGAAGCTAAATAGCAGCATTAAAAAAATTAAAAATAAAATAGAAGATGATGTAGCAGAAGAAGAAAATCCTTTTCCAGGAAGCTGTAGAGAGGAGCTAGAAAAGAGCAAGGCCTTTTAATCATTTCAATGACAGTAAGCTCTTTGTTGCTTTATTTATTTACATGTTTAAATTATTAATAAGATGTTTTCCACAACTGCATTTCTTTTCAAGCACAGTGCCAACTCTCGTTTTCTTTTTTGTGGGTGGGAAAGGATGGAAGTCTTACATTCTATTAAATATGTCCATTTCTGGCAAAAGTATACAAGAGAACAAGAGAACTCTGCACTTTTCCATGTAGCTTGTTTCTACGATAGAAATGGTTGGGACTCCATTATAGTGATTCCAAAAAGATGCCTAATAAACATTAATAGTATGTAGTTGTCATCACTATAAGTTCATTAATAGACCTGTATAACGACAGGGAGCAGTGTGAGGTGCACTGTGGGTCTCTAAAAGATCCCTGCTACTCTTTTTGTATATTTACATTTGGGGTTGTGCATGCTCTACATTAAAAAAACAATAAGTTCTAGTATTTATGTATGTATGTAAAATATTTATGCCCCACCCTTCCAGTACACTACTGCTTGGGGAGGCTCACAACATTAATAAAATAAATACAATGTAAAATAAAAGTTAAATCTAAAATCATATTTAAAATTACAATTTTTTTAAAAAAATTCAAATTAGAAGTTATTAATAAAAAGCTAAAAACTGAGAACTATAGAAAATAATCTGCCTACTTTCCTCTCACTTTAATCTTAATTGATATTTACTATCTTCACAAGTTAGCCCACTTTTGCCTCAAACATTCTTGTTTCCACCATCATGAATGGGGTGGATGATATCACAAACTGTGCCATTGAGGTGTCCCTATGTGTCACTAGGACAGTACTAAACTTGGTCCAAATCAGTTCCCACTTGCACCTCAAATGTCCACACAGCAACCATCTTGAATTGGGGTAGATGACATCATCATAAACTAAGCTGTTGTGGTGTCCCTATGTGATTGGCCCTAAATTTGGGGGGATCTGAATCTGGGTGATTTGTTTTGTACCCAAATCTGGGCAACTGAGCACAGGGATGATTTGTTCTGTCTACAAATCACCCGAATCAGCTAGATTTGGGTACAAATCATTTTGTACCCGAATCATTTTTCACATCCCTAGTTTCTTTTGAAATGTAAGTGCTCAGTTCCCCCCTAAGACCTGGCCAGTGGTGGGGAGGGCGATGTGCGGTTTGGGTGGTTGGATGTAGCAGGGGAGGACATGGAATGCCCCACCCCTTGCTGTGCACAGAATTGACTGGGCTGGGAGTAAATGGTGCATGGAGGGCCTGCTTTTATTGATCTAGCTGGTGTGTCGGTCCATGGATCCCTAGCTTCAGAGAGCAGAGGGTGCAGGCAGCTTAGTTATCTGGCAGTCATGGACAAGGGAATGGCAAGTGGGCTCCCCCCTTGATGCCCACATCCAGTCAAATGCCTAGGGGTTTAAAGAATAAAGTGTTCCCACCTCGAATAATGCCCCCACCCCTACATGTGGATGTGCCCTTTGACAGTCCTGACTATCAAAGCATTAGCCTGTGATTCCATGCTCAGCTGAAGATGTATTGGAAGGACATACCTGCAAGCACAGTGAGGAAGGGGTTAAACTGTCATGACCCAATGAAACCGGCTGGCAAAGCTGGAACCAGTCGAGCACGATCGACATGCCCCCTTGGGAATTGAGGCCAATGGCAGTTGTCTGGATGTGATGACGTACCCTCAGTCTGGTGGTGTGAGCAGCACACATCTGCCTGGAACACAGCCTTGGCAGCTGAGGAGGGAGGGGGCACCCTTCTCTGAAATTGGAGGCTGCTGAGTTTCAAATATTAACAGTGGGGTCATCAACCTCCAGTTTCTCATTACATGCAAATGCGGCCTCTCTCTTTCACAACACTACAACCAGCGGTCATCCCATGAAATGGCCATGCCAGGAAATTTAGGACCAACAAAAGAAAGTATTTTTGCATACAGTGCATAATTAACCTATGGAATTCTCCACCACAAGATGTGGTTACAGCCAACAGCCTGGATGGCTTTAATAGGGGTTTAGATAAATTCATGGAGGACAAGTCTATCAATGGCTACTAGTCTGAAGGCTATAGGCCACCTCCAGTCTCAGAGGCAAGATATATACCAGTTGCAGGGGAGTAACAGCAGGAGAGAGGGCCCTTAGCTCTTGCCTATGGGCTTCCCAGAGGCATCTGGTGGGCCACTGCATGGAACAGGATGCTGGACTAGATGGGCCTTGGGCCTGATCCAGCAGGACTGGTCTTATGAGTGTGCATTTATTTTGCTGTCTCAGGTGTCAGGTAAAAAGAAAATAAGAGCAGGGAGGCAGTCACATTGCTTGCATTTTAGAGACCAAAACATTCCTGGGAGCCAGTTTGGAGGAAGTTGTGTACTTGCTGTATTTTTGTAGTATGATCAAATATCTTCTGACATGACCTCTTCTTAGGGGAAAAGATGTCTTGAGTTGTGCTGATTGCCCTTATGGGGACATCTTCACTTCCATTTTGGCTGATAGACTGCACTTCCCTCTCTTGTCTGAGCATGTCCCATTGGTATAGGGAAACAGTATAAAGGTGCTTCCAGAGAAGTTAATGGCCTGAAAATAAGACTGATGCACCTTCAGGAAGGTCACAAGCCAAGAACCCTGGGGTAGTCACATGCAAATAAACAACACTTTCAGGCATTTCCAGTGGAAACAAAAGAGAGATCCATAGTACCATCTAGATATTTCAGGTGGTTTGAATTGACCTGAGGCTAGCTCAGGAGCCACTCTGAGCATCATTAATATGTTTGACCCAATAGCAGCAGCTCAGGGGATTGGAGTGTCTTCCAAGCTTTCCTCCAGCTCCAGCGTCTTGTTTGAGCAGTGTGGGTGGGAGATATCCTGGATAGGGAGTTATTGTACTTGCCCTGAACAGCAGTGTGCTGGTGGTGGAGATGGTCAGTGTGTGGACAGACCGGCAGACAGACAGGTAGATAGATAAAGGATTGTAACAGTGGCTAAAGACTCTGAGCCAGGGTGAGGATTGCCCATTAGCAAATAATGGGGGAATGTAATAGGACTGGACAGGACGACCTATACACAAGGTATGGAGGTTACAAAATTATAACTTTTATCCATCAGAATCTTTGAGTACATTGTGGCCTCAGCACATTTCTTTCTACTATAGCTGGGAAGGGGGTTGCAATAAGACCATATCCATCACTTCCTTTAAGATGGCAGTGTAGACAGGAAACTGGTTGCAGAGGTGCTTTTATCTGTGGTGCTTGCTATGCAACCTTGAGGCTGAAATTTGACCGTTTGTTTTCACTCCTGTGTTTGAGGCCAGTCATTGATCCTTATCCTTGACAATATTTTGCCTCTTCACGGGTAGCTACTTAGGGTTTTTCTTGTTGGGGGTGGTGTCAGTTTGTGTGAGACTTGGGAGCAGCCTCCTGTAAAAGACCTTGCCAAAGGCCTTTGCAAACTTTAAAAATATTTTAATCAGCGAGTGCTCCTGTATCCAATACTTTATCGACACATTCAAACTATATTGCTGAAACTATTTTAAGCTCCATTATAATGGTAATTTGAAAATATTGACTCTGTTGTATCTTTGTGTTTCTCCCCCCCTACTGTATCCTTTAATTCACATTTTTTCTGATGAACTTTCTTCTTCTTGTACTGTGGAGAATTATTCCAAAAGATAACAAAAGTAACCCAAAGATCTCCTCTGACCCTGCAGAATAGAAAGCAACAGCTATAAGCAAATATGTTAAAACAATTCAGGTCTATAGGGCACACGTGCAGGGTGTGGCGAGGAGATATCGTAAGTCAAAGTACATTACAAACATTACAATTCAAACTGGCCTGGCTTGATTGGTTTGAGCTCAAACCAGACCGGCCCTCCAAAAAGAGGGGCCGGTCCAAGCTTGAGCCAAACTGGCACCAGTTCTAATGAACCAGTTCGACTGGTTCTAGTGCTTGTAAAGGGGAGTCAGGTAGGGATTCCCCTTTACAAGCACTACATGGGAACCCTACAGGAGTTTAAAAGGCCAGGAAGGGGGATGGGCGGGAAGTTACCTTAACCCCTGTGGTGGCAGTGCAGCTCCTCAGGGGTGGTGGCAGGGATTGTACCTTGTACTCCCCTCGGGGGAGTTCCTAGAGGTGGCCAGGGGGGGTGTCTGTGGAGGTTGTGTGAGCAGTCACCCAGCCCCCAACATGGTCGCTGGGCCACCAGGTGAAGGCCAAAAACTGGCTGAAGAGCACCTGAACCGGGCGAGGGGGTGATTTAGAAGGCTGGCAGGGGGAGGGGGAAACATCCAGGTACAGGCACTCCTCCCAGTCATCTGGGCCAGCATGGTCCTGGTCCAGGCCTGGTCATTAGAGTGACCTTTGTGCATGTGCAGAGGCTATTGTATCACCATACAAATGATCGCCATTTGTGCCACCAGTAGTTCTGTGCACATTCCTAAAGTATATCTTAGATGAGATTAGTTTTTTAAAAAGAGAAATTAAATTAAATCAATTCTGAAACAGCAAAAACATAAAACACAAGTAGTGTAATCCAGTTAAAGCCATTTGATATACAAAATCATTTTAATGACATTAAATTAAATCTTAATAAAACTCAAAATAAGTGCCAAGTGTTTTTCAAACACACCAGTGTATTTGCACTCAGCCACAACACTGAAAACTGGGAGAGTTATTTCTTTTTGAGCAATTGAAAAGACTACTCCCTGCATGTTGTTCTATATACCACTGGCGGGCTTATAGAGTAAGAATGCCCACGTGCAGCAAGATAATAGCCTAATTGAACTTCTCGGTTAACTGCACTGATACAGCAGGGCAGCAGGAATTTTTGACAACCTCCCCTTTTCCAGGAACGTTTCTGTGTCTTCCGAAATGGTGTCACCCCAAAAAATGTACCTGAGGGCTTCGCAACACTCATGGACATATTTCACGTGATAAGAAGGGTTTCCTGGGGAAGGGGAGGGCATTGAAAATTATCTGATGCACTGGTGCATTTAGTTGGCAAATTACGTTAGGCTGCTCTCTCTCACTGCACCAGTTCATCTGTGCTCATCCTCAACATGAAAGAGGTCTATAAAATCATGCATGGTGTGGAGAACATTGATAGAGATAGAAATGTCTCCCTCTCTCATAACATTAGAACCAGCAGTCAGCCCATGAAACTTGTTGTCAAGAAATTTAGGACCAACAAAAGGAAGTACCTTTTAATACAACACATTATTAAGCTATGGAATTCTCTACCACAAGATGAAGTGACAGACAACAGCCTGGATAGCTTTAAGAGGATAGCTTCATGAATTTTAGATTAATTCATGGAGGACAAGTCTATCAATGGCTACTAGTCTGAGGACCATAGGCCACCTCCAACCTCAGAGGCAATATGTCTCAAACTACCAGTTTCAGGAAAGCAACAGCAGGAGAGAGGGTATGCCCTTAGTTCTTGCCTGTGGGCTTCCCAGAGGCATCTGGTGGGCCACTATGTGATATGGGATGCTAGACTAGGTAGGCCTTGGGCCTGATCCAGCAGGGCTGTTCTTATGCTCTTATGCATGTAAGTCCACCTTCTTTTGTAATGATAAAGGCTAGAGACTGAGAACAGTTGATGCTCCTACTTAATGTACAAGAACTCTGTTTGAGTGGCCCTAGAAAGACATGAGCCAGTTGAATTGTATGGGTCTCTCTTAGAAAGCTATGTCTGTTTTCTTGTGGTGTGTCTGGCCAAAGGATGAATTAAGCAGAATCCACCATACTTAAGGAAAGGTGAAGGAGGGGAAAAGACCCTTGCACCTATGGGGATGATTAGAATAATAATAACAAAAACAATGCAATGTTAATAATAACAGTGCAATGATACAATGGAACATGTGCAAAAAATACAAGCTACCTGCAGCCAAAAATTGGTGGCACCACAAAATTGAAAAAGTTGTAGAAAATGAAGATGTAAAAATATTATGGGACTTTCAACTACAAACAGACAAACATCTGCCACACAATACACCAGATATAAATGCAGTCGAGAAGAAAGAAAAACAAGTCAAAATAATTGACATAGCAATACCAGGTGACAGCAGAATAGAAGAAAATGAAACAGAAAAAACAACGGAATACAAAGATCTACAAATTGAAATTGAAAGGCCGTGGCAGAAGAAGACCAAAATAAAACCAGTAGTAATTGGCGCCCTAGGTGCAATTACAAAACATCTTGAAGAGCACCTCAACACCATAGGGGCCACAGAAATCACCATCAGCCAACTACAAAAAACAACTTTACTGGGAACAGCCTACATTTTGCGGCAATATCTATAACAACAATATTGATAACAAAATTCTGGCATCCCAGGTCCTTGGGAAGGACTCGATGTCTGGATAAAACAAACCAGTCAATAACACCTGTTTGACTGTGCAAACAAGAAATAATAATGTGCTGCATTAATAATGAACAGAGGAAAAATAACAAAAACAGAAGGAATAGAACTGCCCAATGGAAGCAACATCAAGAACCTGGAAGAGAAACAACATTACAAATACTTGGGCATTCTCCAGGCTGATAACATTGCACACACTGAAGTTAAAAGAAAAAATGGAAGTGAATACATCAGGAGAGTTAGATGAACACCAATGAAACCAAGCATGCCTACAAGAAAGAACAAATCAAGAACCGAGCAGAAAAATGGAAAAATAAGCCCCTGCATGGTCAATATTTGCACAATATAAGTGGAAAATCAGACATCACCAAGACCTGGCAATGGCTTAAGAATGGCAACTTGAAGAAAGAAACAGAGGGTTTAATACTGGCTGCACAAGAACAGGCACTAAGAACAAATGCAATAAGAGCAAAAGTAGAAAAGTCAACAACAAACAGCAAGTGCCGCCTTTGTGAAGAAGCAGATGAAACCGTGGACCACCTAATCAGCTGCTGTAAATAATCACACAGACTGACTACAAACAAAGGCATGACAAAGTAGCAGGGATGATACACTGCAACATCTGCAAAAAATACAAGCTACCTGTAGCCAAAAATTGGTGGGACCATAAAATTGAAAAAGTTGTTGAAAATGAAGATGCAAAAGAAAAACAAGTCAAAATAATCGACAGAGCAATACAAGGGGATAGCAGAATAGAAGAAAAAGAAATAGAAAAAATCACCAAATACAAAGATCTACAAACTGAAATTGAAAGGCTGTGGCAGAAAAAGACCAAAATAATCCCAGTGGTAATTGGTGCCCTAGGTGCAATTCCAAAACAACTTGAAGAACATCTCAATACCATAGGGGCCACAGATATCACCATCAGCCTATTACCAAAAGCAGCATTACTGGGAACAGCCTATATTCTGTGACATTATCTATAATAATAACAACAACAACAGCACTGATAATAAAATTCTGGCATCCCAGGTCCTTGGGAAGGACTCGATGTCTGGATAAAACAAACCAGCCAATAACACCTGTCTGACTGTGTAAACAACAACAATAATAATAAGGTCCTTGGAAAGGACTCGATGTCTGGATAAAACAAACCAGTCAATAACACCTGCCTGACTGTGTAAACAAGAAATAATAATAATAATAATAATAATAATAATAATAATAATAATAATAATAATAAACAAACTTTATTACAAATTGTTCTTTGGATGGCTTACAAAACAACATTAAAACATTAAAATGTGTGATTACCGTGTGCAAATTCAGTAGTACACATGAAGCACTAGATCATACTCTCACATCTCATCCATGTCTACAGCCCTGCCTTTTATGTCTTCCATGACAAGAAGTCTTCCAGAAGACTTCTGGAAAAGAAAAGACAAAGCATTTCCCTAAAGCAACACTTTTGAAGCTGGCCCTTGAATACCACTGTAGCTCATTATTACACTCAAGTGTCAGTATAGAGACTGAGACTGCATCATCCTATCAAAGTTTACTTGGGAGAAAGCCACATTATACTTAATGGGACTTATTTCTGCATAAGCATGCACAGGATTCACTTGCCCCCGGTTTAAGCTTGACCGTAAGGCCTTAGAAAAGTTTCTCCCACCATCTCATTTCTAACATGGGTATAATAATTATGTCTTTCTCTCAAGTTGTTATAAGGCTTATCTGTTTATTTCAGCCATGTATACCCTGTCTTTCTATCAAGATACACAATGCAGCAACTATTTCAGCAAGATAATGCCATGTGAAATGCTTACTTTGAACACCTGCAAACCTGTTATAAACAAATGCTAAATATTTATTAATCCCAGTTTCGAGCAGGTTGACTGATAACAGCACTCTCTCATCTTTTCAGAAACAAGATGGAAGAACCTTGGAGCCAATTCATTATAATACATTTTAATAAACTCAAAAACTGCTCATGTGAGTGGTCTCCTCATGTGAACAGTGGATTGCTGAGGAAGAAATTTGAATTCCAGCATCTGTGTTTAAAAGGATCTCAGATGGTACAGCTGGGAAGATATATAGACACCAATTCAAATTTAGGAGAGAGGGGCTGTAGCACAGAAGTAGAGCAAATGCTTTGAACACAGTAGGTCCCAGATTTGATCCCTGGTACCCAGAAGCGCTCTTACCCTTGGACTTGTGGAGTTGTGGAGTCCAGGGTCTCCACAACTCCTGGGGCCCCCAAAATCTTCTTTAGTCTGTCCCAGGTGGTGTGGTCTCCCAGCATGATGATGCTGAATTTGCAGGGGAGTGGGGCCCTCCAAAGGCCAATGTGACTTCAATGTGACTTAAGTCTCCTGCATAACCTGTTGATCTAGCTCCCAAGAGAGAAAGTGCAGTAAACCAGAATGTGGGATCATACCTGGGTAGAGTTTTTGATTGAGTGAATGACCTCACAATCTGTTACTTGCGTGCTCAGAAAGGAGCAAATGCTACTCACCTCCAGCGAGCAGGTGAGTAGCATTTGACAAGGCTATTTTAAAGATGAGCATAGCCTCTTAAACCCTTTCCCTTTTAACTGGCTAGCATCAGGGTTTCCTCCCTCTCTTTGTTATAAGCAAGGCCTTCATATTTCACCAAGTTCAAATAATAACTTATTGTGTATGGCTTGATATCACAGTTTCTCCAACATCTCTCCATCAAAATTGCATGGTTGAATAATGCCTTTTAATGGTTTTGCACAAGCTCTGTATAAATATTCATGTATAAGTACCCTTGTTAGTATGTGTTGGATAATGAATATTAATGACTACTTTATTCGTGCAAAAGCAAGGGGAATACTGTATGAGATGAACATAGATATTTTCATTGGGCCAAAACAAGGAACAGCACATCAACCCAGCCACTCACAGGCAATACCACTATTGACATTCTTCAAGTCTTACTGTAAATAACATTTAATTGTTTTATCTCCCTCTGTCCAAAGAAGTAATGTGATTTGTTAAAGATAATAACATCTTTTTGTTTAACAGCCCCAATAGGCAGGAGTGTGATTAAGCCAAATATTTGACAACAATTAAACTAAACCAATGATCATTTGCATTAATTTTATCAACACTCTTTCAGTATCACTATACTTTTCTAATTCTACTAGTGTACACTGCATACCTAACACACAGGCTTACCTATATTAGTCTGACAGCCTGATCCTAACTCTATGCATACTTACTTGAATGCAAGGCTTGGTTCACACATGCATTTTCTTAACTTGAATAATGCCACATACAATGTGGATTTACACCTGTGAAGTTAGGGCCATTACAGAGCTAACACTACAGACAGAACTTTGATCTCACACACAGTGCTGTTCAATAGAAAATGTTCATGCATTTAGCTAGTCATCATCATGTACAAGGTGATCATATGTCAAGAAATTTGATTAGAATTGACAGGATCAATATAGAATTGATATATAATCATTCCCAGTGAAAGTCCGCTCTTTGACATCTGTGTCCGCTTTTAAAAAACAACAACTAAAGACCTTTTTTATTTGTTCAGGCTTTTACCCATCAGGGGCTGCCGGGTCTCTCAGCTCTCTTGCTTCTGTTTCTTTTTTATGGTGGGGGGTTTTGTGGGGGGGGGGAGATGTTTTTGTTTTTTGCTGTTTTATGGGTTTTTACAGTTTAACTGATTTTAAGGCTTTAAATGTGATTTTATGGAGTTGTATTGTATTTTAACTTTTGTAAAACTACCTTGGAATGCCTTATGAGAGGCAGAATAAAAAATGAACAATAAATAAGTTTTTGTATATGTTTTAACTTGTTTTATGCTATTGTTAACTGCCCAGAGATGAAAGTTTGGGGCGGTGTACAAATTTGATCAATACATAAAATAAGCAAATAAATATTATTCATTCATTCATTCATTCAGTTTCTATACTGCCCTTCCAAAATGCCTCAGGGCAGTTTACAGATAAAACAAAAACAGTTAAAATCAATCAACAATTAAAACAGAGATTTTAAGATACCATAAAACCACAGTTAAACAATTAAAACAGTTTAAAACCCTGAAAAACCCTGAAAAACATTTAAACCCTATACAACAATACAAAAACCCTGGAAAGCCAGGCCAAACAGATAGGTCTTAAGGGCTCTCCTAAAAGCCAATAAAGAATTCAAATTACAGATTTCTGCAGGGAGTACATCCCACAGTCTAGGTGTGGCTACAGAGAAGGGCCACCTCTGAGTCACTGCCAGATGTATCGGTGGTAACTGGAAACAGACCTCCTCAATGACCTTAACATGCAGTGGGGGTCAGACAGAAAAAGGTTCTCTCTAAGGTAACCTGGATCTAAGCCGTTAAAGAATTTAAAGGTAATAACCAGCACTTTGTATTTTGCCAGTGCAACTGTTTCAAAACAGGAATAATATAGTCTCTCCGACTTGCCCCGGAGACCAGTCTGGCTGCTGCATTTTGAACTAACTGAAGTTTCCGAACTATGTACAAAGGCAGCCCCACGTAGAGCTCATTGCAGTAGTCAAGCCTGGAGGTTACCAGCTGGTGCACCACTGTTTTGAGGTCGTCCTCTTCAAGGAAAGGACACAGCTGTCGAATAAGATTAAGCTGACAGAAAGCTCTCCTGGCCATGGCCTCCACCTGAGATACCAGGGTGAGGCCTGGGTCCAGTAGTACTCCCAAGCTGTGTACCAGCTCTTTCCAGAGGAGTGTAACCCCATCCAGAACAGGGTGATCTAACTCATCTCTAAGATTCTGAGCCCCTACAATGAGCACCTCCGTATTGCTTGGATTCAGCTTCAATTTGTTATCCCTCATCCAGCCCATTACTGCCTGCAGGCAGGCATTTGGGGATGAACACCAGTTCCTGATGATGCAGATGAAAAAGAGAAGTAGATTTGGGTGTCATCAGCATACTGATAACACCCAGCATCAAATATCCTGATGACCTCACCCAGCGGTTTCATGTAGATATTAAAAAGCATTGGTGGCAGAACGGAGCCTTGTGGGACTCCAAATAAGAGCTCCTGTTTTGAGGAGCAACTATCACCAAGCTCCACCATCTGGAAACTACCCAAGAGATAGGAGCGGAACCACTGCAAAGCAGTGCCTCCTATCCCCAGCTCCCCCAGGCAACCCAGAAGGATACCATGATTGATAGTATCAAATGCCGCCAAGAGATCTAAGAGAACCAACAGAGTCACACTCCCTCTGTCGAATCCCCGGTAGAGGTCATTCATCAAGCTGACCAAAGCTGTCGCAACCCCATAGCCCATTCTAAAGCCAGTTTGAAATGGGTCTAGATAATCAGTTGCCTCCAAAACTGCCTGGAGCTGGTTGGCCACCACCCTCTCGATCACCTTGCCCAACCAAGGTTGATTGGAGATTGGCCTGTAGCTGTCCATTGCTGAGGGATCCAGTAAAGGCTTCTTAAGAAGAGGTCTAACTATTGCCTCCTTCAAACATGGAGGCACCCTACCCTCCCTCAGTGATGACTTAATGATATTAACTAGGCCACCTCCAACAATCTCACTGCTAGATCGAAGCAGCCAAGTCGGGCAAAGGTCCAGAGAATAAGTGGCAGGCTGCACCGCCCCAAGCAGCTTGTCCACAACCTCAGAAGTTACAGATTGAAACTGATCCAACCTAACACTGCAAGAGGGATCGCTGGACACCTCCTTCACAGACCCTGCAGAAATAGTGGAGTCCAAGTCAGTTTGAATACAGGAGATATTTTCCGCAAAGAACCCACTAAAGGTGTCACAGCAGAGCACCTCTGGTGCTATTTATATGATAAATAGTTATCATATGTCAAGAAAATATGTAGATATTAGTCCCAATGGGACATATCTTAATAAACAGGAACAGAATCAGGCTGGCCAAGTCTTAGATGCTGACCAGATGCACATTCAATGTAGAAAATGGCAGTTCTTGTGGAGGCCTATGTTATTCCCTTAAAGTCTCAAGTCAGTGCCAAGCTCTGACTGCCCCATCCACTTTATAAATGTATGACTACAACTGCATTTTAAAAACATGTTTTCTTAATGTTGGTTATAGGTTAACACTCTAAAACCTACTAGAGAAAAAAAAAGAATTTGGAAATCGTTTTTAATTATCAAACATATTTTATTTTCTTACAAATAGAATGTGGAACTCTGAAGGAAAAGATAGTATACTTTAAGCAGGGCTACTGCTTAGATTCAAACTGCAGATGACACTCGCATGCAGCTCTGTATGCACCCCCACCCTCCCCCCACCCCAGGTTTTTTAGCCTACTTTCCAGTAGGTTTATGAGATCACCCGGCATTCTGTGTGTCCGTTGATGTGTATCCCCCACATCAACGTAGCAACACCTGGACCAATATGAACCAAATCAGGTACAGTTGTAGGGACACCTCAACAGAGTAATTTGTGATGATGTCATCCATCCCAATCTAAGATGGCGGACACATAAACTTTTGAGGTGCGAGTGGGCTAACTTATGAACTGCCTAACTGATTTGAACCAACTTTGCTACAGCTGTAGGGACACATAGGGACACCTCAATGGTGAAGATTGTGACAATGCCATCCACTCCATTTCAAGATGGTAGACACATAAAACTTTGAGGCGCAAGTGCACTAATTTTTGGACAGTCTAACCAATTTGAACCAAATTTGCTACAGCTGAATATACATATAAGGAAGCCCCAATGGTGCAGTTTGTGATGATGTCACCCAACCCAAACCAAACCAAACCAAGATGGCAGATGCATAAACATTTGAGGCACAAGTACACTAACTTGAGGACTGTGTAACTGATTTCAACCAAATTCAGAACCGCTATAATGAGTGACACACAGGGACACCTCAATGGTGCACTTTGTAGTGATGACATCCATCCCAATCCAAGATGGCGGACACATGAGCATTTGAGGCACAAGAGTAACTTGTGGACCTCGATTTGCACCAAATTTAGTCCAGATGTAGAGAAAGTGAAAGGAAATGTAGGCTGATTAGTTCTTACTAGAACAACTTGTTATTGTATTAAATGAGCAGCAGAGGCTGAAGTATGCTTTAGAAGGCCAGGTAGCAGGAGGACTTAGCCCTTTTCCCTCTGGCAGTTATTGCTAAAAATCCCACTGGCGGAGAAGAGCTGGGTATGTTCTGGCAGCCACTTTTTAAAGCAGATATAAAGTGCATCAAATCCTTTCTCAGCCTTTGCCAAGTTGGAATAGACACTCACTTGAGGCTCCTTGAACATTCCTGCTCTCTTTGGCTCCCTCTTTCACTCTTTTGCCATGTCTCATCTTGACCTTGATTATTCTTTCTGCCTTTTATGCTTGCCTGTTCCCACTCAGTTTTTTTAAAATATTGTTCTAAGATGTATATTTAGCTACACCGTCCCACAGAGGGGCAGCTCGCCTATGAGGCAAGGTCAAGCAACAGATTCAGGCAGTGCCTGCACCATGAGATGTGATTGTGAGCATCCCACGCAGAACCTACCACCAAGGGGTGTTGCCTCACCTGCCTTGTAGCTCACTGCTGCTGCTGCCTCTGCCACCACTCACTGGAAGTTCCAAGCCAACTCAGACAGTGCTAGTGGGCTAGATTCCGTTATCTCTCACTCTGAGTGAGAGACAAAGGAAGGAACCCATCTAGCTGGCTAGGAAATGCTATTGAGTGGCACCTGCACCTTGATGCTAGCTAGGACATCAGCATCAGGGGACACAGCCAGAGTCAAAGTTCAGGGGGCCCACTTCAGAGGCCAGATCAACCAGCTACCAGCCAGCTAAAAGGTACACCAGCAACGGGATCAAACCAGCAACGGGATCAATTCCCAGCAGCCAGAAGCCAAAAGAAATCTGACAGTTAGACTTGGCCACCTTTGTTCCAGTGCTTGCCCACTGGAGCAAAGATGGCCAGTTCTACTTGTCAGCTTTCTTTTGGATGAGAGACTGGTAGACCAGGCCTTCAGGAGCAGGTAGACATGGCTGTTGGCAGACCCTTTCTCCAGATGCTCTGATGCCAGCTATGCCTCCTGATACTGATGTGTTGGGGAGTGGTTAGTGGCATCTTGGCATCACCTTAGATGGCACCAGTGCTGGAGATCCTACATTCTGGTTTATTGTACTTTCTCTCTTGGTTGCTAGATCAACAGGTTATGCAGGAGACTATTGTATCTTACATGTGCAAATCACATTGAACATGTAAGATACAATAGTCTGGTTGACTGGGTTTTCCTCCTAGCTTGCTTCCACACAATCAAAATTGGGAGCACACATAGCTCCCAAACCTGGGTAGGACACAGTTTTTGACTGTATGAATGACCTCAGTGTCTAACAAACACAGGACTTCTCTCTGGAGTCTGGGCACTTCTACCCTGATGCCCTGGTCCAATGCAGCATGCCCAGAGCCCCCGCTTTGGTAGAGAAGGAAGAGTAGGGAGGACTAAACCTAGCATGACCATCACCCCAAACAGCTGATCATAGGTCTGATGAAAGTAGCTGAAGAGAAAAGAGGAAAAAAGGCTTCTGCATGCTGATTCCTGGCTGATCGATTAGAAAAGGGAACCTGTGTGTTTAACACCTATTTCTGCACATAGTTCTCCATTTCATTAAGTATGGTGAATATTTATATACCACTTTTCAACAAAAGTTCCCAAAGCAGTTCACACACACACACACACACACACACACACACACACACACACACACACACACACAGGCTCTCTGTCCCCAAAGGGCTAAAAACAATTGTCAGTAAGACACAACTCTTTCTAAAAATGAAACATAAGATAGACACCAGCAACAGCCACTGGAGGGACACTGTACTGGGGTTAGCTAGAACCAGTTGTTCCCCGCCTGCTAAATAAAGAGAATTGCCACTTTTCAAAGGGCCAAGATAATGCAGGATGGCAGTGTGAAGGTTCCTGTAGTTTTTTAGGCTCTTGTGTGGCAGGCCCATATCCGTTTTGTCCCTCGTTGGTCTAATAGCTGATGTTTAGGTTGTGGGTCTCCTCTATCAGAATGTCAGAACTTCTCTTCACCTATCAGAATGTCAGATCTTCACTCCTCAAATTAAACCTTCCCCCTTTTCCTCTTCTCTTTCTCCCTCCCCAGCTGTCCTCTTGCCAATGTTCCACACAAGCAAACTAGCATGGGCAATCGCACTTTGGACTTTACTTTTGGACTTTGGAATGCTCTCCCAGTGGTGATTCGCTCCTCGGGCTCCATCACAGTTTTTAGAAAGCTTGTTAAATCTTGGCTTTTTATCCAGGCTGTTACATATTGTTTTTATTGCTGCTTCTATGCATTTTTACTCGTGTATAGTTTTTATGCTTGTATTTTATAGATTGTCATTTTGTTGTATGTTTTTTAACTTTTGTAAACCGCCTTGAGATTGTTTTTAATGAAAGGTGGTATACAAATTGAACAATAAAATAAATAAATAAATAAATAAATAAATAAATAAATAAATAAATACTCAGGCAATAGTAAAGACTATTGGGCAGACTGAGGAGGGAGAACAGAGGACTAAGATTAGAACTAGCAGCTGCAGTTCCACTGGGTGGCAACAAAGCACAGAGCAGGGAGAGAGATTCTGAACACCACACTGCTATAATAAAGCCAGCTAATAAATACCATCAAGTCATCAATCAAATACTAAATATGCTAATGTCAAATAATTTAGTCAAATAATTGCTGACATCTTGCATGTTACACACACACACAATGGAATGGAATGGGCAAAATTGTGCAGAGTTGCATCACAGTGTAGCCATTCTCTATAGTGGCTGACATACAGAGCATGGTTGCACCAGCGCAGTGAGATAGCAGCCTAACAGAACTTCCCAACTAACTGCAGTGGGGAAGCAGGGAAGCAGCAATTTTTGACACACACCTCTTCCCCAGGAAACACTCTTTGCCACCCAAAAATGTGTCCCTGAGTGTTGCGCAACCTTGCCCCGATTTGCCTGTCTTGGTTTGCAGGGCAAGAATGATACATTTGGACTGGATACTCACCAAGCTACAATTCCCTGAATTGCTTTGGGGAATCCATGGCAATTGAACTGGTCTAAAACCGATATAAATTTGCTGTGTATGTACTGTATACCCAGTCTCTCAAGAGCTCTTTCTCTGTCCCTTAAATTAAGTCTATCTCTCCTCCACAACAGGTGTGAGGTCCTCAGTGCTGCACTAAGATAACAAAAGCTATGAACAGAAGGTTGTATGTCTTCCATCATCTACATGTTAGGTTTTGGAGCTAATGGCTCAGGCATTGATCTTTCATGTTGAGAGCTGCCTGCTGGGATCATATTACACCCATTTTCAAAGAGCTACACCAGCTGCCAAATTGTTTATGGGTACAATTCAGGGGGCTGGTTTTGACCCTTCATGGTTTGTGCCCTGACCAGCTAAGGGACCACTTGCTCCCATGGGTTTCTGCCCACTTGATGAAGTCATCGGAGGGGGCTCTGTTCCATGTGCCAACAATGAAGGAGACTTAGCTGTCATGCATGCGGGACAGGGCCTTCTCAGTTATTGCCCCCAGACTCTGGAATGCTCTCCCAGTGGGCATCAGCTCCTAAGTCTCCATCACAGTTTTTAGAAAGCAAGTGGAATTTTGGCTTTTTACCCAGGCTTTTATATTAGTTTGTTTTTGTTGCTGCTGCCCTCTGTTTATGGTCCTATTGTGTATGTTTTTTAAACTTACACAATATTTTTATCGTGTAACTGTTTTATAGTCTTATATTGTTTTACGTGTTTTGCAAACCGCCTTGAGATTGTTTTAATGAAAGGCAGTATAAAAATTTAATGATAAATAAATAAAATAAATGTGAATAATAAGAGTGTTGCAAGGATGGAAGAGTAGCCCTGTTTTCAACTGTGGAATGTTGGCAGATATGAAATTCGACATGTGCTTAAGTTCTGTCTTAAACTGGTTGCAAGCCAAATCAATGCTTACAGGGGTTTTTCTTCTTTGAAATGAGGCTTGGCTGAATAACTTCACCAAATTACTCTGCTTGATAAGATGACACTGAAGGAATAACCAATAAAATCCAAAAGACATCATTACTGAAACACCTGCTACTTTTGTAGACAACGCAATGCTACTTGTTCCAAATAAACAGCTCTGTATATATTTGTTAAATTATACCATATGAGCCACATTGTAATAGTACTTGTGATTTGTATCTTTTTGGAATGAACCATAAAATGTCATGTTTTACTAACTACTAGAGCTAATAATTTTTCCTACTGATTGTACTTTGCTGTTTTACAGGGACTTGTGGGGGAAAAACATGTTATAAATTTGTCTAGCTATCAGATTTATTATGAATGAACACATAGAATGAATATTTAGAATGTTCCTGTTATGTATGCTAATTTTTCTAAAGTGAGAATTTCTATAATGCTACATTTCTTAAAACAGAACTTATTGGGGGGGACACCCCCCCTTATTTTAATGTTTTGTACTACAAGATTAATAACACGGCAATCTAGTTTTTGATCTACAACTGTATTATCAGTTGTTAATTTAATTCTAATTCACATCATTTCTTCTCATTATCTAAGTTATTTTTAATGCTATTCTAAGCATTTTCATTGTTAACATGGTGTTTTAACATTATTAGGATTTGAATTTCATGATTTATTCTATAATGTAACTTGTACCCTAAATGGGAATCATTTTGCAAGACCAACGAGAATTAAAAACCCTTAGGGTCTGTTTCACTAAATATGCATTCATGCACATGCATAATTAAAATATTTTTTACATTGTAAAATGAAACTCCATTTTCTCCATTTTCTATCTGCTAAATGTACACACATGTCACAAAATCAACCCTATGCCAGCCCGTCATGGATATGGTTTATTAAGGCAGGTTTGAGCACAGTCAAAAGATAGGCAGCTGGCAGTATTCTAGACTGAATAGATATGCAACCAATTCTAAAAAGCCAGCCTTCAGGATCTTTATTATTTTTCCACATTGTACAATGATCCTTGTAGCCATCTAATGGTGCAGCAGGGAAATAACTTGCCTAGTGAGCAAGAGGTTGCCAGTTCGAATCTCCGCTAGTATATTTCCCAGACTACATCAGGCAGCACTGATATAAGAAGATGCTGAAAGGCATCATCTCATATTGCATGCGAGATGGCAATGGTAAACCCCTCCTGTATTCGACCAAAGACAACCACAGGGCTCTGTGGTCGCCAGGAGTCGATATGGACCTGACGGCACAACATTACAACTTACAATGATCCTTAGGATCATTTTGTTGTACGATCTCAATTTGGGGGGTTATAAGGGTGGGTTTCACAATGAAATATCCTAAATTCACTGAACCCACTGAAGTATACATTGGAAAGTAATCTTTCACCCTAGGGTATGAGGCTGTTGACATGAACATGCAAAACCAGGCTAAGGGAGCCCAGCCCAGTTTTGCACATGCCTGTGAACCACTGGGATTGAGCCCGATCCCAGCAGCTACGTGGCAGCAAACCTGCCTATTTAGCCACTCTATTAAACAAGGTTAAGGGAGCAAGTGCCCCTTTAACTTCGTTTATTTGCTCGTGACAGCCATGGCTGCCTGCAGCTTCAGCTGGCACACTTGAGGAGGAGAGGGGGATTCCCATAATGCAACATGCACTTGTGCGGTGCATTATCAGAGCTCAGGGGCAGGACTACACACGGTGGCATATCCCAGCACCCTGACCCCTGGAATTGTAGAGGGAGCTGCCACTCATCTGGGCAGGTGATTCAACTGCCCAGGGAAGGATAGGAGAGAGTCTGTGGGGAGGGTGAGAGTAACCCGCTCTGCCCACAGACCGCCCCAGAGCTCTTCTCATGGATAGAGGCTATTCCCATGATCAGGAGAAATCGGGCTAGGGGAGCCTAGCCTGATTTCTCCTGACCGTGAGAACCACTGGGCTTGCAGGTGAGCCCGGTGGCCTCCAGGCGGTTAACCGGCCAAACGACCCCTCCCCTTAAACCGGGTTTGTGGAGCGAGCGCTCTGCAAACCTGATTTTTTAAATCGTGAGTGAGTAGCCGTGGTGCGGCTCCACAGTGTGGCTACTTATGAGGAGACCCCTGACTAGGACACTGGAAAGCAGCCTCCCAGCTTGGGGGTCTCTTCAGCATGCCCTGCACACTCGTGTAGGGCATGCTGGAGCTTCTGAGTGCTGCACAGCCCCCGAACTCCCCAGCCCCCGCTGGCTCTGTGATGGAGCCGGCAGTCGTGTGGGCAGCTGCTGCGGCCTCCCAGAGCAGACTTCTGCTTGTGTGGGGGAAAAGCAGGCTTAGCCCGCTCTCCTCGCAAACCCCCTAGAGGCTCTCCTCACTAATTCTGAGAAGAGCCTCATTGTGAGAAGAGCTCCATTGTTTATTTTCCTTCTGGGCCTGGTCTCAGCAGCAACTGCTGCAGCCTGCATATCCTTTATGGGGTCACTCCTTAGAATTCCACTTCTGGGTTTTCTGCTGGTACTTAAACTCCCTCTGCAAAGTTCTTCACAATGCTTGGAGAGACATTGATTCTCAAGGGGCTTTTGATCCCCACAACATTTCCACTGTAAAACAAGCTGGGAGGTGCTTTCTTATTCAGAGTTCCACTAATGGATACATGCCTGGTCTATAGCTTCAAGCAGCAAACTGAAGTACCTTCAGGTCAAAATGTTAACTCGTACATAGCTTGATTTATTAGCATCTGATTACTGAGCACTTGATATTTGCAGCTAAATGTGGGAACTGACTCCAACAAAAAGTATTGGGCTAGAAATCATGTTGGGTTAAAATGCATTTTATTCCACAGATGATCTGGGAATATGTTCTTGTTACACATGACATTTTTGTTTTATTTCATTTTGCACTGTATATGTGCAGAGGCTAGCCTGAAACTAGCTTCTTAAGGTAGATTTGTTTGGATGACAGCATCTCAGCCAGAACAGGTGGGATGCCTCTTAATCTTTAAAGATTTCTAGTCTTTTGTTATTCCAGAGGGTCTATTTGAGAGAAGTCTAGATGTGAGGTACACATGCACTAGACGACTCCAGAACTCATGAAGAATTAATAAGTTATAATGTGAATAAAAGGTCTGGATTTGAGGAAGAGTTGGGTCTTAGGGGCTCTTAGAGTTTGGGGGAAATCAGCTAGAACTTCTTCAGAATGGGGATGTCATTGTCTGGCCAGGATCTTTGGAATGGAGGACAAAAGGTGTCCCTTGACAGAAACCTCAGATTCCAATTTTGGGATATGTTCTACAGATGGAGAAAGGCTATGTAATTCTGAGAAATAGCGCTTGCTCTATTTACCATCACAGTGAGCAATTTGGCAGTCTGGGAGAAAGTATGCAATCATATCACCTTTAATTTTTTCTGTGCAAAGAGGCTTAATAATTAGAAATCGGTTCCTCACTACTACTTTGGAAAGGTTGAAGTATTCATGTACTAAATACACTTTAACCTTTTTTTAAAAAAAAGAATCCTAATTATGCTCCTATTTGTACTGCTGTATGTGTAATTGCCTTAAGCAGGCAAGAGATTTGCTAGAGGAAGCAAAACTAACACATTTTCAGTATATATTTCAGTATGTATCTTGACTGGACCAGCAGGCAAAATGGAACTCAGCCATCCACACCCACCTCTGTCAATGCACAATGGGGAGTGCCTACCCTCTCCTACTTATAATTCCACTAGTGTGGATGCTGTTCATGAATCTGTTCTGCATATGCTCTTGGTACGCCATGGTGGGGCCACTCCCTTCTCTTTTCACCTGATTTCACTTGAGCATTGCAGTTGCTTCTCTTTTATTTGTGCTACTTATACTTTCTGAGAGAAACTAAGGCTATTCACGTGAGCAGCCCTACCCAGGCTTGGGCAGCCCAGCTAGGATAGGGCTGCTTGTGTGAAGCGCCAGGATCGAGGCCAATCTCAGCACTGAATCCCTGGCTAGCCTAAGTTTTTGACCCAGGCTTTTACCTGGATTAACTGGCATGAGTACACCCTTTCCCCCAGTTCTGCGGTCGTGTGTATGCTTTGGCTGCATGCAACCCAAGCATACATAGATTTGAGTGCCTAGAGCGCCCAGCTTGAGGGGGAATTCCTCAATGCACTGTGCTGCTTGCACAGTGCATCTTGGGATTCCTGGAGGCCAAGACTCATTTTCCTGACCTTCAGAGCAGCACAGATTGTGTGCATGCACGACTGTGCACCAAACAGAGAGTACAGCTTGTCCGGGTGAAGGTAGGTTCAACCCTGCCTCCCCCCCTGCCCTCCCTCAATGCCTCTGTTATGGTTGTGAGAATGACCTTACTGTCTTTTTTAAAAACTTCCAGTGAGCTGCTAAACCATTAGCTAGCAGTAATTACAGTTCAAGAGACCCCTGTGCTGCAAGTGTTGTTGGAAAGGCTTATTAACCAGACATATTACATTGTTAAAAACCTAGGACTGGTTCATACATGCATGTTCATCAAATAATAACTTGCATGTTTAAATTGACCAATACTACTGAAACAGCAGTATCTCAGATCACCACAAAAACACTGCTTTTCATAGAATGATATAGTTTATTTATATTTTTATTTATTGTTCAATTTATATATTAAAATAATCTCAAAGTGGTTTACAATATAATTAAAACAATGCATAATTAAAATACCAAGATACAGATGATCTCAAAAATTAAAACAATACACAATACAAAAGTACAGATAATATAAATATAGAAATAATCTTTGAAAATTTAATAACCCATTAGAAATAATACACAACAAACAAAGCAGCAGCAGTAAAAACAATACTTTCATTCAAAAACCTGGGTGAAAAGCCTTGTTTTACTTTCCCCCCTAAAAACTGCCAAGGGGACTGAGGAGTGGATTCCGTCCCGGAAAGTATTCCAAAGCCTGGGGGCAATGATTAAGAACTCCCTGTCCACATGCTCAACAACCAAGCCTCTCTCACCATCGGCACGTGGAGCAGAGCCCCTTCTGATGATCTTGTCAAGTGGGCAAAAACCCTTGGGAGCAGGCAGTCCTTCAGATGTCCAGGGCCCAAACCACTAGTTTTAGAGTTGAAAGGGACCTTATAAGTCCCCATTTCAGCCCCCTAGTTCAGCATTTCTGATAGATGGCCATCCAGCCTCTGTTTGAAATCCTGCAGCAAAGGAGAGCCTACCACTGCATGAGACAGACTGCTGAACAACTCCTACAATTAGGAAATTCTTCTTAACGTCTTTCCTAAATCTGCTTTCTTGTCATTACAACCCATTGTTTCTATCTAATCTTCCCTGCAGGAGCAAAATAGAAAAAGTCCATTTTTAATGTAACTGAAGGACTCAATGTCTGGATGATGCCTTTCAGTTTCTTCCTATATTGCTGCTGCCCAATATAGTACCAACGGGGATTCGAACCGGCAACCTTCTGCTTGTTAGTCAAGCATTTCCCCACTGTGCCACTTAAGGTGACTATGCATGTATGAACTGACTCATATTTTATTATCCACAGGAAAACACTGAAGTTTGTGTTCGTTGAGATGGGACCCCACTCACACTGTCTCAGAGGGCAAAATCTCCATTCCACAGCTGCTTTCTGATAGGGATGTGCAAAAAATTTCGGGCACAGATCGATCTGTGCCCAAAACGAGCAATTTTGGATGATTTTCGGGGCTGAAAAATTCGGGTGATTCGGCTCATGACCGATTTTTTGGGAATTTTTGAAGTTTTAGTGACTTTGGGGCAGTTCAGGGGCATAGCATGGGATCTGGGCAAAAAGAGTGGGGTGGGGTAGTAGTGCCTAATGGGTGCAGGCTACCACCCCAAATTCAGGAGGATTGGGCAAAGGGCTGATTTTTGCAGAATTTCTGAATTTTTTGTGTCTTTGGGGCAGATTGGGGCAGATTGGGGCAGAAAGTGGGCCCTGGGGCAGAAGAGTGGGGTGGGGTGGTAGTGCCCAATGGGTGGATGATACCACCCCAATTTCAGGGGGATTGGACAAAGGGCTGATATTTGGGAATTTTTGAAGTTTTAGTGACTTCGGGGCAGTTTGGGGGCAGAAAGTGCATCTGCCCCAAAAGAGTGGGGTGGGGTGGTAGTGCCTAAAGGGTGGAGGCTACCACCCCAATTTCAGGGGGATTGGGCAGAGGGCTGATATTTTGGGAATATTTGAAGTTTTGGTGTCTTTGGGGCAGATTGGGGGCAGAAAGTGGATCTGCCCCAAAAGAGTGGGGTGGGCTGGTAGATAGTGCCTAATGTGTGGAGGCTACCACTCATCCCCAATTTCAGAGTGATTGGGCAGAGGGCTGAATTTTGGTGAATTTCTGAGGTTTTTCTTCATAAGGTGCAGTCTGCTAGATTGATCCATTCATCATATTCTTAGTAAATGAGAGTGTGAAAAAGTGAAAGTGGGGTCATGAGAGTTGATTAATTGAAAAAAATCTCATTTGCTATCATAGAATGAGAATTCACACCTCAGAAAATAAGGGAATAACATCCCTTCAGAAAAACTTCTGAGGGGACGGGTGAAATTGGGGACGGGTGGTAGCCTGTCCCAAAATTCCCAAAAAATCAGCCCTCTGCCCAATCCCCCTGAAATTGGGGTGGTAGCCTCCACCCATTAGGCACTACCACCCCACCCCACTCTTTTGGGGCAGCTCCACTTTCTGCCCCCAAACTGCCCCAAAGACACAAAAACTTCAAAAATTCCCAAAAAATCAGCCCTTTGTCCAATCCCCATTAAATTGGGGTGGTAACCTCCACCCATTAGGCACTACCAACACACACCACTATTCTGCCCCAGGCCCCACTTTCTGCCCCAATTTGCCCCAAAGACACAAAAATTCAGAAATTCCCCAAAAATCAGCCCTTTGCCCAATCGCCCTGAAATTGGGGTGATAGCCTGCACCCATTAGGCACTACCACCCCACCCTACTCTTTTTGCCCAGATCCCATGCTATGCCCCCAAACTGCCCCAAAGTCACTAAAACTTCAAAAATTCCCCAAAAATCAGCCCTTTGCCCAATCCCCCTGAAATTGGGGTGGTATCATCCACCCATTGGGCACTACCACCCCACCCCAATATTTTGCCCCTGGGCCCCTTTTTCCCCTAAATCAATTCAGATTCGGATTCAGATTAAATCCGAATCTGAACCGAATCAAGGGTGATTCGGGTGGCCCATATTCGGGCACAAAACAGAACAGGGGTGATTCGGTTCGGGTCCCAAACCGAATCACTGAAAATCCAAATTGCACACCCCTACTTTCTGAGTCTCTGCTTCCTGCTTCTTGTAGGTAGCTCAAGAGGCTTCCCTCCTTAACCAGCAGTTTTCTCCCCCGCCCCTGCATCTCAAGGGCTCTCTGACCCTGTCTACATGGGCATGCTTTTGGGCAAACAGGCAGGATCCTTCTAGGTCTCCTGTCCATTTCACCAGGGCCCCTGTCGACCCTTTCCCTCAACTCCTCCTCCCTCTGCTGGTTTTGGGAGTGTCCTTCTACTCTCTGGGGGTTGTTGGAAGACACTTCTGTGCCAACATCAGTGGCACTGCATCACATCCACTTCAGCTGTGTTGACTAGTGGCTGAGTTTGTTATGCCACAGAACTACTGAGTGTCCAGCAGTGCAGCACTCAACATGTTGTGATCGTATCAGTGCTGATCCCATAGAGTGCCCCGACCCATTCCATTGGCTTTTGTTCTATCACTGGTACAAATCTCCTTAGGGCAGAAGGGTTGCTAGAAAAGAACAGGAACTCTAACATGCTGTTCCACTGTGATATGGGGTATGTGCTTATTTATTTATTTATTGTTGCATTTCTAAACTGCCTTTCATTAAAAGACAACCCCAGGGTGGTTTACAAAAGTTAAAAACACACAATAAAAAGGCAATAAAAAGATCAAGCTAAAAAATATAAAAACATATTAAAAACAGGCAGAAAAACAATACAAGTAAAAACACAGAGAAGCAGCAGTAAAAATGATTATGTAAAAGCCTGGGTAAAAAGCCAAGTTTTAACAAGCTTTCTAAAAGCTGTGATGGAGTCCGAGGAGCGAATGGCCACTGGGAGAGCATTCCAAAGTCTGGGAGCAGCAACAGAGAAGGCCCTGTTCCGAGTGCACAACAGCCGGGCCTCTCTCATTGTCGGCACCCGGAGCAGGGCCCCCTCAGATGTCCTTGTCAAGTGGGCAGCAACCCTTGGGAGCAGGCAGTCCCACAAATACCCTGGGCCCAAACCGTTAAGGGCTTTAAAGTTCAAAACCAGCACCTTGAATTGGACCCGGCAATGAACCGGCAGCCACTGCAACTCTTTCAGAATGGGGGTGATGTGCTCCCAACAGGCAGCTCCGGATAAAACCCTCGCTGCCACGTTTTGCACTAGCTGCAGTTTCCGGATGTTCTTCAAGGGCAGCCCCACGTAGAGCGTGTTACAGTAATCCAGCCGCGATGTGACTAAGGCATGGGTAACCGTGGCCAGATCTGCCTTCTTGAGAAAGGGATGCAGCTGGCGCACTAGCCGAAGCCATGCAAAAGCACCCCTGGCCACCGCCTCCACCTGAGCTTCCAAAAGCAGAGCCGGGTCCAGTAGTACCCCCAAGCTGCGTACTTGCTCCTTCAAGGGGAGTGCAACCCCATCCAGAACCAGTAAGATCTCCTCATCCTGATTGGCTCTCCTTATGTGCATGCATGCACACAGAGGTGAAGAAACTTGCTGCTTCTGGGCTTCATAGCATATTTCACTTGACTAGTTACAATGCTCAAAGTAAAACAACAACAATATATAATTTCTCTCTACCTCAAATAACAAGGACTTGAGTTATCCTGATCAAGCAGAATCAGGTGTTTTGAAATGTCCATGACTGAAACGCTTGAGGAAACCACCACCCCCATCTAAAGAACTAGCCTCATATATAAAATAAAATACTGGAAAATCAGTTTATAAGTATTACCATAAAGAGAGGTGTTTTAAAAGAACATACAAGCTTCAGAGCCTTGACCCACACACGTCAATAAATCAATCTGTTCTAGTCTTTGACCATGAAATTAATATCTCTGCTAATTACTTTCTGCTAGGGAATCCTTGGACTTCTCCAGGCTAAGCTTAAGTTAAAGAGGGTCACAGCAGCATTTTTTTTTTCTCAACAGTTGACAAAAATCCATCTGAGTCATTGGGAAATTAGATTTTTCCTTTGCCAGCTGGACCAATTTCCTCTTCTCACCAGGTAAGCACTCTTCTTCCCCCCTCTCTCTTTTCCCTACTTTGAACATCTATTTCTAAAGCTTACAAAATGAGATCCTGTCAGACTGTCTCAAAAGATATTATATTTCGCCTCCCCCACCCAGTCTTAACGATGTATGCAATGCACAGGCCATTTGATAAATGGGATTTGTGTTTGCAGAAACTTGAGCATTTGTTTAATACAAAATGCAAGGGGGAAAAGCTCAACTACTGTGAGGAAATACAGCCTCTTTCCTTCTTCCCTCCACCATATGAAAACTTCCAAGAAAATAAAAGGCATAAGAAGAAACACAGGTCATAATAGGCTACCCCCATTTAATATATAGGGGCACTACATTCATCTGGAAATAACAGAAGACTTTTCCGTTTGAGTGTACATGTTTCTGGCACTTACCCTTCTCCTCTAAACTAATTAATTAGGTTTATATGCACACAACTGTTTTTCCAGCGGTAATTTGCCCCATTTGTAGTTTACCACAGGATACGTGTGGCTAATTGTCTACATCTAGGGATGTTAACAAAAGCAGCTGAAGTGATTGAGTTTGAATTTGAACCAAATTCAAACTGGGCACCCAGGTTCGAGTGCTGGTTCATTTGAACCAACCATTGGTTCAGAATTTGAACCTCACTCAAACCAGGTCTAAAAAGTTTTCATAGGGAATAAGGGGGACTCAAACTGGCCCATTAACTCCTATGGCAAGGACCTAGGGGAACAAAACCGGGTTGGGTGACAGGGACCCATGAGTGCCAACTACCACCCAGCACCCAAAGCAATCAGGCACTCGAGCAATTATTTAATGATTTTAAAAGTTTTTATTTATTGTATTATTTCTGCCATAGGGAATAATGGCAGTTTGAAGAAGCCCCATTGTTCCCTTTGGGGGTGCCTAGGCACTCCAAATTGGGTTTAAGGTAGGTGATAACACCCCTCAACCTGCAAGCCGGTGGGGTACTTGGGGGTTGTTCTTGTTGTTGTTTTAAATTTAGTTTTTGGCTTCTTCAGTGTGTTATGACTGTTCTTACTAATCTAATCCCTATGAAGAACTTATATAGCAACCATGAATCTAAAAGTGTAGGAAGCACCTGCTTTAAGATTTTTTTTTTTTTAATTAAAATCTGCCCCCCCCCCCCAATCCAAAAATAGGCCAATGGCCCAGCAAACAGACAGTCCAGAGAGAGCACAATAAGTGCTGGAATGCAAAAAATGTGAGCGACACACACAAATAAATAAATAACTAAATCAAACTAGCAAACAGGCAGCCAGGAGGAAAAAATGGGGGGAACAAAAAAAAGGGCAAGAAGTCTCTGGCCTGAGGCCTACAGCCTGGCTGGCTAGCTAGCAGGAGGACAAGGTCCCTTTAACTCATTGCAGGAATTTCTTTCTTTCTTTTTTTTTTTTAAGGACAGCCAGCCAGGAAAAAATCCTTTAAAAAGGACACAAAGGAGGAAACTACCAAAAAAGGGCTGGGGGACAGGGCACTGAGGGCAGGACTCAAAGACAAACCTCTGTGAGAGCAGAATTCCACAGTCAGGCAGGCACCAGCAGCTCTCTCCAGTCTCTTGGCAGAGTAATTTTGCTAGGCCAGGGGTGGCCTTTAAATATAACTTGAATCACCCTCCTTTTGGAGTAGTGTACTGAAAGGCAACACTGTTAACCCAACCAAAGGACCAGACACATCTGGTGAATCAGAGAAGTGTCAGCTTGGCCAATCAATTAAAGTGACACGTGTCACAAAAATGGCCACCACTTTGAGTTTGGTTCTAACTTGGACCGGCTCTCCATTTCCAATGGTCGGTTGGGTCCGAGTTTGAACTTTCAAACTGAACCAGTTTAAATTTGAACCATTTTGAATTCAAACCTGTTTGCACACCCCTATCTAGATCTTCCTGCCAAAGTGTGAGGAGAAATATATTTTACTACACCTGTTCCCTCAGATTTCTGATCAGGTACAGAAATGTGGTAAAATTCCCTTCACAAAATTATACAGATAACAAGCTTGTCAAATGGTTGTATGCATACTGTGGTAAGTTAGCAAAACATTTTCTGTTTTCTGTTTGTTTGCTTTTTGTGTGGGGTTTTTTTGGTGGGGTGGGTGCACTGGTACGTGATCCCAGTTCTTTTTCATCCTTTAGTGACTGTTTTGAGAGAATATTCTCCAAGCTGAGAAACTGTTTGCTCTTTTTGTTCATGCCCTCCTTCTCAACTACTCTCCACTGAATTCCATTAGTTCCACCCACTTTATTGTCTGTTCAGTGCCGTCTGAGGCCACATACATTTCACTTCATTGACTTACATTGGGAAAGTTTGGGTGGGTGGGAAGGATCATCCCCCTTAGTTTCTTTTCTCCTGATTTTTGTGAAACTGGCAAATCTGCAGGTTACCCCAAGTCTGTTGGTACTTGCAGGTGCTCTGTTTATGTGTCAAAAGCAACAACAACAATAATACACCAGATATAACTGTCATCGAGAAGAAAGAAAAACAAGTCAAAATAATCGACATAGCAATACCAGGTGACAGCAGAATAGAAGAAAGAGAAACAAAAAAATAACAAAATACAAAGATCTACAAATTGAAATTGAAAGGCTGTGGTAGAAAAAGACCAAAATAATCCCAGTGGTAATTGGTGCCCTGGGTGCAGTTCCAAAAGACCTTGAAGAGCACCTCAACACCATAGGTACCACAGAAATCACCATCAGCCAATTACAAAAAGCAACTTTACTGGGAACAGCCTACATTTTGCAGCGATACCTATAAAAACAACAATATTGATAACAAAATTCTGGCATCCCAGGTCCTTGGGAAGGACCTGATGTCTGGATAAAACATTTGTTGGGGATTGGTTTTTTATTAAAATGTTTGAATTGTTTTGATTTTGTATTTACTGTCCAGTGCATACCAAATTCATAGCACACGGGTGAAGTGCTAGGGGTCCTCTTATTTCTGACATGCCCAAAGTAATCCTTTTAGTTTTGCAAAACCATCCCTGACCAATTCATTCTACATCTTGGCTTTCCTGACACCATTCTTACAGGTTTGAGCCACTATTTTCCCCTTATTCTTAGTTATATACCCCTCCTTCTATTGCCTATATGTAGAATTTTTGCTTCTCAGCTATTCAGAGAGTTCTCTCTGCATCCATATTGGTTTATATAAATGTCTCCTAGGTTTCCATCTCATGGGAATTGTTTATGGATTGTTCCTTTGATATCTTGCTTTTCAGATTCTTTCTACCCCCTCCCCCCCCAATTACAATCCTAGGATTCCTGGCCTTTTTCTTTCTTAGGATTTCGCACCAGAAACTATTATATTCTTTGTGAAGATGTAAATGTTGACACCATCCGCCTATCTTGCTGGAGCCTTGGGGGAAACCCCAAATAGTAAAACAGCAGAAAACAGCCTACTGGGCTAGCAGAAGCTCTTTTTTGTGAGCCTGAACAACTTTTTGAATGCTGGCCATGGACTTCTATATTATGTTTGGGATGTGAGGAATTACTTGCAAGCCAGCATATACTAGTTCCTTGTTTGGAACTAATGATTTGAAGAAAAAACATAAGGAGGCTGTTCTCAGAAGCAGAAAGCCCATTCTTAGCTGCTTGTGAAAAGCAGCAGGGGGCAAGTAGCTGCTGACACCACTCGGCAAACCTGCAAGCGGAGCCCACAGCTTAAATGGGGTTAGGGGAAAAAGCACTCCCTTAGCCCTGTTTCATCAGTTGTCTGCCAGCCCGGGCTGCTTGCAGACTGCAGGGCTCCTGACCAGTGCTGAGGGATACCCAAAATGCACTCACGCAGTGCACTGTAGGAGTTCTGGGGTGGGGGTGGAATAACACATTCCAGCTTCCAACCCTCTGCGCTGCTGGAATTAGTGGAGGATCATCTGGGTGCCTGATCTGCACAGCCAGAGCCCTCCATGGATCATCTGCGGGGAAGGGAAGGTAACAAAACCTTCCTCCCCACCCGCCCTCCAAGCCCTTCTCACAGATCATGAGAAAGGACTCAGAGGGAGATAATCCTGATGAATACTAACAAATAGAGCTTTTAATTTATCTCTTTTTATTCTTCCTTGATAACAGAACTTATCAGTTGTGCCATTGCTAGTTGACAATTAAAAGTTTGCATTCTGTAAACAGGAGGCTGTAATGTGAGTTACAGCATGGCCAAATCTGATGCTAAATGGGGAAAAAGTAGACAAGTCATTTCTACAACCACAGATTTACATTTTTGCTAACCTAATTTCCACTATTTGCCACCTTTGCTTTTCAGTATTAAACAGAGAACTAAAAGCCACAAATACTGACATCACAGTAAAAATATTGGGGGAGCTTGTAGAAACAAATGGTTTTATATTTTTGGACACTGTGTAAGGCACATTTTTGTTTTTTTCAACAAGGATAGGTAACAATAAGATTTATTAGATCATTTTTCCTCCGCTGACAATGTCTATATGTGGTTAAAATACAGATAAAAGAACCCCGTGCATACCAACGTAAAGCAAAGCCCAATAAATAAAACAAAAGCTCCACCAAGAGTATGAATGCAGCAGTCTAAAAAATTAAGAAAAAGCCCTGTAACAAAAGCAAGTTGATGAACATTCAATAATGGGAGGCCATGCTATAAGTCTCAAGGACACAGAGAAGTGTGTAGGTAGGGGAGGATAGCTATAGATTGCCTTAAATACAGGAGATCTGTGTGCAAGATCCTTCTGCAGCAAATGAGGTGGCAAATAACATCTAGAATAATGACTATGGAATAGCTCAAAATTGATACCCTGATCAAAGGTAACATAGACAACAGAGTCTGCAAGATAAGCTGGGATTCTGCATGTGCATTTCTTGTGGGGGGGGGACAACAACATCCAGATTCTTGTGATTATTTGTAGTGAAGATGTGGGCATGCATACAACTTAGACATGATTGACAGGACAGGGTCAAGTTAGCAGTGGCAAGAACCTAGTCAGACCACAGACCAAGGGACAAATTGGATGTTATGTGGGTGATCTGTGATCTATGAACTTGTTCCTTCAAAAGTGCCTGTAGTGGTGTGAGATTTGGATCACAGTTGTTGCATATGGGAAGGGGAGTCTAACCATTTTCTCTCATGCTGTGAGGGCCCTGTTCCAAAAAGTCTTCCTGGAACTGTTAAAAGGGGTGCAGGGGGAAACTGCCCAGCAGTTCTGAGGAAAGGCTGATATGGTATGATATGACATGAAGTAAATGGTTATATACCCTTACTTCTGCACCATAACCCACATAAAACTCCTCCCCACGTCCACCCCATGGATGTCTTTAAAATAATCAAATTATGTGAGGAGTTTCAATTATGACTCTCCCCACATAACTGTATATAGAAGAAGTATTGACGATTCTGAACTTTGGTGCTGGAGAAGACTTTTGAGGACCCCATGGACAGCCAGGAAAACAAACAAATGGTTCATAGAACAAATCAATCCAGAATATTCACTTGAGGCAAAAATGACCAGTCTCGAGGGATCATACTTTGGGGACATTATGAGAAGATCCAGCTCCCTTGAGAAGTCCATAATGCTAGGGAAAGTTAAAGGAAAGAAAAAAAGGAGATCAGCAAGGTGGACCAGCAGCAAGGTGGATGGACTTGATTATGTCAGCTATGAATGCACCACTAAGAGACCTTAATGGCCAAGTTGAAGACAGATCATCCTGGAGAGAATCTATCTATGTGGTCACTAAGAGTTGACACCGACTTGATGGCACTTAATCAACCAAACAACCAAACAACCAAACAACCAATCACATAACTGTAGGGGAAGTATGGCAGTTCAGTCCTCAAATAGCAGAGTAAAACCAGTTTGTTGAGAAAGCAGCAAAGCAAGAGGTCTTGAGACAGTTCATTAGTACTGAAGAACAACAAGGATTTATTTAAAGGAAAGATTACAAACAAATGTGAAAAAGCCTGCAGCTTATTTCAGCTGTAGCTCATGGCTGAAGAGAGAGACTGAAACAAACAGCCATCTCTGGAGAGATAAAATGGAGACTAACACTGGAAGAACAAATCGGGGAGGAGGCCAGCACTTTTATCCCCGAATCTAAAAAACCCGAGTGGTCACTATGAGACATTGCAGCTCAGAGCTGATTCTGCCAGGGTCCTAGCTCCAACAATAACGTCCAGTTTTGTCCAGTCAGAATTGGTGCTGACCATGCAAATGGCCACCACACATGCCTGGAGGCATGTGCGTGCTGGCATCATACAGGGGCAGCTAGGGGAGAGTGCCATCAGCACACTAAGATAGTTGGGAGGGGCAACACCAATTCAGGAAGTGGCGACGAGCGACAGAGGAACAGGTATGCAACTGATCTCCTCCGTTTTAAAGGTGCAAGGGTCAGGCTTCAAATTGCAATTTGTGCACATCTTAGCCAAAAGTTCACCTCCAACCTATTCATCTTTAAATTGGAGAGATTTGAAATTGGTTAGATAGCATTGTGAACTACAGTCTGCCTTATACATTGTACTTCATAGAAACATCTTTTCACCATATCAACCTGATATTCGTATGGCTTGGAATGTAATGGTGGCTTACTTATAAGGACACAATGCAAACAATAAACATTTTACCCATTCTGAGTTCCAGATGCCAAAGCCCACACTAAGAGGGTTATATGACTGACCAATATGTGAGCTGCCCTGAGGAACCATCTGATTCTGGATGAGTCTGCTCAACCATTGAGGTCATCTGGACAGGCCCTGTTACATGCCCCACCGACACCAGAGATGAGGTTGGTGGGTACTTGGGATAGTTGCACTCAAATGATGCAACTCCCTACACCATGAGGTTCAGCTGATCTCGTCAATCACCACTTTTAGAAGGATTGCAAAGACCACTGTCTTTCACTGAGCCTTTGGTTTGGTTCAATAGTTTTGGGCAGTCACCTGTTTTTGTTCTGTACTCTGCTATTGCTTTTGTCTATTCCTTACTTGTTTATTGAATTTTGTTATCTTGTTTTTATGGTAATTGCCTTTATATTTTATTGGTTGTGTTTGTTTTGTATTTTTTGTTGTCAACTATCTACCATTTGTGTAGCAAGGCGACCTATAGATTTTAGATAATTAAAACAATAAATAGATATATTGAGTAGTTATGTGACCAGCAGTCACAGCAACAGCCACATGACCACAACTCCTACTGCCAGGGTGAAAGGAGGTCTTGGTGACAGCCCTCATGCAGGTAGCTGTGAAACACTGAGGCCAGGGGTCAGGATATATTTTCAAACATCATGACTTTGCCCCAATAGAAGCTTCTTGGGCTCACTTTATGACAGTCAATAGAGTAGAACCTTGGTGATCTCATAAGGGTCGTTTGTTTCCATGTGGAAAGTAGGCTAAAAATGAGTGATTTAAGTATGGGCATAGATTAATGATCAGTGAGCAGAAACACCACCCCATGGTTTTTTCTGCCATAGCTCATCAACCAGTTCAATTTGGGGTGACTTCATTATGCCCCAAAGCACCACACTGGAATGTACATGCAGAGGGAAGCCGCTGGCTTTAGCAGAACCTGGCACGTACAACCTTAGCATTGTAAATGTAATGATCTGCTGAGCTTTTGAGGGTGGGGGGAACAGGAGTTTCAATCAATTTATCGAAATGAACTCAGACTGCAGGGTAAGAAATCTCCAGAACACATGCAGTGTTGAAGTAGTCTCCAGGACTCTATTGCTTCCAATTAGTACATACATATTTTAACTCTTCATTGCTCCAATAACAATCCTACAGTCTTATTTCTTTTCTGTTTTAAGATTTGTTTTACAGAATAAGGGAGAATAAAATACTTTTTACCAGGGATGAATAAAATACAATTATAATTCCTCATAATAACTTTGATATTGTAAGTAATAGCACTGTGGTTTACTATACCATGTATAAGACTCTACATGCTATTACTGTAAAATATATATATAAACGTGTTGTTATCAAAGGTTCAAGGCTTGAATGGGCTCCTATTTGATATATGTGTAAATATATTAACATTATTTAAGATTCATAATAGGCAACTGAGGAAATCTGAAATGAAAAAATGTCAAAGAAACAAAACATATATTGAATGGAGTGCCCTGGGGAAAGCAGATTGCTACTCTCTTTTCATATATGCATTTTATTTATCCTGGTCCTGGTAAGATCAGCAGAGAAGTGCAAATACTAATACAAAAGAAACACCTGTCCAGTACAGCCTACAGACTAGGGTAGACCTGACTAAACGATTTCCTATATACTGATTGCTAAATAGACTGTACCAGCACATCCCAGCTTACACAATGAGGTGCTCTGACTAATGTTATAGACTAAAAGAATTACCAAGAGCTTACATAGACTGCCAGGAAGTTTGAGAAAATAATATCATAGTTTTTCTACTTTGCATGCATATATTGTTAAATATATTTATTTATTGTTACATTTATATACCACCTTTCATTAAAGTAATCCCAAGGTGGTTTACACAGAATTAAAAACAAAATTATAAAAATGACACAATTGAAATATTAAGCTAAAAATATAAAACAAATCTGATTAAAAATTTAAGACACAAGAATAAAAACAGTAAAAAATACAAAGAAGCAGCAGCAAAGAGAATCATGAAAAAGCCTGGGTAAAAAAAGCCAAGATTTAACATGCTTTCTAAAAGCTGTGATGGAGACTGAGGAGCGGATAGCCAGTGGGAGAGCATTCCAGAGTCTGGGGGCAGCAACAGAGAAGGCCCTGTCCCGTAGGCATGACAACCGAACCTGCCTTTTTGTCGGCACTCGGAGCAGAGCCCCCTCAGATGACCTCATCAAGTGGGCAGCAACCCTTGGGAGCAGGTGGTCCCTCAGGTATCCCGGGCCCAAACCATTATGGGCTTTAAAGGTCAAAACCAGCACCTTGAATAGTCCCTAGAAACAAACTGGTAGCCAGTGCAGCTCTTTCAAAATAGGTGTGATGAGCTCCCAATGGGCAACTCTAGATAAAACCTTAGGTGCCACATTTTGCACTAGCTGCAGTTTCTGGATATTTTGCAAGGGCAGCCCCATGTAGAACGCATGGAAGTAATCGAGCTGTGGCGTGACTAAGGCTTGGGTAACCGTGGCCAGATCTGCCTCCTCGAGAAAGGGACACAGCTGGCACACTAGCCAAAGCCGTGCAAAGGCAACCCTGGCCACTGCCTCCTCCTGAGCTTCCAAAAGCTACTCTGGGTCCAGTAATATCCTCAAGCTGTGTACATGCTCCCTCCAGGGGAGTGCCACCCCATCCAGAACTGGTAAAATCTCCTCATTGCAATTGGCTGTCCTACTGACCAACATTACCTCCATCTTAGCATCAGAGGCATTCAGTCTCAGTTTATTAGCCCACATCCAACCCATCACAGCCTCCAAACCAGGATTTAGGACATCCACTACCACCCTAGGATCAGTTGACAAGGAGAGATAGAGCTGAGTGTCATCTGCATATTGCTGACGACTCAGTCCAAGTCCCCGGATGACATCTCCCAGCGGTTTCATGTAGATGTTAAAACAGCATGGGGGACAAAACTGAACCCCACTGGACCCCACAGGTCAATGGCCATGGCACTGAGCAGTAGCTCCCCAGCACTACCTTCTGGACCATCCCCCCAAGAATGGACTGGAAGCACTCCAACACAATACCTCTGATTCCCAAACTCGAGAGGTGGTCTGGAAGGATATCATGATCAATGGTATCAAACGCTGCCGAGAAGTCCAGCAGAACCAACAGGGACACTCTCCTCCTGTCTAGTTCCCAGCGTAGGTCATCCACTAGAGCAACCAAGGCAGTTTCAGTCCCATATCTGGGGCAGAAGCCAGATTGAAAAGGGTCCAGATAATCTGTATCATCCAAGAACCTCTTCAGCTGGGACGCCACCACACACTCTATCACCTTGCCCAAAAAGGGCAGGTTAGTGACCGGTCTATAGTTGTCCGAGTTGAAGGGATCAAGGGAGGGCTTTTTTAGTAGTGGTCGTACCACCGCCTCCTTGAGGCACGATGGCATCCTGCCCTCCCTTAATGAAGCATTAAGGATCACCTCCAACCATCTACCTGTACCTTCCCTGGAAGATTTTATTAGCTATGAAGGGCAAGGGTCAAGAGCACACGATGTTGCCTGCACACTGCCCAGGATCTTGTCCACATCCTCAGGCTGCACCAACTGAACGAAATCCAGCACAATAGGACCAGATGGTACCAGAGGCATGTCTGCCGGAACTGCCAATACTCTGGAGTCCAAATCAGTATGGATGTGAGTGATTTTATCTGCAAAATGACAGGCAAATTGATCACAGTGGGCTGTGGATGATTCCTGCCCCATTACCTGGTGGGATATGTGGAGCAATGTCTTTGCTACATGAAACTGCTCTGCTCGTCTGCACTAAAAAGATGCAATGGAGGTGGAGGAAAACCATTTCTTCGCCACCCTCACCACCATGGAATAGTCCTTAAAATGGGCTCTAGCCTGTGTTCAGTCAGATTCATCATGACTCTTTCTCCAGCATTGTTTCAGCCATCACCCAAGTTGTTTCATTGCCCTAAGCTCTGAGGAAAACCAAGGAGCCGAACGGGCTCCATCAAGCCGGAGAAGGCATTTAGGAGCAACCGTGTCAACAGCTTGGGCTGTTTCTCCATTCCAGAGATTCACAAGGGCCTCGACAGGGTCACCAACTCCGGTCAATGGAAACTCCCCGAGGGCCAACTGGAAACCAAGCGGATCCATAAGCCTTCTGGGGTGGACCATTCTAATCAGTCCACCACTCCTGCAGAGGGCAGACAGAGCAGAAAAACTAAACCCCACCAGATGATGATCTGTCCATGACAAGGGAGTTATCTCCAACTCCCCCACCTCCAGATCATTCATTCCCCAGTCGGCAAAAACTAGATCCAGAGTATGTCCTGCCATGTGGTTAGGGCCCGATACCAACTGAGACAGGCCCATGGTTGCCATGGAGGCCATGAAATCTTGAGCTGCACCTACTAGGAGGGCCTCAGCGTGGACATTGAAATCCCCCCAAACAATAAGCTTTTGGGCCCAAGGCCACCCAAGGCCACCGCCAAGACCACCCCCACCAGCTCAGGTAGGGATACTGAAATATAGTGGGGTGGTCGGTACACCAGCAGAATCCCCAGGCTATCTCGGAGGCTCACACTCAAGGACAAACACTCAAAATTCTGAGATTGCCTGACCGGGCACCTGGAAATGAGAAAGATCTCTCAATAGATTATTGCAACGCCCCCTCTCCGACCCTCCAGCTGGGGCTGCTGCACACTCAAGAAACCTGGAGGACAGAGCAGAGAGATACCAACCCCACCCAGGTCATCCAACCAGGTCTCCGTCACACATACCAGGTCAGCATGCTCATCCACAATCAAATCGTGGATGAGATGTTTTAGTGTTGACTGACCTGGCATATTAAACTTGTGATGCAGTTGAAGAAGCACAGCAGGCAAACAGTATGCAAATGTGGCAGGGCCTATTAGATTATTGGTAAATGATCTTAATACCTGCTTGGCCATGAAAAATCTAGGTGGCATTAGGTAAGTCTTACTATATAAGGCTCAATTCCCCATCTGAAAAATGTGGTGCTACTGACATTTTAACAGCCCTCTGTAGCTATGCTTTTAACAGTGGCTTGATCTGTGGCAATTAGTAGGTGACACCATTTATCTCCATGCTGCAAAAAGCTTCACATGCTAAATTCTATTGTGAATGATTAATTGTACAAAAAAGTTAGCCATTCATGACTATACTAATTGCACAAGCAAGTATATTCACACACAGAGAAAACTCTACAATACCATGAACAAAACAAATGAGCAGCTTAAGCTACTGCTTGGCAAAATCAGTAAACTTGGAAGTTTAAAGGGAAAGGATGAATGAATAAAATAGAAGTTCTGCAGTGGGCGGGGTGGGGGGGGGAAGAGTCACTTCAAAAAAAGTCTCCAGTAGGAATTACTTCTAGGTCTAATGTGTGAAGTATTGAATGTTGGATGGTAGCACGGTGCTTATATATACTCACATATTATATATTGGCTTATGTTGTTATATACATATACACCTGCAAGCTGTGCTGAGAGCCCAGTGAGGGAACGTTCAACTGCGTATGTTCAAAAGCTTATGTTGAAAGTCTCATCCATCATGCACACTTTGAGCTAGGTTTGAAGGCTAGACAAGTACATCAAGGGGCTGGAAGCTCTAAGGCTATGTACAGTCATCAGAGAAAGTAGTCTGCACGGCTAGACACATACATCAAAGGTTTCTGATGACATCATGATAACGGCAACAACTGAGTTTGAAACATCAGACATACCTAAAGCAATATTCACAAGTATTTGCTTCCCTTTGGTATCAATTATTCTATCAGTGGGCATCCAAGGAATCCACTTTTATTTTAAATACTTCTATTTCTTTGGCAAAAAGGTGTAAGACCTAATACGAAAAGACCAATAATATATCAGCATTAACAATTTGATTTCATGACAACATAGAGGAATATTGTCTTTTGTTTAACCACATAAAATGCATGCTTGGAATTTACTTTGCCGTTTTGATTTCAAGAACTGTTTTCTAATATGACAGGTCATGCAAAGCTTTCTGTCTCATTTCTGATTTCTTCCTTTCAGTTTTTCTACCCCTTTTCATCTGTCAGAGTCGGCTGTTGTGTGTAGATGGGGCTGACATTCTGTGCAGTCTCCAATTGATGCTAACGACCCACTGGGGCTGCTACACAACCAAAGTTAGCCTCAATGGGACTGTTGCAGAATGGCTTGAAACCGCTTCTGGGCACCAGTGCAGCACTCCTTCCATTGTTTCCAGTTGAAGGCGCACGACTGTGCTGCCCGGAAGCGGTTTCAAGTCATTCTGCAGCAGCTCCATCGTTGAGGCTGCCACTGAAGTTGCACAGCAGACCCAGTGGGTCATTAGCATCAATTGGAAACTGCACAGAATATCACCCAGTGTATCCAAAAACACAACCAGAGGTTTTACACCACATGGTTGCACATTATGTCAAATGTTGGCATCGTCTTCAGAAAGCATCGTTTGTTGAATTGTACCTTTTATGTGGCAAACTGCTTTATATCAGACTGTGATATAGCACTTCACTACAGTTTTGTGACCCTTATATATATTTTCTGCTTCTGCTTTAGGCTCCAGTAAGCTACGGCACAGGAGCTGATGTCTTAGCTGAAGGACACATTGCAGGCAGACAGACAGAATGAGTAAGTAAATAATTTAATATTACGGTCAATGACCAGTCAACATACACATCAAAATACAGATCAGCTTAAAACAAAATGAAAGTAAAACAGTAAATCTAAATATCAGAGCATGAAGGGATACAAAAATCTCAATCACAGCTAATCAATTGCTCTCAGTTTACAGGCTGCTGCGCAGAATCTTGCTGTCCTGGCTGTAACAAGTGCATGTTTGTCCACCAAAAGATAGAAGATGTAGTACTCTTCTGATCGACCTGGCCTATTTTTAAAAAATGGTTCAATCCAGGTAGTACAAATGTCTCTATAGTATGTGCCACATAAGAGAACGTGTAAGACGGACTCAGTGTCGCCCAAACCACATGGACATAACTCCTTAAATCTACCATCCAAAACAGACAGAGGCAAGGCATCACACTGGCACGAGTGAGAAAGCTCTCCTCTGATTTAAGGTGGTCAAATGTGTGAGGTATGCAGCTGGCCGAGGGTAGTTTGAAAAACCACCTAAAGTACTACTGGTGATAATCAGACTTAAATCCAATTGCTTCTCCATATCCACTACACGGTATAGAAATTGAAAAATAAATAAATAAATAAATAAATTCATTCTTTGGCAGCATCATAACACAAAGCCAGTAGATATTGTGGAGAGAAGCCATATCTGCCCAGATTATCATAAAGGTTCTTGAACCAATTAGAGTGAAACTCATCTTTCAGTACCAAGAGGGCAAGGCCCTGGGGGCAGACGTATAATTTGAGCTAGTAGTTAAATGTATGAAGCCACGCCTGTGCCTCAACTCTGCTTAATGCTGTTGCTAAGCTTTAAGATAGCATTCGATACACATCTGGGGACTTGAAAAATGGCACAAAGAAATCCAGACTGAACCACTTCCAGTGACTTAAAATTACAGGTGGAACAAATTTGGACCCCATACAACATTTGTGCCAGTATTTTAGACTGATACAACCTAACAGCCGCAGGGATAAAATGTCCCCTTTGGTGTTAAAAATTTTTTCAGTACAGTGGATGCACTCCTCTGTGCACTCACTGCAGCATATTCACATTGTGGGTCCCATGTACCATTTGCATGAAAAACTAGACTCACATACTTGTAGTTCTTCACCTGCTCAACCCTGCACCCATTAATTTGCCAGTTATGTTCTTTCTTTAGGTCTTTTGGGAAATATCATGACCTTAGTCTTTTGTCTATTTATGACTAGCGACTCATCTTCACAGAACTGAGAATCTTCATAGACAGAATGACAATAGTAAGTGTTTCTGTTCAATACTATTTACTATGAAGTGTTGCCTTGGAGTCTTCCAAACAGTTAAATTGTTCCTGATTAATTATGTCAGATGCTGCAACGATCCCTATTTACCAGATATAGTCCCAGTTTTCTTGTCTCTCTCCCTGGTAAAGACTGTACTCAGTTTATCCCAGTTGATTGCCTTCAGAAATGCCTTGTAAATGTGCTTTTAGTGTAAGTTGCTGATGTTATGATCCATACACTTCAGCCGCCTTCTGAAGATAAACCTGAGAAGTGGGGGGAGAAGTGCATGTTGTCTCTAGTGCACATGAAGATTTGCCCCAGCACCCAAGAAGACATGAGACACATAGTATTTGGTGTAAACAAGGGTCACAATTTTATTTAACTTTTTATTAACTTTTAAAGAGAGCAGGATGGCACGCACCAGCAGGGCATGCCTGGCCTACGGCATCGAGTGACACACCTCGGCTCGAAGCAGCCCCGTTGCGCTAGGGCAGGGGCTGCCTGTCCTAGCCGGCCTAATGCCAGGCCTCAGCCATAGCAGCACTCCCCGGTAGCCGTTCAGCAATTCCGGGGAGCTTAGCCTGACTGAGTAGATCATCAGAGCAGATCTCCCTGAGCCATGCAGCCTTTAGAAAGTTGCCTTGTCTGACCTGAAGCCAAAAGCTTACCTGAAGGTGCTCACCGGCCTCAAATGTTATTCCTGACCACACTGAATCTGCCACAGTGGGGGTTTGCCTAGCTTGACTCCCCGCGACCACCCACTATTATACAAAACCTGAGCCAATCCCTGCCTCCAATCCCTAAGGAACAAGATTGTCTCCTTGGGTAAAAGGTGGACCCCACCCTGTCTAAACAACTCAGGCGCCGAAAACACTGTGTCAGGATGCACCACAGAGCAGCCCTGCCAGGACCTAATAAAACTTGCCAAGTGAAAATTGACCTTTCTGTGTGCCCGATGGAGCTTACCAGGGGCCTTGGCACCCCTCCAAACCCTATGCTGCAACATATCGGATCAAAAGACTGTGAGCCTAGGGCACCGCTCAAGGACCTGCGCAAGGTCCTTCACGAGCTCGTGACGTATGGACAACCCTGACTGGATAGCTAAGTCATTTTCCCCCATGTGTACAACTAGAACATCAGGAGGTGGATTAATCAACAGAAATTCCTGTAGCAGGGGCAAGAACTGGGCGATGACCATGCCACGCCGGCTGATCCAGGAGATCGATGCCCATTGGCTGAGTCCCAGTTGTGTTCCCGGAGGCGCCCCGCCTGCAGCCCTGTCGGCCCAGAACACAATGGAATGGCCCAGGATGAGGGCCCACACCCTCTCCTCGCGTCTCAGCGGGCCTGTAATGAAAAAACAACTGTTGAATGCCACTCAGGCACTGCTGAATTGCCACACAGGCACTGCTGAATCGCCGCACAGGCACTTAGCGCACATAGTGCTTGTAAGTGACAGACTGCCAATGGCCAATACGCTGGATGGCCTCACCTGAGAAACCCAGCCTAGCAGCCGCAGAAGTCACTCCAATGCAAAAGGAGTGTAACGGCAGACTCTCAGTGGGAACCCCAGCTGCTGCCAAGGCTCGTCGCACCACCACCCAAAACTGATACTGGGAAAGGGGGCGGCCGTCTTCATGGATAAAAGGGCAACCATCAGCCGGACCCCTGAAGGCTGCAAACTCCCTCAGGGCCTGTAATGGACACAACAAAGCATTTCCAGCCAAGTACAAAGATACCCACTGCCCCGTGCCCCTCTGATCCATCTTGGAAAAATGCAAGAACAGTTGCACCACTCCTGGTCCCAACGTCAGGTCCCTGAACTGTACCACCCGGGCGGTGGGACCGCTTTCCCCCCTAGGAAATAGCTCACTGGCCCTGAAGGCTCCAAAAATTAATGCCAGCATGGCTGCTTGGAAAAGGGAACCTCATACAGGGACCGACAGATGGACATGAGGCGCTCAAGAGCACTCTGCACATCCGATGGTGTGAGGGGCCTGCGACTCTCTGGCCAGACCAAATGCTCCCTGGCCCAGCCCTCCAACATTCTCCTCACCCTAAAATTCCCGGTGGAATCCTGGAGGCTCTGTGCCTTGGTGAAGAATGCAATAGCGGCCAGATAGCCTGCCAAGGCCCTAGGCGACAGGCCCTTCTCCCTAAGATGCACTAGGAACAGGATCAGATGTTCTGTGGGCGGGAGCCACTCCTGCCCACCCCAACCTGGCGTCTGAAATCCTGAAAAGCCCTGTACTGCCTGCCATAGGCAGCTTGTGTACTTGGAGCCAAGGAAGCCAGAATGGCTCTATGTGCCTCTACGTGCCAAGGCTCCATAACCATGGGGGCATCTCGTCAGGCAATAATTCCACCTCTGGCACCAGCTGATGAAAGTGGAGCTCCTGAAAAAGAGATAGCATGTCCGCCAGGCTATTCTGAACACCTGGCACATGGCAAGCCAAGAACATGGTATTGTTAGATAGGCATGCCAGGATGAAGGCCCTCACTAATCTCATAACCCTGGGGGACTTGGAGGTTTGCTGGTTGATGACATGAACAGTGGCCTGGTTGTCACACCAAAAGCACACAGTCTTGTTCCTGAACAGGTCAGCCCAGATATGAATGGCCACTACTATAGGGAAGAATTCCAAGAATGTTAGGTCCCTCGTAGTGCTGGCTAGCACCCAGGAATCTGGCCACTTCTCAACGCACCAGCAACCTTGGAAATAAACTCTGAAGCCCAGCCTGCTGGCTGCATCAGACTGGACCTGTAGGTCCGCTTCCAGCAGCAGCACCTCCCACCAAAAGGAAACTCCGTTATAAGATTCCAGAAAGGATGCCTACAGTTCAAAGTCCTCCCACATGGGCACTATAACTCTAATTCTGTGGTGCTGCAGCCTGGCCCCGACAGTAGCCTCTCAAAGCCTCCGAAGGAAGGGTCACCCCAGAGCAATTACCTTGCAGGCAACATTTAAATGACCAATAAGTTGCTGTAATTGTTTTAAAGTGACCTTGCGCACCCTCAGACAGTTGCGTATCAGGGCACGTAAAACCACCAGCTTTGCCTGCGGCAGACGAGAACTGCCCGTTCTAGTATCCAGTTCGATGCCAAAGAAGGTTAAGGAAGTGGTGGGTCCCTCATTCTTATCGAGTGCAAGAGGCACACCCAAATCAGTACAAAGCTCTTGAAAGGCCTCTAACAGGCGTGGGCAATGGTTGGTATGTTCACTACCAGAAAAAAGGTAGTCATCAAGCTAGTGGGCTGTAGTTCCCAGACCTGTCCTCCAGCAAAGCGCCCACTCCAACATGGAGCTGAATGCTTCAAAGGCGGCACAGGAGACAGAGCAGCTCTTTGGCAGGGCCCGGTCGATGTAAATTTGGCCGGCAAACGCAGAACCTAAGAGATTGAAGTTGGCTGGGTGCACTGGGAGCAGGCAAAATGCGGATTCGATATCGCATTTTGCTAGGAGTGCGCCCGGCCCACAGGCTCGAACCATCTTCACCGCCTGGTCAAAGGAAGTGTATCTTACTGAGCACAATTCTGCTGGAATCCCATCATTCACAGAAGAGCTGTTGGGGAAGGACAGGTGGTGTATCAACCTGTATTCTCCTGGCGCTTTCTTAGGTACAACTCTCAGGGGGGAGATGTGCAAGTCAGGGATGGGGGGCTCCCCAAAGGGGCCCAACACCCACACAAGCACCACCTGTTTTTGAATTTTCTTCAGAACCACTTCCTCCATTCCCTGGGTGGACTTCAAATTTGGCTCAGAAAATTGTTCCCTTGGCCCCACATAGGGAATGTGAAACCCACAACTGAAACCTAACCATAAATAATCAGCCTTCTCCTTAAGGGGGTAGGCATCCAACAACTGTGCAAGGACAGGAAGCTTAACTGGACTGGGGCCCTTTTCCAGAAGTACCACTCTGTGGGGGGCCACCACCTTTCTTGCCGGTGGGGCTCTGGTCTTTAAAGCTCCCCCGTGCACCCCAGACCCACTGGCAGTAAAGGCTGGCATGTTTCCCCCCACAAAACCCGCATTCATGCCTGAAGTGACAGGGCAAGTGACTGCAAGCACTGGTGGTGTTGAAAGCCCAGCATGGCTCTTTTACCGCCGGCAACAAATGGTCACCCAGCAGAAGCGCAGAATCACATGGCAGGTATGGGGTCTGAGGGGCTGGAGTGGAAGGAGCAACCGTGGGTAATGTGGCTAACGCCCCACCCAATGCTGCAGGAGTGCCTTGCCATACGTGCGCACAAGCCCCATAAGGTGTAGGAGGGCCACCAAGGCCCAGGTGCCATTTGTAGGGATTATATGCAGCGGCCAAGGGGGTATGCCCCCCAAGGCCAAGTTTGGTGCAGGGAATCACCAGATCCAGGACCTTTGATAGCCACTGTGCCGCTCCCCGCTGGTTCCACCACCAACGCTGCTGCCGTGTTGTCTGCAGGCAAGGCTGTGGCCGCTGCCGCTGATTGTTGGTCCCTGTCCTCCAATGCATCCAGCCTAGCTGATAAAGATAGTAAGATTTTAGCTTTTTTACCACCCCTTGTGGAAGGCCCAGGCCTGGATGGGATCCCTGAGGGACCACTTCCCTCTTTATTGAGGATGTCTTTTTGCCGTTCTTTTTCGAGTGCATCCAAACGTGCTATCAGTGGTTCCCATATCCACATCATAATCTGATGAGGAATCAGTAGTAGGCCTAGGCCTGGCAGGGGGCCTGACGCATTTTAACCCTCCTTGCCCTAGGCCTTCTTTGGTCCCATAGTAATACAGTGTAATGGCAGTGGCGGGGGCCTAGGATAAACAAGCCCACCACCCTGCAGGCCCCCCAACAGGGCCTGATAGACCAGGGAATATCCCAGAAGGATGGGGGGGGATTGGTTGAACACAATCCCAAGTCTTCCCCACGCTAAATAAGGCTGGAAAGTGGCCAAAGGACAGACAAGCCGAGGCCTGAGAAAAAGGGGGGATAGTTGCTCCCTACAGAGCCAAAGCCCAGCCCAAAGGTTCTTCCAAACACCCGGGGGGGGGGAACGCAGCCATCCGAGTGCTCCTCAGGGCCACCCAGGTCACGACCGCACTCCCCCATGGCCCGCGGGCCTGCTCCAAACCTCGGGGGGGGGTTACACCGCCCCTCAAACCACTGCCACCACCTCGCCAGGTGTAACCCCGCTCCCAGGCACCACCGCACCCAAGCATCACAGGCCAGATGCCAGAGCTCTGGTCTCTGCGACTTGCTCAGACACCTGAAAAGAGCAAACTGAGCTGCCAGCATCGGAGCAAGCCCAGAGCGGCTGAAGCTCCGCCCCCACACAGGCCGGGCAGCCAATCAGGGCCCCCGAAGCCTCATGCTTCTCAGGAGAGGGCTTCAGCAAACCAGCCGCGCCTCCCAGTTGGGCAGAGAGCAGCCCGAGAATGCACATGTAGAAACACCACAGCATTGCATAGTGCACACCATGCCATTTGACATGTTGCAGCCTGGCGAGATTCTTTCTGAACTCTGGTAATGTAATATAGGCCAATTATCTTTCCTAGTGAGCAGTGTGTGTGTGTGTGTGTGTGTGTGTGTGTGTGTATAAACTAAAGCAACAACAAACACACTTAATTCTGTTAAGTTGACTCAATGTATAGCACTTGGAGAAGATCCTTTACTTTCTGCTGGCAGAGACAGCAGAATGTTTGGTACCCTGCAAAGGAGCAAGAAGGTCTCACAGGTCTGGCTGCAGCGTAGAGTCAGTGCTCCACTCCTGCCTGCCTATGACAAGATGCAAAACTGCACCAAGGGATCAGGGGCTCCATGTGTACACTGGTGCTCTTTCATACTTAGGGCTTCACTTGTGGCACATTTTGCAAAAATAGGGGTACTTCTTTTGTTTATGCTTAAAGTCAAGTACCCCTCAGCAGGTGGAGTGTTTGTTTTCCCCAAAAGTGTTTGTGGAGTGTTTGTTTTCCCCAAAGAAGAAATAAATATGTCAATTAAACTTAGGGCAGGACAAAGATGACAACACCAAAACCAAAGACAAAAAGATCCACCAGTGTACAATCCTTTGTTTGAGAATCCCAGTGACAAAGCCTTATATCAGGGACTTATTCCTTTATTCAGTCTGATGAAGAGCTTCAGGTCAAAATGTGTTGGGATTCTCAATAAAGTATTTTGCACCAGTGGTGGATCTTTTTGTCCTTGGTTTAATTTTTTTTAATTATTCCTTTCTTCTTTGTGAAAGGAATGCTTTCTCTGGAGGTTCTCTAGGCATGCTGAAGAATTTGGTATCTTTTGTCTCATCATAGCCTCATTATACCTGCCTGAACTTCCTAAGAAATGATTTGAGGTAATAGCAAACAGTGGCCAACATGTTCTGCAGCATTAAGATGGTGGCGCAAACCAAGCATGCATGGAAGGGGTGTGAGGAGTGATTTTTTGGTGCTCTCCATTTCCTCCCAAAGCATGTTATTGCTTCCAAAAATATGTGCCTGCGAGCTGTACAATCCTCTGAGACAAGAGGCAGGGCAAACAGTACTTTTGGAGAGAGGGGAAAGCAGGGGAAATTGCTCCCCTTCCACATGTGCTCAGATGTGCGAAAAGTCTTTGGCTGAGCTCAGCAAAAGTGCTTTGTGAGGGCACAGCTCTTGATCTCCTCTCCTAATGCTATGAAACATGTGGACCACTGACTATACAAATGCTCCCATCACTCTCTTTTGATGCTTTAGTGCATAGGTGTGCACTATAACATAAGCAAATCACACTAACAAGAAGATTGGCTCAGATGGATTGTTTTACCTCTATCTATCTATCTATCTATCTAGGATGTGCAAATTGATTCAGGTACAAATCTATTTGTACCCAAATCTACCTGATTCAGGTGTTTTGGAGACAAATTACCCCTGTGGTCCATTGGCTATATTGGGGTCCAAATCAAATTGTGCCAGATTTGATTCAAATCAATTCAAGATTCAGATTCCTCTAATCAGTTTCCCCATATTCCCAGCTTTCTTTCTTACTTTTCTTTTTTTTAAAGGTAAGCTCTAGCACTTATAGAAGTGGAGTTATGGAGCAAAATGTGTGTTCACTATTTTTCAAGTGCTTGGATTCTTTGGTGTATAACTTTCCCTCAATGAATCTCTATGAGGATTCATTACACATCTTCATTTCTTCTATTCATTTTGACTGCCTTTGGACAGTGCCAACTGTCAACTGCCATGTGCCAATTACACCCCCCCACCACCTGTAAGGCAGTGTGGTACTACTCAGTTTATATTCCAGGATTTTTGTGTGTGTGTTTAGTGTTTAGGCTCTTTGGTGTCTAATAACCTTTCCTCATGATGCATCCCTATGAGGATTCATTACACAAAAAAGAGTCTGAACTCCTCAAAAATTCCTAAAATATATACTGAGTGCCTAGTGGCTTGTGGGTTGGGGGGGGTAGTTGGCACAAGGGATGCCACTAATTCCCCAACCCCACCTGCAAAGCAGCGGGGTCAAAATGAACAGAAGAAATGAAAGTGTGTAATGAAGACACCAAAAAATCTAAACACTTTAAAAATCCCTAAAATATAAACTGAGTACCCCAGTGTGTGGGATGTGTGTGTGTAGTTGACACACGGCAGTTAACAGTTGGCACTGTCCAATGACAGTCAAAATGAAAAGGAGAAATGAAGGTGTGCAATTAATCCTCATAGGGATTCATTATGAGGAAAACATATTAGATACCAAAGAATCTAAACACTTCAACAATTCCTAAAAAATAAATTGAGTACCCCAGTGTGTGTGTGTGTGTGTGTGTGTGTGTGTGTGTGTGTGAGAGAGAGAGAGAGAGAGAGAGAGAGAGAGAGAGAGAGAGAGAGAGAGACTGGGGGGTGGGGGCAGTTGACACATGACAGTTGACAGCTAGCATTGTCCATTGACAGCCAAAATGAATAGAAGAAATGAAGGTGTGCAGTGAATCTGCATAGTGATTCATTATGAGGATAGGTTATTATACACCAAAGAATCCAAACACTTGAAAAATTGTGACGGGACATTTTGCTCCATAACACCACTTCTACAAGGGCAAGAACTTGGCCTTTAAAAAAAATTAAAGCTGGAGACCCAGGTTAGGCTAGGGTGACTTCAAATCTATGGTGGAAATTATTATTTCCTATGGTGGAAATATACAAAATCAGTTAAAATTTTTAAAAAACCCACCATTAAATATCAACGAAGTGCCTCACTGCCTTGAAATGTGAGTGGTAGGTAGCACCCATGGAAACCTACCCACCACCCAGATTTGGTATCCTTAAGACCTTTAGAAGTGATCCAAATCAATTCAAAACTGAATTGAATCAAATCCAAATGAAATCTGGGGTGATTCAGAGGACAGATTCAGACACAAAACAAATCTGGGATGGTTCAATCTGGGCACAAATTGAATCAAAAAAGTTGATTTGTGTACATCCCTACTATCAATCAATCTATCTAGCCAGCCCCTGGTCCTGATACAACCAGGGGAGAAAATACAAAATGTCTCTCCGCCACTTACACATAACATTCCTTGGCTCAGAATTCAGGGTTCAGAGTCTGAACACAATATCCAAAAGTGATTGCAAAATGTGTTTTTGCTCCTTTCCTTGGGAATTGGTATATTCTGGAATTTATCATGGCGCTTGTTCTTAGTGTATGTGAGTAAGTATGAAGCCTTTCTGTTTCACCGGCATAATTTGCAGCCACTATTGAGAAATACAATAACATCTTAGACTGCTTTGCTCATACTTGCAATCAGATAGCTGTCCTACTGAAGTCAACTGGACCTCTAGCTATTGACCTTCATGGGAGCAAGGCTGAAAGATAAATGTGCAAGTGTGGAGATGTCAATCTGATAAGCCACTAGAGGCACAAATTTCAAGACCAAATGTTCTCCTATAAGCTGCGACAACTATTGCCAAGGCTCTGCTTCCTCTCCTCCGCAATGTACAAAATAGCTGCAGTTGCTGAAAGTAACATCTCTGGATGGGGCTGAAATAGTCTCTTTTTATCTAGTAGCAGAAATCTTTTTGTTGAATTAAATAGTTGTCAAGTCACAGCAAATAGTTTTGTTTTTACCCAGGCTATCATCACAATTTGCCTAAAGCAAGCACAATTAGTAAAATTTTAGAGGGAAGCAGGGAAATAATTACATCTTTAGTTGCTACCAAATATCACTTGAGCTAGGCAAATTTGGAAAGCCCTGCTCAGGGAGAATATCTCTAGAAATTTTGAGTTACATTAAATTTTTCAGTAAGACTAATTGATTTTCTCGGTATAAAATAATTTGCAACCTTAAATACTAATCCATGAGGTTGTTCTCATGTAGTGCTGTTCAGGTAGCTCTACTCTCCAACAGAGTTCTCAGCTCAGGTAAAGTGGCTCATGAGAACCACCAGAATCGGGACCAATCCCAGCACTCCTTGGCCAGGTAGCCCAAGTTTTTTACCTGAGCTAATAATGAGGTAGAAGCACCAGGGGTGTGGTGCATTGTGGGATGCCGGAAGACTTCCTCCTCCATCTCCTGGCTCTGATGCTTGCTAAGGCACCACTCAATATGTAAAATAAATGATCTTAATGTATTATGGAATAAGTGTATTCCACAATAAAAGTCCTGAGTGTCACAAGCCTTTTTGTTATTTTTCTGCACTACCACTTTTAGTTCTGTTAAAAGTTGTGTATTCTGGGCAGAGCAAAAGCACGTTATTTATTTAAAATATTTCTATATTGCCCAAAACTTGTGTCTCTGGGCGGATTACAATTAAAGCCTTTTTACCTCATTATTGATCCAGATTTTTAACTGTTTTTAAAATGTATTCACTAAATTAATGAACAGTCCTATCCTAATTCAGTACAATTAAGCTCAATTAGACTTACAATATAAAGAGTGTGCTGTTCTTAGAATCTTTTTTTAGACTACTGACTGAAGGGAAGTTTTATGAGATCTCCATGTCTATATAGTATGCCTCCATGCATAATAATAACTAATAACTTTTGTGGTTACAGTCCAATATAGACCAAATTCACATCACATGGGAGAGGGTCTTAGGGAACCCCAACAGCAGTATTTTCTTTTCTTTCTTTTTTTTCTTTTTTGCTGATTTTTCAGGATGGCAACCTCTCAAATATAAAAAATTATAACCCATGTGCTGGCAGTCAATATAAACCAAAAATCAAGTACATGGGAGGCAATCCTAGGTAAGAGTCAACATATTAAAGGAAGCAGAAGATAGACTCCTACTTACAATTACAGTTCTTAGTTTCCCCTGTTTCAGTTGGCAACCTGACAATTGGGATATATATCAAAAGTAGTAATATTGCCATCAGCCTCAAGAGGAAGTAGAAGGTGATGGAATGGCTTTCACCAAAGCCAAGAATTTTTGACTGACTGCTCACTGTATAAATTGATAAGCTGACGATGCAATATGCATATTTAAGGTGACTCCCAAGTAGTCCTTTAAGACAATGGGAATTTATTACATAAAAACAGATAATGCCTTGTAAACACATTATTAAAAATGTTGTTAAAAGCCTGTTAAAAACAAACCCTTTGGTGTCAAATGCCAGCCTCAGTGTTGTTCCTCCATCTTCTGTGGATTATCTGCTTATAATGTTCACAGCTTAAATTACACACACTCTGGCAGTAATTTCAATCAAACAAATGAGGTAAACAGGTTGGTGGGGGTGGGGGGGGGGGAGAAGACAAGAGATAAAGGGAAGCAAGGTCATACAGCTGTGTGTCTGTATTCCTACATTACATACTCCTTAACAGCCAAAATACATCACGGTCTCCTTTAACTCTTCCCTGCCATTTACACTGGGTTTGAGTTTATCTCTGTATATAGCCTCTCTAATCTTTCTTCATACTAATCAATGCTCCACCTCCAATACATCCACCTTAATAGGCATCATTCCCTCATAATATTTGGTCATATGTACTCACCATGGCCTCTCTCTCTTCACATACTTTGTTTCTGCCAAGTGTTCTTGAAATCTAGTGATTAACTCTCTTCCTGTTTCTCCAGTATAAAACTCCCCACATTCTTTACAAATTATTCTATACACACTACTCCTTTTAATCCACAACTCCCCTCCCCCATTTCACATACTAGGCAATCTGTCTTGTCACATCTACTATCATATAATCTCATTCTCACCACTTGTTGTTTCAATATCTTAGCTGACTGAACCACCACATTGGCTTTAATGTCATACTTATGTAACATTCTCTGACATTGTCTAACAAAATTGTCAGATATGAACTGAATTTTTGAAACAGGTAAGCCAGGTACAAATTTTCCTGCCATTCTTCTTAAAGGAAACCTGTAGCCATTACTTTGTCCCAATGCTATAGCTCTTTCTCTTGATTGTTATTTGTATTCCTCTGATCAGATTGTTACTGCTCTTTTAACTGCTCACCATAAAGCTGTTTGATAGCCCAGAGGAAGAAGATTGTCATTCCCCCAGTCTTGTGTTGAGGGGGGGGTCATCTTTAGTTCACCCTACGTTGCAGAGAAGGGATGAAGCATCCAGGCTTGACTGAGTGCTTGGTGAGGGGTAGACTTGACAGGGCTGATCAGCTTGCATCCACATCAGCTCAGTCTCCCTATGACGGGTTCTTTCCCCTCCCACCCTGAGTACAGAATGGGCTTTTCTTGTTGTCCTTTTAGGGGTCAAGTAGGGATTTTTTTTTGCTTCTTAATAGACTGGCTGGGTCATGAAACTTGTTTGCATACTCCATTCTGTTCTCCCCTTTGGTAGTTAGTTTAGGTCACAACAGGCAGGGCAAAGTTAGATTCCTCCTAGGGATGTGCAGATTGATTCGGGTAAAAATCAATTTGTACCTGAATCTAGCTGATTTGGATGGTTTGGCGACAAAACAAATCACCCCTGTGGTCCATTGGCTAGATTTGTGTACAATCAAATTGCGCCTGATTCAATTCAAATTTATTTGAGAGTTGGATTCCTCCTATTAATTCGCACAGATTCCCAGCTAGCTTGCTTGCTTGCTTGCTTGCTTTCTTTCTTTCTTAAAGCTAAGCTCTAGCCCTTGTAGAAGTGGAGTTATGGAGCAAAATGTGTGGTCACTATTTTTCAAGTGTTTGGATTCTTTGGTGTACAATAACTTTCCTTCAATGAATCCCTATGAGGATTCATTTTACACAACTTCATTTCTTCTATTCATTTTGACTGTCTTTATGACAATGCCAACTGTCAACTGCCATGTGACAGCTCCACCCCACTCCTACCCACAAGGCAGTGGGGTACTACTCAGTTAATGTTCTAGGATGTTTTTCAAGTGTTTAGGTTCTTTGGTGTCTAATAATCTTCCCTCATAATGAATCCCTATGAGTATTCATTACACACCAAAGAGTCTGAACAGCTCAAAAAAATCCTGAAATATAAACTTATTACCCAGTGGCTTGTGGGTTGCGGGGTAGTTGGAACATGGGATGCCACTAATTCCCCACCCCCACCAGCAGGGCAGAGGGATCCAAATAAAAAGAAGAAATGAAGGTGTGTAATGAAGACACCAAAGAATCTAAACACTTCAATAAGACCTAAAAAATAAACTGAGTACCCTAGTGTGTGTGTGTGTGTGTGTGTGTGTGTGTGTGTGTGTGTGTGTGTGTTATATTTGACACATGGCAGTTGACAGTGGGCATAGTCCAATGACAGTCAAAATGAAAAGAAGAAATGAAGGCATATAATGAATCCTCATAGGGATTCATTATGAGGAAAATTTAATAGACACCAAAGAATCTAAACATTTCAACATTCCTAAAAATTAAAATGAGTACCCCACTGCCTTGCAAGTGGGGGTGGGTTGCTGGCATACGGCAGTGGACAGTTGGCACTATCCAGTGACAGTCAAAATGAACAGAAGAAATGAAGGTGTGCAATGAATCCTCATAGGGATTCATTATGAGGAAAAGTTAGTATACACCAAAGAATCCAAACACTTGAAAAATAATGACTCCACTTTGCTCCATAACTCCACTTCTACAAGGTCTAGAGCTTAGCTTTTTTAAAAATGAAAGCTGGGGATCCATGTTAGGGTTAGGATATGGTAACTGCAAATCCCCATTGTTTCCTATGGCAAAAATGTTCAAAATCAATAAAAACAAAACCCAAACAATTCATTAAAAATCAACCAAGTGCCCCACTGCCTTGAAATTTGGATGGTAGGTGGAACCCATGGAGACCTACCAACCACCCAAATTTGGTGCAACTAGGACCCTGTTAAGTGGTCCAAATCGGTCCAGATCTGAATCAAGACAAAGCAAATACAAATCGAATCTAGGATGATTTGGAGGGGGTAAATTTGGATATTTTAAAAACCAGGGTTGATTTGTTTGGGGCACAAATCGAATCAAAAAAATCAATTTGTGCACATCCCTAATAGCTATCCTTCTGATCATTTAAGGGAGATCTGTCATTCTTTAACAATTAAGAAGTTCTAAATGTACACTTTACTTTCAGTGGATTGCAGAGTTTCTGCTTTTGGTTTTGGTTTTTTAGAAAGTCAACTATGCAAGAGTGATTATCCCCACTCAATGATAGATGAATGAATGGAACATTAGATTAGCAATATTGAGGTTGTACGTGACCTCCTCTATAGGGGCTGGGGATGGCAGGATGGTTCCTGCAGTCCCCCCATGATTGCTCCTTCCCCACTCGCTGAGCTGTGCTCCCTGATGTGTGCCCCACTTATGGCACTCTGCTCCCACATGAGCAGTGCTGTGGCAAGAGAGATGCCAGGCAAGGCCTCTTGGCCTCCAGAAAGTCCACAATGCACTGTGCTGCTTGCACAGTGCATTGAAGGAAGGCAGTCTAGAGGACAGGGAGCTCTTCCCCACAGCCTTTTTAGTAGGGTCAATGGGTGTGTGTGCACCCTTTGCCTCAATTTTATCCCAGATAGAAAACCTGGGTTACCTGGTGCGGCAGCAGCAAGATCAGACCCAATCCCAGGGCTTAGGAAGATAAGAAGCTGCCATATATGGAGCTAGCGTGGTACAGTGGTTAGGGTGCTGGACTAGGACTGGAGAGACCTGAGTTCAAATCCCCATTCAGCCATAATACTTGCTGGGTGACTCTGGGCCAGTCACTTCTCTCTCAGCCTAACCTACTTCACAGGGTTGTTGTGAGGAGAAACTTAAATATGTAGTACACCGCTCTGGGCTCCTTGGAGGAAGAGCGGGATATAAAATGTAAATAACAATAAATAATAATAATAATATACTGAGTCAGACCATTGGTCTATCAAGCTCAGTATTGTCTTCAGAGACTGGCAGTGGCTTCTCCAAGGTTGCAGGGAGGAGCGTCTCTCAGCCCTATCTTAGAAAAGCTGAGGAGGGAACTTCAAACCTTCTGCTCTTCCCAGAGCAGAATCAAAATCTGAAACTTAATCTGCATAAGACAGAAATCCTCTGGGTTGGTAGTACTGATCATCTGAGTAATGACATAAATCTGGTCTTGGATGGGGTTCGCAGCTTGGGGGTGCATCTGTACCTGATGTTGTCCTTGGTGGCGGCAGTTTGCCAAAGAGTCTGTAGCCAACTATGGCTGATATACCATTAGTAGACACTAATTTTAGAGTCTACTCCGTGGTGGTGGAGGCGGCAAAGAAGAAATGCTTTTTATCCACCTCCATTGCATCTGCTCAGTGCTGACCAGCGGAGCTTTCATGTAACAAAGACATTGCTCCACACATCTCTCCAGGTAATGGGGGAGGAGAGTTTTGGCATTTCTGTCAGATGTGCCTCTGGAACCATCTGGTCCTATTGGGTTGGATTCTTTTCAGTTGGTGCAGCCTGAGGATGTGGACAAGATCCTGGGCAGTGTGCGGGCGACATTGTGTGCTCTTGACCCTTGCCCTTCATGGCTAATAAAAGCTGCCAGTGAGGGTACAGGCAGATGGTTGGAGGTAATTATTAATGCTTCATTGAGGGAGGGCAGGATGCCATTGGAGGCGATGGTAAGGCAATTATCCATCTTATTTATTTATTTCTCTTTGTAAACCACCCAGAGCCATTTTTGGAAGGGCGGTATAGAAATCGAATAAATAATAATAACAATAATAATTTTAAAATGGCCTCTCTTGATCCCTCCAACCCAGACAACTATAGACCAGTCTCCAACCTTCCTTTTTTGGGCAAGGTGAATTTGTGGTGGCATCCTAGCTGCAGAGGGTCTTGGATGTTACAGATTATCTGGACCCTTCTCAATCTGCCCTCCGCCCCGGATATGGGACTGAAACTGCCTTGGTTGCTCTAGTGGATGTCCTATGTTGGGAACTAGACAGGGGGAGTGCATCTCTGTTGGTTCTGCTGGACCTCTCAGTGGCGTTCGATACCATTGAGCATGGTATCCTTCTGGGCCGCCTCTTGAGTATGGGAATTGGAGGTACTGCGTTGGAGTTGCTCTCGTCCTTTCTTGGGGGGAGGGTCCAGAAGGTGGTGCTGGGGGACTATTGCTCGGTTCTGTAGCCATTGGCCTGTGGGGTCCCACAGGGTTTGGTTTTGTCACACATGCTGTTTAACATCTACATGAAACTGCTGGGAGAGGTCATCCGGGGACTTGGACTGAGTCATCAATATGCAGATAACACTCAGCTCTATCTTTCCTTGTCACCTGATCCTAGGTAGGTAGTGGATGTCCTGAATTCGGGGTTGGAGACCGTGATGGGTTGGATGTTGGCTAATAAACTGAGACTGAATCCAGAAAAGATGGAGGTAATGTTGGTCAGTAGGACAGCCAATTGGGATGAGGCCATTTTACCAGTTCTGGGTGGGGTTGAACTCCCCTTGAGGGAGCAAGTACACAGCTTGAGGGTATTACTGGACCCAAAGCAGCTTTTGGAAGTTCAGGTGGAGGCAGTGGCCAGGGTTGCCTTTGCACGGCTTCACCTTGTATGCCAGCTGTGTTCCTTTCTCAAGAAGGCAGATCTGGCCACGGTTACCCATGCCTTAGTCACGTCACAGCTGGATTACTGTAATACACTTCACATGGGACTGCCCTTGAAAAATATCCAGAAACTGCAGCTAGTGCAACATGCGGCAGCTAGGGTTTTATCTGAAGCTGCCCGTTGGTATCACATCACATCCATTTTGAAGGAGCTGCACTGGCTACCAGTTTGTTTCCGGGTACAATTCAAGGTGCTGGCTTTGACCTTTAAAGCCCTTAACAGTTTGTGCCTGGGAAACCTGAGGGACCACCTGCTCCCAAGGGTTGCTTCCCGGTTCACTAGGTCATCTGAGGGGGCTCTGCTCTTGGTGCTGACAATGAGGGAGGCTCAGTTGTCATGCACACGGGACAGGGCCTTCTCTGTTCCTGCCCCCAGACTCTGGAAGGCTCTCCTGGTGGCTATTTTCTTCTCGGTCTCCATCATAGTTTTTAGAAAGCATGTTAAATCTTGGCTTTTTACCCAGGCTTTTATATGATTGTCTATGCTGCTGCTTCTTTGTATTTTGTACAGTTTTTATGCTTATATTTTAAATCTTTTCAGTCAGATTTGTTTTCTATTTTAGCTTAATATTTTAATCGTGTCGTTTTTATAGTCTTGTTTTTAATATTTGTGTAAACTGCCTTGGGATTGTTTTAATGAAAGGCGGTATACAAATTTAACAATAAATTAAAAATGAATAAAATAAACATGAGACACAGTGGAAAATGGGCATCCTCCAATTTTCTCTTTGACATGCTTTGCAGCTTGGGATGTGGCAACATGGTGTCCCTGTTGCTGGGCAACAGCTGGAAAAATATGGAGACAGTGTGGGGGAGGGCAAGTGCTTGGAGAGGCAACCAGAGAGAAGCAAGGCAGGCATAGAGCTGGCACATTTCTGGGCTTGTCTGAGCCATCCTCTCTATGATTTGGGTAGTAGATTTATTTGATTGATTGATTGATTGATTGATTGATTGATTGATTGATTGAGATACCACCCTTCCAAAATGGTTCAGGGTTGGGTTTTTGCAGCACAAAACCCAGGTTATATCAACAGCCGAATTCATATGACATGGAGCTCCTTCAGACCTCAGGTTGGGCAGATTACAGTTTTGGTTTGAAAACCTCAGGTCACTTCTCTGACAAAACCATGGTTTCATGCATTCAGACAACCACAAAATGTGACCTCTGGCTTGTTCGCCTCCAATTTGGCATTATGTGTGAAGGAGGCTGCAATTTCAGGAGGATCAATGTACTCCAGATATATGGATTCATTATGACAGAGAAAATATAGAAACAAACTAAAACCAAAACACAAAATCACTCACACTTTTGCAGAAGAGAACACTGTTTTTCTGTTCTAAATTGATAATTTAACCTAGAATTTTCAGAAATTTCTAGTAAGGTACATTCTTATTTGATAAGTTTCTGCATGCCTGGAAACAGGATTTTCTAGGCTTGGTACACTATTTGTATTTAGACACCCACCCCCTAGAAGGGCACAATCTCTGGCCTCATGACAGCCCCAAATATAAGGTGTCCTATTACTCCCTCTTCCTCCTATTTGTAGCACTACATCAATCCAGAAATGTGTTACTTCCAGCAACTGCCTCTGTGTTTAAGGATTCACCCATAACATACATATAAGTAATTTTGTGATATGTTAGAGTACAGCTTGAGATGTTGCCTTTTACAAAAAGTGGTCTATTGTTGAAATGAATGGAAATCACTACCAAAGGCTGTTCAATATTTTTATTTTCTCCAATCTATAATGTCTGGGTGGTTGTATTTCTGAATTTCAATGGGTGATTCCTGAAATTGTTGGTGAAATTCTAAATGTGATAAAGATTGAGGGAAACAATTGGTTTTTGATCAAATGTTTAGTGACTTAAGGCTTTACCCAGCCAGAAACATGAGCATGTATTCAGTGACTTCACTATAAGTAAACAATGGCCAAGTAAAACTCCCTCTCTATGAATTTTTGGAAATGTGCAGTTAGCCTAGGATCCAGGAATGTAAGAAGATGTGGGGATAAAATTCCTGCAAGAACCACTGCTAAAGCAGATTCACTGTTGTATAGTAAGAAAGGCCCAGGGTTATATCTAAGTACATGCAGATTAGTTCTGTTCACAGTGTTTTGAATCAGGATACATCTATTCCCTTTAAAATAAACTGACTCTTTAAAATGAACTGAATCACCACTGAAATTCTGCTTGGTTGCATTGTGCTTAATTGTGCAAAATTAAGGAAAGTGTTACATTTGGATAGACACCATCTAAATCTACTTAATTTACCAGCTACTGTCCTCAATGACTTCACAGAGATAGTATTTTAATAACTGTAAAAGAGAGGCATAATTTGACTTCTGTTGTTGTTTGGACTGGGGAAAAGCTAAGAAAATTTTTGAAGTATGCTCAGCGTGGGTAGATTTCTTGTTGTGGGGCAACTAAAGCTTTCCATTCTAATGCCACTGTTGTGTGTTTTGTAACTAGGGAAACTGGCAATAGTATTTGAAGTTGTCATATTCTCTGGGGATGTCCAATTTGCCCTCAGTTATTCTTCTCATCACTGTATACCAGTTCAGGTTGTTACACTTATATCACATAACACTGTCCTGTAATTCTTAAGTGTTATTTTACATGCAAATGGACACACTCACACAACATGCACACACAAGTTAATAATATTCAGAGTGTATACCTGTGCCTGAACTGAGCATCTCAGGGACAGAGGATAAAGAACTGAGTCAGATAGAGGTGATGAGATATGATGTTCTAAACTGTCTGAAAAATTAAAAATTGGCAGATCGCCAGGGCCAGATGACATCCATCCAAGTGTCCTTTAAGAACTCAAATGTGACATTGCTGAGTACCTTGCCAAAATATGTAACTTGTCGCTACAATCAGGCTCTGATTGTAGTCCTCTACTTTCCAGAGGACTGGAAAGTAGCCAGTGTAACATGGATTTTCAAAAAGGGATCCAGGGGGATCTTTTAACGTCTGTTGCAGGCAAATTGATGGAAAGCATTCTCAGGGATAAAATTGTTAAGTATTAGGAGAACAGGACCTGCTGAAGGAGAATCAGCATGACTTCTGCAAAGGTAGATCTTGGCTCACCAACCTTTTGGAGTTCTTTGAAATTGTCAAGAGACATTTGGAGGGTGATCTAATTTACATAATATTCTTGGACTTTCAAAAAGCTTTCGACAAGGTTCCTCGTCAAAGACTCTTGAGAAAACTTAGCAGTCTTCGGATAAGGGGATTGGTAACTGGTTGTAGGACAGGAAACAGAGGGTAGGTATAAATGGACAGTTCTATAAATTGAGGGAAGTAATAATTGGGGTTATAGGCTACCTTCAGCCTAAGAGGCAAGGTGCCTCTAAATACTATAATAATAATTATTATTGTTATTATTATTATTAATTCGATTTCTATACCGCCCTTCCAAAAATGGCTCAGGGCGGTTTACACAGAGAAATAATAAATAAATAAGATGGCTTCCTGTCCCCAAAGGGCTCACAATCTAAAAAGAAACATAAGATAGACACCAGCAACAGTCACTGGAGGTACTGTGCTGGGGGTCGATAGGGCCAGTTACTCTCCCCCTGCTAAATAAAGAGAATCACCACAGTAAAAGGTGCCTCTTTGCCCATTTAGCAGGGGCAGTTGCGGAGGAATACTAGTTGCGGAGGAGAAACAACAGGAGAGTGGGAATGCCCACAGCTCTTGCCAGTGAGCTTCCCAGAAGCATCTGGTAGGACACTTTGTGAAACAGGATAGGCCTAGGGCCCAATCCAGCAGGGCTGTTATTATGGCATTATGTTCAGAGACCTCTTGTAGCCTCCAAACTAGCCAACTCCTACCTCATTCATGTATGATCATTTCCTTTCTCATATGAGTGTTATTTGCATGGGAGGAGAGTAGTCTATGGATGTATCCCCAGGTTTGCTGCACCCATCCCTGCCTTTCATCACATAAGGCTCTTGACCCAACAGTTTCCATCATTTGGACGCATTGCACAGGAGTCATTAACCCACTGGTGAAGGCATATTTCAGAATTTGGTGTGAGTAATTTTGTTGTGGGTGATTTAAAAAAAAAAACAATGGCAATATTGACAGTTTGAGTCAAAGGTCTGCTCATGAGAGAGGGGATACAATTTTTATAGTGTATTTTTACTTGTTCATACCTCATACATACTTCATATAGGGATATGAGGTATAACTGACATGTTCTGAATCAGGATGGGGTGGGAAGCCCACAGGCAAGACTTCCCTAAATGCCATGTCTAGGATTTAATCAGACATGGCATTAATTAATAGATAATCTAATCTACCTATTGTATTTGTACTCTGTGGTAATCCGTTCTGTGATCCTGGCCAGCTTTTGAATGGGGATTTAGCTACTTGTATTCGAATGGGGTAGAGGTGGGGCTAACAAAAGCCAGCAGCAAGAACATGGAAAAGGAGTCTCTAGGCAGGTCACAACAATATAATTAAATGGTTTTAAATGGCTTTGACTTGTTTTTAAATTGTTTTTATGTTGTTTTAGCAGTGTGTTATAAATGGTGTTTGTTTTTATGTCTTGTTGTGCACTGCCCAGAGCCTATGGATGGGATAGTCTACAAATGTAATAAATAAATAAATAATATAAAGTAAAGAAAGCAAATGAAAACAGAAATAAAAAGCTTGAAACAAATTTAAAACCACAGTCTAGTTTAAAAGCTTGGGTGAAAAAAAATGTGTATTTAGAGACTTTTTAAAAAGTTGTCAGAGAAAGAGAGGCTCATATTTCAGCAGGGAGCACATTCTAATGTCTTAGGCAGCAACAGAGAAGGCCCACTCCTTTGTAGCAATCAGATGAGCTGGTAGCAAATGCAGACGAACCCCTCCAGATGATCTCAATGGATGATGGGGCTCTTAGTGAAGAAGACATTCTCTTAAATACCCTGGGCCTAAGCTGTTTAGGGCTTTATAGGTTATAACCAGCACCTAGTACTTTGCCTGGAAACTTATTGGTAACCAGCGTAGTTCTTTCAGTAAAGGAGTAATATGTTCTCTTTAAGATGACCACGAGACCAACCTTGCTACCACATTCTGTACCAATTGCAGTTTCTGGACTATGTACAAAGGCAGCCCCGCATAGAGCATGTTGCAGTAGACACGTCTGGAGGTTACCAGCATATGCACTACTGTTCTGAGGTCTTTTATCTCAAGAAATGGCCGCAGCTGTCATATCAGCCAAAGCTGATAAAAAGCACCTCTGGCCGCTGCCTCAACCTGAAACACCAGGGACTTTTACACACAGCCGGCTTTACTGCGAGTTTACTGGGAGGATTTACTGTGAACCCGTTCTCCCCCCAAAACGATGCAAATAGTGGGGTGTTGGTTTTTTTTAAAACCCTGGATATAAATCAGGCTACGCTCTGATTGTAGTGAAAATCCTGAATTGTGTGTGAACTGTTCCCTGATAACTCGCAGGGACTTCGGGGTAAATCTGGCGGATATGTGAATGTACCCCCTCCATTCCAAGTGAGATGCAAGTTAAAGGGCCTTAAAAACCCAGCGTGAAAAACTTCCAGGGAGAGGTTTGGATCCAGAAGCACCCCCAGACTATGTACCTGTTCCTTCTGGGGAAGTGTGACCCCTTTATTGGGGACATAGTCAGAAGATCAAGCAATTAATTATAAAGACTTCTTGGCCTATAACTTAATTGCAGCTAGAATGGAAATTGCATATCACTGGAAATATCCAGTATTACCCTCCAGAGAGCAATGGTACATACATACAGTATGTCTGTGGAATGGACAAATTAACTCAATAACTTCAAATTTCAAAAGAGGCCTCCACCTCAAATTGTTTTATTAACCATTGGTATCCTCTTATCACATACATAATCATCGGGATATATTTCATGGTTCTGGTAGTTTTACATTTTGGAAATATGTTCTCTCTTTCTGAAATAGGAATAGTTCATGTTTCTCTACTTTTTCTTCTTCTGATTGTCTTATATCTGATAAATATTCCTTGTGATGTTAACATATTGCTGCATTATTGCTATTTTTTGTTTGTGAAACTTCTTTTCAAATCAAATCAAATCAAATCAAATCAAATCAATCTTTATTATGGTCATAGACCAGCATAAAGTACAGGAAAAGGATACAGTCAATAAAAGTCATAAAAAGGCATAAAAGGTATGAAAGCCATAAAGGCATAAGAAGGCATTAAAGGACATAAGAGCGTGAGGGTTGCATAAAAAGTTATATCATTCATAAAAATGCATAAAAGGCACAGAGGCATAAAAGGCATAAAAAGGCACGAAGGGGTAGGGATTGCATTTTTTAAAAAATATATAGTAAAATCATATAAAACATATAAAATATATAAGGGCAGCTGCAAGAAAGATAGAGATTTTATCACTTTTAGATAAAGTTCGGGGCCGTTAAGCTGTAAAATTGTACATTGTCACAACTTCTTCACTGGTTTAACTCAGGCTTCATGCTAACACGTGCAGTTTTAACTTATAAAACAGGCGCTTCGCTTTCTGTACCATTATAGTTACTTGCCAAATGACAGACTTGCTGGCTTGTTCTCTAATGTTTCAGCGCCAGAGCCTGGCATTGCAACTGACTCAACCGGAGTCAAGTGACAAAATGGGACAATAGGATTCTATCTGGTCCTATAAAGCTGCTGACCACATGGTGATAACCCTACATAGGAAGATAGGAAGCTGCCATATACTGAGTCAGACCATTGGTCTATCTAGCTCAGTATTGTCTACACAGACTGGCAGCGGCAGGAATCTCTCTCAGCCCTGTCTTGAAGATGCCTGGGAGGGAACTTGGAGCCTTTTGCTCTCCATCCCCCGAGGGGAATATCTCACAGTGCTCTCACTTCTAGTCTCCCTTTCATATGCAACCAGGGTAGACCCTGCTTAGCTAAGGGGACAAGTCATGCTTGCTACCACAAGACAAGCTCTCCTCTCCTAAACCCTAGACATGGCTTTAAAGAAAAATGAGACAAATTCATGGAGTAAAGGTTTATTGATGACTGTCAACCATGCTAAATAGGTAGATACTATATTTCCAGAAGCAGCCTACCATAAAATATCGGGTCCAGGGGACAAACCTTCTTGATCTGCTCCCCACCAGCATTTGGCTGGCCTCTGCTAGAACCAAACCTAGATGGACTTTTTGTTTGATGCAGCAGAGTTAAAAAATTACTGTACTGTATGCAGTTTGAGAGATGGAGGAACCCTCAAAATGTGTTCAGCACCTCAGCAATTCTAGATGGACAGATTCATAAATCCTGGCTGATATTCAGGCTAAACTAATCAATAGTACTACCCAGGAGTTACTCTAAATGACTACTTAATTTTAATAAGACTACTCAGGAGTAAGTTTGGATGTCAGCCAATATTTTTAAATGATTGTCATACCACATGATCTGGGAAATAAATATGGGGAAAGGACTGGGCATTCAATAAGTCTGTTGGCCTGTTTAGGGAGATCGAAATTAATATGGGGAATGGGCTGCAAACTCTGAAATGGAATCTCCTACTGTGATTATGTTTATAAAAGTGCAAGATAAGCACTTACTGGGAAAGTGAAATTATATAGTAGAAACAGCACATTTCTGTAGATAACATCATTACCTTGATATAATTGAAGCACATGGCCTTCTTGTAGCCTGTGCTGTACTGTAGCTAGCACAAATATTTTTTCATTGCATCTAAATTAGCCACTGCCATATAATTTATTTCAAAGAAAGCTTCTCAAAAAGGTAAAATTGCTTTAAGGTGCCAGCTGCCACAAAGGTGAAGGGAACAAAACCTACTTGCAAAGAGTTTTATTTGATGCTCTCCAATCCTTCCTCTAAGTTGTCCTGACATTCCGCAGTTTGTGACTAGTGATCACAAACAATCTCAAGTTCAGAAGAGAGGGGATTGGAAATTACAACCCCACCACACACACACATACACACAGCCCACCCAGTTTGGAAGCAATAAGCTTTTTAAAATCCAAGCCAAAATCCCTTTAAATTTGGACTAGGTGTGTAAAAAAGCTGAGGTCATTCCAAGTTGCCTCATTCTTCCCTGGAAACCAAAGCCAGCAGCAGCAAAGTGTGTGTATGCTCCTCAGACCTTCATTAGGCCCCAAACCCTTACCTATAGAAAGTTCCCTACACAAAGAACCCTCAGGAAGAGTTGAGGAGCATTGGAAAACCACAACTCCCTGAGATCTCTAAGGTGGGAACTTCCTGTTGATAAGGCTTTTAGGCCTAATGGAAGCCAAAAGAGTATACTTCAGTTGCTGCTGCTGCTGGAAAATGAGTTTTTTTTAGTGGTGGGGACCAGCTATAAGAAAGGCTGGAGACAATGTTGTGCTGGCTGGGAAGTACTTGGAATGTGGCAGATCTGTCTCAGAATCCCCTGAAAAAGCTTGGTGAGAACAAGCTAATTCTGGATCAAGATGTGGGGAGTTGATCCTGTCCTTTGTGATCTGGTACACAATTCTGAGTTTACACTTAAGTTGCTTATGGATTATGTTTAAGAAGTAAACCATATCTACATAGAGTCCAACTGTCTCTATTTACCAGGGACAGTCTCTAGTTTATGAAATGGGTTCCTGTTAAATCACTCCCCATTATTTTTGCCTCTTGGGAGTGTCTTGTTCAATTGTTTTCAAGATGTTAGAGTAAATCACTCTTCAGATTTCAGCTCCCACCCCAGAGTTTCTAGAAATTAAATCTGTAAGTGGATGTGTGGATGCATCATATCTTTAGTGCACCTGTATACACATAGGTGTATAGTAACAAGGCACTAAGCAGTGCACAACATATAATGGGTGAAATTCAACAAATTCCCTCAGGCCCAATAGAGAGTGAAGAGCAGGGTCCACTGGACAACAGCCTATAGAGGAGTAGGGAAGGGACATGTTCAGTTCTTCCCTGGAGGGCTCTGAGTAAGGTCTGATCAGCAAGGACTGTAAGAAAAGGGGAGACTAATAGCTTTGGGCTGGGAATCAACTGGAAGTTCTTTACCTGGAAGTAAGTCGGAACGATAGGGACAAGTTAAGTAGATGCATCAAGTAATTTATTTTCGTTCAAGTGCTTGGACCTGACTGCATGGTTCCTGTAGTTCCTGGGGAAGGGTTTTACTTGAATGGAACACACAATTGTTGATGCCTCTATAGTTTTCCTTATCATCCAATTATTAATAAATCCTTCTTGTTGTTAAAGAGGGTCATTTCTTATTGGGTCCAGCCTTAATCACACACACTTGAAGGCCTAAGACTGATCAAGCCTTTCTTGTAGGGAGGTGTTTTCCACTTTATGCTCCCAGAATGTTACCTTGGAAGAGTGAATCAAAAGGGGATGGAGGCAGACTACCTGGGACTTTTCACAGCTAGCCCGCCCCCTACCCATCTTTGATCATTACACAAGTGTATCTGTATTTTCATCTGCAAAATGTTGGAGTATATGGGCTTGGCTCATCTGCTTCAGTAACCTGAGATAATGTGCTATGGGTGTACTTTATCACCTGCTTTCCATTTGTGAAATGCTTGTTGTCAGAATTGTGTGCCATGCAGTGGCCATGCCACTACATATGCCCCTACATATTCATAGGTATGTCCCTATGTTTGCTGGTGAAATGTGGAGGGTGTGCATCTGCCTGCCCCTCATCATCAAACGTTTTTAAAATTGTGCTTAAAAACAGTATTGACTCAAAATAATCCATTTAATTGTTGTGACCAAATGCAGTTAAGAGAGTTTCTTGCTACTTGTCAGACCTCAATGAACTCCTTGATGCTGGCCATATTTGCTTAAAGTTGCTTATGTTTAAAGATTGTTTATTGTCTAACATACATTATTGCTTTCTCAGAGTTTCTCTAAAGTTATAAGTGCCATAACAGAGTTTGGAAGTATTTAATTAATATTTCTTAGATTAATTTTAGCACTCCTATCAGGAATCCTAGTGACATTTCCACAAGCTGAACTAGACTGGCGTTCAATTAAATCGCGAGTCCAGAGTGTATTGGTAAAGTTTCACAAAAAGATCACGATAATGCCAAGACCACACTTAATTCATAGAGTGTCTCTTCCAAAATCTATAAAAGGGAGAAGAGGTCATTTAATAGAAAGTTTGCTGACTAATATGGAAGTTACTCTTAATGATTTGGTTTCAATGTAAAAGAAATTTATTAAGGAACACATGTATGGCATAGATGCATAACTATATGCAATCTGCCAGGTTTGCTAAATGGTACCTCTGTTTTAAGGTAGACTGTACACAAGAAAAAATGTGAAGCGTACTTGTTACACACTAATGGGGAACCAAAAAAATCGCCCATCAAACTGACTGCTGACCACTAGGAAAGAATCAAACACAACCTAGTCCAGTAAATCTATAGTTGGAAATATATTCAATATAAGCAAAATGAAAACAATGGGAAATATTAATAAAACAACGGTATACTCAAAGAGGAGCAATGAAGTCCATAATGTGGAAATAGGTATGAGAGACGAATCAATAATTCCACACACTGTATAATCAAAAAGGAGCAATAAGTCTATGATGTGGAAAAGGGTATGAAACATGGATAAACAAGTCCACACACAGTGGTGCTCCGGTTTTGAGATGTCTCTTTTTCAAATGGAAGAGGAAGTTGATCTTGGCAAAATAACACTGGTCCACATGCTTTCTACTTGATTGTCAAGAGAACAAGGCAGTGGGGTTCTACTCAGTTTATGTTCTAGGATCCCTATGATGATTCATTACACATCAAAGAATCTAAGCACCTCAAACATTCCTAAAATATAAACTGAGTACCCAGTGGCTTGTGGGTTGGGGGTTAGTTGGCACATGGGATGGCACTAATTCCCCACCCCCACCCGCAAAGCAGTGGAGTCAAAATGATCAGAAGAAATGAAGGTGTTTAATGAAGACACAAAAGCATTTAAACACTAATTTTTTTTAATTGAGTACCCCGTGGTGTGTGTGTAGTTGACACAAGGTAATTGACAGTTGGCACTGTCCAATGACAGTCAAAATGAACAGAAGAAATGAAGGTGTGCAATCAATCCTCATAGGGATTTATTATGAGGAAAAACATTTATACACCAAAGAATCCAAACACTCGAAAAATAGTGACCGCACATTTTGCTCCCTAACTCCACTTCTACAAGGGCTAGAGCATAGCTTTAAATAAAGAAAGAAAACTGAGGATCCATGTTAGGGTTAGGATAGGGTGACTTCAAGTCCCCATTCATTCCTATGGTGGAAATATACAAAATCAGTAAAAACTTTTAAAAAATCATTAAAAATCAACCAAGTGTCCCATTGCCTTGAAATTTGGGTGGTAGGTGGCACCCATGGAGACCTACCCACCACCCAACCTGGTGCCCTTGGGACATTTATAAATGGTCTGAATCAATCTGAATAAAATCAAATCCAAGTCGAATCTGGAGTGAGTTGGGAGGACAGATTTGGACACAAAAGAAATCAGGGCTGTTTCAATTTGGGCACAAATCAAATTGGAAAAAATTGATTTGTGCACATCCCTACTTTATAAGTCCATTGGGTGGGGGATCTCTTTGGTTTCCCATTGGACCATAGACACAAGACAGCTAGCTATTCAAAGTAACACCAGCACCCCAATTGAAGGCCTTCGCTCGATTTTGTTTACACACAGTGCCATCAGTGGAAGTAGCAGATAGTGCCGTTCCTGTCTGTCTTCCTTGTGTTGCTGCTGGGTGGGAGGATGGAAGGAACAAGTAATACCATAGCTGGCTGGGAAGAGTCAGAGAGTGTCTCCTTTAACTCTCCCCCACCTTTGTGTTACAGTTGCTGTTACAGCAGCAGTGAAGGAAGGAGAATCATGGAGGAAAAGTTATTAGCAAGGGTGGAAAGAGCCAAGGACTGCATGGTGACATTTTTCTTTTTTCTTTAAAGTTGCAACTTTGGAACCTCCTGGGCTGCTTTTAACAGTGTCCAGGAGATTAATGCCGGTTCCAGGAGGTTCCTGGACAATACTTTACAGCAGGGGTCCCCAATAGGGGGCACTAGTGTTTGGTGCTTGAAGGGCTCCTAGGGGGTACTCAGAGTTCTCCTGCCTCCCCACACTCCAGTTGCACTATTTGTTCCCCATCAGGATTGTCGGCTTAAAGATGATACAGTATGTCCTTATCTATGTGTCCACTGCACAAAAGGGAGGGAGGAGGGAGAAGCCCCCCCCACTTCTCTGCTCCTGATTATCTGGCTATATGCTGAATCTCACAGTACGCCTCCCCTCAGCCTGACTGAAAGGCTTCAAAAAGTAAGGACTGAGTATTTCCCTTCTAATGTATAGGACAACTTGTCCCATTAATTTCAATAAGACTGCTTATGAGTAAACTTAGTGTGGATGTGAGCCAGTGACTATAGTACCCTATCTCCCTAGCCCCTGTCCTATAGGATAGTATGCTCTTCAAAGAAAAATGGTTGGAAATCTTACTGAAGGCTTTAGCAGGCCTCAAGCAACTCTTTGGATCCTGGCTAGGGATGTGCACGAACCGGTTCGGAGGCCTCCAACGAGCCATGTTGGAGGCCTCCGAACTGGTTTGGAAACGGACCAGTCTGGCGGTCCGGCACTGAGGGGGGGTCTACCTTTAAGGGCGGGGGGTAGAACTTACCCCTCCCGCCGCTCTTTCCCCTCGGCGCTGCTTTTTAAATTGAAGTTTTCGGGGTGGCAGCGTTCCTCCCTGCCGCCCCTGCCCCCCTGCCCCGTCGTTGCCCGGAAGAAGCAGTAATACGAGCATGCATGCACGCGCCACGGCGCGCGCGTGCCTGTCACTGGTGCGCATGTGTGCGCCACATACATTGTGTGACGTATGCAGCGCGCACGTGCGTGCTCGTATTACTGCTTATTCCGGGCAACGACGGGGGCAGGGGCGGCAGGGAGGAACACTGCCACCCCGAAAACTTCAATTTAAAACGCAGCGCTGGAGGGGGAAGAGCGGCGGGAGGGGTAAGTTCTTCCCCCCCGCCCTTAAAGGTAGACCCCCCCTCAGTGCCGGACCGCACCGCGTGGTTCCGTGCACACCACTCATCCTGGCCATATTTACTTAGTATTGTCTATGTTGAAAGCTCATTTATTGTGTGACACAGATGATGATTGCTTTCTTCAAGCTCCTATGTCCTTATGAATATTGTCCTTATGAATATTATGAATAGAGTTTGAAAACATTTAATTAATATTCGGTTCTAATATGCCTTGAGTTACTGAGGACATGGCTGACATATTTACCTAAACACCAACGCTTCAGTCCAGAGAAGCAAATCCATGTGCGGAAAGATTTGCTTTTGAATTCACTCCATTGACTTTTGAAATTGGAATAAATACTTATTTTTCTCTTCCTTTCTAGATATTTTGGATGCTTACTTTCAAGTTTCTTAATTGTGTTATATGCATCTTCTTCTGATGGCTTCTAACAAGTTAATTATCCCTAAAACTTTAGGTTTCTTTGTTTGCTAATTGAGTCAATCACTCTACATCCTTAGTGTAGGATTGTCACAGGGAAACAAAGAAGTATACTAAAGTAAGCTTGGGGATAATATATTCAAAGAAAATACCAATTCTTTAGGAGTTTGGCCTAATATTCTTCTACTATTTGAAATCTAATTAAACATCCCATTTTTGAAAAAGCAGAGTCAATTGTTCCAGGATGTTTAGAAACTTAATTGGAACACTTTATGCGGGATGTGAAGCTTCTGTGAGATGCTTTATAGGGGTTTAAAAAAATATTATTTATTTACCTTCCTTTGCCTAATCTTTTTGCATTTCATGCATTTCAGCCTTCTGAAAAGGAAAGAGTAAAAAAAAAAAAAAATGTAATAACCAAACATTCTACAAGTTCTTTATTAGTCTTGACATTTTTAATGCAGGAATGTTTAATATCATTCGAAGCTGCAAACAGTAGCTCACTAAACTCTCAGTTGCATGATTGGGGTAAGCAGATTTCTGACAACCATCTGCTTTGCCATTACTACTTCCTCCTAATCAGACCATTGCAAATTAAAATACTGAGGCAAGCAAAGGAGTTAAGGTGATCATTGTGGAGCTATTAAGGATGTTGCTGCTGCTTTCTGTGATAGTTTGGTACAGAGAATTGTTGCTGAGTTAGTTCCAAAGAATGAGTGGTGCAGAATGGTAAGGTGCCTAACCTATTTTATATTTCTCTGAGCCCCTGTTGCCGTTGGCGTTGCTATATTTGCTGATATTGCAAGAAGAGTTATTAGCATACGGTGTTGTTGGAAAAAAGTTATGCATAGCTTGGAATATGTAACAGTAGGGTATCTACAATAGATGCTAATATGTTTCCTTATCATCCATATGCATATCCTTAAATCTGTTCAAGTCCTACACCAGTTGTGGATATTCTTACAACAGTGGAGCAATACAGAGAAATTTCATGGTTTAGAATTGTCTGCAGTGTCCCAACGCAGTTGTAATGCTGCTCATTTCTTAACCATGGTTAAAATACCGGGAATGGGCTGTATGCTTTACTCTCCCCTCCATTCTGATGTAAATCACCCCCTCTTCCCCTGATTCTACACATAGGTAATGCTAATCACATGTTAATCAGATGCCACATTCACATGTAACATGAAACTGAGGGTCCAATAGACTCGTGGTTCCACCGCCTCCCCACCCTTACCTGTCGGCATTTGGACGTATTGCCCAGGACCAAGACTGCAGTCTGGAGACTGCAGAGAGGAGGGGAAACTGACTGCCAGGCTTCCTCCTTCGCATGAAGGACAGCTGTGACAGCCATTTGGAACAGAGAGAGGGAAGAGCTTCCTCCCTCAACTCCGGTTTTGGAGAATCCAGCCTTAAGTTCTGCATTTGGATGTACAGCAGGCAGCTGCTAACTGCAAGTAGGAGCAGCAAAGTGTACAACAGACCGAGGGTTCAAATTGGAGTTGGGGAGGAAAACCTCGGGTCGCTTTTCCAGAAAGGCAGGGGGTTCATGTGTTTGGATGTACAAGAAATCCAACTTTTGCCCCGTTTAACTCCTGTTTCCCATTACATGCGAATGGGGCCACCTTCTGACATGGATTTCTAAACACTGATAAGTGTTAACTATGGCCTGGTGTTAACCATAGTTATCCAGATGTAATGCCAATCCATGGTCAAGACTAATAAGAGAAAGGAGAATTCATGCTGGAGAGGAGAGGAGGGCTCCTATAGCTCCTTATTCCTTAAACATAGCTAACTTCAATCAGTATTATGTCTGCATCAGACAAACATGCAGGACACATTTAGAAAATAAAGCTTTTCCCTGTCATTTCATCACCATATCAGAAATAGCTTGATCTTTTAAATGTGTGCATATTAGGGATGTGCATTTCGTTTCGGGCACAGATCGTTCTGTGCCCAAAACAGCGAATTTTGGGTGATTCGGTGCCGAACCCAATCCGATTCTGCCCAATCCCCCTGAAATTGGGGTGGTAGCCTCCACCCATTAGGCACTACCACCCCACCCCACTCTTCTGGGGCAGATCCACTTTCTGCCCCCAATCTGCCCCAAAGTCACTAAAACTTCAAAAATTCCCCAAAAACCAGCCCTTTGTCCAATCCCCCTGAAATTGGGGTGGTAGCCTCCACCCATTAGGCACTACCACCCCGCCCCACTCTTTTGGCCCCAGGGCCCATTTTGCTGATCCAAATTTATTCAGATTCAGATTCAGATTTAATCTGAATCCGAACTGAAATGGGGGTGATTCGGGTCAGCAAAATTCGGGCACAGAACAGAACAGGGGTGATGCGGTTCGGGTCCCAAACTGAATCACCAAAAACCCGAATTGCACACCCCTAGTGCATATGATGCACAAGAGCCAGGTAGAAACTAGCTTGTAGTGTAGATATCTCCCCATTTCAAATTTACAAAACAACCCAAAACAAAACAAAACAAAAAAAAGCAAAAATAAAGTGCTGTTTTATATTCTTGTTAGAACATTTAACAACATTGGATTTTAAACCCACTTTTTATGTTACTGGTTAGAGGCTATCACATATTAGTAGAAACTAACATAAAAGACATTTTCAAGAGAGCAACATTTCCTCTGACATCAGTTAAACTTTGCCTGTTTCTCTGGTCATATCAAGATGTTTCAAATTTAGAGGACTGTATGTGTTGTTTCAGTGCTATTTATAGTCTCCAGTTGTGTTGGGAGTTTCAGGCCCAAACTATACATGAAGCTGAAACTTAAGTGAGCTTCAGGAACAGTGTAAAGCAGCAGTGGTATGTGTGGTTCTCCAGATGTTGCTGAACTATAATTCCCATCATCCTCGGCTGCAATAAATTGTGGCTGGGGCTTATGGTAGTTCAGTAACATCTGGAGAGTCAAACATTGTCTACCCCTGAGAGAGAGAGCAATGAATCTTTTCTGGTTGTTCCATGATCCTGTAAAAAAATATCACTCTCCCTCCAGCTGCTAATTACCTCAGGAGGAAGACTTTCTTGGAGGATTAGATACTGTCATTGTCCAGGGAATTTTCCATGTGCCTAGATATGTGCTCTAGCCCCATACCCGGTGAGCATGATGCTTGCATCCAGATGTGCCTTTCTTGTTCAGATCCCCTCTTTGTAGCATTGCATGCATCTTCAGAACTAGCTGCTACAAGAAGTAGCAATTCAAAAAAAAGATAAACTGTCCAAGCAAACCAGGTCTTAACCAATATGCATATGTTTTTATAGCTTAGGTCAATGAATAAAAAACACAGCACAAGAGAGAGACCAAAAAAAACCCCATTATAGGCAGTATCAGCAGAATGGCCTAAAAGAAATGTGCTTTTTCTCTGTCTATTTCATCAAAGATTTTAATGCCGTGTCAGCAAATGTTGAGTATTACAGAAGTTATGCCAAAAACTGCTATAGCATGAAAAATTAATGGGCTGTTTGTAAAACTGGCCAGTAAAGTGAGGTGGGGGAAAACCCTTACCATATGCCAATGGAGATAGTACACAGGTTACTCCCTGTGGCGCTGTAGCATACCATTTTGGATGATCCACAGTGGATTTGCAGGCAAACGGAAAAGCATTTCCAGTTCATAATTAACTGAAGTCAAATGACCATAAGTGCTGATTTGCACAAGTTCAAAATATTTTTTAATGTTGGTTATTACATTCTTGAAAAGCAGGCATGGTTGTTACCTCCTGAGAAACTCTAATGCCTCCTCCAAGACCCATGTAGCCAGCTCATGCAGGAAGCAAAAGTAGCAAAATATGCATATTTTAGAATCTTCCTATGACATGCTGTGCATCATGCTGTTATATACTGCAAGTTAGCAAGAAGAGTTATCACACTAGTGAAGTGGGGGGGAAGGAAAACGGTGCGGCATTTCTGGAAGCAACAAAATTTGTTTAATAATCAATATGCATACGTGTTGTGGAAAAACAGGAAGAGCAAAAGAGTTAGGAAGCTAACAGTTCCTGGAGTTCAGGTTTAGGCCCTGGATATTTGAAGGAGCTAGTATGTACTTCTCATACATATGCCCCCCTCACCCTCACCCAGTCTCTTGATGCCCTGAGGAGAGGCCCTGTTGTCATCTGAAATTTGGCAGGACTTTCTCCAATGTAGCTCCTTCTCTGCGGATCTCGATGCCTAGAGAGCTCCATCTCTCTTACTGACTTCAAGCTTAGGGATGTGCGGTTCGGTTTGGATCCAAACCGGTTCGGTCCGAACCGGTTCGGATTTGGAGGATCGGGTCCGAACCGAATTCGGGCCGGTTCGGATGTCCCATTGGCTTCAATTGACTGTCTTTAGTGTTATTTTTAAGTTTCAAGTGTGTCCTCCATTTTGTGGCTCCTTCCTGAAACTTTTGCTCCTAGCATCCATTTTGTGAGGCTATTTTCAGGCATTGCATTGGCTGCGCTATTGATCCTTTGATTGGCCAGAATGAGTCCTTTGCTCTGGTAGGCTGCTTGGCTGTTGTACTGTTGAGAGCTGGCACCCTGTTGGCCATGGGGGGAGTGCAAAGGTGGGGGCTCCCAAAGGAGGGAATTTCAAACCTATATAAACCCAAGCCTTTTGCCTAGAAACTTTTCTTTGGCTGCAGTTGTGGGATCATCTGAGACCCTTGCTTGCTCCTTTGCTGCTGGTGTCTGACTGTGAGTCCCTGACTGTGTCCTGTGTCTCTCTCTGTGTTGTTGTTGTGTGCCACCTTCTTTAATCTTTTGTCCACCTGCCCTCTCTGTGACTCTCTGTGTGTGTCTGTCTCTGTCTGTCTCTTCTCTTTACTTACTTTACTTTTTTCTTAAGTTTCCCCAAATTTCCCTGTTGTTTTTCTTTGTCTGTCCTGATTTCCTCCCCCTCCCCCTTTCTCTTCTCATCCCTCCTCCTTGGGCCTACCCTCCCCCACTCCCACCCACTGCATTCATTGTTTTAAAAGTTCAATTTATTATTACTCTTTGTGCCTTCTGCCTTGTTTTTGTTCAACTTTTTGATTTTCATTGCATTCCATTGGTTTCATTTATATATTGCTGCTGCTTTGGTTGTTTGCTTTAATTGTTAACTTGTACTTTGCATTTCGTTGTTGCTGCCTGCCTGAGTTGGTTCCCCCCCCCCAGAGGATTCTGTTGTTATTATAGCCAATTTTTGTTGTGATTGTCCCATATAATCTATTTTGGTTCTCTTTGGTGGTTGGTTGTGTGCTCTCCCCCACCCCCTGAGACTTGCCCAATTTGCTTTTGCTTGATTCTTTCAGATTGGTTTTCATTCTGTGTTCAGCTAGTTTTGTATTTGTTGATTGATTTGAATTGAGATTATTATTGCTCCTTGTTCTGTGTGGCCCCCCTGCTCCTAACTTGCCGCTCCCATCCAGAGACCCAACCAACCCCACCCCACCCAGCCCAGTTTCTCCCCCTCCCATCCAGCCTTCTCCCCATCGCTGCTGCCCGCCCGAGTTCAGTTTTGTTTGTGCAGACTTGCTTTGCAGTCCATATTATTATTTCAGCAATTGTTTCATTGTCTCTGTTTGCTGCTTCTTAGTGGGCCTTTTTGCTTGGTCCCCCCCGCCCCCGAGATTCTGCTGGTTTATCATCATTCATTGGTTTAGAATTGGGTTTTAAACTTTTTGGCTTATGTTAGTCCCTACTCCCCCCTGATTGATATATTGATTGATTTGCCCCCCTCCTCCTCCCTGCCTGCTCCCCCCACCCTCTCCCCTCCCACACTCCACACCCAGCCCAGTTTCTCCCCCCTTGCATCCAGCCTTCTCCCCATCGCTGCTGCCCACCCGAGTTGTTCTACTTTCTCATTTGCTGTTTGTTGCCCCCTCCCCTTCCCCCCAGCACCCCCTTGCCACACACTAACCCGAACCCAACCAACACACCCTCTGGTCCCACCACCTCTTTTTGCCCCGACTCCCTCTACATACCCCAGAGACCCCTCGCCACACACTAACCCTAACCCAACCCACACACCCTCTGGTCCCACCACCTCTTCTTGCCCCTGACTCCCTCTACATACCCCAGAGACTCCTCGCCACACACTAACCCTAACCCAACCCACACACCCTCTGGTCCCACCACCTCTTTTTGCCCCGACTCCCTCTACATACCCCAGAGACCCCTCGCCACACACTAACCCTAACCCAACCCACACACCCTCTGGTCCCACCACCTCTTCTTGCCCCTGACTCCCTCTACATACCCCAGAGACTCCTCGCCACACACTAACCCTAACCCAACCCACACACCCTCTGGTCCCACCACCTCTTTTTGCCCTGACTCCCTCTACATACCCCAGAGACCCCTTGCCACACACTAACCCTAACCCAACCCACACATCCTCTGGTCCCACCACCTCTTCTTGCCCCTGACTCCCTCTACATACCCCAGAGACCCCTCGCCACACACTAACCCTAACCCAACCCACACACCCTCTGGTCCCACCTCTTGGGACTGTTGCTGCCACTGTCCTCCCCCCACACCTGAATCCCCCCTCCCTGCTGCACTCCTCCTCTCTTCCTTCTCTCTCTCTCTCTTCTCTCTCTCTCTTTGTCTCTCGCCCCCCCTCTCCTCCCCTTCACTCCTTCCACTTCCTCCCACAGCTGCAGCCACACAGTAGCCTACCTCCGACCTCACCTGGAGGCTGCCATCGTTGTTTTTTTCTTTTGAAATTTTTTTGTTGATTTCATTTGTCTCTGCTTGGGGGTGAGTTGAGCGACACAAATAGTGTTGTCTCCTCACTTCTGCCCCTCCATCGTTGACCTACCCCGGTTGACTGTGCCTCGTGCGGCCGCCCTGTTGTGTCCCAGCCCAGGGGTGGCTGGCTGGCGGCGGCGCATCCTTGACCAGCAGTGAGCGGCAGGAGAAAGACTGGAAGAAGAGGGGTTAGTGCGTGTGCAATTGTGCACCTTTTGTTGCCCCCTTTCTCTCCCTAGTTGGCGGTTTTAAATAGGGACACCCCTATTTTGAAATGCATTTGGGTTGTGTGGGGGGAGGGACCTTGGAGATGTACTGTTGCGACTTGTGTCTTGCTTGATGAAGATATTGCTGCTGTGTGTTGTTGCATTGCATGCAGGTGAGGTGGCTTTTTAACAGGTTACCCAACACACCACCACACCGTCCCCAGGTCATTATGTTTGGAAGATATCTATGATGATGTTCATGCTGCCAAGTGTTTGATGCCTGCTTGCTTGCCTTGGGCGGCAGACAGAGTGCATGGGTGGGCTCTCTCTCTCTGTAAAAGTGAAGTGCAATTTGGGTTTTGTGTCAGTGAAAGTTCCTGGCTGGCTCTGCTCATCATCATCAGTTCGCCAAAGAAGGGTTTCCTTCCTGGGGTCATTCTAGTAATCTTTGAAAGATATATGATGATGATGTTCCATCCATGCTGCCACCAAGTGTTTGCTGCTGCTTGCTTGCCATGGGCACACTGGCAGAGTCAGAGTCAGAGGGTGGGTTCTGTGAAAGTGCGACTGGGTTCTGGTTTTGGTTGTGTGAAATTTGAAGTCATTAAATAGGCTGCATTCATTGCAAGGTTGATGCTCCCCCCACAGCATTATTTGTAAAGCACCCCCCAGAACCATACCACACTGTGTTTCAGTTCACTAAATAAGGGTTTCCTCCTTTGATCTGCAGGTTCCCATGCTTTGACTGCGTCCCTCCCCCCCCGGAAGGTGCTGTGCCCTCCCCCCATCCATTTCCCCCCAAAATAATAAAAAGACTTGCCACCCACACCACAACTACTCCACCCAACTGCCCATGCCACCCACACCAGGGGTCCACCCTTTAATCCCCAATTTAAAAAAAAAAAACTCCCAGACCCATCTCCCCAATTGGCTTGACACCCAAATTTTAAAAGGTCACCCTCCCCCTCACTTCAATTGGCTTCCCCCCCCATATCAAAAAGTCTTCCTTTCCCCCCTAATTGGCTTAGTTTTTCAAAACAGACTCCACCCCCCCCCCGCCGGCTCCAAATCAATTGGGGTTTTTTGGCCCCTTCCAACCCCCTCCAAATTATTTTCTTGCCCCTTTCTGGCCTTCCTCTTAAAGTCTCCCTCCTTCATGTCTGAGCAACATGAGCGCCGTGTGGCGGCCAGGCCTCGCGCTAGGTTGCCAGGCAGAGGACGTGGGAGAGGCCAGGTGCGGGGTGCGCCTGCGGCACGGAGAGGGAGAGGACGCAGGGAGCCTGAGGACACCCCGGTCCTCCCCATTGGGCAAATCTTTGCCCCAGCTCCAACTTTGGTGTGCGGGATTAATTTCCCCCCACCTGCTGCCGGCAATCGCGGCAGAGGCAGAGGCGTTAGGGCTGTGGCGGGTCCCTCCTCGGCGGCACCAGGTGCTGCTGAGGTACCGCCAGTTGTGGTGGTGGAGGAGACTGAGGATGTGGAAGAGCAGGTAGAGGGCAGTGAGGACTGTGCAGCCAGGTTCTCCCTCCCTCTGGGGCCCCTTCCCCCTATCCTTTCGCCACTCAGTGGCCCCCCCCCTCGTGAAGCCCGACACTCTGGGGAGCGGTCTGGCGAGGTGGTGGAGGAGAGGCCTGCCTCTCCTCTGCCAGTGGAGCCGGGCCCTTCCTCTGGTGTGGAGGGCGGAAAGGGCGGGTTGGGTGGCAGCAGTCGGCAGGCAGCAGTGGCGCCCCCCCCCCCAGGACTGCAGCCACCCTGCGAGAAATGGCCTAGGACGGCGCCCAGGGCGCAGGAGGCCAAGGGCAGTGGTGTATGGGCGCATTTTGAGGTCCCTCAAGATGCCCCATTCCACGTCCGCTGTGTCCACTGCAGGATGCAGGTCAGCCATGGAATGAACCCTGGGCACCTGGGTACGACGCCAATGTGGAGACACATAGAGCGTCACCACCCAGATCTCAGGGGACAGGCTGGCAGCGCTAGTGCTCCTTGTGCATCTGCCACTAGGGCAGACAGCGGCAGTGTGCCAGCCAAAAGGCAGGCTACACTGCCAGTCCAGCAGTGGACGCAGTTGTCAGGCAGCCAGCGTACTGTTCATGTGGACGATCATCACCTCACCCGCCTCATAGGGGAGATGATTTCCACCGATGACCAGCCGTTTCAGGTGGTTGAGAACTCCGGCTTCTGCTGGATACTCCAGTACCTGGTGCCCGAATATGTCATCCCCTCAAGGACCACGTTCAGCTGGAAAGTGGTCCCCTCCCTGTACCGCAAGTGCAGGGAGCTCGTGTTGGCCGGGCTGCGTGCTGCTCCGGCGGGCACCAGCGTGCATTTCATGACTGACCTCTGGACCAGTGTCAGTGGGATGCACGCTGCTTTCCTGACCCTCACTGCCCACTGGTGGGGACCGGAGAGTGAGGGAACCTCCTCAGGCAATGCTTCCGGGTCTGTCATGGCTCCCGCTGCACTACGGCACAGGTGGGCCGTTCTGCATGTGGAGACGATGGTCACGAGGCACACCGCGGAGGAGGTGGCGGCCGTACTCGACCGCCAGATAGAGGAGTGGATTGGCGGGTGTTCACACCTCTTCCGCAGCTTCATTGTCACAGACAATGGAGCCAACATTACCGCTGCTGTCGAGACAGTCATGGGCTGTGTGAACATACGGTGTATGGCACACACGCTCCAGCTGACCGTCAGGGACGCCCTTGGCCTTAAGGAGCTGAAGGTGTCCCAGGAGAAGGGCCGCCCCCTCCTAGGTGCTGTTGCTGCCACGGCCATGCTTGTCGAGAAGTCTCGCAAGCTGGCCACCCACTTCCACCACAGCGAGAAGTCCAGGAGACTGCTTCGCCACAAGCAGGATGACCTTTGGCTTCCTCGCCATCTCATCCCTACGGATGTTGAGACGCGGTGGAACTCCACCTTCCTCCTGTTCCAGTGCCTGTTGGAGCAGGAGAGAGCCCTTGTCGCCCTGGCGAGGGACGAGTCCTTGGACGTCTGCGACCTCTCGAACGCAGAGTGGAAGCAGATGTCCGAGGCGGTGTCGGCACTCGAGCCCTTCCAATTTGCCACGAAGGGCTTGTGTGGCAACAGCACTCCCTTGAGCCAGGCGCTGCCCATAGCTCTGGGTCTGGAGAAGCTGATGGGCGAACTCCAGATTTCTCTGACCATGCCAGAGGGTCGTGCTCTGGCTGGGAGGCTGAAGTCTGGGTTTGACAGGCAGCTCGTTGGTGCGCTGGGAGACAGGGAGGAGTATGTCCTCACTTGTCTCTGTAACCCAGCCATCAAGGGCAATGCCGTGAGTGCCGGCGAATTGCCCAGGTGGAGGGACATCCTGGTACAGAAGGTGAGGGAGGAGGAGGCCGCTAGGGCCTGCAGAGACCAGGATGTTGGTAGTGGTGCGGGGGCAGCCCCCGCTGCCCAACCCGCAGCCAGCAGCAGCATGGGCAGCTAGCTGGTGTCAGCTTCCCTTTCCCCTCCCTCTTCCCAGTCCAGCAGCATGGCATCCCAGGCAGCGCCATCACAGCAGCCATTTGCGCCCGCCGCGAAATCCGCCCAGTGGTTTCAGCAGGTCTGCTATGGCGCCTTGTCTAGTATGCGGGAGGCTCAACCTGCCAGGCCCCCCTCCAGTGCTGAACAATGTGTTGCGCAGTACTTGGAGGAGCCTGTGGAGGAAGACGGCGCAGACTGCGCACAGTTCTGGGCAACCCACCGCCAAGTCTGGCCGGACCTGGCGGTGGTTGCTGTGCGCCTCCTCTCCTGCCCCCCGAACAGTGTCCAGAGCGAGCGGGTGTTTTCACGTGCTGGGGACGTGGTGACACCCTCTTGCTCCCGCTTGGACACTGGGCTGTTGGAGCAGATGGTCTTCTTAAGGTGAACCTCCCCCTGCTGGGCTACCCCAAGCTGGAGTTTGAGATGGGTGAGTGATTACCGTGGGTTGCCCCATGGTTGGTCACCTGCCTGGCTTGACCTCTGTGCTTATCCCTCCCCTCCCCCCTTCCACCTCTAGCTGAGCTGACGTGACAGATGCTGAGCCGTGCCAGCCAGTCACAGCGTGTAGTGTGCCCACACAGAGATGCAGTGGTAGTAGTAGTTGTAGTGCTGCGACTGGCCAAACTTTTACAATGCCCACGCCCACCTAAAAAGAAACCCAATGCTGACCAGCACATGCCCTTATCTCTCCACCTGTCAGCATTTGGGGACCTGGCGTGGGCACGGCACACACCCCAAAAGTAGCACAGCCCTAATAGTACTTGACTCAGCGGCAGCGGCGGGTATACTTTCTAATGCAGTGTAAATATGTAAATACCAGTATGTAAATAAACATGTAAATAGTTTTTTCTTTAAAATCCCATGTCAAAATCAACCCTCAAAATTATTCACAAGAAAAAAAATTGGTAACCAAGGGAGAACAAAATGAATGCTAGATGAATTGATTTTATTGAAAATGTTACCCAAAATCATGTGTGTGTGTGTGTGGGTGGGGGGGGGGCCTTGGTTTACATGGAAAAAATAATTTAATGATTTTTTTTAATGAAACGAATGAATTATCATCTTATGTTCATCTTGATTGTGGTCACTGTTTATGTTGGCTGATGGCGGAAAAACAAAAACCATCAGAATAGCAATGAACTGGCTGCCAACACAACATATTGATTGATAACTATGCAGGGGAAATTGTGTGTGTGTGTGTGTGTGTGTGTGTGTGTGTGTGTGTGTGTGTGTGGTGCGGGCTCTGTCTCTTCCTGTTGTGTGTCTGTCTGTCTGTGTGAATGGATGCCTAGCACTGTTTGTGTGTGTGGATGCTTGATGTGTAGTTTGTGCACTGTCTTTTGTCTGTGCTGTGTGTGTAGTCTCTGTAGTGTCTACATGTTTTTTTCCTTCCCCCCCCCAAGACTCCCTCCCCCCTGCCTCCCTCCATCCCTCCCCTCCCCTCCCCCTCCCCCCTTCCTATTCATCACCCTCCATCCTCCCTTCCACGCCCACCTCACCTGCCCCCACCCCGGTCTGGCAATGATGAGAATGTGGTCTGACTCTCTCCCACTGAAGCATACACGTGATCACGTGTGTGCATAATATGTGGCGGCTGACCAACTTTGAGCCGGACCCTCCTCCCCCTTCTATCCCCTCTGCTGCTACATCCCTCTCCCCCTCCCACTCCCCCCCTTCCCTCCCCCCTTCCCTCCCTCCCCCCCTCCTAGCTAGCAGCACACACACACACACACACACACACACACACACACACACACACACCACCTGGTGGCAAACACCAGCACACATGCACTCACACTGGTGCCACCACTGTGCCTTGGGCCTCTCTGTGTCCTTTAGCAAATATGTGGTGGACCAGAGAACCATTTCTTTCAAGTAAGGCAAAAGGCATGCACTCTCACTGAGCACACACGAAGGAGAGGTGAGACGACAACTACTAGAAACAGCAGCAGCAGGTGAGTGTTGTGTTGTGTTGCTTGCCAATGCCATTGCCATGTTCCATGCTCAGTCTGCTGGAACTAAACTAACTATCATCCTCACATGCAGCTCAGCTCATCTGCACTCAATGCACTCACTACTAGACACTACAGCTGGTGGTAGAAGATGTCCTGGATTCTAACTTTCAAATCTGTGCTAGGATTGCCTCGCCTCCTCCTGCCTGCCTGCCTGTAATTGTGCCCTCTCCCCTTGCAGTTGCGCATCGTGACGGGTTGGTGTGCGTGCGCCGTCTACTTAGCTCTCCTCTTGTTGGCTTGGTTGGCTTGCTAGGCACTGGCTGGCAGCAGCTGTTGGCTGTGTCCTATGCTCAGGCTGTGGTACGTGTGACTGGCAATGTTGGCGTAGCAACACTGGTTGTGGGGGTAGTTGTTGTTGTTGCTGGCTGGGCTGCCCTGTGCTGACACTGCGCGCTTGGTCTGGTTTTGATCAGTCCCTCTGGCCTGTCTGGACGCAGATGTAGGGTGTGTGTGCATCATCCATGGGGAGGAGGAGCAGCAGTGCAGGTTGGCTGGCTTCTGTCTGTCAGGCCTCAGTGGCAGGCACTGAGTGAGGTGGTGGCTTCTTTGGGCATCACATCACCCATCATGCAGAGCAGCAGGTCTGCTGCTCTGCTGCTCCACCTCCTGCTTCTTCTCTCTGTGTGCTGCTGCTGTCTGCTGCTCCACTGCTGCTGCTGGCAGGCAACAGCAGCAGTGGCCTTTTTGTTAGATCAGAGAATGGTGTTGTCTCTCTGAGTGTCATCCTAGTTGCTTGGGTAGGTGGTAGGTAGGTAGTAAGGTGGACTGACTGGGTGTTACGTGTAGGGCGCCCAGAGAGAGGGGGGCAAAGAAGCTGGGGTGGCAACTGATGGGTGCCCCTAGCATTGTTGGTGGGTTTCTTGAAGAGAGAAAAAAAAATCCCATTGGCTAGAATGGGGATTTGGGGCAGCCCCATACCAGCCTCTGTAGGGTGGCTGCACCCCCAAAGTGGGTCCGGGGCCATGGCAAAAATGGCCTCAGTCCCTCCCGGCAATCCCCGGATAGATAGGAGTGATGGTTTTTTTAATTAGGATTTCCTAAGGCATTAAATAACTGCCTCTCTCAGAGCTATGCTGGCTTTACCTTTCACCCACTGACACACATTCTATTCTTACAATTAGATATTATTTAATGTTTGCTTGTATGCGGGGAGAGCAGGCTAAGCCTGCTTTCTCCATCTAACCGCATCTGGCGAGTCTCACTGATTGTGAGTCTCGCCTCCGGGTGTAAAAGGAGTGAGTTGTGGCTTAGGAAGCCCTTCCTCGGCTCAAATCTCACCTCAGCCATAAACTTACTAGGTGACATTAGATAAGTTACTATTGCTCAGCTTCCCATCTTCAAATGGAGATAGTTATACAAGCCCTTAAGAGTACAGGTAAAGATTGTTTCACTGTTTCCGAAGTGCTTTGAGTACTTGGGGAAAGTGCAATATAAAGGCTATAAAGGTGAGTTTATGTATGCATGTCCCTCAGTTGATGGTTGCAGTATATCTGGTGGTGACCTGCATGCTGAATGAGCCATCACAGATTAAAATTACTATCACCTCAGATCTCCACAGACACAATGTTTTTCAATGGAGTTAGGTCACATAGCCATCTGTAAGTCACATTCTTGATTGATTAAATGATGAGAAATCAAAAGATATGCATGCATATGTGAAGCATCCAAATGCGGTATCTCTACCAGAATTTCAAATAATAGAAATAAGAATCTGAAGGATGAAAAAGATTCCTTGCATCTCCTCTGCCATCGCCTTATGATAAGGAGGATGTGACCCTACTGTGACCCTAAATGTTGCTCACAAATGCTCAACAACCCTTCATTTAACAACCTCTAAGGAATAAAAATCCACTACCAGCATTAAGCAATGTTTATACTGGATAACTACTCTTTTATATATAGGAAGGAACTCCTTTCTCTTGTGTATGCTTGGCCAATTGACAGGTGATGCTGGGAGATCTGTGAGTGAGTGACCTCCCCATAGCTTCTTATACTTTTCCACCATAGATGGGAAAGTTGCTTGGGCTGAAGGGTTTTGATTGCAATAATGACACCTGATAAAAGAGTTAAGCAATCTGCTTCCAAGCACTGTTGCTGTGATCAAATTCACAGCCCTGCCACCAATAACTATTTCCCTAAAAACAAAACAAACAAAAACATATGCAAAGATATCAGTCTTAGTTCTGTATAATTGGAACGTTTATATCTGTAATGGCTTCTTGTTCTATCCTAGATGTAATATCATATAACACCCCCCCCTCCCCATGCTCTCTTGTCTGAATTTGGATGTACTAGAGAGCGGTCTCTCTGCAGTCCATAAGGCTGCAGAGAGGATGGGGAGCTGGCTGTGCAGGCTTCCTTCTTTATTGAAGGACAGTCCGCACAGCCAGTCATGCCTGTGCTGCTTCTTAGACTGGGAGCCCCTTTGGGGCAAGGAACTATCTTCTCATTCCTTTGCAATGTAAACCACTTTGAGAACTACTTTTGATTGAAAGTGGCATATCAACATTTGTGATAATTGTGAATCATGAGTGTGATTGGAAAGAGCAACAAGGTCACATGGTCCCTCCTCCCTGCTCATGTGCCGGGCTGAGAGGGAGGAATCCAGTCGTGTTAAGCCACTGCTCTGCACATCATCCAGATCCAGTAACAGTGGGTTAGATGTATCTGATTTTTCTTTATATCAAAAGAAAAAGAGATACCAAAGCAGGACCATGAAGGATTTGGGGGCCCAAGTGGTGTTATCTTTTATCTATCTGGTGGAAGGTCAAGATGCCCAAAGAGAATGCAGGATCCTGCAAGGAAACAGCTGACTGTGAAGAGGGTATGTCAAGAAAGAACCATGGCCTATGCTACCCACACAAAGGACTTCTGGAAGGGGTGCACTTCATGAAGACCAGGGTAAATGTGCAGAGCAGGGGTGTTGGTTGATGCAGCAGAAGTGGGGGGAACCCTGCGAGAAAGTGGCCATGCCATCCTAGAATTCATAAAATAAAGGGGAGGATAAACTTCAGGGAATCAGGCATACACCTTGCATTTCAGGCAGGCTGACTTGAAAATACTCAGAAAGACACTAAAGAGGATTCCATAACTAGAATTCCTAAAGTATCTCCAGGGAGATCTTGTCTACCAAAGGATCCCATCCTGCATTTGACTCACTGCATCGTTATCGATGCAAGCGCTGCAGGTGACCTCAAGCCAGGTAAATAAATGCATCAGCAATGTGACAGATCTCCCCTGATGGATGAGTGGAATTTTGGGTCCTAGACAAGGCAAGAAGAGGCTGAGGAGAGCAACCTCACACCAGATCCCCATTCTGGCTAGGTTTCTCTAGCCTTTGTGTACATTCAAGGTGTTAAGAGAAGACCCCACTGAAGGAAGAAAGCATGTGGAAGTGAGTATAGTGGGGAATGTCTTTCATTTGTTGCAGGGATGCAGAAGGCATGTAAGGAACAGGGAGTCCAGTTGGGGCCTACCTTCAAGAGTCCCCCAAATAGACAGACTAAGGCCTGCGTCTATCTCAAATATTCCTATCAGAAACTCTTTGGCTGGGGCATGAGTGAAAATTAGGTGAACCAGTCATCCAGAAAAAAAGTGGGAAATTACTAGACATGCCCTTCTTTAGATAACTTGTAAGAGCCTTGAACAATATCTTGCATTGCTTGCCAAAATTGTGTTATTCTACTGTAATACTGAAACTATTTGTCTGGAGCTGTCTGAGTATTGTTATGCTATAGTGAAGACTACTTGCTAGACAATATTGAAACACGTGGGGGTGGGGGGGGTGGAATACTGACCACTTAACCATGATCCAGTGTTTTGTGTGGTGAGTAAGAGAGGTGGGTATTGAGGTCATCTGAGGAGGTCCGTCTCCAGTTACCACTGACTCGTTTGGTGGCTACAGAGAGACGGGCCTTCTCGGATGCTGCCAAAAGATTGTGGAATATGCTCCCTGCTGAGATACAATCCTCCCCATCTCTGGCAATTTTCAAAAAAACACTTGAAAACCCATCTTTTCGCTCAAGCTTTCTCAGCTTCCTAAATTTTTAAGTTTTAATTTCTGGTTTATTTTTAAATTGTTAAATTGCTTCTAGTTTTTGTATATGTTTTTAACTTGTTTTATGCTATTGTTAACCTCCCAGAGATGAAAGTTTGGGGCGGTGTACAAATTTGCTAAATAAATAAATAAAAATAAATAAATTTAAATAGCCCAAGGAATCTCACTTTTGAAAACCCACCCTAATGCTGTACAAAGCCCACACTGCACCTGCCACAGGGGAAGCTTTGCTAGCTTTGCTTGGCCTTGCCACCCACACCCATCCAGAATTTCTTCATCCCCACTTCAGGTCCAACAAGTCAAAGTCACAACCCAAAACAGAAAAATGGACTACATCTGGCCTATATAATTATGTGCAGTAGAATTTGATCTGAGGGTGATGAATAAACACCCCACTACCACCTCCCTACCCGTAGCCCGGTTGATCTTACGCCTGGGCTTTTCAAATTAACAATCCCCTGCCAAATTCTGCACTGCAGCAGATCCCCCCATAAAACAACTATAGTAGGATCAAATCAAAATCATGCTACGCCTGCTGCACCAAAAACATGCATTCCCTCTAAATGCACCAGCAACAACTCAGGTAGAGGGCTAAATAACAAGAACTCATGAACCACAAGCAGAAGCTTACCCCAGAGCATGCTCCTCCTACCCAACCAAGAAATTGATAGCCAATCACTCAGGCCCAAATAGGTACCCAAATGCAAGGTGCTGGTATGACTGGTCCCAGAACACAATCGGATGGCCACAGATAAGAGTATGCTGCAGAGCCATTGCTTCTCCAGAACATGCAAAAACAACAAAAACATTTATATACTGCTTTTCAACAGAAGTTTCCAAAGCAGTTTACGTAGAGAAATAATAAATAAATAAATGGATCTCTGTCTCCGAAAGGGCTCACACCATCTACAGTGTCTGTGCTGTGCTGGGGGTGGATAGGGCCAGTTACTCTCCCCCTGCTAAAAAAGAAAATCATCACATTAAAAAGGTGCCTCTTTGCATAGCTAGCTTCAGTGCGCAGGGCAAGTGATGTGTCATTTGCGTCACTTGCCCCATGCACCTAGATTATGTGCCTCTAAACACCAAGGCTCCTAATTGCCTCTGGGAACACCTTTGGCTCCAGCATCACTTCTGGGTCAAGTTCCCTGAAACACCCAGCCTGAAAGTGAGACAAGGCACCTGCTATCTCATTCTGCAAGCCTGGGACATGATGAGCCACAAACAGTTTATTGAACTCTAGGCACTGTAAAACAAAAGTGTGCAGGCCCATAACCCTAGTGGAGCAAGATGTTTGCAAATTAAGAACATGGAGCACAGCCTGATTATTACATCAAAAGCGAATCATGAACTTACTGAATTCCTCAGCCCACAGGTGCACAGCTACCACTATAGGAAACAGTTCAAGGGAAGTCAAATCCCTAGTGGTGCTGGTCTTGTGCCAAGCCTGAGGCCATTTGGCTGACACCAAACAGCCCCTAAAATGAACCCCAAAGCCCAGATCCCCTAGCAGCATTATAACAAACTTGAGGCTCTGCTTCAAGCAACTGCTCTTCTCTCCTAAAGGCAACCCCATTAAAAGCTATCCAAAAACCAATCCCGCACTAATAGGTCCGCCCTCATCTGACTGGTAACTCGAATTTGATGATGGGGCTGTTTGAGTCCCATGGACGCATCACACAGGTGATGCAAGCATGCTCGCCAAGATGTGACGACCCAGAATGCAAAATTCAAGTGGCCTAGTAACACCTGTAGGTCCCTAAGCATAATCTTTCCTGCCTGCAGGATGGCCAACTTCTCAAGCAGCAGCCAGCTACACCCAGCAACAAAATAAACCCCAATCCCCCAAAAAGTCAGCCTAGGCACTGCTCCTCTGGTCTTGTCTGCAGCTAAAGTAACTCCCAGCTCAGGGGTAAGTGCCACAAACTGATCCAGCAGAAAATGGCAATGGCCAGAAGTGAAGGAACTGAAAAAAGAAAATCATACAAGAAGTGCACCATAGTGTCTATTTGGGATGTGCAAATCGGTTCGAATTCAAACCAGGGTGGTTCAAAGGTTTGAATTAGAACCTAACCCGCCATCAGGTTCGAGTTGCAGGTTCGAATTCGAACTGAACCAGGGGGTGGTTGGATTCGAACCAGTTTGAACTGGTTCAGACACCCAAAGTTTGGTAGGATGGTAGCTGGCACCCAGGGGTACCTGCCACCCAAACCCCAAAGCAATCGGACACTCGTACGATTTTTAATGAATTTTTGAAAATTATTTCTATTTTTTCTCATAGGATATAATGGGACTCCAACCAGCCCATTATTCCTTATTGTGGAGCACCCATGGGTGCCAACAACCATGCAAACCCCAAAGCAATCAGACACCCCTATGATTTTTTATGAATATTTGAAATACTTTTAATTATTTTTCTCATAGGGTATAATAGGACCTGAACAAGTGCCCAATGGGGGCCAGGAAGCTATCAGAATTATTTGAAAGGAATTGGGCAAAAGGCTGGTTTTTAAGTGATTTTTGAAGTTTACGCGACTTTAAGGTTTTTCTCCATAAAGAAGCATGGAGGTGTCAGCAAATGTATAGCTTCACGTTGGGGGAAAAGGTGTGCCCTAGAGCAGAGTGTGGTGGGTGGTAGTGCCCAAGGGGGGCCAGGTAGCTATCAGAATTATTTGAAAAGAATTGGGCAAAGGGCTACCCAGCTACTTGACCAAAGCTGGGCCCCAGGAAGGGTGAACCTGCAGGAACACCCCCATATAGAAACTGCATCCTGTGAGCCTATTGTTCCAGGTACGCTCAGCAGTACACTTTGATTATTGCTGATCATTATATCAGTCACTATCTCTTGCTGTATTTTCTACAGAGTAGGAGAGGGTGGATTATTGACATTTTTGTTTTAAATATACTGACAGATCTTGTGCCCTGTGGGATGCTTTTGCTAATGTTAGATTCTTTGAGAACAAACTGTATGCTGGGTAGGGTAGTTGTGGGTTGACTTCACAGGATTTTTATATTGTTTTCTGCTCACATTTTTAAAATGAACTTTCCATTATTCTCCCCTCCCCAATACCACTTTTCAGGGATTGTTTAACTCTTCCCTCATTATTTGGAAGCAAGCCCCACTGAGTTTAATGGAGTTTACTTCCTTCTAGAAATGCACTTACTGTAGAATTGCAGGTTCAGTTATCAAAATGCTGCTGGGAAAGGCATGTGTACTCCAGCCCAGCATCCTCTTTCTTTCAGTGCTCAGCTACATGCTTCCAGAAAGCTCCAAAGAAGTTCAGCAAAGAAATCCCAGAAACCATTCCCACCCAGTGCCAACAAACTATTCTTGTGGTGTAGACTACCCTTGAACATGGAGGTTCTATGTGAGAGTCAAATTGCCTGTGAATATGGAGGCTTAATTTCTCAAATATGGCCAAGTTAAGCTTCCTTATTCACTGGCAGTTTAGCTCTGATGTAGAACCTCCATGTTCAAGACCAGTCCACACCAGAATGGTGGTTTCTTAGTGGAGAGGTGCATGGAACCGGTTCCGTGCACTCCTGGGATAGAGGGGGGCACTATTTAAGGGGCAGGGGAGGCACTGCCTACCTGCCAGTCCCCTCCCTGCCACTTTCCCCCTGCTGGTGCTCTCGCAAAAAGTGGGCATTTGGGGCTGCAGCATGCCTCCTTGCAGCCCCAGAACTTCCTATCATGGGGTCCTTGGTAAGCTCCAGAGAAATAAATGGGGATCCTCCCTTCTGTGCTTTGCTGAATGGCTGGGAGAGAGTGGGGAGGGAAATAACCCAATTTCTTGCCTAGGATCTCTGCTGGTCTTGATTCCTATGTGCATTTGCTCAGAAGTAAGCTCCAGTGGAATCAATGGACTTACTTTCTACTAATTTATTCCAAGCTTTGCTGGAAGCCTGTGCTTTCCCCTTTGGTGGAAGTGAAAGAAAGGGGGCAGAGAGAGAAAACAAATGTCAATAAAAGGAAAGGCAGAGGAGGAATGTTAACTATACAAGTGCCAGAGTACTCATAGAGTCTCTTTAGCAGACACCTATGTTCAGAGCCAGGATGGAAGTCCAATCAATCAAAGTTTATTACGGTCTATGACCAGCACAACAAGGGGGGCGGGGAGACAATTAAAATATAAATATTTTTTTAAAAACAAAAAAAAACACAATTCAATAGTCTAACCCATCAACAATGTTATAGCTGAAAGGTTATAGAGCAGCACTAGAAGTTAATTAAAAACTGACACAATCTTTGAGCTGCTGCACAAAAACCCGCCACTTTCCGAGTGATGAAAGGTATGCTGTCCTCAAGCAGAAATGCCACTTGTTGGCGAATTTCCTGGGAAACGAGCCAGCAGTGGAGATATTAGTTCTAAAGTCCCTATAAAAGGGACTATATAAGTCCCTATAAAAGGAGCAATGAAGCAAAACATGTTCAATTGTTTCAACTTCCCCATCACCACAGGGGCATAGACCCTCCACATACGGAGTCCCACTGTAGCGACCTTCAAGGACAGCAGAGGGAAGGCATCTACATCTGGCCTGTGTGAAAGCCAACCTATATCTGGGGATGTCTAATTGTTGCAGATAAGAGAAAGGAGCAACAAGGTACCTTGTGGTATCGTTACAATAGAAACCCGGAGACTTAGTTAAATCTTCCTGCCGCTCCGTGTCTAATATTTTCTGTTTCACCAAGGCACGGGCTTGTGATACTTCCATTTTGAGCAGGGTATGTGGAAGCAACCCCAGTGTTGCCAGTTTAATAAGTATTCTGTGTTCCCAGGAGGCATGAAATGAATATTGTAATGTGAGAAATACTAAAATACCATGGGAGTGATGGATTTTAATCCAGTAAAAAATTGTAAGTATCCAATATCTGATGGAAGTCACTCATTAGAAGTTCCCAGGACTTGCCCCTACCAACTTTGCCTTTAGGATTCTCATTGGGCAGACTCAGTTATACTCTTACGTAATGTTCCCTTAGTTATTTTCCCTGGTAATATGGAGATTTCCAACAGTTATTACCCAAAAATGATGTTTTCCAAACCTGCAACAGGCAGCAATCCAGTATGTACCTGAATCTTTGGTGAATTGGCTAAAATTCACCAAAATCTTTGGCTAAAAAGACATTAAAGATGTAAAAAGATACATTATATTTAGTGGGGAAAGTCTAGTATATCTACAAGCTGCATGTTTAAAAAATGATCAGGAAAGATTAGCTATCTCAGAAGATTGATCTTATGACATATTGTAAAATGAGTTTGTGCTGTTTTGTCAATCTTCTTTACAATATTTTTGGTCCTCAGACTTGGTCCTATGCTGAAACTCTGTTGGCTGACAACCTGATTTATGAAGTGAGCATGAAGCAACAGAAGTGTATGATTCAGAATAAAGCAACATGGGCACTTATGTGTGGGATTTTTGCCTGGCTCCCCTTCCTTCTGAAGCACTCTGTGCCACCCAAAAATATGTCCCTGATGGTAGCGAATGCTCAGGGGCATATTCTTGGGTGGTACAGGTTGCTTCAGAAGAAAGGGAAGATCTGTTATGCGACCCCCGAGCAAAAAAGGACATTGTTGAACTGGAAAAGGTGCAGAAGAGGGCAACCAAGATGATCAGGGGCCTAGAGCACCTTTCTTATGAGGCAAGACTATAACACCTGGGGCTTTTTAGTTTAGAAAAAAGACGACTGCGGGGAAACATGATAGAGGTCTATAAAATCATGCATGGTGTGGAGAAAGTGGATAGAGAGAAATTCTTCTCGCTCTCCCATAACACTAGAACCAGGGGTCATCCCATGAAATTGATTGCCGGGAAATCTGGGACCAACAAACGGAAGTACTTTTTCACACAACACATAATCCACTTGTGGAATTCTCTGCCACAAGATGTGGTGACAGCCAACAACCTGGATGTTAAGAAGGGTTGGATAACTTCATGGAGGAGAGGTCTATCAACAGCTACTAGTCGGAGGGCCATCTCCAGTCTCAAAAGGCAGGATGGCTCTGAGAACCAGTTGCAGGGGAGTAATGTCAGGAGACAGGGCACACCCTCACTCCTGCCTGTGGCTTCCAGCAGCATCTGGTGGGCCACTGTGTGAAACAGGATGCTGGACTAGATGGGCCTTGGGCCTGATCCAGCAGGGCTGTTCTTATGTTCTTAGTAACCCCCCCCCCCCCGCAATTGACCTGCCATGCTGCTTGAGTCTGGAACTCAGCATGATTTACACATGTTTTGTTATTTTTTTGTAAGCCATTTACTTCAGATGAACTTTAACAAAGCATCTCGTCAATACATTGCAGATTGAATGATGGTATGAGACTGTCATGATGAAAAACCATGTATTAATAGCTTTGAATTCTGCATTTTGAATAGCTTTGGATAATGCAGGTAATGAACAGGGGGGGAAACATGCTAAATTTTATGACTATTTTGCATGTCATAGAACCAGAATCTGTTAACCATCCCATTAATTCTAGACATGTTTGTGTGTATGTGCATTAAAAAATAGCCCTAGTTCCACATTGTATAAATTATAAGAAGCAATCAAAAAATGGAATCGCTGTAGAGAATCCAAGCACAGGCAAGCAGCACAGCTAGTGATACTTAACTGTCTGTTCCTCCACCACCACCACCACCACCCATTATACAGTTCCCTGTACATTGGTTAGTGGTAGTGATTTGATTTGCATAATCTCTCCACAGATATTTCTCAATAGTTCAATTTGTTCAGTAGAAATGAGATGCCACATCAGCTGTTTCCCTTTTTTATTTCAACTATGGGAGAAAGTCCGGGAGGCGAGGGGGAGACTGGATCTGTAAAACAGAGCGCATTCCAAAGTCGTCTGTGTTTCTCAGGCAGGGCTGTTTGAACATTGGGAATCCCTAGACTCGTTCAATGCCCCAAACACACACATGCAAACACAGCAACCATATTCTTCCCAGGATGTTTGTTCAAAATAATTATTTTTGTAAGAGCTGCTAGTCTGGAGGCAAGCTGGAAAGCAGTCAAACAATATGCAGGGACAGGCAGTTTGAGAACTCAGTCTGTGCCTGATTACTTTGCTTAGACTCAGATCCAGTTTAAACGTGATGACTGGCATGATACAATGCCATGAGGGTCGTCTGTTGCATATCACATTGCATGGTAAATCTTTCTTTTTAAAAAGCATTCTGTGGTGGTTGCAGTGATGTTTGTTTTGAGGACTTTTTTCAGGCATTTTGAGGAATCTTATCCCATGAGTCCTTGGAAACATTCCAAATAAATTTGCTGGTCTGTGATCGTAATAAAGGAATTGAATTGAAGCCGCTTTCAAAGTTTGACCCTTTCCTGTTATGACATCCCTCCCACTTAATAAGAACATTTAGTCTTCCTGCATTTCATTCTCAGTTTGTTAGTTTCCCCCATGCTTGTGTCATTTATTATTATTGTTGTTGTTGTTTTGTTATTGCAGTCATCCCTTGCCAACCGCCAATTGAGGTTTTGAGTATCTACAGCTGGGAAATTGCTACCAGTCTCGTCAACTGTGACTTGTGTATGCATGATTCTTGTGGCATTTTGTTTGTAAGAGGTGTGATTTTTGTGGGCAAGGGAGGTGGGAAAGAGAGGAGGGAAAGGTGGAGGAGTGAGAGAGACATTGGAGAGAAGTGGAGGAAAAAGAGAAAGAGACAGAGGAGAAAAAGGGAGTCAGAAGAGCAGAGGAAGGAGAGATATAGAGAGGTGGGGTTAAGAGAAAAGCGTGTTCTGCACAGTGCAGAATGTGTTGGGGGAAACTGAGGGGATATTTGTTAGGGGCTTTAATGGGGGTTTTCACTGCTGTGTTTCCACTATGTGCTGCTGGGGGGAGCCTGCATGTGCTGAGAGGCTGAAAAGGGTGCTGTGCTCAAATATTTTCCAGGGGCTCATCTGCTCATTCCTCTTGGAGACACTTTCTGATTCTTGGTGACTTTGGGTGATATTTAGGGAGTTTCAGTGATATTTGACATGTTTCAAGCATTTCCCCCTTGATTTTAAGATGTTTTCACAGTCACGGATCCCCTAACCCCCTTTCCCATTGGTTTCAATACCTCACCAACTGCAAATTTGTGAACCACAGGGTTTTGCTGGAATGTAACCCTTGTGGTTGGTGAGGAATACCACTTTTCTGCAAAAAAACCAAAAAAATTCTCACATGGTTTACACAGAAGAAGAAATGAAAAGATCGTCCCCTACTTCAAAGGGGCTTGCAATATTTTTTAAGACATACACAAAACTAACAAATTGCCATGGAAAAAAATGCTATACTGAGGTGAATAGAAAAATTGCTCTCTCTGTGTGGAATATAAGAAAACCACCATGGTAAAAGGTGCCTCTTTGCCAGTTTGCCAGGGTACTGCACAGTTGTCAGGTTTATTATTTTGTACACAGCCTGCTAGTTTTCTTTAAATTGCATAACATTAATTAGGGTTATGCTGTGATCACAATGCAGTCTGTTAGACATGTCTTCATATTATTTCATTCTATTTTTTATTTTTAAGAAATCTTAAGGCACAGAATCAGTCATAGGCAAGTAACTCAAGTGCCCTGATCCACATGGAAATGCAGGCTTCCACATACATATCACATGCTGAATCAGGAACTACAGACATATTCAGATGTGTATCCAATCAGTCTTGTCTGCCTGCATTGCATTGCTTTCAAATGATTAATCGTTGAATGCACATTCAAGGATGCATTCAAAAGCTTATCCCCATCCACATTACAGCACAACTAGTCAAGCATAAATAGTATTTTTATCTGCCATGATTGCTGGCAGTAATATGAGAAATAAATTCCTAAGCAAAGAGGTACCTCGTAAAGTGGTGATTCTTGAGGTGTAGTGAGGGGAGAGTGGGCCCGTGTTCAGAACACAGGTGAGCGCAGCTGAAGGAGGTGGCTGGTGACAGTGGTGGCTGAAGGTGGCCAGTGGCAGCAGCTGCGGGAGACCCAGCCTGGGGGAGCTCAGTTGCTTGGCAGCTCCTGGACACAGGGCACAATAGGTTCTTTGAACCTGTTGGCCCAATTACAGCTCTGCCCCTGGGTGATTCTCTTTGCTGGGGGAGAGTAAATGTCAAACCCCAGCACAGCAACCCTGAGCAGCCTGTAGAAACCCATGATTCACTGCAACAGCTGTACAGACAGGTGGAAAGGTTGGAGCAGTGTGCGTGCAGGTGATACGTGGCTTGCATGTATTCGGTGCTCTGGAGAGGATATATATTCTGAAATGCATCAAGACAATGAACAAGACCACTGCTGCTGAACATTGTTTCTCATCCCCCCTCTCAAAGTCCTTTCATGCACACTCTTCCCCCACTGGCTGTTTCCCCATGGGAGAACTCCAGCCTGCCTCACGCCTCAAGCATACAAGTGAATGAGAGGTCCAAAAAACTTATCAGAAAGCTCAGTGGATTCAGGTTTAGTTAAACGTCTTAGTGCATTTCAAGGTTGAGGCATTGGTTCTGGGTAAGGATCTAGCAAATCTACAGAAGGAGCCCACGTGGCTGCCTTCTCAGAGGCAGGAGACTGGTAATTGGTTCTGAAGATGTTTTCCCACTGGCAGATTGGCTGAATGAATGGGATTTGTTCCGATAGAGGACACAAGACTGTACTCCAGCAGCGTTTTGCATGTTTAATGCAGAAAGAGCTCCTTGCTTTGCCTTTTAAAAACTGAAATGAGATTATCTTATATATTAGCCTCTGTGATTTGCAAAATAAACTGCATTTGTAAAAACCAAACTCCACTTCTTTGACTTTATGGGATTCAGCCATATGTCTTGCTCCCCAAGGGGATTTTCTCCTTGAGATTTTTTTTTTAATTTGGTGAGAAGCACAACATCATGAAGTAGAAATATAAACACTCTGTAATTAAGACATGCAAAATATCCTTGGCTATGTAGCGATTTACATTCTCATGGCACTCTTCATCTGACTGATTCACAAGTGGTATTAAGCACACACAACAATCAGTAGGAGAAAAAAAATTGAAATCAGCTCAGAATCCTACTCAGTGATTTGCTATGAATCAACCATATGCGGCAAGAAAAAGATGGTTTGGGGATCTAAAAGATTATTAGTAATGCTTTCCCCTCCCTCCTCCCCAATTTATTAGGATTTTACAAAATCCACAACAGTATTAACTGAGAACAATTAAACAGAAAATATATTAGGAATGAGGGGGAGAGATGCATGGAACAGCACAATCCAATATCTAATACAGCTTCCCAAATCTAACTTTAGAATCTACACCTCAGGTGCCTGGCAACATACAAAACATAAATACATCAAATGGGTGGATATTATCTGATACTAGAGCTATTCCCACAATCAGGCAGAATTGGGCTAGAGGAGCCTAGCCCGATTTTGCCTGATCGTGGGAGCCACTGGGCTTACAGCCGAGCCCAGTGGCTCCCAGCCGGTTCACCCACCTAAGTACCCTTCCCCTTAAACCAGGTTTGCGGAGCGAGTGCTCTGCAAACCTGGGTTTTTTTATTGTGAGTAGCTGCGGTGTGGCTCCGCGCTGCAGCTGCTCATGAGTAGACCCCCGGAGGGGAGGCGAAAAGCCACCTCCCAGCTCCAGAGGTTTCGCCAGCATACCCTGTGCGCCCACACAGGGCATGCTGGATTTTCCGGGGGTCGAATGGCCCCTGCTCCTCCCAGCCCCTGCCAGCTCTGTCAAGAAGCTGGCAATTGTGTGGGCGGCCAATCCGGCCGCCCAGGGCTCCCTGCCTGATTGTCTGCAGGGAGAGCGGGCTTAGCCCGCTCTGCTGCACAAACCTGGTCTCACTGATTGTGAGACCTGGCTCATTATATTATTCCACTATCCTATGAATAAACTCCAATTTTGAACAAAGCTGTATTTCACCTAGACACCTTCTCTAGGGGTGTGCACAGACCATTTCCCACTGTTCAGTCTGAATTTGAACTGCACCGTGGGTTCATGAACTGGTTCAGTTAAACTGACTGGCTGGGCCAATTAGTTCCACGAGCCAACTCGAACTGGTTCAAAGTAGTTCACCCATCAACCAGCAAGGGAAAAACAAGAAGACATTAGGACAACAGCCCTCCAAAATGGCACCTGAGGCTGCCCGCCATAGCTGTTTGAACCGTCAAACCTGTTCACTTCAATCCAGTTTCAATTCACCCTTTGATCCTGAAGGATGGTCTGGTTCACAACTGAACTGCTCAAACTGGCCTGGTTCGTGGCCAATCAGTCCATGATCAAACCAAACGGCACATCCTTAACCTTCTCACCACTTAATATAATTAGTCAACTTCATGCAAACCACAATGTTCCAAATTTTAATAATATAATCTTATCAGGGGTGTGCACGGAACTGGCTGGTCTGGTTCAGTCTGAGTCCAAATGGGACCCGGACTGGACCAGGCCAGTTCAGTCTAGCACCCCCTCTAGGGGTTCAGTCTAGCACCCTGGTTCATTTTGGTCCTGGGGAGGTTTGCGAACATTTTTTTAAAAAACTTGCCCCCGGGGGGGGTTCTCCAAGGCAGCGGTGGGGTGGTGGTGTCCATGGAGGTTCCCCCTTTCCCTGCCTTCCAAAACCAGCCCATTCAGCCATTCTTTCCCCTGATTCAGCAGCCATTTGGGGGGCCATTGCACAGGCGTGGCAGCCTCCAAAATAGCCATCTCACTGGGGAAAATGCCCAAACAGTTTTGGAAGGCAAGGAGGCTGGCAGGGAGTGGAGGAACCTCTGCTGACCCATCACAACCACCTCAGAGACCCCCCCGGAATGTGTAAGTTTAAAAAATAATATTTTTAAAAACCTAAAAATGTTCGTGGAGTATCCAAACAGGTTCAGTCTGGCGATGAGCCGAACCAAGGGTAATTTGGCTTGACCCTGAGCCTTTGAACCAAACCGGTTCAACTTTGAACTGGTTCAGTTCCGAACCTGTTTGCACATCCCTATCAAGTAGGTGAGGTAGAGATTTTCCAGTTCTTACTATCAGTCTAGCAGCAGTTAAAAGATATCCAATAATTTGTCTGTCTTTGGGATATATGGATGATTTTAGATTGCAGCATAAAATAGTTAATGCATCAAATCCCATTAATAACCCTTAATAATTTACCACTAATGCTAGTAAAATATGCTACTAAAATTCAGCTACCACCAGATATCACCAAAACATGAATTAAATCAGCACACTCCCATTCAGTCTTAGAGAAGTTAATTTTATATCCAGAGATTGCTGTCAAATACTTAAAAGTATTTAACAAATTGGACAAGAATAATGCAAGATCACCAGCAAAGATACTGTACTTAAAAGCAACTCTTCCCATCTTCACTCCCTCAGTTCTCTTATTTTCTCTTACTGAAATTGCTAGTGGTTCAACAGCAAGTGCAAACAACAGTGGTGAGCAGGACCGCCTTGATGGACTCCTTTCTGTATTCCAAACATTTTAGACTCTGTTTGACTGGCAGCTATTTAGCTTGAGGAAATTTTTTTAATTATTTATCCCATTCTATAAATTTACCTCCATATCCAAATGAATGCAATATTTTTGTCAAATACACCCATTCCATATGATCAAAGGCCCTTTCAGCATCCAAAAAATTACAGCTAATGGTTTCCTGGAAGGTTGAGTATGATAAATATCTACAATTTTCTTTATATTTTGTTGAGAGCTTTCTACTTTTAACAAATCATGTCCAGTTTGAATTCACAAATTTATGGAGGATCTCATTTAATTATGTTGCCAAAATTTTGGTTCAGATTTTGAAATCCTGATTCAATAAGATAACTGGTCTGTATGTAAAGGTGTTATTTGGATCCTCACTTGGATTCAGCAAAACAATTATCTTTGCATCTATCCAAGAACCTAGAAAATTATAGGACTTCATACTATTTATCAACATTAATCATGGTATCTGAAGGATATGTATTTTTTCCAGAATTCTGCTCTGAATCCATCAATACTGGCTGGCATTATTCCTTAATGATGGTTTCTCCCCCCCTTTATCCATCTAAAGAAACAAAATAGGCTTCCATATTTGCTGAAAATCTTCCTCTCAATTTTGGTATTTTTAATTTTGCCAAAAACTGATTAACATTATCCACATTTAATGCATCACATGAGTATATTTTAATAGAAATTTTATACAAATTCTTGTACTATATCCTGAGGAGAGTTGACAAAGGTATCCACTTTAAAGTAGATGCCATATTAGCCTTTTGATTTTTGTTTTAGCCCATGACCCAGACTTATTACTAAATTCAAACATTATTTGTCTAGTACAATGTAATGACTCTTCTACACTGGCATTATTTAAAAAAAACTAATTGTTTCCAAGTTGCCTCTAACTTTAAATAGAGGTGTGTCCCCCACCGCCTGGTTTCAAGTACCTTACCTGCTGCATCAAATCTTGCATTTTATTACTTCTCTGTTTATTTCAATATGATGCTTTTTGAATATATTATCCTCTAATCACAGCTGTGGAAGCTTCCCATAAAGTAATTGGGCTCATGCCCTTGGTTTCATTAATCCAGAAATACTCTTTTTAAAATGTTGACATATACTTTAATTAAATCTTAGATCTGTGACCAAATTTGACCTACAGTGAAATTCAACTGGAGTTTTGAGAATAAATGAAAAATTGGTTCATTTTTCATTTGTTATGAAATGCTTAGAGTTTCTGAATGAACAGAATGGCACGTGAGCCATTCAGTTCATTTTTTACCAAATTTATTTTTGTAGTCAAGGAGTTGCAATAGAGGGAACTTATGGCAGAGCCACAGGCTTTTTTTCTTTTTCAAAAAAAATTAAGTTGTAAAAGTCCATTAGAGCTCCTCCCACTGGCTGGTCCTGGTAGCCAACATGGTTTTTTCCTCTCACAATGTGCACACATCTGGAACCTTTGGGGGGGGGGAAATATGTTAGGAAAACAGTGAGAAGAGATCTGATTCTTCTTCTGAACTTAAAAAACAGTTTTGAAAAAGACCACTGCTCTGCTAAAGCAACTCCACCCAGTCTTTTTATAAAAAGAAATGGGATCATGGAAACAGTGGAGATTTTTCTGAAACAAATCACCTTTTGAAACGAACCTATAACTAATTAAATTTAAAAATTATATGATGAAAATGACTGGAATTGCCACAAGGAAAAAAAAATGCACATCTCTAGCATTCAAGGCAAATGTGGAGGTCCTAGCATGAGGAAAACATCCAAGGAGATGTGAGGGGGGGTGGGGAGAAGAGATTTGATAAGACTAACAAAACTTCTTGCTTGCTTTATTCATTACTTTAATACGTTTTCTATAACAAATCAGAAGCAATTTATGTGCCCCTTAAATTGCATCCACAGATAATTAGAAAATTAGGGATCCTTTGAAAGTGATCAGTGAAAAAATAATGTAAGTGGTTTTTCACACTCATCAACACAACCCTGATTCACACGTTGCCCTTATAAGAGCAAACCTTGGCATGATGTGAGAGTTGTGAGATTTTTCAGGCGCCTTAGCCCTAGTCAGGCATTATCTAACTTAGAGATGTCCACTGTCCACAAGAGTGTGCCAGCAAGCTCTGTCCCCACAACAAGAAGCTGTTTAGCTTTGCCCCCACCCTTCCAAACACTGTACTAAGGGAAAGATCCTCTCCATGAAATGAAGGCTGGGCATCTCAAGGTCCAATCATGGAAAGGATTTTGTTCTGAATACAGTTTTTGTGTCCTCAAGCAAATACTGTGCATGAATAGGGTTGGGATGGGGCTATGAAGTATGTCAGTGTTTAGGCGCTTTCTAGTACAGCATCCACAGTTTGGATAACTCTTGAATGAGTCTGAAATATCTCTAAGTACCAGATGTTTGGGACAAGCAACATGGGAAGGTTATCACAGACTGGCAGCTGTGATAACAGAATGCTGGACCATTTGGTCCTTTGGTCAATCCAGTAGAATTCTCGATATGTTTGTTGGCTTATGCATGCATCCAAGTTCCATTGCAGCACACCAACATTTCTGAAAATAGGTTGAAAAAGTGTGTCATGGAATGATTGAACAGACAACATACACAATAACCCTCATCCTGACACACTGTAATAGCAAAGGCATGAAATATATTTGTTGGCTTAAAGTTAGAAAAGGATTGAATTTTCCACATATTTTTGCCTTTCAGCTATAAAAAATATCTATAGATTTTAATGCTAATTTATTCTTCTGATCTTCAAAACAATGCTTTGTAGACTACCCCTGGGGGGAATTGGTCATATATGCAAATTCTCTGGAGAATAGCTCTTAATTTGCTTTGCATTCTTCTACTTGTTAATTACTTAACATCTTTGTACTGTTCTATAGTTTTGATCTATATTAGACGCTACAGATGTTATTATATTTGGAATTTAATTAAATGATGTCCTTTATATTGCTTCTCAGACAGTATTTTATGAGTAACTGATGCTGATGCTGAATCTTTGACTAAAATATCATACATTACATCTTTGCCCCCACCCCAGTTTTCTGTAATGCCTGAGTAAACTCAATTTGTAGTTCAATACAACTATAAGCACAGACAGCTTTGGGTCATGCAAGTTCATTAAATCAGGCCTGCACCAACATCAAGCGAAACTTAGCTCACCAGCCATGGATTATGTCTGCCAGGTGCTTCATGCTCCCCAATCCAGTTTTGAAAATTGGAGGAAATTCAGTGGTTAAAGTAAGGATAGGCCAAGCCTACTCACCACTTTTCCTGGGAAGGTATGGATTCACCAACGCTTTTGTAATTCCTTGTCAGGATTTATCTGGACAATGACACAGGAGAGACCAAATCAAAAGAAGAGGGGAAATCCATCCTGGCCTCAGTCCCCTAGAACTGTTAGAGCTGGATCCAGCCATTCCTTCAGAGGAATCCTTGAGCACTGAGGACTTTGTGCCCTCTGCTGGAATCTCACCCATTCCCTATAGTTCCTTCTAGGGTTCTCAGAAGCAGTGGCAATGTTGACCCTGAGGTGCTGCTGCTGCTGCTACTACTACTACTACTACTATTACTACTACGAATATTTATATACTGCTTTTCAGGGCTGAGCTCTGGGTACAAAGATGCAGCACATGCCTGGCTGCTTAGGGTCTCCCTCTTAATGGGTCTACTCAGAAGGAGGGGGAGACTGACTCGGGTGCCTCTGAGAGGAGATCTGCCCTAAGAGTTCTGGAATAAAAAGAGAGCTTTTAAATATATTTTCTACTTTGCAGATTCTCACTCTTTCTCACCAGAAAAAAGTAACCTTCCACCATTTTGCAAAATCCACAGGTTTAGGGGCCTATCCAAGAAATAAAAACAACTTTAACCTCTGTGTAAATGAAATCAGTTCCTCCTTTTAGTTTGCAATCTGTTCCTGGAAATACATCAGAGATGGACAGAATGTCTGGTCATAAGTCTCACAAATCTTTCTGAGCTTCAGGGAAATCAGCATGGGGGGGGAGGCAACTTAGTTGCAGTGCACACAAAAATGTATTACTGCTCTTGAAACAAAACAAAACAAAATTAAATGCCATCAAAACACCCACATTCAGCATTATTCTTTCCATTCTCTAGGCTTTGCAAGGCTGTGGTTTAAAAAAGAAAACAAAACTGACTCATGTTGCTTAAAAAATACAACTGCAACTGGAAAAGAAGTTTTTTTTAAATTCCAGTGCATATACTGGTTATGCTGAAAGAGAAAGTAAGATTTTATTTCTTCATCTTACTACATTTTTATTATTATTTATTTAACATATGTATACACTGTCCTTCAGAACTAAATCATCCTAAGAGTGGTCATGTGCAAAGCCATGCAAGATTGGAAGTTATTGCTAGTTGACTGGGGCACTGAGCTAGATATGTCACTGCCAGGGTGGATCGACAATTGTTCAAATGCATGCATGAACATGGGCTGCCAGTAGGGAGTGCTGCACCAGAATTTCCAACTTAAATTATAATATCCCTTTTGGGATCAATGGGAAACTCAAAAATATTAATACCTCCAGAATGGCTCGTCAGAATGTCCTGAAATTTCACATGGATTTCCTACATGAACATAGCATTAAATGTATGGATGATCAAGGAGCTCAGTCCACCCGTTGATTTTTAGTTAATTTTTAAATATTTTTAAAAACTTTTTTAAAAAAATCTTGGAAAATCAACACGTGGATGGATTCAAATATGGGAAACTATCCAATGGGGTCCATGTCTATTCTTGCATGCAGACCAGAGTTTGTTATACCACGGGAACCAGGAGTGCATTTCTGTGTGGAAGGCTGTAGCAGAACTCTGTTGTGAGACTGAAATCCTTGGTCCTGGGCTGGGCATGTGTGCTCAAAGAGGTTCTCTGTTCCATAATTCAAAGTGTGTTCCCACCCTTGACCCCAGCCCCCTATAGAAACCTTGGAGTTCTAGCTTTTAAAAAGTTGATCCTGAAAACCAGAAGTCTGCCTCCTTTCTGCTGTAGTGGCCTCATTCTGTGTGCAATTCCATGGGTCAAGTTACATTTCAAAACAGAAAGGAGTACTCTGGGCCTCCTACCTGCTTTTGGACTGGAGCTCTCCAAGGCTAATTCTTAAATGTCAGGTGTGGGACATTTAGTTTGGTATATGCTACAGAATGTACTCTGCATATGCTCAGAGTGACTTTTCCAGGGCTGAACCTTATTGTCATTGAAAGCAAGTGCAGAGGCTGACTATTGTTGGGGAATCCTAGCTGATATTAAGCTGTGTAGGTGGGGAAAGGGGCAGAGGAGGGGTTCATTGGGTGCCAGTTCTGTTCATAGTAAGGGAGAGAGAGAAAATTTAGCCTCTTCTTACTCCAGCTTTGGGGTTTCCTCTGTCTTGGCTACCTGCTCATCTGGGTTTCCAAGAGGCTTTCAGAGACCTTCCTACAACTGCTTTTACAGTCCAGGTCTATGCATGTTTACTCAGATATGTTTATTCAGTCACTGACCAGCAAACATTTACAATAAACCAGATGTAAGCCCCATTGGGTTCAGTTGGGTTTACTCCCAAAGAAGTGTATCTAGGATTGCAACCTGAATAGCACTCCAATTGTCACTAATCTGTCACTGTAAAAAGGCTTTTAAACAATGAACTATTGAATCCAGTTGCCTTTCTCTGTCCCTGCTGCCCTTTTCCTGTCCAGGAAAACTGGAGTGGCTGTGCAGGATTATGTTCAGTTGAGCTTACAGATGGTGACTTTAACTGGAGGGTTATTTTTACTCAGGATATCCCAAGCAGCAACAGTGACATACACTTGCTGCTTGATGCCCCTGTAGCAGGAGGGAGTAAAGGAAAAGTTATCTTTTAAGAATTTGGTCCCTGTGGCCACGGGTGTCTGCAGGACATTTTCATTGTGGGGGGGGGAGCTCCTGTTGGTCATCTCTGAGCCCCTACCCCATTGTAAATTGGTGTTCATGCTAGCTCATGCTCCCTAACCATGGCCCCTATGTCAATGTCAGATGCAGGGAGGCGTGGCCAATACTGAGAGGAGGGGCATCTTCGGTGCTGACTGCTGAGGATGGGGAGAGAGATAGAGCTGCCCCTCTGACTGGATCGGGTGGGCAACTCCCCCCTCCCCTACTCCCTATGGACACTCTTGCCTATGGCACTGGAAAAAAAAGAGGGGCCGATCTTCAATTCTTGGACACGGGTCCCTTCAGAGTTCCCTATGCCCCTGCTCAGTGCAGTAAGTCAGTGAATGATAGAGGTGCTGGAAGGGAAGCCCCTTTAGCTACTGTTCTTAAAAGACTGTGGGGAACATGGCCTGGTTAAAACAGGTTAATCAAGGGTTGGAATGTTGAAACAAAGGGGAATATTGAGTTGATTGACATGCGGTAGGGGTAACTGAAGGCTAGGGTTAAGAATCTAAAGTTGTAAAGAAATGACAATTAAGATGTTAGGTAAGGTTTATATTAACTGTCACTCATGTTTACTATTAGTAATTCGATTACATGATTGTGTTCAGGGTATTAGCAATCTGTAAACTTCAAGATAATTACAACATGGAGCTTGTTAATTTCAACTTGAGCTTCCTTTGACTTTTTCCATAATTTGAACATTGTTTCAGTGTGGCCATGTGCTGAGTTGAGTTACCTTCAAAGTTCTTCTCAAGTTTCAAGTTCCAAGGCATTTTATTACAATAAATATCAGATACATTAGATACATCAATACAGTTACAAAAGAAATGGAAAAGGGCAGGGGGGAGGGCTATTAAATTTAACTACCACCATAAGGCAAGCACTTAATCATGGTTATTAAATATATTGATCAAACTGGCTGTTAGTTGCTGCCGAATCTTGATAGCCAACACACAAAATTTTGCCACACTATAAGTGACATAAAATTAATCTTCTTGACCAGGGAAGTTCAGCAATAATCAATTTGTTACAACAATCCCTATAAAAAGAGAAGTGTAACAGAACATGTTGGACCGATTCAATTGCAATATCTCCACAAGGGCAGGTTCAATTAACCAGTGGGGTTTTAGTAAACATCCCCTGTAGTAAAGCTGATGTGAAGACATTGTCTCTCACTCTAAAAAGCACTTTCCAGTGTTTGGGCAAGGTTAAAGTGGTTCAATAGCCCACAGGCTCCCATCTAGAATTTGCGAAATGCCCTCTCATGGCCTCTGATACCATATTAATTTCATTTTGGTATTCAATATCCACAGGTCTCTGCACAGATACCTCTTTAGCTTGTTTGTAACCTAATGAGATAAGGAACTATATAGACAGGCCATATGTTAGGAGCTTCCTAACTAAAGTCAGCTTCCAGCTCGATTGAAATTCATCGATAAAAATTAAGAAGGCTAGCCCTGCTGGGAAAAATTGGATCTTCAACCAATAACTGAGTATTAACTTCCACACCCTTATTTCATTTTTTTTTTTTTTACATTCCAGTCTCCAGCCTTAATATTACATTCGATACACACCTTGGGGCCCAGAGAATTACTCTTAGAAACTTAGTTTGAACTTACTCTACTAGTTTATAATTAGTGTACAATCCCGTGTGCCCCATAGAAGATCTGCGCCAGTGACTTGGCCTCAAATAACTCTAAAGCTGCAGGGACAAACTCACCCTCTTTGGTGTGGTAAAATCTCAAAATGGACAAAGAGCTTTTTGTCACTTGCAAGGGCCACTTGCATGGCAAACTTTGTGTGTGCCTTTCATGTCCCCAAGGAACAGAAGATGACCTCCAAATATTTGAAAGATCTAATTTGTTCAATTCTATTACCCTCAACTGTTCAATTTAATTTGTTTGTCCTTTTGGAGAATGCCATAATCTTAGTTTTCTGGTAATTTATTACTAGTCAATTGTCTTTACAGTATTGTATCAAGATCTTTGAAGCTCTCTTATCTCCTGTTGGGGTACACGATAAGACTGCCACATTGTCTGCATATAACAAGATTGGCACACTTAGCTCCACAATTTTGGGAGTGTGCAGATCTGGGGCAAACATATTTCTTGCCAAGGAGTTAATGTAAAAATCAAACAAGGAGGGTGCTAAAATGCACCCCTGTTTCACTCCTTTCTGAGTTGGTGTTGTGTTCAAGAGCAGCCCTTGTGGTTTACATCTCACTTTTAAAAAGGGTTTTAACGTACATTTTTTGAATGAGCAAGAGTAAACGTCTGTCTATATTAGTCGCTTTAAACTTATCCCATGAGATTGAACTCAAAATTAAGTCAAAGGCAAACCAGAAGTTGACAAAGGCCACATATAAGGAGGTTACAGTCTATCGTTGAGTGCCCCTCCCTAAAACCAGCTTGTTCATCTCTTGATATACCCTTAGAGTTCTCCAGCCACTCTTGGAGCTTCCAGTTCAAATGCCTCACGTATAATTTACTCACAAAACTTAACAGACAAATCAGGTGATAATTTTCAAGGCCATCTTTGTTTCTGTTTTTAAAGATTGGAAAAATTATCGCCTTGCCCTAGTCTTTAGGTATATGCACTGTGCAGTCTATCTGTGTAAAGAGAGACACCACCACTTGGCATTTAACTTAATTAGCCCTAGGAGAAAAAGATCGCTGCCCAGGGCCTTACCTACCTTCTAACAGCTTATTTTATAAATTTCAGACACTGATACTGCTGGCCAATTGGGCAGTGCATCCATCATTAGATCATATATTTCTAAGACCTCCACTGGATCAGTTCTGAAATGCTCTTCATTCTAAAATCCTCCACCGGTGCTTTGTTAACCAGCCGGGCTGATCACCAGGATGTCCTACTGTGATATGCCAGAACAAGGAGGGTGGGGTGGGCCACTGTGTGAAACAGGATGTTGGACTAGATGGGCCTTGGGCCTGATCCAGCAGGACGGTTCTTATTTTCTTAAGGAGAAATTCATGTCTTTTAACTGCCAAATCATCTTTGAGGCTTCCCTCTTTTTGTATTTGAGAAAGATTTTATATTGTTTTTTAAAGTTCCAATACCCTTGAGGGAGTAATTAGCAAGGAGTTTTGCTGGTGTAATTTGTAGTAGGCCACAAGATTCCTCTTGGCCTCTATGCACTCCAAATTGAACCACTCTTGTGATCTAACAATTTGCCTATGGGTATGTCTATCCTAAGTCCACCTAATGGCACAGCGGGGAAGTAACCTGCCTAGACAGCAGGAGGCTGTTGGTTCAAATCCCTGCTGGTATGTTTCCTAGAATATAGGAAACTCTTATATTGGGCAGCAGCAATATAGAAAGGTGCTGAAAAGCATCATCTCATACTTCATGGGAAATGGTAACCCCCTCCTGTATTCTGCCAGGAAAACCACATGGCTCTGTGGTTGCCAGGAGTCAACACCAACTCGATTGCACAAGCTCTCCTTTCCTATGTCTAGCTTGCTCTGAGGAAAAGCATGCCTGAAGCATGTGAATGAAAATAGTATCTTTATATATAATTTGCTAAGGCATACCCGTGGCTAATACTATGTGTAGTAGCTCTCACAAGAGTTCGGAGAGCTGCCGAATAGCAACGGGGACTGGTGGGGGAAAATGGCAGTGGCAGCAGGCATCTGGCCAGTGGGCTGGGGAGATAAAGGTGGTGGACAAACTACAGCACTGGCAAGTGTGAGGAGAAGGTGGGGGCAACTGGCCAGCAACTGGAGAAGGTGGGGGCGGGCGGGAGAAAACAGCCATGACGGTGAGGGCAGGTGGGGGAGGAAATGGTGGCGGGGAGAACTAGAAAGCATCAGCTAGGCCATCTGGAGAGGGAAAGTGCCACCTGCGGGCAGTGAGGGAAAGTGCAGGCCAGGCCAGCCAGCGGGGACGGAGAGCACCGGCCAGGCTGGCCAGTGATGGAAAGCAGACTGGGAGGGGGAGAATGAATGGGCTGAAGTGGGGTGGGGGGGATGAATATGGGGAGGAGAGACAGGGAGAACTAGGGATGCAGATGCTCTGAGCCAGGATCAGCTAGTATTGATTAATGATCTGGTCTTCTGGTTCACCCCATAAGGGTTAAGTGATTGCTAGAACATCCACCAACTTTAGCCATTCCGTAGAGGCTTTACCCTGCCTCTCATTCCATCTGACTCAGATCACCCCAGATTTGCCCCCCGCTGCAGGACAGTAAGTCTCCTCCAACTGCCATGGGCCAGCAGAGAGGGCAATTCCCAGGCTCAGAGGGAGATTATCACTAGGGATGTGCATGAACTGATTTTTTGCTATTCAATTCAAGATTGAATTGAATCAGCCAGACTCAATTTGAACTCAAATCTACAAACTCAGATCTGATCAGATTCAATTTGAGTTGGATTCAATTTGGATTTGGATTGATTCAGCCCACTTCTAAAGGTCCTAGGGGCACCAGATCTGGGTGTTGGGTAGGGCCCCATGCGAAAATGTGCGGTCACTATTCTTCAAGTGTTTGGCTTCTTTATTGTGTATTAACATTTCCTCATAATGAATCCCTTCATTCACTGCACACATTCATTTCTTCTGTTCATTTTGAATGTCATGGGACAGTACCAACTGCAAAGTGCCATGTGCCAACTACCCACACACCCATACACACCTGCAAGGCAGTGGGGTGCTCAGTTTATTTTTTAGGAATATGGAAGTGTTTAGATTCTAAAGCAGGTGCAGTCCAAGTTTCTAGAAGTGGCCCTCCAAGTCCCTTGTGTCTCAAATGCTGCCCTACACTTGGAAATGGGCATAATTAAGGTTGAGGCCAGAGTGTGGCTGTCCATTCTTAACTTCTGGGTGAAGCTATCCCTCAACCCTCAGGGCCTGGCCCCCTGATCTTACAGGACAGTTTTCAATCTTCTTGGAAAAGGGCTGCGTATAAACTGCCACTCCTGGGCTTTTCTCCCCCTCTCTTACTTGCTATGGGCCGTGATCAGGTGAAAACAGCCATCAAACAGAGGATAATGGACACTGAGAACCAGGCTGACCTTGGTAGGGTCCCAACCTTTCTATCTCTGGAAAACCTCAGATACACTGCCTCCCCCTCTGTGTATCTGTCACAGCTAGAAACCCCAATCCACAGAGGGACATTTACCCTCGCTCGATGTTATGCCCTCCCCTCTGCTGTACTGGAAGGCAAATACAGAAAGATCCCAATGGCAGAAAGACCTTGCCCCTGTGACACTGGGGAGGTAGAAACCATGGAACATATACTTCTCCTCTGCCTCTTTTATAGAGTTGTTCGGGCCAAGTTTATTTCTCCACTGCTTCACAAGTACACAGGCCACCCAAACCATGTCTATACATGGATGTGGCTTTCAGATGAAACTCCACCCTTCACGTTTAACACAAGTTCTGTGTGGCAGAGTGCAAGATCCATTGGACCATGAAGACCAAGCCTTCCCCTTGCATCAGCTCTATGTAGCTTTGAACTGCTGTCTATACCACTATCTTCTAGTACTCCCATCCTTTAGACTCTGTTTTAGTCACTGCTTTTTTCAGTACGTACATTAGAATTTTAATAATTTCATAGCTCCCCTCCCCCTTTCAAGGTTAGCAGTTTTTTAAAAATCATATAATGTAATAGCTTTTATTATTGGATAATTTTCAAGTATCATAGTTCTATGGTTCCATATGTAATTTATACGGATTTCATAAAATGTTTTAGCAGTAGTTTTATAGTTTTATCTACAATTTTAGAGTAGGGGTTTTTTTTTTAGTGAATGTAGTTCATAACAATTAGTATAATTAGTATTTTTATAATAATTTTAATACATCATGATGACCATACTGCTTTGTAATTGCCTTTAATCATGCTTTTCTGTACAATCTTATTTTATTTATCAGATTTGTACACCTCCCCAAACTTTCATTTCTGGGTGGTTAATGCTGCCTTTATTCTGGACTTGGACCATAATAAAGATGATTGATTGATTGATTGCCAGAGAGACGTCTTTCTAGATAGCAGTTGCAGAGGGCCCAATACGAATGGGCCCTTTCGTTTTGGTGATGGCAGAGGCTTAAATCCCACTTCCTAAACACCATGTTACTGATCAAGTTTGGGGTCTCACAGCTGCTATTTAGAAAACAGAATTTAAGCATTTGAGAGCCAATGAAATTAATGTAATTTTTAGTTTGACCCTCAGTTATCTAGCAGACAGAGAGGCAAGTCTCACGATCGGTGAGAGTCGCTGAGAGTGGGTTTGCAATCATTCAGGCAGCTCTGGGAGGCCAAATTGGCCACCCACATGGCTACCGGCTCCGTGGACTGAGGGATGCACGGCCCCCTAAAGTTCCAGGATGCCCCACGCAAGTGCATGGACCATGCTGAAGAGACGCCCGAGCCCAGAAGGTTGCTTGTAGCCTCCCGGCCAGAGTCTCATCATGTGTTGCCACAGCTCACTCTGCTAACCTGGGCTAAGAAGAGGGGTAGTTAAGCGGGTGACCTGCTTTGGGGAAACCGGGCTCACCTGTGAGCCTGGTGGTTCCCATGATCCATGGAAAGTGGGCTAAGTTCCCTTAGCCCACTTTCCACGGATCATGAGAATACCCTCAGTATCTTCAGCACCCTTAAAGCATCTTCTGTTGCAAGTAGATATTTTGTACTGCATTTTTCAGCATACACGCTGTGGCACATAATTTTGAAAAGTTGTTTTTTTGGCACCTGTGGCATTTACGCTAATGTGGTGCTTACATGCAAATAGAGGGGCAGAAGGAAGCTTGCCAGCAGCACAGTAGGGCCCTCCCGATTGATGAGAGGCTCTACATACCCAAGAGGGCCTTAAACCTATGGAGGCAGTGGAGGAGGAGTGGCAACAGTGCAACTGGGCCTCCCTGGCCCCAGGTTTGCTTGCTCTCCTCTCATTTTTCATTTCCCACGTGCGTTTGGGTGCCACGTGGGGCCATTTTGGCCCCTTTGGACTCTCCCCAAAAGGGGTTTGCTTGGGTAGAGGTGGCCAGGTTTGGCCCATGGCACAGTGCTTTCAGAAGCTGCACTCCAGATGAGGCGGTTGCAAATGGCCATATTTACCAGTACTTGATTTACTTTGCCATATTTACGGTACTTGATTTAGCTGAGGCGTTTACAGTGATGCAGCATTTCTGATGGGTTTAAAAACACACACACACAAAAACAGCCTTTTTTCTTCAGTGTGACGTTTACGCTGATGTGGCATTTCTGCCAAAAAATATGGTAATCCTTTCCCTATTGTTCAGGTGTAAATATCCCAGTAGCCAGTATTTACAAAAACTTTGAATAATGGTACTTAAGGTATAATCAGTGCAATTCATGTTATCATCAGATTTTTTTTATCACCTGTAATAATACTTCTCCACAAGTGAATTCAAAATATTTGGTTTGATCTTCTCTACCTAGTATTGCTATCAGAATCTCTCTAAAGTGTTTTAGAAGGTAAACAAAACCCTCTTTCAAAGCTTAGTGTGTTGAAGGATGTAGAAATAGTGACGATAGAAACATTTATGAAGCCAAATAAAATTGTGCAACTGAGATCCCTACAGAAAATATCAAGGCTCTTGTAAAACAAATTGTTGGATACATATTATTGGCCTATTTTGTATGAGCTGGATTCTGTCCTCCTGAGTCACTGTGTGAGCAGGAGATGTAACATCAGAAAGCAGAGAGGGAAATTCAAGAAATGGACTGTATCTGGCAAGCCAGTGGCTGTTTGCTATCCCACAAGGACTCCCACCTGCCTCGCCACCACACAAAGAACTGAAATAGAGAAAAACTATCAGTGCAGAGTTTGAAATTTTTGTGACATCAGCAGCCAGGCAACCAATCCCTTCTCTGTTCCCCCAGACTTTTTTTAGGGGAAGCTTTCCTGGCTAGAGATTTGCTAGAAGTAATGGCAGAGAAATTGCCCCCATCAGTGCCCTATCTGGCTATATATATATCTCCATCACTAATCCCATGTGTGGCAGCTCTCACGAGAGTTTGAGAGCGAGCTTCAGAGAAAAAGAAAATGGGCAGGCTAATGGACGGCTGGACAGCCAAAACTGGTGCTGGGAAAAATGGTGGCTGGGGAGGTTGGAAAGTGGTAGCAGCGGGGAGCAGCAGCGGGTGGGGGAGGGGAAAAAGTGGTGGCCAAATTGGGCCGAGAATGTGGGAAGAGCTGAGGGGGAGGGAAGGCGAGAGGAGGGGGAGGGCCAAAAATGAGAGAGGAGCTGACAATGGGTGGAGAGCCAAGAGGGATGGGGGAGGGCCAAGAACGATGTGGGGGAAGGAGGGGGGAGATCTAGAGGTGTAGATGCTCTGCACCCGGGCCAGCTAGTTTTATTTATTTATCTATTATATTTCTATACCACTATACCAAAGAATCTACACTCAGAACACTTCAGAAACAACAAAACCCAGTACCCCATGGGTTAGCAACCCATGGGGGTGGTTGGCACCCTTGCTCTGGGCCACCCCAGCATCCCCCAAGTGCAGTTATGGGGCTGCTGAAACCTCCATTCTTCCCTATGGAGAAAAACCTTGAAGCCACTTGTGTGGTGCTGGGGTGGCCCAGAGTGAGTGGTGGTGTAGTGAACAGAGGGTGCTAACTACCCCCATAGGTTGCTAACCCATGGGGTACTGGGTTTTGTTGTTTCTGAAGTGTTCTGAGTGGAGATTCTTTGGTAGCATATAAGATTTTCAATGACAAACCATGAATCCTCTCTCATTGCTAACCGTAAAGACACATAAACTTCAAAAATAACTTAAAAATCAGCCCTTTGCCCAATTCCTTTCAAATAATTCTGATAGCTTCCTTGCCCCCCTTGGGCACTACCACCCACCACACTCTGCTCTAGGCCACCCCTTTCCCCCCAACGTGAAGCTATACATTTGCTGACACCTCCATGCTTCTTTATGGAGAAAAACCTTTTAAAAACTTAAAAAAGCTTCCTGGTCCCCATTGGGCACTACCACCCACCACACTCCACTCTAAAACACCCTTTTCCCCCTGACATGAAGCTATAAATTTGCTGCCACCCTCATTATTCCCTATGAGGAATTCCAAAATAATTTTAAAATTCACCAATAATCAGAGCAGTGTCCGATTGCCTTGGGGTTTTGTGGGTGGTAGGCACCCCTGGGTTTCTACCACCCACCCCACTTTTGTGTGATAATGGAATGGTTCAGTCCCATTATACCCTATGAGAAAAATAATTAAAAATATTTCAAATATTCATAAAAAATCATAGGAGTGTCTGATTGCTTTGGGCTTTGGGTGGTTGTTGGCACCCATCGATGTTCCACAATAGGGAATAATGGGCTGGTTTGAGTCCCATTATACCCTATGAGAGAAAAATAAAAATAAAATTCAAAAATTCATTAAAAAAATTGTACGAGTGTCTGATTGCTTTGGGGTTTGGCAGGTAGGTACCCATGGGTGCCAGCTACCACCCAACCATTTTTGGAGGTCCGAACCAGTTCAAACCAGTTCAAACTGGTTCGAATCAAAACACCCCCAGTTTGGTTTGAATTTGAACCTGCAGCTCGAACCTGATGGCTGGTTTGGTTCGAATTCGAACCATTGAACCACCCTGGTTCAAATTAGAACCGGTTTGAGTTCGAACTAGTTTGCACATCCCTAATCGGAATGACTGCAAAGGCATTTTTGACAGGCATTGACTTTTCTTTGAATTTCAGCTTGGCTCACTTCTCTACTTCAAAGCAACTTTTAAACTCAAATTATATATGAAATCAGAGAAACAAATATTAAAATCTTAGGAAAGTCTACTTTAGTAAATCATGGAAATCAGACCACTCTCATGCAGAAACAAAAGAACTAACAATGAATAGACATACTTACTAGAAAAACATTATTACACTCTATATAATTTTAAATTAAAAATATATTAGTCTACTTGTAAATAAAAAAGCATAAATCTTTCTACTCACCCTGTCCAAATGGAGATTAAAACAACAGATTTCACTAAATTAATGGGGGGGGGAATCAATTTTGGGGAGGGGATCCTTTGTGGTTTTACAAAAGTCATTGTTAACAAAGGTTTTTTAAAATATAATTTGTCCAAAGTTTGAATTTGGAACAAAACTCTCACAATTATTATTGGACATGAGTCAACTATAATTAGGCACTTGTAAATCCCATTGCTTTCAAGGGGAAAGGTTTAAGAAAGTCTTTAATTATCCTTTCAAAATTGATGGGGCAGAAGTGCTTAATTTTAGCTGGATTGTGTCCATTCTCTTTCTCTCTTGCCATTTCTGCAAATATCATTTCTTTTCTTTTTCCATTGTGATACCCAAGGTGATGTGCTTGAAGTGAAAGTATATGATTAGGTATTACCATGGTGACATGCTTGCATTATGAGCCCATCAGATATAGCTTCCCAAGAGGTACTTAAGGCTTGTCAAACGGCTCATTTGTTCAGTGGAAATTTTGCCCTTTCAGCCCTTGGTACAGCTGGCCACCATGTTATAAAACAAACTCTTTGGGACTCTCCCCTCATTTGAAGGCTGCTGTTTAAAGCTCCTTTGTGTTCACCAAAGAAATGTGATTGTTCTTTGGATCCTGGCCTAACAATGCCTCTTGGTCTGCAAAATGTCCAATCAGGCAATCTTGGTGGGAGCTGGGACCTTCTTTTCGATATGGGGACATATGCTCTAAGTCAGTGCTGAATTTAAGTAGTAGAGTACAGGACATTAGGAGAGCCCATTCCTCCCCTAAAACATACTGCCAACATCTTATTTGTAACTGCACATATAGCAAATACCTAGGACTGGTACAGACAGTACCATCCCTGTCCACGTAATTAGGAATAATTGTGATATCCTCTATATCCTCTCAGCACATCCCTTTATGAAGGGATTATTAATCTACAAAATAAATAGCCCCTCTACAAGTACTCCAAATATGTGTTCAACTATCGAGAGCTCTATGGCAAAAATGCTGGAATAAACTTCATTCCCCCGTGCTCCCCATATGTCTTCCCAGACATTGGTGGGGCTTGGCAGGGATTGGTTTCTCTTTAAGGGGCTCCACTGTCGCTGGGAAGAGCAGAAAGGTGACCACTGGGAACAATTACCTCTGCATGGTGCCAGGGAGTCTGTACAGATTACTTTCCTTGGGGTATCTGGTGTTGAATATTTGCACAGGCCAATGCCACCTAATGAGGAAGGTGAGGAAGTCACTTGCTTAGGGAGCAAGCGGTTACCAGTTCGAATCCCCGCTGGTATGAAAACACATATCGGGCAGCAGTGATTAGGAAGATGCTGAAAGGCAGCATCTCATACTGCGTGGGAGATGGCAATGGTAAACCCCTCCTGTATTCTACCAAAGACAACCACAGGGCTCTGTGGGCACCAGGAGTCAACACTGACTTGACGACACAGCTTTACCTTTACTTTAGTTGTCATACTACTCATAGGAATATTGCCATTGCTCCATTCTAATAGGCACTGTGTTCTGAGTTGGAATGCACTTTCCAGGAGTCAATGCTGCTGATTAGAGTATTGGATTAGGGCTGGAGAGACCCAGACTCAAATCCCCATCTAGCCAGGCAGCTCATTGAATGACTTTGGATATCCAATGTCTCTCTGTATAACCTAAATCACAAGCAAGGCTGCTATCGGGGGCCGACAATGGCTGAGAAGCTGCCAAGCACCTCAGAAGGGCCCATTGAGGATTCCTGAGAGTTCAGCTATGCCTTAGCTTTTATGTGGTGGCGGCAAATTGACTCACCCAGGGCCAGGGCTGCCCCTAGGGGGGCGTGGGGCTAGGGGTGAATCAGCATGTGTGTGGGGCCCTTAATATTTTGATCTCATATGCATCATATCTAAAACACACACACAGACATACACACAGTTGCCATGTATGGCCACCATTCAATAAAATGAATAACATTTGTAGTGCAGAGCAGCATGGAAATCCAGCTGTTCTTCCAACGTGATATATTTGAACTCCCTCAGCATGCCTCAAAAACCATTTGGGCTTTTCAAATGTTTCAGCAGAACATGAAAAACAATCCTCAAAATACAAAGGAAGAAGGTGGAGCACCCAAAGAGGCTAAAACACACAAAGAGCTTTTTGTACAGACCGTGCCTTGGCTAGTTCCCTCCCTTAGCAAGTTTCTAAAAAAAAACCCATTGGAAAGGAAAATTCTTGAGGGCACAAACAGCAATGGAACTTGGAAGCATTTAAGAATATAAAAACAAGTATATTTATGCAAATATGCATTAACAGAAACATTTCAACATGCAACATTGCAATTGGCACATTTTTTTAAAAATCGCCCTTTAAAGCGACCGCCAGAGAGCTCCCCCAGCCAGTCCACAGTCTCTTACCTCCCTCCCACAACCCTGTGTCAATTCCCAGCCCCTTTGATACAATCTGGCTCTGCATGTTTCAGGGGTGGGGAAGCTGGGGGTGGGGGGAGGGTGCGTGGAGGCCCCAGCGCCACCTCCAGCACCGGCTGCATTTTTGACCCGGGCTGGGAAGTCTTGGAGAGGCTGGAGGCAGGCAGTGATGCTATTGAAGACTGGGGTGGGGGGAGCCAAAATTGAGATCAAGGCTTGTTTAAGGAAAAGCCAATCAGGGGCTGAAGAGAAGGCGACTCCTTTTGTCCCCCGCTCCTTGTACACCCGCTTCTCCCCTCCCAACAGCATCATTTCTCACGAGGGGGCTGGATGTCACTATGGATCCTACAGCAACACACACACACACACACACACACACACACACTGCTTGTATGCATGCACCTATGCAAATTTAACCTGCCTGCTGGTCCTCATAGGGAGAGCTCTGCCTTCCTCCTTGTGCATGGGTTCCTCTCTCCTGGAATTTTTGTGTGTGCGCGGGGGGTGGGGGGGCTCTTTTGTCATTTGCACTCACCTTGCGGTTTTGTTTGTTTCAGAAGCTGCCTCATGACCAGCTAAGGGGTTTCACCTCTTCCTTGACACCTTGAGACTGCTGAGCAAGTGGCAAGGCAGGCTGCTTATTGCTCTCTCGGTGTGCTGTGAACCACCGTCACTCCCCCCCCCCCGCCCAAGCACACATGGCACATCTCTGGTGGTGCAAGCCTGCCGAGCAAGCAGCTGCTCGCTGCTGCTGGCCCATCCAAGTGTGGGGCCTGGGGCGATTGTCCCGGTTGGCCAGCCCTAAGGACGGGCCTGCTCAGGGCTTTAAACAGACAGGAGGCCTCTGATGGTGTGGCCCCTGGAACCACCCTTATTCATAGGGTTCTTGTGAGAATAAAATGGGGCAACCCTGAGCTCCTTGGATAATGACATTATTAGTTTAATAAGTAAAACATTATCAGTTTAATAAGTAAAATTGAAAAGAAGGTCTGCAAAGTAAGCAGAATAGGCATGCTCTTCACATATGATTTGTTCTTAGTTATTCCTCTGCTAACTGAGCAAAAAAAATTTTTTTTAAGTGGTGGTTCTCTTTATTTAGCAAGGGGAGATGATGATGATGATGATGATGATTTATTTTTACATTTATATCCCACTCTTCCTCCAAGGAGCCCAGAGCAGTGTACTACTGCTGAGCAGTGTACTCAGAAACTTGAGTTTCTCCTCACAACAACCCTGTGAAGTAGGTTGTTGTTAGGCTGAGAGAGAAGTGAGTCACCCAGCAAGTCTCATGGCTGAATGGGGATTTGAACTCAGGTCTTCCCGGTCCTAGTCTAGCACTCTAACCACTACACCATGCTGGTTCCATTTAATTGGCCCCATTCATCCTCAGCATAGCATCCCTCCAGTGGCTGTTGCTGGTATCTATCTTATGTTTCTTTTTTAGACTGTGAGCTCTTTGGGGACAGGTAATCATTTTATGTCTGTCTGTCTGCTTATCTATCATCTATCTATCTATCTAAATGGCTTTTGGGAACTTTTGTTGAAAAGTGAAATATAAATATTTGCCGTATTCATATTTGTATTGTCAGTTCATTTATACATAGCAGTATCTATGCGGCAGTAATCTACAGCAAACTTATGGTAATTTTTGAATGTTAGATATATTATTTTTATTTATTTGTTTGTTTGTGTAACATATTTTTATACCGCCCAAAACTTACATCTCTGGTCAGTTTACAACCAGATAAAAACAAAGATAAAACGTTAGTTAAAAACAAAACACACACACACACACACACACACAAATTTAAAACACAGCAATTTAAAACAATTTTTAAAAATGATATTCTAAAACCAACATTAAAACAAGTAAAACAATATCAGTTAAAAGCCTGGTTGAATAGATGTGTCTTTAAAGACTTTTTAAAAATTGTCAGAGATTGGGAGGTTCTTATTTCACATTCCAGGGAGCGCATTCCAAAGCCTTGGGGCAGCAACAGAGAAGGCCCATCCCTGAGTAGCCACCAGACAAGCCATTTGCAAAAGCAAACGGACCTCTCCTGATGATCTCAAAGGGCGGTGGGGTTCATGACGAAGAAGACGTTCTCTTAAATACCCAGGGTCCAAGCTGTTTAGGGCTTTATAGGTTATGTCCAGCACCTTGTATTTTGCCCGGAAACATATCGGCAGCCAGTGTAACTCCTTCAATACGGGAGTAATATGGTCTCTCCTAGATGACCCAGAGACCAGCCTGGCTGCCGCATTCTGGACCAACTGTAGGTTCCGGACTACGTACAAGGGCAGCCCCACATAGAGCACATTGCAGTAATCCAGTCTGGAGGTTACCAGCAGATGTACCACTGTTTTGAGGTCATCTGTCTCAAGAAACGGGCGCAGCTGGCGTATCAGCTGAAGCTGATAGAAGGCACTTCTGGCCACTGCCTCAACCTGGGACGCCAGAGAGAGACTTGGATCCAGAAGTACCCCCAGTCTGCATGCCTGTTCCTTCTGGGGAAGTGTGTACCCATCCAGAACAGGCAGATCAAAATCATCTCTCGAGTTCCGACCCCGCACAATGAGTACCTCCGTCTTATCTGGATTCAGTCTCAGTTTGTTATCCCTCATCCAGCCCATTACCATCTCCAGACAAGCATTTAGGGAGGTTATGCCCTCTCCTGATGATGCCAACATGGAGAAATAGATTTGGGTGTCATCAGCATACTGATAGCACCCAGCATCAAATCTCCTGATGATCTCTCCCAGCGGTTTCATGTAGATGATAAACAACATCAGAGACAATACGGAGCCCTGAGGGACACCATACAAAAGTTCAAATTTTAAAGAACAACAGTCTCCAAGGGACACCATCTGGAACCTACTTGAGAGGTAGGAGCAGAACCACTGCAGGGCAGTGCCTCCCACCCCCAACCCCCTCAGATGCTCCAGAAGGATATTATCGTTGATAGTATCGAAAGCTGCCAAGAGGTCCAAAATGACCAACAGAGTCACACGTCTTCTGTCAGTTCCCAGTTGGACATCATCCATCAGGCTGACCAAGGCAGTCTCCACCCCATAGGCAGTCCGGAAGCCAGTTTGAAATGGTTCTAGATAATCCATTTCCTCCAAGACTGTCTGGAGCTGGGAGGGCACCACCCTCTCAATTACCTTGCCCAGCCATGGAAGGTTGAAGACAGGCCTGTTAGTTAGTTAGTTAGTTAGTTAGTTAGTTAGATTAGTTTCTCACATGTCTACTTTGGGCTGCAATTCACCCCCCCCCCCGCCAAAAAGAGGAAGGAAGAAACCACTTCTCCAGCAGTAGATGCACAGCCTGGCCATAGCTCTGGAATCCAAGCATCTGCTTGTGTCGATATCCAAGTTGCTTCTTCATATTGTATACACAAAGCTTTACACTAGGGATGTGCATAAAACCAGTTCACCCGGTTCAGTTCGAATTCGAACCGGTGGTGGTGGTGGTTCAGTTTTGGTTTTGCTCAAACCACCCCCTGGTTCGGTTCATATTTGAACTGGTTTTGAACCAGTTTGAACCGGTTCAAACCTTGAAAATTAGGTAGGGTGGTAGGCACCCTTGGGTGCCAACTACCACCAAAACCTTAAAGCAATTGGACATTCCTATTATTTTTTATGAATTTTTAAAATATTTCCCATTGTTGACTATAACTCCCTCTGTGGAGTACTTAGGGGCAAAAAGCTGGGGTGGGTGGTAGGCACCCATGAGTGTCCCCCACCCACAACTTCCCAAGGCAATTGGTTGCCCCTAGTATTAATGGTGAATTGGGGGGGGGGTTCCCATTGGATATAATGAGGAATTGGGCCAGCCTCGAACCCCGGCTCTGTGGGGTGGAAGCACCCCAAAGTGGGTCTGAGGCCATGGAAAAACTGGCCTCAGTTCCTCCCAGATATCCCCAGATTGATAGGAGTGATGGGGTGTTTTTTTTAGGATTTTCTAATGCATTAAATATCTCTCATAGGGATAAGAATATAAGAACAGCCCTGCTGGATCAGGCCCAAGGCTCATCTAGTCCAGCATCCTGTTTCGCACAGTGGCCCACCAGATGCTGCTGGAAGCCACAGGCAGGAGTTGAGGGCGTGCCCTCTCTCCTGCCATTACGCCCCTGCAACTGGTACTCAGAGGCACCCTGCCCCTGAGGCTGGAGGTGGCCCACAGCCCTCCGACTAGTAGCCATTGATAGACCTTTCCTCCATGAAGTCATCCAAACCCCTCGTAAAGCCATCCAAGTTGTTGGCTGTCACCACATCCTGTGGCAGAGAGTTCCACAAGTGGATCACGCATTGTGTGATAGCTGGAATGTGTGTCTCTGGGTGAAAGGTTAAGCCATCAATTCTTATGAGAGATATTTAATGCTTGGCCACCCCAGACTTCGGCCTTCCAACCAGAGAACGACCCTCTGCCGTGGTCATAGAAGTCTGGAGATCACCCATCTCCAGACCCAGAGCTGTGGACAGTGCCTGGCTGAAGGGAGTGGTGTCACCACAAAAGCCCTTTGTGTCAAGCTGGAAGGGCTCGAGTGCTGACACCACTTTGGACATCTGCTTCCACTCTACATTCGAGAGGTCGCAGATAGCCAAGGACTCGTCCCTTGCCAGGGCACCAAGGGCTCTGTCCTGCTCCAGCAGGTGCTGAAACAGGAGGAAGGTGGAGTTCCACTGCGTCTCTACATCCGTTGGGATGAGATGGCACGGATGCCGAGGTCATCCTGCCTCTTGCGATGCAGGTGCCTGGATTTCTCGCTGCAGTGGAAGTGGCCGGCCAGCTTGTGAGCCTTCTCAACAAGCGTGGCCGTGGCAGCAGCAGCAGCACTTGGGGGTGGTGGTGGTGGAGTTCGGCTTGGACGCTTTCAGCTCTTAAAGGCCAAGGGCATCCCTGACAGCCAGATGGAGCATGTGTGCCATACACTGTATGTTCACACAGCCCAGGACTGTCTCAATGGCGGTGATAATGTTGGCCCCATTATCTGTGACAATGAAGCCGCCAGAGAGATGTGGATACCTGCCAATCCACTCATCAATCCGGCGGCCGAGTATGGCCTCCACCTCCTCCATGGTGTGCCTTGTGTCCATCATCTCCACATGCAGAATGGCCCACCTGTGCCGTAGTGCAGTGGGAGACGCACCGGACCCAGAGGCAGCACCCTTGGAGATCCCCTCTCTCTCCAGGCCCCACCAGTGAGCAGTGAGGGCCAGGAAAGCAGTGTGCATCCCACTGATCCTGTCTAGAGGTCAGTCGTGAAATGCATGCTGGTGCCAGCCGGGCCTGCACACAGCCCAGCTAACAAGAGCTCCCTGCACTGGTTGTACAGGGAGGGGACCACGTTCTGGCTGAACGTGGTCCTTGAGGTGATGATGTAATCGGGAGCAAGGTAATGGAGAGTCCGGCGGAAGCCGGAGTTCTCAACCACCTGAAATGGCTGGTCATCGGTAGAAATCATCTCCCCTATGAGGCAGGTGAGGTGATGATGGTCCACACAAACAATACGCTTACTACCCAACACGTGTGTCCACTGCTGGACTGGTTGTGTAGCCTGCTTTCTTTTGGATGGCGCAGGTACACTGCCCTTGTCCGCCCTAGTGGCAGGAGCACCAGGCGCACTAGTGCTGTCAGTGGGGATAAGGAGAGCTGGGTGATGACGGTCCATGTGTCTCCACATGGGCGTTGTACCCAGGTGCCTTGCATCCTTGCCCCAACTGACCTGCATCCTGCAGTGGACACAGCGGGCACGGTTTGGGGCATTTTCAGGAATCTCAAAATGCCGCCAGACACTGCTGCCCTTGGCCTCCTTTGCCCTGGGCAATGTCTTAAGGCCTCTTGGTTTTGGGTGGCTGCAGTTCGGGGGGGGGGGGGGGGCGGCTGCCACTGCCTGCCCACTGTTGCCACCCAACCCCCTTCTGCCCTGTGTGGAATTGGAAGGGCCCGGCTCCACTGGCAGAGGAGAGGCAGGCCTCTCCACTACCTCAGCAGACCCTTCCTTGTCGTCAGAGCCAGAGTGGTGGGACCCACCACCACTGGATGCTGCCACAACTGCCTGGGCTTCATGGGGGGGCCCCACTGAGCAGCAAAAGTATAGGGGAAAGGGCCCCAAGAGGGAGAGAGAACCTAGCTGCATCACTGCCAGCCGTAATATACTCCCTGCCCACTCCCTGCTCCCCCACACCAGCAGTCTCCTCCACCACCACTGGCAGTGCCCTAGCAGCCCCTGGTGCCGAGAGACCCGCTACAGCCCTAGTGCTTCTGCCTCTGCCTCGGCCGGCAGCAGCCTAGGGGAAATCTGGCCTGTACGCAAACCCCTCTGCTGGGGCAAAGAATTCTGCAATGGAGAGGACTGGGGTATCGTCAGGCTCATCCCTGCATCCTCTCCTTCTCTGCCCCACAGTTGCAGGCACAGCCCGCCCCTGGCCTCTCCCACCTCTGCCTGGCAACCTTATGCGAGGCCTGGCCTGAACACAGCACTCGCGTTGCTCAGACATAGTAAAGGTTGGAGACTGTATGAGAAAGGCCGGAAAGGGGCAAAAAAAATAGTTTGGAAGAGGGGAAGGGGCAAAAAAGGCCAATTCATTTGGAGGTGGGAGGGAACTTTTAGGGGGGAAAGCCAATTGGGGGAAAGGGAAGAATTTTAGCAGTGGGGGGAGGCCAATTGAGGTGAGGTGAGGGGAACCTTTTGGTTTAGGTTGGGGTGTTAAAAGCCAATTGAGGAGGGGTGTTAAAATTTGAAAAAAGGGGTTACCCCTGGGTGGGTGGCACAGGCAGTTAGGTGGACTAGTTGGGGGGGGGGAGTTTTTTTTTACTATGGGGAAAATGGAATGGTGGGGGGAGGAATTAGGACACAGCACCTATGGGGGAGGGACGGAGTAAAAGCTTGGAGAACCTAAAAATCAAACAAAACCCTTATTTAGTGAAAAGTGAAAGATGCTTTCCTGGGGGCAACAATTTAATGGCTAAGCCTACCTACATAACCTATTTTAAAATGACCCTCGTCCCCTTTAAAAAAAAACCCACCCACTCCACCCAACGCAAGCAAGCAATAATAGATACATCAATCAACATAACAATAACAATAGCCTGGGGGGGTTGACCTGTGAAAAAAGAAACAACCAGCAAAAAGAAGCAACATATCTGCAAGCAAACAACAACAACACAACAATACATCACAAAATATCCCTCTATTCTTTCCTGGGGGCAACAATTTAACAGCTAAGCCTACCTTCCTAGCCTATTTTAAAATGACCCTTGTCCCCTTTTTAAAAAAACCCACCCACTCCACCCAAAGCAAGTAAGCAACAATAGATACATCAATCAACAAACAATAACAATAGCCTGGGGGGGTTGACCTGTGAAAAAAGAAACATCCAGCAAAAGAAGCAACATATCTGCAAGCAAACAACAACACAATACATCACAAAATATCCCTCTCCACACCCAAATGCATTGCAAAATAAAGGAGGCCCTATTTAAAACCACCAACTAGGGAAGGGGACAACAAAAGGTGCACACATGCGCATGCATACACTCACCCCTCTTCTTCTGGTCCTTCTTCTGCTGCACACTGCTGGTCAGATGAACAAACCACCCCCCACCACCCCGGGCTGGTACACAGGCAGCCGAGGTAGTCAAGTTTGAGGGGCGAAATGAGGAGCCACTACTTGTGACTCACCCACTCGAAAAATAAAATTAAATACTTTGGGGAAAAAATATAAATTGATGGCAGGTGCTGTGGGCTGCAGCTGTGGGAAAGAAGGAAAGGAGACAGGAAGAGAGACTAGAACAGACACAGAGTCAGAGAGAGAGTGAAGGAGGAGAGAGCAGGAGTAAGAGAGAAAGAAGGGTGTGAGTGGGGGTGATGTAGTGGGGAGGGGGTGTTAGGAGGAAGGGGGCAGCAGCAGCAAGCCCGAGGGGACAGAGAGAGGGGGTAAGTGGGGTTGATATAGTGGGGAGGGGGTGTTAGGAGGAAGGGGGCAGCAGGCGCAAGGGGGCAGAGAGAGGGGTTTAGTGGGGGGGAATCTGGATGGGAGGGGGAGATTGGCAGAGCAGGAGTGGGGGAGGCACCAGGCCCCAAGGGGCACAAAATCAACAACAACCAGTCAACAACAAAAACCAGGAAAGACCCAACAAGAGCAAAACTGCAAAAACCCAGGAAATAATGGACAACAACAGAGCAAACAAAGTCTTCAATATAATATTAATAAGGAATCAATCAAATCAGAGCACACACACACAGCAGAAATTAATCTTTAAAAAAAAAAACAAAACAAAACCCAAAATTATTCCAAAGCAAGGCAAGCCCAGGCAGGCTGGCACAGAGGATGGAGGAGGCAGTGGGGGAGGGGATCTGGATGGGATGGGGGAATCTGGGTGGGAGGGGGTATTGGGAGGATGGGGGCAACAGGCCCAGAAGGGGCACACAAAAATCAACAATTAAATCCACACAGCAATAAATATATAACAGCAAACAATAATCAGGGATCAACAATAATCAATAAAAATGAACCCAGCAGAAATAAAACCAATCAAATGCAAAGCACAAACGGGGGGGGGGGGTTTCCAGAGGGGAGCAGATAGCATAGGAGGAGGTCAGGGGAGACCAGGCCGGGCTGCAGGGCCTAGGTCCCGGGTCAGCCAGGGGACTGGCCTGGGTTGGAATCCAGGCAGGGGATGGGATGGCAAGGAGGGAGGCAGGAACAACAAAAAAAGAGCAAAGTAAGCAAACAACAGAACAAAATCAAAGCAAAAATAAATCAGCAGGAAAAGAGATGAACAAGAAGAGAGGCAGGGTAAAATTAATTAAATCAATGCAGATGGATGGGGTGGGGCAGGGGGAGGCCAAGGCCTAGGGCCCTGGCCAAATAATAAAGGAATGAATGAATGAGAGAGAGAGAAGACAACAACAATAATAGATGGGGAAAGAAGCTGTAAAGTAACACAGACACAGGGCAGAGAAAGAGAATGGACAAAAAAAAAAAAAGAGCAGGAGGACAGACTGAGTCAAGGACTCACAAATACCAGCTAGTCAGCACAGCAAGGTCCAGATGATGATCCCACAACTGCAGCCAAAGAGAATTTTCCAAGCCAGAGGCTTAGCTTAAATAGGTTTGAAACTACCTCCTTTGGGAGCCCCCACCTTTGCACTCCCCACCCCCGCCCCGGCCAACAGGGTGCCAGCTCTCAAACAGTGGCACAGTCCACAGCCTACCAGAGCGCAATACTCATTCTGGCCAATCAAACAATCAATAACCCAGCCAATGCAAAGTCTGAAAAATAGGCTCACAAAATGGAGGCCAAGAGCAAAAGTGAAGAATCATTATCCACAAAATGGAGGACAGACACACAAAACAGACCCCCTAGGCACTCATGGCACATCTGAACCAGTTCAAAATGGTTCAAACTGGTTCGAACCAAACCGGCTCGGATTCGGTTCGAATTCAGACCAGAAGGGCAAAACCGGAGCCCTGTCTGGTCTGAGTTCAAACTGTTGAACCGAGCCAGTTCAAACTCGAACCCGTTTGAACTAGAACTGGTTTGCACATTCCTACTTTACACACATTTTCTGGAATGTCTGATGTTCTTTCAAAACCATTATACACACATTAATGCAGAATGAGGTACGAATGGTATTATTCTGAACATTGCCACTTCAAATTGCAGATGGGTGGTGGAGGATAGTTACTGCCACCTGTCTGTATCCCTGGCTTTCACCAAATCTTAAATGCCCTAGCCTCACAAAGAGAGACCAGAAAGGGAGGACAGAAAGGGAGGAGGTTTAACTTCACCCTCTCTCTCCTCTCTTATCTCTGTTCTTCTCATTGGCCTCCCTGTCACTGTCCTGAAATATGAGTCAACATTGTCCACCTTCTCATGCTTGTGCATGGAGCCCCTCTGGTAACAGCCTAAATTCTTGCAATATCTTGTACTCCAGATGCCAAATCTTTTTTGGTCCACTGGTTGTCAGCAGAAAGCCCCTGTGCCATTCCCTGGAGACGGGTTCAACATCAGAAATGGCTTGCCCCCAGCTCCTCACCCTCCTCTCTGCCAGCCAAAGTCCCCAACTGCTTCAGCACCTCTGAAGAGTTGGATAAGAGTCCTGCCTCCCAACACTCTCATGCTTTAAAAAGCAAACAAACTTTCTGTGCTTGTAATAAATTAGCACAAGGGCAAGTTCTGTGCAGTACTCTCCTTCTTGTGCCACTTTATGAATTCCAGCCAGGCAGTGTTTACTTAGGGAGAACATTAAAAATGTGATAGTCTGAAGTGCTATAGCCTATTTTACTACTATAAAAGCTTACCATTCTCAGTCCTTAAATCTAATCCTTATTAGTTAGTTAGTTAGTTAGTCAGTCAATTAGTTGCATTCATACACCTCTTTTCTGCCAAGGCAACCCAAGAAGTTTTGTTTTTGTTAATAACAGTTGATTAAACATATATTTCCATAATTTAGCCTTTAAAATAATATAAGGTAGAAAATAGGGTTGTGCATGGAACCGTTTTTGGTGGTTTGGGTTGAATTCGAACCGAATTCGAACTGAACAGTGGGTCTCCAAACTGGTCCATTCAATCGAACTGGTTCAAACCAGTGTGATCCAGTTCAGTGGGCTATGCTTGTAAAGCGGAATTTGGTAGGGATTCCAGAGAGCATTCCACTTTACACGCAAAGGGGAACCCTACCTTTAAAAGATTTCAAAGGGCAGCTGGGAGTGGTGGCAAGAGGGCACCTTCTGGCAGTGGCGGCAACACCAGCTCCTCGAAACCCCAACGCTCCCCCCAGGAGTGTGGTCTGCACAGCAGTTTCAGTGCAATTTTGGCCTCTGTGCATCCGCAGAGGCCGGAACCATGCCACTGATTCATGGGCCGGGTTTCGGGGGGGGGGGCAGAGCTTAGAGGAACTGGCAGTAAGGTGCCCTCTTGCTGCCCCCCTGGCCACCCTTAGAAACCTTTTAAAGGATTCCCCTTTGTTTGAAAAGGAGATTCCTCACTGGATTCTCCTTTACAAGCATTGCCTGTTGAACTGGGTCAAACCGGTCTGTAATGGACTGGACCTGGTGTCGTTCTAACTCAGAGCAGACTCCTTTTTTTTTTAAAGGCCAGTTCAGTTCGAGTCTGAACTGGTTGAACCGGGCCAGTGGTCACATTGCAGGCCAGCGCTGGTCCTTTCTGGAGCTGGTGATCTGAATTCCTCTGGTTTAGGCACTCTGTTCCCCTTCCCTCTTGGCACATAGGTTTTTAGCAGCCTCTGGGAAGATGTGGGGAGAGCAGCCCATTAATACATTGCACATAACAATGCAAATCTACATACTGATTATGAAATATTTGGATTGAACATTAAAGTTGGCTGAAATCCAGACTAACATCATCTGCATGGTATAATGTTCCACAAGCAGAATGGTAGATGGACAGTTTTCACCTATCCCTCTTTGTTTCTGAAGTCACCAGTGCCTCCCAAAACCTATGTCCCTGAGGACTGGAGGATCCTCAGAGACATATTTGTGGGAGGTACTGGCTGCTGCAGAGGGAAGGAGGGGGATCGTGGATGTCAGCCAATGTTTTCCCAAATGAATCAAGACAACATGTATTAATGGGAACCCTATTGCTCTCCTATTGTCATATGGAAGTGGGAACCTTTTGAACTTTGAAATGTTTTTGGCATGGATTTAATCATGAAACCTTTCCATTATAATGTTTTGCTATCAGTCATTGTTTAATCAAACACAGACCTTCTTTTATATGTTTGTTGTTTAGTTAAACAGCAGCCCTTAGATTTTTTTTAAAAAAATCATATGGGAAGAGATGCTATGATTTTAATGGAAAATTATCACAAAGCAGTAGTGCCCTGCTGGGAAACTGAGAACAGCAATCTGAGCTGCATATTTAATTAATTTAGAATATTTAAATAGAACATACAATTTTTTTCAATCTATTGTGGGATGAAATTGCTGGGTCAACTCCAGCATACAGGTGATAGAAAATGAGATATAGTAATTTTCGCATTAAATAACGGTAAGATTAATTCATTGTTAGTAGCACATCTATTAGTCTGAGGACATAAAAGGAGCTTACAAATGCTCCAAAGAAAATAGATTTTCTCTTCTTCACACTCTGCAAGTCTCTGTGGAGAAAGAAAAGTTCATATTTGGTATGGAAGGAAAATGCCTCATCCCCATTTTCCTGTTACATGAGAAAATACTATAAAAAATTGAAAAAGCAAAGAAAGGAAATACAATGAGTAGAAAACAATAGGATAGAAAATGGGGTCAGTGATTATGGTTATTCCTATAATATGAGAAATGTTTTGAAAATATTAAAATAATGCTTTTAAAGTTTTTAAAATTAAAATTACATTAATGGAAGAATTAATATACAGTTTGATTGCGGTACAGTGAGAAAACTGGGTCAAGGTGTTCCATCTATTTGAAAAATAAAAGTGAGGGGCTTTGTGTAAAATATTGCAACATAGTATATTCCAACATACAACATAGCAGATGTGACATCAATACACTGAAGCCAACATGACATATCATATATTATTTATTGGATATAGCTCTCATGAAGCTTTAGAAAAACAAAGTTTTAATTTTTATTTTTTTTTAAAAAAATTGTCCATGAATAACATTGACTGTTCCTAGGACTCACTGTAGAATACTGTCTCTTTTCCCCAGGAAAAGATTTAATTGGCACATCTGCTATACATTTGGACATTACAGTAAATAAGGTGGCATTGTTCCTGTTGATCAATTGAACTTGAACTTCTTAAATTTCATGCAGAGAAAAAAGTGAAGATGTACTTGGATTGTTGAGAAGAGTTCAGATTAATCCTTTTGGAATTTGGCCCATCCTTACTTTTAAACATGGAATATTACCATTTTACTTTGAATGGTGATGCCTAATAGAATGATTTTGGTTGGAAATATTTAGAGGTATGTAGACCATTATTAACCTCAGGGAATAAGGGTGACTTTTAATGGTCCCTAATACACTGCATTATTCCCCCCCCCCCCGGATAAAATCCAAACCACATTTAGGAATTTTAAACTCCATTGCTTATATTGCCTTCTCATTGTGAGTCTGGATCAGGCCGCTGGATTAGGAGATTTGTTTTAAATGGCTTCATTTCAAAGCCTGTGTGAAATCTACAGATTCTGAAACTGGGCTGAAAGGGGAACCAAAAACATGTAGTTAGACCAACGACCATTCTCAAAGTGGAGGGCTCTTCCCCACCAGCTGCAACTTTGATCCTGCTTAAGAACATAAGAATAGCCCTGCTGGATCAGGTCCAAGGCCCATCTAGTCTAGCATCCTATTTCACAAGGCCCACCAGATGCTGCTGGAAGCCACAGGCAGGAGTTGAGAGCATGCCCTCTCTCCTGCTGTTACTCCCCTGCAAATGGGACTCAGAGGCATCCTGCCTTTGAGGTTGGAGGTGGCCCATAGTCCTCCGTCTAGTAGCCGTTGATAGACCTCTCCTCCATGAAGTTATCCAAACCCCTCTTAAAGCCATCCAGGTTGCTGGCTGTCACCACATCTTGTGGCAGAGAACTCCACAAGTTGATTATGTAATGTGTGAAAAAATACTGCCGTATGTTGGTCCCAAATTTCCCGGCAATCAATTTCATGAGATGACCACTGGTTCAAGTGTTATATGAGAAGGAGAAGAATTTCTTTCTGTCCACTTTCTCTACACCATGCATGATTTTATAGAACTCTATCATGTCTCCCCACAGTTGTCTTTTTTCTAAACTAAATAATGCCAGGTGTTGTAGCCTTGCCTCATAAGGAAGGTGTTCTAGGCCCCTGATCATCTTGGTTGCCCTCTTCTGCACCTTTTTCAGTTCTGCAATGTCCTTTTTTAGATGTGATGACCAGAATTGTACACAGTACTCCAGGTGAGGCCACACCATGGTTTTCCATAAGGGCATTATAATATTAGCAGTTTTATTTTCAATTCACTTCCTAATAATCACTAGCATGGAATTGGCCTTTTTTTTTTTTTTTACAGCTGCTGAACATTGAGTCGACACTTTCAATGAACTGTCCACCACAACCCCAAGATCCCTATCCTGACCACTGACAGCTCAGATCCCATCAGCATATACTTTAAGCTGGGGGTTTTCATCCCAATGTGCATCACTTTACACTTGTTAACATTGAACAGCATTTGTCATTTTGTCACCCACTCCCCCAGTTTTGAGAGATCCTTTTGGAGCTCCTCACAATCTGTTTTGGATTTCACTACCCAAAAGAGTTTGGTGTCATCTGCAAATTTGGCCACCTCGCTGCTTACCCCTGCTTCTAGATCATTTATGAATAAATTAAAAAGCACTGGTCCCAGTACAGATCTCTCAGTTTTGGGAGACTAATTTCAATGCCAAACAATAAGACATATTCTTCTCAGGTTTGCCCAATAACCCCAGTATCATGGGAAACTCATTTTTGGACACTTTATAATGATATATGTCCTCAAAGTGACCTTCAAACAGGTTCATTACCATATTGGTCTCTGGTCGCTACATATGAGATAGAGCAGTTAATCATGCAATTGAAATGTGGGAGGAGAGGAGAGCTTGTCTTGTGGTAGCAAGCATGACTTGTCCCCTTAGCTAAGCAGGATCCACCCTGGTTGCATTTGAATGGGAGACTAGGTGTGAGCACTGTAAGATATTCCCCTGAGGGGATGAAGCCGCTCTGGGAAGAGCAGAAGGTTCCAAGTATCCTCCCTGGCAGCATCTCCAAGATAGGGCTGAGAGAGATTCCTGCCTGCAACCTTGGAGAAGCCACTGCCAGTCTGTGAAGACAGTACTGAGCTGGATAGACCAATGGTCTCACTCAGTATATGGCAGCTTCCTATGTTCCTAGGAAAGCACCTGGAAATGATCATATTCAGCCAGAACTTCTGAAGCTCTATAAAGACTGGTGGGCTCCTGTGCTGGCTACTTTTTTTAACATATATCAATCAAACTGCACAATTTCCCCAGGATTGAGGAATGGCGATTGTGGTTCCAATCCATAAGAAAGGCCGAAGGGACGACCCCTGTATGCTGATGATGCAGTAATTTTATCTCAAATCAGGGTTGGGCTTAAAAGAGCCTTAGATGCCTTAACATTATATTGCAGAGAGGAGCATCTACAGATTAATTAGGATAAATCTAAAATTATTAGGGATGTGCATTTCATTGCAGATACAAAACGTTTTGTGCACAAAGCAGGCCATTTAGGCTGTTTTGTAGCCAAAGCAAAACACTCAATGCTCAAAACAGAATTTTTTTTAGCCAAAACAAAACATCCCTGTTTCGGATACAAAACATTTTTTTTGTTTCGGCTGTTTTGGAACTCCATTTTGCAATCGCAAAAAGTCTTTCTCCTTCAGTCTCCATTTCGAGTTTTGACATCTGTTTGAATTTCCAGCCCTTCCAGCCTGCAGATTGGCCAGCGAAAGCATGGGCTGATCTGCTGGCAATTGCCTCCTTATTCCTTTTAAGGAAATCTGAGGGTAAAATTTACCCTCATAGGCTAGTGGGGCAGTGTGCATTTACCCTCATTGGCCAGTGGGACAGTGTGCATTTCATGGTTGTTGTTTCACACTGTTGTGTGTAGATCAATTGCATTTCGGGTGGGGGGGATGTGGATGTGCATGACCTTTGGAAATCTGCCTGATTTTTTCCAAAGCTCTGCTGTTGTTAATGTGTGATGTTGATGTTATTTGGGGTGGATTTGGGACAGAAAGGGGGATTTGGGGGCAGAAGAGTAGTTCAGGTGGTAGTGCCCCAATGGGTGCCTGCTGCCACCCAGATTCCAAAAGAATTGGGAAAAGGGCTGATTTTTAAAGAATTTCTGAAGTTGACATGTCTTGGGGGCAGATTCATGGCAAAAGAGGGGCCTGAGGGGGAAAACAGTGGGTGCCTGCCACAACCCAGATTCCAAAGGAATAGGACAAAGGGCTGATTTCTTAGGAACTTTTGAAGTTTACGCTTCTTTAAGGTTTCCCCCCCCTAGGAGGGAGGTTTCAGAAGACCCATAACTCCACCTGGGGGGCACTGGGGTGGCCGGGCGTGAGTGGTGGTGTAGTGCTCATAGGGTGCCAACCACCCCCATGGGTTGCTAACCCATGGGATGCTGGGTTCTGTTGTTTCTGAGGTGTTCTGAGTGTAGATTCACCCCCATGGGTTGGTATCCCATGGGATGCTGGGTTCTGTTGTTTCTGAGGTGTTCTGAGTGTAGATTCTCTGGTAGCATAAGAGATTTTCAACGACAAACCATGAATCCACTCTCATATGCTACCAGAGAATCTGAATCTACACTCAAAAAATCTCAAACAACAGAACCCAGTACCCCATATGGAAGCTGCCATATACTGAGCAACCCATGGGGGTGTTTGGCACCCTATGTGCTCTACACCACCACTCGCTCTGGGCCACCCTGGTGCCCCCCAAGTGCAGTTATGGGGCAGGAATTTTGGAGGTCCATCATTCCCTGACCCTTACCCTATTGGGAAGAACTTTACAGATGCACAAACTCCATTACATCTTTAAAAATCAGCCCTCTGCCCAATTCCTTTGAAATAATTCTGGCAGCTTCCTTGCCCCCACTGGGCACTACCACCAACCTTACTCTGCTCTGGGCCACCCCTTTCCCCCCAACATGAAGCTATACGTTTGCTGAAACCTCCATTCTTCCCTATGGGAAAAATCCTATACTTCAAAAATTCACCAAAAAATCAGCCCTTTGCCCAATTCCTCTGAAATTTGGATGGTAGTTTCCACCCATTGGATACTACCACCCCCATCCACTAGTTTCCCCCCGGGGCCATTTTTTAAAATCCAAAACATTTCGGACTCGGATTTTCAGGCCAAAAGCAAAACAGGGAACAAAACAAAACACAAAACCCTAAAAATTATGTGCTTCACTAATAAAGTAAAAAAAAATTATATGGATGCTATTGATTAGAACAGGTAAATAAAATAAAATATTTGGCAGCAATCTTTCAACAGAATGTTGGAAAATCAGCATATATAAGTATGGTTGCAGAGTCGGTGAAAGGTAGCACAACAGCAACCTCAAGATTTTTTAGAACTCAGGGTACAGGTTTCACTCTAGCTTCTTTAAAGCTCTATTCCTCAATTATTGTACGGTATTCAATTAGGTCCATATTCAAGGTCTGACTTCTGGAAAGAAGCCAATCAGGGTTCTTGAGGAACTTATTTGACACTCCGAAATGTACAGCGAATGTGATTTTAAGGACGGAGGCTGGCTTGCTAAAAATTGGATCTTGGGCTTGGCTTTTAATTATCTATTTTTGGTTGAAAATACATCTTTGACCATTTGGTTTAATTCCTGAGTTCCTCTCAGCTAGTCCCCAGTCACTATGGTGTGTTACAGTAAGTAATAAACTCACCACTCTAGGTTTAGATCCAGCTCAATTGCTGGAGCTGGGTCTAGCGAATGCGAAAAGAGTAGTGAGACAACTCCTTGTTGATACTGAGATCCAAGAAAACTGGGCTGTACTTCCAGAGTTTTATAGAGTAACTAGCAAACCCGCACAGAGCATCTGTGTGCTCTTTGGGAGCGTGCTATCCCCCACTCCAGCCGAACTCTCTCTTGCCCCCTCCCTCCCCCGTCCCACTCTCTCTTGCCCCCTCCCTCCCCCGTCCCACTCTCTCTTGCCCCCTCCCTCCCCGTCCCACTCTCTCTTGCCCCCTCCCCTCCCCCCTCCCCTCTTTCTTGCCCCCCTCCCCTCCCGCTGCCCCACTCTCTCTTGCCCCCCTCCCTCCTGCCCCACTCTCTTTGCCCCCTCCCCATCCTGCCCCACTCTCTTTGCCCCCTCCCCCTGCTCCACTTTCTTTGCCCCCTCCCTTCTGCCCCACTCTCTTTGCCCCTCCCCCTCCCTCAGTTCCCCTCCCCCAATCTCTTCTTACCTGGGCGGCAGCAGGCCGGAAAGTTTCCCTCTCATCCTGGCCTCTGATGCCGCCTGCCTCTGGCAGCTCTTCCATATCTGGGACAGCCAGGTCAGGCCGTCCCGCTGTCTCCCGCTTGGTTGGGCTGCCGCCATCACCACCACTCATACTTGGGACGGCCTGGCCAGGCCAGGCCGTCCCGCCACCTCCGCCTCCCGCTCAGTCACGCCGCTGCCTCTCATATCTGGGACGGCCTGGCCAGGCCATGCTGCCCCGCCACCTCCCACCGCCAGGTCAGGCCGCCACCGCCACCACCACTGCCACTTCCACTGCCACTGCCTCTTCCATACCTGGGATGGCCTGGCCTGGACAGGCCAGGCCGTCCCGCCACCTCCCAGCGGTCAGCCGAGCCGAGGCCACCTCCTCGGGCCGTTTTGCGGCCCGCTCACACTGCTGCCATTTTTTCTTCCCCCTCTCAACTCTCGCAGCTGGGCGGGCCCAGGAACTCTCGCAATGTGTCACGAGAGTTCCACTGCCAAATTCCTCAGGACACGCACCGGCTAAGAGAATTAATAATAGATAAGGACTAAGATGGCCCTTTTCTCCGCAAAAATAGCACTTAGCAATAGCAATAGCACTTACATTTATATACCGCTTTATAGCTGGAGCTCTCTAAGCGGTTTACAATGATTTAGCATATTGCCCCCAACATTCTGGGTACTCATTTTACTGACCTCGGAAGGATGGAAGGCTGAGTCAACCTTGAGCCCCTGGTCAGGATCGAACTTGTAACCTTCTGGTTACAGGGCGGCAGTTTTACCACTGCACCACCAGGGGCTCTGTTGACTATCACTTTTTCTAAGTTTCGATGGATATTTACGAGAGTAAGGGCTAATTCCTTTCCATCTGCACTTTTAGCTGGGAGGTTTCAGGGTGTGCCTTTAGAAGAACGACGCTGTAGTTGCAGGTTAGGAGATACAGAAAATGTTGCACATATCCTTCTTCACTGTAAATTCCATTTATACCCTAGGGAATGTCTTATTGCTCCTTTAAAATGTAAACTGGTAGATCAATCTGATGGAAATCTTGTTAAACATCTGCTCTCGGATAAAGATGCTTCAATTTCTATTCCTGTAGCTAAGTTTAGTTATATTGCTTTTAAGAGGTATAACGGGACATCATTCTAATTGTAAACTGCATATATATACAGTACAGATCCCTGGGGGACCCCACTTCTTACTTAATGGGAAGCAAGTGACCCTGCAAGTGGAATGCAACAGCATCCAATGCTTCATCAAGCCCAGTACCAGATCTGTGATGGAGGGGGTCTCCCTGTTGTTGTTACCAGGAAGCCTCCTCTCCAGCTGGACTTTGAGCTTTGAAGCTGAGCAAAATGGAGCAAGAACAGGCACAGAAAAGTGTTTGGTGCTATGATGGATGTTGGCCTTTTTGGATTAAATAACAATTAAACAGACCTAAGATGGTGCATGTAGCACGGAGAGGCAAACCACCCTTGAGGCAAAGCACTCCCTTGAAATCCTAGATAGATAGATAGATAGATAGATAGATAGATAGATAGATAGATAGATAGAAGCTCTCCACACGAGCAGTGTGGAGAGTTGTGAGGGGGTTTGCGTGGAAAGTGGGCTTGACCCTCTCTCCCCGCACATAACCACACAGCTTGCCCTTGGTGGTGAGATTGGCCGCCCACATAATTACCAGCTCTTTCATGGAGCCGGTTGGGGCAGTGGGGATCGGGGGCCTCTTGGCCCACAGAAATACCAGAATGCCCTGCGGGGCCAGAAGGCTTCTTTTAGCCTTTCGGCTGGGGGTCTCCTCATGAATCACCGCACCACAGAGCTGCACTGCAGCAACACACGATCCAATAAAAGGGGTTAGCGGAGCACTTGCTCCACTAACCTCATTTAAGGGGAGGGGCATTTAGGGAGGCTTGCTGCCGGGAGCTGCACAGCTCCCGTTGCAGCACATGACCAGGCAAAACCAGACTAGCCTCCTCTAGCCTGATTTCATCTGGTAGTGAGAATGGTCTCATTGTCTTGTTTGTCTGTCTGTTCCCTATACATTCCCACACCTTTGCTATCGGGAGCCAACTTTGCAAAGTGACTTCCTATGACTCTACAAGTAACATAGGATACCCAGAAATCCCGACAACCACCCCACACTGACAGACAGATATACAATGGGTTAGGGTTAGGGTTGTCCATCAATATGCTAGGTTTCTATACCTGAGCAATGCTGGGTACTTAAAGCTAGTTTTTAATAAAGCTGGATTACCATATGGAGAAAGCAGGCATCGTAGGCAAAAGCTATATCCTGAGAAATTGGGCAACTACACCCCAATGCAATCAAGGCAAGTTCCAAGGAAGGTCATTAGATTAAGTTCACTAGCGACCACTAGAGTTCCATTCATATAGTGATCCTCATGAGGTCATTCCAGACTGACAGCTGGAAGTTGGCAATGCTTTCAGGCAGAGCTGGCCTTGTCAATCTGTGACCACAAAATGAAGCAACCCCCCCTCCCCGCCCAGGTAAATGTTGGGAGGGGAAAGCATCCAGATTACACATATGAAATGCTGTGCAAATCTACACTACAACCTTAGCCATTGTATACTAGTAGTTGAACTGTCATGGTGTCTTCATGGGATCTGTGAAGAATGTTGTATTAGTGATTCCTAATACCTGTCTCAGAACTATAGTTCCTGTGGAGACAGAATGATTATTAAACCAATTATTTGATGTGATATAGATGTGCCCACTGGCCAATATTCAGCTCCTTTGGCTTTGGGCTGCTGCACTACACAATGTGAAACATTATCGCAACAGTATTGTGCAGCAGGCAGCAGTAGAATGACTTAAAAAGCAGTTGTGTAATGCTATTTTTGTTGTGGATGAATAAATGTGGGAATTTGCAAAACAGAAGAAGGTAGCATATAAGGGAAATAGACAAACATGAATTGATGAGTGCACATTATACAGAGATTCTGATGTTTTTCTAACCTAGTTCCTTTTGCAAGGTACTATGCATTTAAAGACATATGGTTACGCACACTGACTCACGGAGGATGTGCATTTTGAGACATTTTATTATTGTTAATGAAAATTTTCTGCATACTGATTTAGTGCACCTACATATTTGGAAGTGTCTTCTTTAGCTCCACCAATTCCATATGTGTAAATCAGCATGCAAAAACAACCAGTGCTATTCACAGTTCCTTCCCAGGATAATGCAAGTGCTCTACTAGGAGTGAACCTAATTACCATTAGTAGTTTATCACAGTTCCCATATGACACACTAGCACTTGGATACCATTTACTACTGCAGAAGGGGATCTAAAGCCTCACCATATATTGTGCCACCTCATATAAATATGTAAAGAAGGGCACCTTAGTGTATCAAAAGAAGAGCTGGAATATGGAGTTTAAAGTAACCAATGTCTATGACATTAAAATTTTGCAGACTGTAACTTCTGCTGTGAGCCTAATCATGTTTACTCAGAAGTAAATCCATTGATTTACAGCAGGGCTGCACAACTTCAGACCCCTTACAGGTGCTGAACTACAACTCCCATCATCCCCAACAGTTGGCCACTGTTGCTGAGGATGATGTGGGTTGTAGTCCAACAACAGTTGGTGGGCCAAAATTATCCAGCCTTAACTTAGAGCCTGATGATATATTCCATGCTTATGTAGAGAATAGAAAGACTGTTCATATAGAACACTCAAATGACTCCTTGACAGAATAAAATAGTCATTTTGTCTCTCTGGGCTGGGATCTTTTAAAATCAGTCTTCTGGTGTTTATTAGGTGTGAGCAGAAAAGATAAGCTTCAGATATAAACTATTACCTGTACATACACACACACTGGAGGCTCTTGTTTTTCATGGGGGTTCCATTCTCGACTACAATCGTGAATATGGAAACAAATAAAGAAACCTTAAGTCTATGGGAATCTGGGGGTTAGGTTCCTCAGCACACTCAAGTGGACTAAAATTGCCACCAATAATAATAATAATAATAATAATGAAAAAATGGAGGAGGGGAGAAGAAATAAGGGGAATACAGCACTGGACCTTGCTCTCCAGCAATGCCCATTCAAACCCCCGAATCATCCAAAGTTTGCAGATTTTTTTTTCTGTGGAAAAGAGCCAGAAAATGGATACCTGCTGCTTCCAGGCCAGAAATGCCACCAAAAGTCATTTCTGGGCACACAGGAACTACAAATAGGCAGAAATAGCCTATTTTCACCCTCATGAGAATGGAAATTTATGGCCCAACTATAAATAGCAGAAACCTATAGAAATAGGAGAACCTGCAGGTAATGAGGCATTCCTCTCTATATAAAACAATACAGCAAAAAGAGAAGACTATTGCTTTCCTTGTGGCCAGGGTTCACAATTATTGTCTGGCCTTTCTGATTAAGGTAGTTTCTACAGTATGTACATTACAAATTCAGAGGGTTTTTTATACTTCTAACCTCCCTTTAACCTTTTTTCATCCATTCCAGTTCTCAGTTGAATTATAGTGTGTGGAATGTTGTAGCACTGCTAGGTAAAGGTAAAGTGTGCCGTTGAGTCTGTGTCGACTCCTGGCGACCACAGAGCCCTGTGGTTGTCTTTGGTAGAAGTCAGGAGGGGGTTACCATTGCCATCTCCCACGCGGTATGAGATGATGCTTTCAGCATCTTCCTATATCGCTGCTGCCTGATATAGGTGTTTCCCATAGTCTGAGAAACATACCAGCGGGGATTCGAACTGGCAACCTCTGGCTTGCTAGTCAAGTCATTCTAAATCAGAATCATGGCCAGGATTCAAAGAGCTTATTTAGGCACATTCAGAACTTGGGGGTGCCTAGTGGTATTTTTCTGTTTTCCTTTGAATGGTCATGCCTTATTATGACATCAACCACCTTTGAAACACCTGTCAGTTTCAAATGAGACTTGCTCTGTGGAATGGGGTGCTACTGTACAAGACCTCAAGTTCAAAGCTCCCTTGAGCATATGGAGCTAATGATTCTTGGACTCGGACCCATTTCCCTTGCAATGCATTTTCTTTAGGGCCTTCATCCCCACCCACCCCCGCTTCAGCCCAAGAACATCACCTTTTTTTTATAGCTGCAGATTATCATGGTGACTTATCCAAGGAGACTAGCTACATCTTGGTTTTGTCTCTATACAAAACCTTTTCAGCAAAACCTGCAAACACTCTGGGACAGAATACCCTGGGAAGGTAGGAACCTAATACAGAGGTTATTGACAGGATGTCTATTCATAACTTTGGACTCACCAATGTAACTGGAGGAGGACACTTCAAAAGAGGAGACTGATGCTCAGTAATGCATGCTTGAGAATTATATCGTTTGCGCTGCTTCCCAGGAGTGGATGCCCTCATGCTGTACCAACATACCAACCAAATCAAAGCTATACTGTTTCTCTGAAGTACATATAGTGCTGAAAACATCACAGCATTCTGTGGGAATTTTTTTGCCAGTGGCCAGACCATACACCATGCACTGAGCTTTTTTATTATTATTTGAGATCCTGAATTTCAATCAGATTTTCAGCTACCTGCTAAGCCTGGAAACATATCTAATTTCATGTTGAGCCACCTGACTGCCTATTCTGTAAGAAACATTTCCCCACTGTTATTTACCACTGACCTAGCAAAGGTTAGCTATAAATCTCTTTCTCAGCAAGGGTGCTGATAGTTCAAGAGCCTCACTGATAAGCAATGCTCTATTTCTCAGCTCATAACCAAACAGACTGAATTGTCATATCTTTCTCAATGGTATTTAGATAGGGTTGTAGAAGTCCAACAAGTTACGTTATAAATCTTTAGAATGTTGATGCCAGCTGTGTGTGCTGAAATATTTGTTTTCTCCAATTATGCACACCTATTTGCGGTTGGCTTCATCTGTTAGCATTGCCTCTTTATCTGTTTAGGTTCTGCTACTTAGGTCCAAAGATTCTGGACCTACAGAGGATTTATAGGAGATGCAAAGCTCATAGAAAGTGCTTACGTGTGCAGGGCTCCACATGCTGGCATTGGGTTGAAAAGGTTCTTAATCCATGCCACTCCATATGTGGCATTGACAATGCATACTTTTGTACAAAGGCTGCACACAAAGGTGTTGACACATAGGTTACAATCTGTTAAATAAGAGAATGAGTCACATGGAGCCTTGCATGTGTAAGTGTTTTGTGTATGTCCCAGATTCCTTATAAACCAGTCTCTAGTTGCCGTCTGCTGGTGGATGTTATTTTGAAATGATAAACCTTGTATGATTTAATACATGATGGATTCAGACATCTACCCTCCCCATGGCTTGTAGACTTTCAGGCATCATATAGCTGGATCTCCATAGCATATGGATGGAGTCCAATGTGTAATGGATTCTATGGCAGTCACCATGCTTTCAGAAGCTATTTTAAATGGGGTTACCACTAAAACAAAACTATGTGGCAGATTTGGGGAGTGTGTATGTTCTGTCCAGGCAGAATCTTCAGTAAATTTCAAAGACTAACTGGAACCTTCCACAGATCTGCATATAAAATGCAAAAAATGTTTGCTGTGGAATCACCAGACTGAGGTATAGTATTCAACTTTGGGAAAATAACTAAGAGTACTGATTAAATTGCAAAAAATGCTCTTTATGATTAATGTGTTTGTATACTCATTGCTAGGTTCTTGGGAGCCACTTTGCCACAGTGCAATCTCACATACCGGAAGGATATGCAAGAAAAACCACAAAGCTGTGAGTGGAGTTGAATGTGTGCACCTTCCCATCTAATTGCCTCTCATTGGGAAGGAAGATGACAACTTCTTGGGAAAGCCCACATGACAGAACCTATCCACATGGTTCCAATTCACACACACCTATATTGTTGCACAATAGAATGGCACCTTATGGAAGCAGCTCCCAAGCAGTCCTGAGTGAGTGTGTGGTGGGGTGTCACTTTGTTAAAGCAAAACCAGTAGAATCCCTTAGCACCTTAAAGGCTATGGCTGCAAGACTGCCACAGAAAGTTAATAAGCCGGCACACAAAAACCAGAGGCATTTTGAATGTTTTTATTGTAGCCTCTCACCTGGTTGAACAGGCAAGCTGGTACTGAAAGGGAAAGTGGCTCGTCTGTTTTGGTTCGTAATCTTCATCTGCAAATAGTTACAGTGCTATTGGCTGTGTAGGATTGTAGCCTGGCAAGCTTAATGTGATATAAGCTTTTACCAGTTAGAGATCACTTTTCTTAGAGGTGGACATAGTGTCAGGTAGAGATGTGCACAAAATGCATTTTGCATTCCATTCCAACATGTAATGGAAGGAAAAATGTGTGGGCTGTTCCGTCAGAACAACCGGTCAAGCCAGTTGTTCCAACTGAATGATTTTGGAACACTTGAAATGTTCTGAGCTGTTCCAAGAGCCATTTTGGAATCCAAAATGGCACTCTTCTGGCCTCTGAGCACATGTGGTGGCCTTTTGCTTGGTGGCGCTGACCATGCAAATGGCCTCCGTGCATGCGCAGAGGCCAGAAGAATTCAGTTTTGGAGTCCAAAATGGCACTCAGAACAGTTGGAACGTTCCAACTTGGGGCAGGGTTGTTATGTTCCAAACTTGGAACAAGCCCTTCATTTGAACAGTGCTCTGTTCCAGCTCGGAACAATCAAAAAGGCCTGTTTCAGGTTTGAACATCCCAACTGCAGGGCATTCTGCACATCCTTAGTGTCATAATCTGATCCTAAAGACATGGCCTGGCAATAAGGCTCAATGGCTTACATGTTCTGCAGCATTATGAATGGGGGGATGCACCCTTATCTGAAAGGAAGGATTAAATGCCCTCTTAATTAATTAAATTAAGTGAGGAGTTGCTCCTTGAGCTTTCTCTCTGTCTGCATCTGATGTGCATCACCACTTACGTCTCTATCTACTCAACAGAGGGTCAAGATTATCTTTGGATTGGGTTATGAGTTTTTCAGTTTTTCATTCTAGTAATGACTAGAATCCAGCAGGGGAAAAAATGATAGACTATTTCAAATCAATATATGAAATTCAGTGCCTATCACCCAGTTCAGCCCTCATGGGCCCTTTAGGGTTACTAGCTCACAATGCTGCAGTGATAAGAAAATAGATCCCCAGGGCTTTAATTTCCTTCCATACTAATTCTGCTTCCTGGGACCATTTCCCAGTCCTCAGCTTGCTCCATAAAGCTCCTCTTGAACCTAGAACCTGTGTCATTTTAATCCCAGTCAACGTTACCCACCCACCCCCACTCACCACAAGAGTTGGACTACAAACATTCCGGCAGCTTTGTTCTCAGAGCACTTTCGAATGTTCAGCAGCTCTGTCCACAGGTGTTAAAGAATTTTAAAAGACTTTTTTTTGCTGCAAGTGCTATTCAGTGGAGATTTCACTGATAAGAATAAAACCAAATATTTCAGTTCTTACTTCTCAGTAATCTGTCTCTGCCCAGATTGTCCAAATCAGTGCTGCGATTTTTAAAAGATAACCATATGATCTAGGTGTAGATTCTTCAGTATCTGCTTTTCATTGTGGAATCCTCACTTGTCAAGGAAAATAACAAACCAAAAGACAATAGAGGGTTGTTGTTGTTGTTGTTGTTTTTTAAAGTGAAGCTACTTATAATCTAATTTTGATTTTGTATCATCCAGAAAACAAATCTTAACTATCCACCATGATTCATGCCCTTTTATAGTAGGTGTGCTTTCTACAAATCTGGGGCCAGCAAAAAGATTTAAATGACATTCAAATTTCTCATACTTTAAAACTGAAAATCTTAACAGCATAAGCTGCTTTAGCCTTTAAAAGCAGGAGGCTTAAAACTTGAAATCAGTTTGAATTCTCTGAGCCAGCCTTTGTCTCTTAGGGGGGAAAAACGAACAGAGGCACAAACTAGATAACAGCCTTTTATGGGGTACAGAAATTAAAGTAACAGAATTACCTTTCAAAGAGATCCCCAGGGCTTTAATGTAAAAATAGCTATTATTTTATTAGACAAGACTCTAATCCACAAGCCGCTCAGTAGTATTCCAGACTTCCAAAAGATAATCAATGTCTTCTCTGCAAGACAAGATAGAATGGGGAAACAATGAATTGGAAAGCTGCTGGGGAGCCATCTTGTGGTGAGTGCATTTAATCCTTCCAAAAGGTTGTTAAATGGTACAGGAGTAAAGAATTGTCATGGCCACAGCAAGAACAGGGAGGCAGAAACCAAGAGCCAAAACATAAGGCTGAGGGGGAAAAGGCCACAACTTTATTAGGAGTTATAAGTGTTTGGTGGTACTTTAATGTTGCAGCACTCAGGCCATACGCTGGGCAACTCAGTGCCCAGATTACTTATTGTGTGCTTTACCTGCTGGGCCAATCATAGGATGAGGCCCTAATCTAGAACCTTATTCTCTTGTACTTGTGGGGCAAACTAAGAAGGAAGGCTGTGAGCTGAAGTATCAATTAAGCTGATATTTCAGAGTGGATGGGGGCAGTGTGGGGCCTAAAATAGCCCTGGGAGGGGGAACCTCTTAAATTCATGTCTTCTGCAGATTTGTTTGTTTGTTTATTCATTTATTTATTGAATTTCTATTCTGTCTAATGTAAAAATATCTAGGCAGTATACAGAATGCAACATAATATAAAATATAAAACATTTAAAATTCATAAAAACAGCTAAAAATCACAATAGATAAAAACACACTAAAATTTAAAATTTAAATTTCAGTTAAAAGCTTGGGGGGAAAGCTATATCTTCAGGGTCCTCCTAAAAGCAAACAGAGAAGAAGATGCTCTTATTTCGGCAGGGGGTGTGCTCCAAAGCCCTGGGGCAGCCACAGAGAAGGCCCAGTTTCCGAGTTGCCACCAAATGAATTGGCGGCAACCGTAACAGGACCTCTCCAGATGATCTTAATAGGTGACAGGGTTCACGACAGAGAAGGCACTCTCTTAAGTACCCTGGACTTAAGCTGTTAAGGGCTCTATTGGTAATAACCAGCACTTTCTATTTCATTTGGAAACGTCTCAGCAGCCAGTGCAGTTCTTGTAGAATTGGTGTTATATGGTCTCTTTGAGTAAACCCAGAGACCAATCTGGCTGCCGCATTCTGTACCAATTGTAGTTTCTGAACTACATACAAAGGCAGCCCCATGTAGAGTGCATTACAGTAGTTGTGCCTAGAGGTTACCAGCATGTGTACTGCCATTTTAAGTTCACTTGTCTCCAGAAATGGACATATCTGGCGTATCAGCCAAAGCTGAAAAAAAGCACTCCTGGCCACTGATGCAACCTGAGAAACCAGGAGAGTTTGGAGTCGAAGAGCGCTCCCAGACTATGAACCAGATCTTTCTTTTTTGGGCGGGGGACCCCATCCAGAACAGGCAGATCTAAATCATCTCTCAGATCCCAACCCCCTACAGACAGTACCTCTGTCTTGTTGGGATTCAACTTCATCCTGTTATCCCTCATCCAGCCCAATATCGCCTCCAGGCAGGCACTTAGAGGGGCCATGCCAGTTCCTGAAGAGGTTGGTATGGAGAAATAGATCTTTCTCCACACCACAGAAATGAGTTGCAGCATAGTGCTTGAAGAGGGCTACTCAGCCAATTGCCTATGCAGCTTTCCTTACAGGCTACAGCACAGTAGAAAGAAAAGCCCTATATTATGTTCAATACCATCTCTGTAGAGTGCACTCATGAACAGAGTTGTATGCAGTACATTTTATAAAATACATTTATTTGTATGCAGTACCAAGGTTCACTTCTGAAGTATATAATCATACACACATTTATTTATTTATTTATTTATTTATTTATACATACATACATACATACATACATACATACATACATATTTTAATACTGCCTCAAACTCACGTCTATAGATATGTACATGTGTATAGACTCCTGTGCGCATACAACATATCTGAATGGGACTAAAGATTCACCTCATTGCCTAGTGCAGTGATATTTCTCCACCTTTCTCTGCTGCGGTGTGTAACACAACATGGGAAGAAAGGGGAGTGTCCCCAAGTTGCCTAGAAAATGTATGGATTAGTTCCCTTTCCCCAACACAAAGAGTAAGCTGCACCCATATTTGAAGACATAAGAACAGAAGAACAGCCCTGCTGGATCAGGCCCAAGGCCCATCTAGTCCAGCATCCTGTTTCTCACAGTGGCCCACCAGATGCTGCTCGAAGCCACAGGCAGGAGTTGAGGGCGTGCCCTCTCTCCTGCTGTTACTCCCCTGCAACTGGTTCTCAGAGCCATCCTGCCTTTTGAGACTGGAGGTGGCCCACAGCCCTCCAACTAGTAGCCATTGATGGACCTCTCCTCCATGAAGTTATCCAAACCCCTCTTAAAGCCATCCAGGTTGTTGGCTGTCACTACGTCCTGTGGCAGAGAGTTCCACAAGTGGATCACACGTTGTGTGAAAAAGTACTTCCGTTTGTTGGTCCTAGACCTCCTGGCAATCAATTTCATGGATTGACCCCTGGTTCTAGTGTTGTCCTTGAGGATGCTTTCCATCAATTTGCCTGGAACAGACATTAGGCTAACTGGCCTGTAATTTCCTGGATTGCCCCTGGGTCCCTTTTTGAAAATCAGTGTTAAATTTGCTACTCTCCAGTCCTCTGGTACAGAGCCCGATTTCAGGGATAAGTTGAAAATTTTAGCAAGGAGGTCGGCAATTTCATGTTTGAGTTCTTTGAGGACTCTTGGAAGGATGCCATCTGGCCCTGGTGATTTGTTAGCTTTCAGTTTTTCCAGACAGTTTAGTACATCATCTCTTGTCACTACTAGTGAGGGCTGCCTATCTAGAAATGGGCTCCAGGGAGCTCAGCTGGGTTATGTGGATCCTGGGCCCTGCTCTCTTTGTGCATAATGTCACACACAAAAGGGGTGGGGCCCAGGATCCATGAAGCCTGGGTGAGCTTCCCAGAGGTCATTTCTAGGCAGGCAGCCCTCGCTGATGGGATTACTTTCATTTCAAGGAAGCAAAATGAGCATTATCCCAGCAGCGAGGGGTGCCTGCCTAGAAATGAGCTCCAGAGAGTTTCCGGGAGCAATGGCCCCCACCGGTTCAAAACTATTTTGTGAAGTGCCTGGTATGGGGGGAGGGAGGGGGCAACCCCTTTACTAACTGCTGGTACTGGAAACTGTGCACAATGAATGTATCAGTCCATGATTCCAAAAACATTGAGAAACACTGATCATACAAGCATCACAGGCCTCTGCCTATGTTTCTGCTGTATGGGGCCTGACAACATGGAAGGTTTTTTTGGTAGTTGCCACAATATCTAAGTAATGTATAAATTGGCCCTAAATATCAAATTCTACTGTGATGATTTGAAGGAGCAGTGATTTTAGAGGGATCAGTGTCTATCTATCTACACACTTTTTATTTTATAATTTTGGTGGAAATGTACAAAAGAAATTATAAAAATCAGGATCTGTTCTTTTTATTTTTATGTTGCATCTGATTATATTATATTCCAGCAACATATTTTAAAGCAGTAAGAAAATATTGTGAGACTGATGTGCTCCTACACAATCCCCATGTATTTACTATTTAGTCATATGATGAAGTACAGTAGTTCTTCACGGATTGTCCTTAAGGGACATGATCCTTTAAAGCTGTATACATCTAGACAACTCTTATGTAGCAATAGAGGACGGAATACAGAGCAGCTATATGTCATGATCTCGGGGTCTGACCCCTATTTGTGTAAGACAGACTCCAAGGATGCAGAAGAAGAAGAAGCCATATGTGAGGCTCTGGACCTCAGCATGTGACTGACTTATATCTAGCTCCATTGGTGAGTCCAAGGCTAGCACTGCTCAGCTGCACAAGCCATGAAACCATATCCCTGTTGGCACGGAAAATAGGTAGCATCTCTCTGAAAACTGGCAATTATTCATACCACTCTTCAGTAATGTGCTACTTCATAAAGATATCCTAGAATCTTGTGATGCTTGCAAATATACCTCACCTATACCTGTTCTGAGGAGGTAGCTTTATTAAAATTAGTTTATTTAATAATTCATGTGCATTTAACAAATACACTATATTTCAAAGACTAATAATCTGTGATACCAACACATGGAAAATGATTAAAGGATTATGTAGATTGATGATGATGATTTATTTCTGTTAGATACAGAAGAGCCATCTTTGCTGGATTCAGAAGCTATCTGTTGTCCTTGCCTATCTTTATCTAAGAAGTCAAAACAATAATTTCCTTCCATTTTAAGTATTCTTGAATGATGAGTGACAGCACTGCTAGCCAAAATAAACTTCGTATTGAGACCACATTTTCCCACCTCCATTTCTGGTCTCGGACTATGAATTAAGGTGCCTAAAGCGCTTATTGAAAATGGGGAGCCTTTCTTGGTTCTTTGAGATTTCCCTGACTTTCATTGGTATAGAAGCAGAGAGACCTTTCCCATTCCTCTCATATATCTTGACTCTAGAAAGGAAGCCCTGAATAGAGCGTAGATGCACATGCATTGGCTTTCTCGATGTTTTGTCTCTCTGAGGAGAGACACTCCCTCTAATTGACTTCATGATATGGCTTGGATCTATAGACCAGAGACAGCTGTTTCTAAAACCATAATTTATGGTTTCTTTTAAAAAATGTACCAAATACCATGTACATCTTAAGGGTTTTGACTTACAGCTGGTGTTAAACCAAACTTCCAAGTTAATCAGCAGTCTTATTTTATGCTCATGTGCCTGCTTGTCTTCATTAAACTAGATATTTTATGTGAAAGCTTATTTACTAGTTTTACTGGGTTTTCTAGTACACCCTATGTTTTCTAAGCATTAAAATGTTCTCTTCATACACTTTCAAGGTGGATTATAGTGCTTAGAGAGGAAGTGGACTGATCTCAGGGCTTTGGTTACCAAAAAGCTCGGAACGTTATCCACAATAACCTCATTTTATATTGCACCTATGGTCCCGTTCAGTGCAGTGACTGGGGTTTTTCTTGCATTCTGGAAAATGCACTGTTAGAAGTCACTGACCTGATATTGTCCTATGTGCTTATTGTCATGGAGACTTCCCCAGCCCCTTCTGTCATATAACAATTTTCATGACATGGTCAATTGTGATCTTAACTGCTTGAGGTTTCATAAGATCATTAAGGACTTGGAAATTGAGTAGAAAAGTCACCTTGAGATAACTCTTTTACTTCAAAGATAGATGTGTGAATTGTCCATAAGAGACAGATATGAAACAACAAAGCAGTAATACATTTTTGAGAGAATGCCACAAAACTCACATTTCCTTTTATATATGATTTGTAAAAACCGCAAGCCTTTTGTTTTGTTTGACACATCTATAGAGCTATGTTGTCAAATGTTTGGAATGCCCTGAGTCATTAATACCTAGATTTAATTGGTGAGGCCTATGGTTCTTCCCATAGGACTTGGTTTCTGATTAAATTATCTTATTGGCTATGCTATGCTGATGATAGTATAGTCTCTTGGGTGAGAACTGTTCCCACTGCAAGTCTGTAGCATAGATATTTTAGAGTGGTTGTCAGATTTCACTTCCATGAAGCCCAAGACAGAAAGAACAGAAGTATTTGCAGGTCATGTAATGCTGAATTGACTAAGTGGTGTGTAAAATAAGGGTCTTCACTTTTTTAACTGATTCAAATGAAAATCTGTAGTCCTGTCCACACCATATATACAATCTTCCCCATCTCTGGAAATTTTAAAAAGCACTTGAAAGCCCACCTCTTCACCCAATCTTTTTCAGCTTTTTAAATTTTTAGGTTTTAAACTGTGCTTTATTTTAAATTATCTAAATTGTTTTTTTGTGTATGTTTTCAACTTGTTTTTATGTTATTGTTAAAGATCCAGAGATGAAAGTTTGGGGCGGTCTATAAATCAGATAAATAGATAGATAGATAGATAGATAGATAGATAGACTTGTGTGTGCTAGGGGCCGAATCCCTTGTCTGCTAGTGATGTGCGAGCCAGCTTGATTTGATCCAGGCTCAACATCTAACTGGCCCCGTTCAGGTGGTTTGAGTTTGAACTGGCTTGGCCCATCAAAGGGGTATGCCAGTCCGAATTCAAACCAGACCAGGCCCTGATTCTAAGAATCGGTTCATGGACTGGCTCAGGTATACTTGTAAAAAGGAATTCTTGATGATTCCCCTTTAGAAGTAAAGGGGGGGTGTGTGTGTTACACATGTGTTTTCTGTGTGTTACATGCATGTTTCCTGAGATGGGTGTATGCTCAAATTGGGAATTTTCCTGGGTTTCCCTCCCTAATGGCCAAATTTCAGGGGAGAGTGTTGGAAGACTTGATTGGTTCTAAGCATAGGTTTAAGGCAGGGCAAGAGGAGAGGAGAGCTGGTCTTGTGGTAGCAAGCAGGGTGTGCCTTGGTTGCATATGAATGGGAGACTAGAAGTGTGAGCACTGTAAGATATTCCCCTCAGGGGATGGAGCCGTTCTGGAAAGAGCATCTAGCTTCCAAGTTCCCTCCCTGGCTTCTCCAAGATAGGGCTGAGAGATATTCCTGTCTGCAACCTCAGAGAAGCTGCTTCCAGTCTGTGAAGGCAATACTGAGCTAGATAGTCCAATGGTCTGACTCAGTATATGGCAGCTTCCTATGTTCCTAATTGGCTTCTGATTGAGACATATACCCATATTAGTCCCTAACTGTGGCCATGGAGTGGCCTGAGGTGGTCCCTGTCTAAAGCTGGAGTGTGACTAGGGAAGGAGCTTTTATTCCCAGAGCATTAGATGACAAACCAAAATGAGGATTTCCCAAAGATAAAAAGGGGACATTTAGAGATTCAAAGAGACAATTGCATAATGCAATATAACTATGGTTTATTGGATTACAGATAGCTGGAGTGCCTCTGAAGCACTCCACCTTTCAAGCCTGCAAGGCTTAGGTACTTCTCTGCCCAATAAGATACACACAATTTTGGCAAGGTAAATAATAAGTCCTAGTACAACAATCAATAATGCAGCAAGAAAGCAAGACCAATATATGATATTCTCATCATGCATTAAGCTGCCGTCCTATCAGCAAACCCTTCTGCTAGCAATCATCAAGCTATATATCATATTTACACTTGGTTAGGTCAAACCTGGCCAAAGCCCAAGCTAATCAGGTTCAGGGGATGCCCAAGGAGAGTGAACCATCAACAATGCACGTCAACACACTCTCAGTTTTGATGGGAGGCTTAAGGTCTTTAGTCAAGGGTTGGCTGTCTTTTATACCCCGGACTGGGTAGGAGCTCGGCGACAAAAGTGCAGATCCTGATAACCTCCTTTTGGTCTGTGCTTTCTGAACAGGCTTCTGGTCTCTTTGAGTTTGCCCTTCTAGTCCATCCCATTTATCTGGAGTGTAGCCCTCTAGCCAACTGGCATGTGACTTCTCAGCATCTAGGTGGTTTCTTCTTCTTTGGGTCGTGTCATCCATCTAGATTCTCATGATTAGCTGAGGTCCATCACATCCTCTCCTCTGTCCCACTAGGCCTCCCGGATGGGTACTTTCCACTTGAATTGGTAGCTTTTGCTTCTTGCCTCACCTCGTCTTGGAAATACCCTTTGTGGCCTGGCTTATGCCCAATGCTGCTGGCAGGTCTCTCCTCAACATCACCCTGAGCCTGTCTTATCTCTGTTGGCCAGGTTGTCACATCCAACTTGTTTGTGCAAATTGGGTTTTAAACAGGATGTAACTGCAAAATTCAGAAGCTAGCAGTTAAAATTCCCCCTAGGCCTCAGCTTTCCTCAAACAGGCCTCTAATAAGCCATTTCAAACAGGCCTCTAATAAGCCATTTCAGGTATCAGCCAAAGTCCTTCATAACAGGGGCATCCCTAATCTTTAAGCAAAAGGTGTAGGGGCGGAAGTGGAGAAAGAAAGCAGCCTCCGTACCTTTAAAAGGAGGTAGCAGTGGAGTTGACGGAGAAGCAGCGGAGGAGGCAGGTGGTGGTGGGGGCTCCCCCAAGCCTCCCTTCTGATTCCCAAATGACAGCCTGGTTTGGGCCTCTGAGTATACACAGAGGCCATATTCATTACCTCTGTGCTTGAACAGAGGCCATTTGTGTCACCATATGATTTTAAACTTTTAGATTAAAGATTTGTGTGGTGATGCAAATGGCCTCTGCACATGCACAGAGACTCAAACTGGGCGACAGCAGGCCCAGGCTGTCATTTGGGAAGTAGGTGGGGGGCTTGGAGGAGCCCCCCCGCCTCCTATTGTACTCCACTGCTACTTCCTGTAAAGGTACAGAGGCTGCTTACTTTCTCTACCGCTGCCCCCGTGCCTTTAGCTGAAAGATTAGGGATGTCCCCTTTACTTGTAATCTTCACGGGTTCCCCTTTACATGTATACCCAAGATAGTCTGCAAACCAGTTCAGCCCAGCTTGAGGGTCAAACGGAACTGGATCCAGTTCAGCCCAAACCCCAAGTCAGACCAGGCCAAGTTGGTTTGAATCCAGTCCAGATTCAAACTAAACCGGCCAAACCAGTTCTGTACACGTTCCTATTGTCTGCATGTGCTGTGTAGATGTGCATCCCATCTGCTTTGTTCAATTCCCAGTCCAACTAGGTAATTAAGATAAAGAACATAGGAAGGGCCCTGCTAGGTCACACTGAAAGTTCACTTAGTTGTTGTTGTTGTTTTTAAATACTTTTTATTCAGTTTTTCACAACATAAGATACATACACACACACAAAGGGGGGAAAGGGAAAAAAGAAAAGCACAAACAAAACAAACAAAACCCCCAAAAAACAAAAACATGAGGAATTCCATCTCATCATTAGAACAAGTATCAGTTACAATACCCCAGTCTTGCCTGTAATTTAATCGTTCTCCCCCTGATAAATCGTACGAAAATCAGTTCTAGGGCATTTAAAAAGCATTTTTGTTACCACTCAAAAGCCTGATAGAAATCCATTTTATAATATGTTTTTAGGTAAATAAGAAGAGGGTCCCACTCCCTTTTGAATACTTCAAATTTATTTCTTAATAATGCTGTTAGCTTTGCCATTTCTGCCAACTCTAACACTTTAAGTATCCAATCCTCTTTACTCCGGCAATGGCTGTCTTTCCATTTGTATGCAAATGTCAATCTTGCTGCTGCTGTCAGATACATAAAGAGGGTCCAGTATTTCCTAGGCAATGAACTGTTATCAATACCTAATAGTATTGTTTCTGGGCTCTTAGGGAAAGTCATTTTAAACACTTTCTTAAGCTCATTGTATATTAAATCCCAATAGCCTTTAGACTTATTACAAGTCCACCATAAATGTATATAGGAACCTTCCTCTATTTGAAAGTTTAACTCTCTGTTTCTAAGAGTAAGTGTAGATGACTGTTAGCAAATAAGGTGGCAGAGTCTGCTGGTTTCAGGTGAGTGTGCACTCCTGGCACAAGCTGGTACTTCTGCTCTGTTTCTGTCATGCAAACTTGCCTGAAAAGTAGAGAAGTGCTACTGGGGAACCTGACACTGGTAGGTTCGCACAACACAAACGGGGGGGGGGGAATTACCAGCTTGTGCCAGTAGTCCATGTTCACTGTTGGTGTAACAAATACCACCAAGCAAGGGGGGGAAATCAATCAAGTGTAAATGTTAATTTTACCTGTTTAATAGATGTAGCTGTTTCATAATGTGAGCTTAAATCAAACTAGCAATCTTTGTAAAAAAATAATAATAATTAGCAGTCTTTGTCAAAAACAATATAAGTTAACTTCACTATTTCCATAAAATTCTGAGCCTTCCATAATAAGTCAAAAGTATCCAGTGTAGGATTCTTTTCCTAATTTTTGCCTAAAACTAATTTAGCTCTAGCTAACAAATTGTTCATCAAAGCATGATTATTCACGGAGGCACCCAAGCAATAACAGTTGAGGATTGAATGATAAGCTAATTCCAGTTATTTCATAAGTGGTTTCAAGTATCTTTTCCCAATGAAGTGTTGTAGCAGGGCTTTAAAAAAAAATTATCAGCCAAATACACTTTAATCCCCAACTTTGTTCTCACAGCTCTAACAAAACTTTGATGCAACATTATACTAAGTCTTAAGACTGATTAACACATGTATGTTCTTCACTTGATTTCTCTACATCAGATCTTTGTGCATTTCAGTATAATTTGCACATGCATGTATGGATCTGGACCATAGATACAGCATCACAGATACAATTTCTATATCATCTCACAAATGATACTTTTCAATGGATGCAGTTCACACATTCAAGTGCTAGTCATTAAATGTAGAATAATTCATGTGTGAACCATGACCTGTATGACTAGTAGCTGAATATGTGAGCTGATATAGCATGATCTTTCCTGTAAAATACAGGAAAACCTCGGTATTCGTGGGGGTTCCATTCCCAGTTAGTGCTGCGGATACTAACATGGCTAATGAGTTAAATACTAACATGGCTAATGAGTAATTGAGGCAATGGCATTGCGGGGGTTAGGTTCTGAAAGGGAGAAAATGACAAAAAACCGAGCATATGGTAAATGACCCTACCATGTCCCAGCAGCCACAGTGTCCCCCAAGAATAAAAAATAAGCTGAAAATCATGGGTTTTTCCTTTTAGTTTTGGCAAAACAAGCCACAAAATGGCTCTTCTCCTCAATATGGCAACCAGAAATGACCTCCAAGATCATTTCCAGCCAACTCAACCCACAGATACATGGGTTTAACACGCCCCCCCCCACCAATCTTTTACCACATATACTGAGGTTGGGTGTCCATGACCCAACCACGAATACACGAATCTGCAGACGCAGGATCTGTGAATATCTCCTTTATTGCATTTGAGATGAAATTAGGTACTGTAAACGTTCTATCTATCATGTTATATCTGCGATGGCCCATTCATAGATGGGTGTTGTCACTTGGTGTTATAGTTCAATGCTGCATGTGTAAAGCATCTCTTAGAAGATAAACTGATTTAAAGAAACTTTTTCTTAAGTGATAAGGATCCAATACAACAAGAATAAATCCCTCTGCTGATTTTTTTTAAAATACATCTAATTGTTAATTTCTTCTTTATTTTGAATAATGTACTACAAAAAATTATTACATTAATTTTATATCAAATTAAACTGTTTGGTATTTTATCACATAAAACAATATTAGAGTTATTCATTATTGTGAAAAATCCAGTAGGGTTGCTAGATATCAAGGACCCTGTAATGTCTCAATTATAGAGACAAGGGGGAAAATCTTCCAAGAAAATCTGCTGTGCATGCAGATTGGATTGAGTGAGAATTGCATAAGAGCATGTGTACTTCTGAGCAGTAGGTATGTGCAAGCCGTCTCAATTTGAACCAAGGTTCGAATTGTGTTGGCCTGGTTCAGCCGGTCTGAGTTTGAACCGGCCTGGTCCCAGTTCTAAGAACCAGTTCACAGACTGGTTTATGGATACTTGTAAAGGGGGTACAAGTAAAGGGGGCATCCCTAATCCCTATCCCAAGGCCAGTCGAAGGGGTGGGCTAGAGAAAAGGGTCTCTGTACCTTTAGCGGGGGTGGAGAAGCAGCAGTAGAGACATCGGAGGCAGTGGGGCTCCTCCAAGCCCTCTGCTAGCCTCTTGAATGACAACTTGGGCCAGCTGCAGGCCAGTTCAGGATTCTGGCCATGCACAGAGGCCATTTTTGTGACCTCCGTGCATGTGCAGAGACCATTTGCATCACCAATTCCCTTTACAAGGATCGGCCTGGTTTGATAGACAAACCAGACAGGACCTGGATCAGTCGAGCCTGAAGCCTGTCCAGGCTGGGTAGGTTAAAACTGAACTGGTCCAGATTCGAACCAGACTGGTTAAATGGCCAGCTCGCATACCCCTACTGAGTAGCTCCCATTCATTACAGCAGCAGAGGTTACTGCTGGATTGTGTCCTTGATGTGGTATGAGAAGCAAGGGAAAAGATTTTACTGCTTTGTTTTTCTTTATTGTTACTTCTACCCTGTCTCTCAGGTCATGTAAGGGCACAACCATGTTAGTTCAATGGGGGTAGTTGGAACGGATTTCTTTCCGGACGCTAAAATGGAGCTTTGATATCTGGAAGAATTGTTGACAGTTCTCTGAGGCAAAGGGAGGAGGGAAATTAAGCTTTGGTAATATCAGTTTTGAATGTTGAGGGAAATGACATAAGACTGAGAACAAGGGATTAAGGAGATGGATCATTGCAAAAAGCTCACTTCCCATATTTCCCTTGAGAAGCCAGTTCCTACATTATATAAAAAGAAATGAACATGACAAAAGAATATAGGATGGGTTTTTTCTCTTCAGAATTTAGTATTACTTTTAAGAGGTAATCTGTCTAAACCCTTTGCTCATTATATGCATTCATTCTCTGTGTGTGTCGTAATTAACACTCTCTGCCATCAATGTGAGATGAGATAAAGTTCTTTCTTTCATGTGATATGATAACCAAAGCTAGTTTTTTTTAAAAAAATCTTCTCTTGCTCTGACAGATAGGAGGTGGGTGAAACCATCAGAAAAGAAGAGAGAAGGGGGGAAATCAATATATTCACTTTTGAAAGTGAACTCTTTAATCCAAGCCTGATTCACACATGCATATTTATCACTCAAAGGCTGCAACGATGAATTTAACGTGAATGAGTCATAACAGATGTAACTTACATTTCACCTCACCTCAGTTCAAACCACTTTTCAATAGACTCCATTCACATTCACAGTCATCAACCATGGTTAATATTCTACCACTGCTGGTGGCTACAGGAACAGATCCCACTTCCACCTTCTCTTCCAGCACAATGGTTTTGGGCAATCTCAATATACAAATACATCAGTTGACATCATCTGTACAAAAAGTTACTTGTTTGGTGTTGAGAAAGGGGCTGGATGAGGACATTACAGGCAGGCATGAACTTCCAGTTTGCTGTAATGGCCCCCTTACTTGGCCTTCTTGTGTGCCCATGAACTTATGCCAGGGGAGGCTGCTGCTAACTGAGCGCCCCCTGCTAACTTAGCAAACAGACATTTTTTAAAGTGGTAATTCTCTTATATTTAACAAGTGGAGAGCAACTGGCCCTATCCAACCCCAGAACAGCATCCCTGCAATGGTTGTTGCTAGTGTCCACTTTATGTTTATTTTTAGATGGTGAGCCCTTTGGGGACAGGGAGCCATTTTATTACTACTACTACTACTGGTGGTAGTAGTAGTAGTAGTAAACCACTTTGAGAATCTTTGTTGAAATGTATAATATATATGAAGTAGTAGAAGTAGTAAAAAGCAAAGGTAAGAAAACATATGGAACTCCTCTGTGTGTGGGCACTGCACCTTTCCTCAACTGGATTGAGTCCATCTATGTGTGACCCAGATAATTTTCAGATAAAGCTAATTGAAGCTTTAAAAATTCTTTATCATTTTAGCTACAGCTATACCTATAGCTAGTGTGTGTGTGTGTGTGTTCTGCATAAATATCTACTGCCACGCAATGTATATCAAGATTGCTAAAATCCTTTGTACTTTTCCTGTTCCGGTGTAACAGTTTTCTTAGAAGAGCCTCTAGAGGAATGAAGGTATTTTCTTTCTTACTCCTTCAAACCTTGCTCGCCTAGTACTTAACCAATTACAGTCAGGAGAGTCCAGGTGGTAATCAACTCAGTATGAAATTGCTTTCACGCTATAATTTTGATAAATGTTACATGGTAATTACCACTGTAACACTAGCATTAACAGCAGGGATAAGTGACAGCGCCGACTGGCCCCAGGCCAAGATGACCCTGTGCATTGCCTTGCAAAAAAAAAAAAAGGCAGAATGGAACATCTCTGCTTATGCATTCAGGCATATCTTGAACCTGATCCTAGATGTGTTTATTCAGAAACAAGAGCCACTGAGTTCAAGAAATTTCATCCTAAGCAAGTACACATAGAGTATCAGCCTTATATTACTTAAGATAGTTTTAAAAGATGAAATTTTATTTCCATCATAACTTCAACTTTTGATTAATGATGCATAATATCTTCCTTTTAAAAATGGGATGTGCGTGTCGCTATGCAGAAACTCCCGTGGACAGGAATTGGCTCCATTTTGCAAACAGAGCACTGAGGTAACTTTTTCTTTTTTCATGAATCAGGAAATCTTTATTTACAAAAAGGGGATCATGATGAATGATCATGTTGATCTATAATTGCTTTTAATTCTAGCTTCAGACTGCCTTATACTGTACTCATGTAAGGCCAATGGCAAGGCAGTTGCAAGCACTCTTCTTCAGATGAGGCAGCAATGAAGGACAATAGGAAATCTCAGGTTCTAGCCCTGCCTGTTGCCTCTGCATCCGTGTTGCATTCAAAGCCACTTGATATAACCAAATGAAACTACTTAGTATCAGGTCCTGAATAAACAAAAGGAACGATTGCTTCATAGGCATGGCACACCCCACAAAAGGGAGACAGTTGAGTAAAGGTTCACCCGTAATAAGAGAGCATCTGGTGTTAAAACCCATCCTGATGGCATTCTGAGAGACTCCCTTAGAAGGTAACAAGGAAAGAGAGGAGAACTGGTCTTGTGGTAGCAAGTATGAATTGTCCCTTTTGCTCAGCTGGGTCCACCCTGGTTGCATATGAGAAGGAGACTTGAGTGTGAGCACAGTAAGATATTCCCCTCAGGAGATGGAGCCACTCTGGGAAGAGCAGAAGGTTTCAAGTTCCCTCCCTGGCTTCTCCAAGATAGGGCTGAGAGAGATTCCTGCCTGCAACCTTGGAGAAGCCGCTGCCAGTCTGTGAAGACAATACTGAGCTAGATAGACCAATGGTCTGACTCAGTATATGGCAGCTTCCTATGTTCCTATGTTCCACTGTCCAAAAGACAGTCAAAATGAATAGAAGAAATGAAGATGTGTGATGAATCCTCATAGGGATTCACTGAGCGAAGGTTATTATACACCAAAGTATCCAAACACTTGAAAAATAGTTACCACACATTTTGCTCCATAATTCCACCTCTACAAGGGGTAGAGCTTAGCTTTTTTTAAATGAAAGCTGGGGATCTGGGGAAATTAATAGAAGGGATCTGAATCTTGAATCAATTTGTATCGAATCAGTCATGATTTGAGTTGTACCCAAATCTAGCCAATGGACCACAGGGGTGATTTGTTTTGTCTCCAAATCACTTGGATCAGATAGATTCGGGTACAAATCGATTTGTACCTGAATAAATTTGCACATCCCTACAGCTCATGCCAATGGGCAAGGTGAAAAATTCACTGAGGTCTATTAGCTTGTCAGCTTGGTTCATTTGCTATATCCTAGAGAGGGGCGCTTCTTGGCATGACCCCCAAAGTACTACTTTGAACCTTAGGTTTGCATTCAGTTTCGCCACTTATACCTCAGGTTTGAAGGTGACATTGTGTCATCTAGATGCTGTCGTCATGTCCTTTGGTTTGTGCAAGCTCCACAAACTGGAGTTAAGGGTAGGAAGCTCACCCTCACTCCTACTCTATTGGCTGCCATTACTTTCCTCCATGTGGAGAAGAAAGCCCATGCAGCCAGTTCCTCCCCCTTTGCAGTCTCCCAGACTTCAGATCATGATACTCTGGGAATCAATGGAGTCAAACTGTGGATCTGTTTGATCCGCAGTTTGCCATTATGTCTAAAGGCAGCACTAGAGCCTGAAGATTAAGGAATTCATAGAAGGGAAGTCAACCATACAAGCCCTCCCATCATCACTAGGAGAGGAGAGCTGGTCTTGTGGTAGCAAGCATGACTTGTCCCCATAGCTAAGCAGGGTCTGCCCTGGTTGCATATGAATGGGAGACTTGATGTGTGAGCACTGGAAGATATTCCCCTCAGGGGATGGAGCCAGTCCGGGAAGAGCTGAAGGTTTCAAGTTCCCTCCCTGGCAGCATCTGCACGATAAGACAAGATATTTTTTTAAAATAGGACAAGATTTTTTTTATTGAACCAACAATCTACCAAAGCATACAGTATGTTGCCAAAGCACAATTATATACAAAGTGGTTGTTTGTACATCATATATCTACAAAGATTTACACACAAGGATTTAGAAACCAACAGGGTTATAAAGTATATGCAGGCAGTACTGTAACTTGGGGATGGGGGATTACAAGGCACATCAGGTAATGGGGGGTGGGGTGGGTTATGTCCAACGTCCATTTCCATAATTTGTCCCATTGTTGTTTAGAAGAGATGCACTTGTCTTTTTGCACATAACCATACAAACTTTTCCAGAAGAGATTTACTGCCTTGTCCATGTGAACCTCTTGATCACGTCTTCCCTCCCTATTCCTATGTAGGAGCATTGCATAAATGACATACAGGTTTACTAACCTGATTACGAGAAGGGGAACATTCCAATTCCCTTGTATGAGGGCACCTATTCCATCCCGATAGGGCTGAGAGAAATTCCTGCCTGCAACGTTGGAGAAGCTGCTGCCAGTCTGTGAAGACAATACTGAGCTAGATAGACAAATAGTCTGACTCAGTATATGGCAGGTTCCTGTGTTCCTATGTTCACTGCCCTATGACCTGGAAACTATTAAGGGGGCAGCAAGGGTTGAACATAGATGATGACTGAAATTACCAACCGCGTTTGGCTGCAGGCCTGTAATACAATGATATTAAGCAACCACAGATTATTTTTAATCTTGTTTTGCTTAATTCTCTTCTATTTGATTTTGTACTATCATTTTTTATCTGGTTTGTTGCTTTGCTTTCTATTTGATTTTGGATTACTTCTGTCTGTTTGAATTTGTGATATGTTTATGAATCCAAATAAAGCGGCGGGGGGAAGCCTGTTGATTAGAAAAAATATTAAAGCTGAAGGATCGCAACTAATTTGCATGCTTTGGTTATATTCAGATAACTTGATCTGCATATAATTGTTATGAACACAAGATAATAAGCTTGAGAAAGCCAGATACTAATGGTAGTCCACCAACCATACAAAGGGAGAATGTTCCTTCTCAACAAAAAACCCCCAGAAAAATCCATCAAGGAACTATATTTTTAACATGTTTTCGAGATGTAAAGTTTTTTTTCATTTGGAAAAGGTTCTTGCTGATGACAAGAGTACTGTAATCTGTAAAGTTGTATTATATGTGAATCTATTCTTCATAGGAAGTATTATGATGAATAAAAGGCTTTGTTTTTGTTTTTTTGGATTTTTTTTTTACATTTTATATCCCGCTCTTCCTCCAAGGAGCCCAGAGCGGTGTACTACATACTTAAGTTTCTCCTCACAACAACCCTGTGAAGTAGGTTAGGCTGAGAGAGAAGTGACTGGCCCAGAGTCACCCAGCTAGTATCATGGCTGAATGGGGATTTGAACTCGGGTCTCCCCAGTCCTAGTCTAACCATTACACCACACTGGCTTTGGACTTAGAAGACTAAGAGTTTTCCATCAAAGAAACAAATCAACTATAGATACCCCTATAAAGATATTTTGAAACATCTGTTCAGATTAAGAAAGTTTCTCTTGTCATCAACAAGGACTTTATCCACTTGAGACTTTACATCCTGAAAAGGTTATATACTGAGTTATCGTTGTGGATATGTAGATGTATAAGATTATTGTTGTTTGTATAGCAATAGTTTTTTGAACTTTTGTTGTTGTTGTTGTTGTTGTTGTTGTTATATTCTTGGTGTTTCTGTTATAGTTCATTTTATATAATGCTTTATTGGCTTTTATAATGATCTACTATCATATTAGGTATTAAACGTGTTATATTGTTCCTTTATGGAACTTCCTATTTTTTGTTGCATTGTAAATTTATAGATCTTGGTACACTTTTTTAAAAAAGCTTGCATTGCTCCTTCCCATCATCGTTAGAAAATGGTGGTAGCTTCAGCACAATGTGGCAAAGTATGGTAGAGGCATTTGTTCCACCAAAGGTCCCAAGCTCATTTTTTGTTGTCACCTTGCCCAGAAATCAGTTTACAAGGCAGTGTAAGTGTGTGGTAAATGCATGTGTGTATCTATCTGCAGGTTATCCAATAGTATCTTTGAACCATCTCTGCATATAGACTGATTTATGATAACATATCAAGGACTTCCACCCTGTGAGCTTCATTAGTGGGTAAGGATCTGAACTGAATATCCAACATTCTATCCAGTACGTCATGGGTTCCAACTGTTCCTTTACCAGGGACACCTCCCCCCACCTTTTTAAATGATCCCTAGTAAATGATCCCTTTTAAATGATCCTCTGTCTCTATTTTGCCCCAATATGTTTGCTTCTTAGGGATCTTTTGTTCAATTGTTTTCACTGAGTTGCTAGGGATGTCATTCTTTGGGATTTAGCACCTTGTCCAGAGGGCTGATGCATTGTGTCTCTAGTGCACTTGCATGTTAATGGGTGTAGAACATTGAGACACTATGCAGTGTACAACATATAGCGGGTGGAATCTGTGAATGGCTGGACATGTCAGATTCCGACAAGACGTTGCACATCACAGCCTGACGATAGCACTGGTGGAAGGGTTCTGTCATGGTGGAATTCTGGCATTCTGTCCCACTGTTCCTCCTTATATGAATGCGTGGGGCAGGGGGCAGGTAGGGATGTGTGAGCTGGTTCAACTCAAACTGCAGTTTGACAAACCAGCCCAGTTCAGTTGGTCTGAGTTAAAACTGACCTAGCCCCCTCAAAGGGTGGTGCCAGTCTGATTTCGTAGTGGACTGACCCTGGTTCTAAAAGAACCAGTCTGAACCGGTTTGAGGGGTATACTTTTAAAGGGGAATCTGGTGAGGATTTCCCTTTTCAAATAAAGGGGCATTCCCTGTAGTAAGGTTGAGGGGAGAGAAAGGGTACTTTGTACCTTTATTTTTCATATGGTGGGGGTGGCAGAAACTTCGGCTGCAGCAGTGGGGACCACCACCTCCTGCCAGCCCCCTGAAGAGCAGTCTGGGCTGGACCTCTGTGCATGTGCAGAGCCATTTCCATCACCACACAATTTGGTGTGGTGACACAAATGGCCTCAGTGCATGCATGGAGGTCACAAAAATATCCTCAGCATGTGCATGGAGACCCGAACTGAGCTGCTCTTTGGGAGGCTGGCGGATGTTGGAGGAGCCCCTGCCACTGCCAATGTCTCTGCTGCCACAGCCACCTCCGCCGCTTGTAAAATAAAGGTATGAAGTATCCTTCCTTTCACCCCCTTGCCTTACTATAGACAATGTCCCTTTACTTGTAAAGGGGAATCCTTGCCAGTTTCCTTTTTACATGTATACCCCCCCTATACTGACTCACGAACTGGTACGTCCCATTTCAGCTGGATGCAGAACTGGACTATGCCAGGCCAGTTTGAATATGGTATGAATTTGAACTCAACTGGACAAACTGTTTCCATGCACATCCCTAGGAGCAGGCTGCCTTGCTTTCTCTACACTCTGGAGGAAGCACTTGACTGGTTTGTTGGCTGATGCTTGATTTTAAACTACACCCCCCCGCTTTAGCTGTCTTTTTAGTGCTTGAGTAGCCTGAGTAATCCCAGAAACAGGTGGGCCACTCAGGCATCTGTGTATGATCCTGGAATCAGGGGCACCATTACCTCCGAACTTTAGGGTGGAGGTCTGGTCCCCCCAAGTGCCTAGGCCCCCCAAGTCCCCTGTATTTTATCCAGGTGGTCAGCAGTGAGGACTGAGTGTGGCCAGCCTCCTAAAGCAAAACTATGGCCTGCTGATCTCCTCCCGAGCATGTCAGCAGAGGTCGCTCTGCTGATAAGATAAGCAGATCGACACAGCCATGGTTTGAAAAACACAGAGGAGGAGACAGGCAAGCAATGGAGGGGTCAGAAAATGTATAGGAGAGATAAAAAAACATGCCTCAACCAATCACTGCTTTTTCTTCTGCTTCAGAACTGCTCTCTAATTGCAAGCAGGCAGTCCATTGGCTGCCTAACATTTGCCCAAGTTTGAAGAGGTTTACTCAGCTAAGGCTCACCAATGAGTCTGTGTTTAGAAATCAAAGGGTGGGGGAGAGAGAGAGAGACTCTGTGTCCATGTGGCAATACAATCATATGGCAAAACCATAAGTGTTGTTTCCGGTTTTTCATGCTCCTGCTAATTTTTTTTGTTTGGGGTGTGTGTATGTGTGTGCATTGTGTTTGGGTGAGAGGAGTGGAGAAGTTGATGCTGTTTCTGACTTCTGCAGTCCAGGACTAGACTTTGCTTTTGCAGCTTTGGACAAACCCAATGAAGCTACCATCAATGGTTTGCAGGATGATTATAGGTGTGTGTGAATTTGTGAGAGTGAGTGAGAGATTTCCTCTCCCACCCTCCATGAATCACCACCATGCTTGAGCTGCTCTGTGTGTGTGTTCCTCTGGGAGAGAAGTATTTTTTCTTCCCCACTCTCTGCCCATAGAAGCTACTCTGGGGTAGGTGTGTGCAAGCCGGCTCAGTTAGAGCTGGGCTCAACATCAAGCTGCCCTGGCTCAACAGACTCGGAGTTGAACTGTACCAGGCTTGGTTGGTTCGAATCCAACCTACGCCTGGTTCGAACCGAGCTGGTTTGGAACTCTGCTGCTAAAGGGGAATCCAGCGAGGATTGCCCTTTACCAGTAAAGGGAGCCTTCCTAAGGGTAGAGGGGGCGGGAGTAAAGTAAGTGGCTACTTACAAGTGCCAACTGGCAGTGGCTGCAGTGGTACCTATGATGTGTGTGCGGCAAGAGCAGCGGCAGCTTCCCCCCACCCCCGCTGGCCTCCCCCAGAGTAGTCAGGGTCAGTGGCGGCTGGGTTTGGGCCTTCCTTGGCCTAGTTCAGGCCTCTACACCTGCATGGAGGCCATTTTAGTGACCTCCACACATGTGCAGAGGCCATTTGCACGACCACAAGTGCTGGCGGCAGCACTTATAAATAGCTATTTACTTCCTTCCCACCCCCTCTACCTTTAGGACAGCCCCCCCTGCCCCTTGACTGTAAAGGGGAATCCTCAGTGGATTCCCCTTTACTAGTAGAACTCCAAGCCAGTTGAACCAGCTTGATTGCAGCTCGAAGCAGGTCTGGTTCCACCATGGGCAAAACTGAATGGGGGCCAGGTTGGCTCGAATCTAGTCTGGATTCAAGCTAAACCAGCAAAACCGGTTTTGTGCACACACTTACTCTGGGGGTGAGAGTTGGCTTAGTGTTAAAACTTTTGTTTTGTTTTGTTGCTGCTGATGTTTTCTTTCTGATTCTGGTTTGCCATGTGGTGCTGCTTGTGGGTGTGAGTGCTAGATTGTTTGTTGGCTTTAATCTGGTCTGTGAGTTTTAATATATTTATATACTGCTTTTCAACAACAACAAAAAGTTATGTGTTGAAATGTTTCTGCTAATGCTTATCTGCATAAATATACTTATTTTACATCCTTACATGCTTGTGAGTTCAGTTGCTATTTGGGCCCTCAAGGAACCACATGTTTAAAAAAATGGTGAGCCCTTTCTCATGATCAGTGAGAAAGGGCAATAGGTTTAGCAGTGAGGAAGCCCTGAAGAGCTTACCTCCCCGGAAATAAGCAGCATCCTTTCCTTGGGCAGGCAGATCACCCACCCAGACGAGCACCAGTTGCTGCCAGTAGCTCTGAGGGTCAGGGTGCCAGGACACATAGCCACGCCCCCCAGAGCTCCAGTAATGCACCATGTGGGTGCACAGTGCATTATGGGGATTTCACCTTCCTGAGAGCACCACATTGTCCCCAGCCCCCAGCCCAAGAAGACACATAGGCAGATTTTGGGTAAAGGGGCCACAACTTTATTTAACAAAACAAGTGGCATAGCAAACTGAATGGGTAAATGCACACCCTTTGACAGTGTGGGCTTGCTAGAAAGGCCAGGTTGGACTCCCCTGTCCTTTACCCGCGCCTTGTATGGGCGAACCACCCTGGCTCAGGCAGAAAGCAGGTGAACCTGCTCTCTGTCTTCACAGCCAACCCCCTCCTAAAGCGGGGGCCTGGACCCTTCTAGATCTTCACCCACCCCAGACCATGCAGCCCAAGGGTTAGAGAAGTCCCAAAGCTGGTATCCTGGTGAATTGTCCTCCCTGGGCCACACAAACCACAAGGGAGCCATTGACCATTCAACCTTCTAACTGTCCAAGGGTGCTCACTGATGCTCAATGCCCTCTAATAACCATCCAGCCCTCACTGCCCATGCCTGTTGTGACCTGCCTAATTAACTAACCACTGTAGTAGCAGAACAGAGTAGGCGGAACCCCCCCCCAACAAAAGCCAATACGTTGAGAGCAAAAAATTCCTACTCAGCCCCAGCCAGTGACCAGCCACTAGGCCCGCTCTGCCCCCAGGAATAGGAAGGTGGGGGATCGCCAAAAGGACTGAAAGTTTGGGGCGGGGAGCTGGGACAATCCGGCACAAGCCCCGTCCCCCTCATGCCCACTAGACCAATCAATGGTCTTCTTGGGCCTCGTGCAGTCAGGGCTGGGACAAATCGCCCTCCCTTCTGCATGAGGCCAAGGGGGAGGGGCAGTTGGCAAGCAGCTGACAGACAATAAAAAAAACAAGGTTAAGGTAGCACTTGAGCCTTTAACCTTGTTTTAAAGAGAGGCTCCACAGGTGGATTTACTGCTGTGGTGCTTCAAAGATCAGCACTGATCCTGGCAGTACACATGTGCATGTTAACCAGGCTGGGCTTCCTCAGCCCAGTTTTGCACACGTGTGTGAATAGCCTCTCTGTGTGTCACGGTGTGTGTATGTGTGTGTGTAGGGGGGATGATGCTTACCTTGGGGTGAGAGGTGCAAAAGGCATTAAAGTCTAGGCTCCAAACTTACCTAGCTGCGTCTCTGCCTGGAGTCTTAGAAGGAAAGCTGTCCTACTATGTGCATGAGCCAGCAAGCCAGTTAAGTCACGTTTAGCCTCCAGAGCTAAAAGTAAACAAGATAGCCCTGTCCTTTGCCTCACCCCACCCCCCAGTACAAGGTAAACAGGAGGAAGAGAGGGTAGAAGTGGGGTCTTACAGGCATGTTGGAGCTCTGACAAAGTTCTGCAATTACAGGAGGGAGGTTCCAGACAATTCTAACTGCTGTCATTTGGAAACTCCTTCAGACAATGCCTGACAGAAGACAGGTTTTGATATGACTACAGAGCCTAGAATCCAGTCTTCAGCAATGTGTAGTAGTGGATGGTGGGTTTAGACAATGATCCTTTGTATGTGATTGTTGGAAGTGTATTCCTATTTTCATTTACACAAATTTGGAGGGTACGGCCTTGGCCCATCAGCTTTGGTAACTTGAAATAATGTGCTTTGCATCTGTTTTATTACCTGCTTCTTACAGTTGCCATTTGTGGCATGCTTGTAGTCACCATTGTATGTCATACTTTCCAAGATGTTTGGCCAAACCTACACATTCACAGGGCTCTTTCTTTCTATTGTCAGCCAGGATGGGTGGGTAGGGAGGAAGGTTTTTTTAACCTTACCTTCCCCTCAGATAAGTGACATGAAGAGCCTGGGTGCATGGATCACGTGCTCACATGACACGCAGCTGCCCCAGGCAGTGCAGAGGTGCAGGGGCTGGGACGCATCACCCCAGCCCCCAGAAATCCCGCAATGCACCGTACAAGTATGAAGTGCATTGTGGGCGTCCCCAGGCACCAGTCGGGGGCCACACACTGACACACAAACAGTTAGACCGGGTTAGCCCTTAACCTCTGCTAACCTTAACCAGTAGTTAGCCTTTAACCTCAGCTAACTGGTGGGCTTCTTTGGCTGCCTTAGCTTGCTCTTGGCTGCTCATGAGAACAGCCTCCTTGTTTTCATCAGTGAAATGTTGGAGGATATGCTACTTACATTTGCTTTTTTAGTTATTTTTCCCCCTAGAAATGACTAGGGGTGTGCATTTTGGAATTTTCTCATTTAGATTTGTATCTGAATCAAAACACCCCTGTTCTGTTTTGTACCCGAATTTTCTGAATCCGAATCACCCCTGTTTTGTTTTGTAGCTGATTTTTCAGAATCTGAATCCGAATCGATTTGGATTTTAAAAAATGATCTCAGATCAAAAAGAGTGGGTGGTGGTGGTAGTGTCCAATGGGTGGAAGCTACTGCCCAAATTTCAAAGGAATTGGGCAAAGGGCTGGTTTTTGTGTGAATGTTTTAAGTTTACGTGTCTTTAAGAATTTTCCCATAGGGAATAATGGGGATTCCAGCAAATGTATCACTTCACATCAAGGGGAAAGGGCTGTCCCTGAGAGGAGTGTTGTGGATGGTAGTGCCCAATGGGGACAAGGAAGCTACCAGAATTATTTCAAAGGAATTGGGCAGAGGACTGATTTTTTTGTGATTTGTTGTTTACATGTCTTTAAGATTTCTCCCATAGGGAATAATGGAGGTTTCATCAGCCCCATAATACCTCTTGGGGGGCACTGGGGTTGCCCAGAGCGAGTGGTTGTGTAGTGCACATAGGGTGCCAACCACCCACATATCCACAAGCCCATGTGGTACTGGCATTTTGTTGTTTCTGAGGTGTTCAGTATAGATTCTCTCGTAGCATATGAGATTTTCAGTGAAAAACAAGAATCCACTCTCATACGCTACCAGAGAATCTACACTCAGAACACCACAGAAAAAGCAGAAAAACAACATCCCATTTGTTAGCAACCCATGGGGGTGGTTGGCACCCTATGTTCACTACACCACTACTCGTTCTGGGCCACCCCAGTGCCTCCCAAGCGGAGTTACAGGGCTGCTGAAATCTCAATTATTCCCTATGAGGAAAAATCTTAAAGATGCGTAAATTTTCACAAATCACAAATAATCAGCCCTTTGCCCAATTCCTTGGGAATCTGGGTGGTGGCAGACTGGCAGGCACCCATTGGGGCATTACCACCCAACCCACTATTCTGCCCCTGAATCCATTCCCAGGCTGACATGCAGTAGCCATAGCAGGCTGGGCTCAGGCTGGCAACAAGGCAGGCATAGGCAATGGCATGGCATCATGGCAACTTGAGGAATGCAATGCTGCAAACTAGTGTTCTCTCTCTCTCTCTCTCTCTCTCTCTCTCCCTCCCCCCTCCCTCTTCAATGTAGAAAGGCAGAATGGCAACTACTAACTTGCTGAATGAACTGAAAATCCCTCCTTGAACTCCCCCCACCCTTGCCCCTTCTTTAACCCTTCCTCTGGCCGATGTGGGGTCACTAAAGAGTGGCAAGAAGCAAAAGAGCCAATGGGGAACAAGGAGGGAATTGTCAGCAGGTCAGCCCATGCTTTAGGTCACCAATCGGAAGGCTGGAAGGGTGGGAAACTCAAAGGGATGTCAAACACAAAATGGAGACTGACTCAGAGACCACAAAATGGAGGTCCGAAACAACAAAACGTTTTGTAAGCGGAAACAGGGACATTTTGTTTTGTATACAAAACTTTTGGATCTGGAAAATGGGTGTTTTGTTTTGTCTACAAAACACCCGAAATTGGCTGTTTTGGGTACAAAACATTTTGTGTCTGAAATATTTTGCACATCCCTAGAAATGAATGACATATGGCAGTGAAGGAAATGCAAACAATTCCTTCAATTTATGTGCTCCTGTTTCTAAAATATATCAGAATAGGCATGGTCTTCTGAAATACCTCTACCTAGCAGTGTTTGCTAAAATCTACTCACAAGAGGCAAAGTTTTCACTATGATGCCATTGCTGTTGCTATACCAACATTTGAAGTGAAACCATTACATCACTTAGGGTGATTTGCACATTATTCAGCCACAAACCTGGATTTCCACTGAGTGTACATTTGACAAGGAACCCAGCTGTTTGATGAGTGTACCTCAAATACACGTGCTTTTCAAAGACTTGTTTGTTGCATTATGTTTCCCATCTTGGTGTACAATGGAAACTCAACCTTTAGGTGTGCTCCAAAAACTTAATGTATGAAGTGGCCCACAGTGTTGCAGTTTTGGTGGATATTAAGTGGGTTATATTGAGAGATTTTTTAAAAATATTAAGTTAAAGTTTGCGATGTTGTGGCACGTATTCTACTGCTCCATAAATATGAATACAATCATACCCAAAGGGTGCTCAGCTACTTAATCAGTAAAACACTTTTATTTTCTATTTTGAGGTTTAAGTTAACAAGGTCACTCTTTTCTCCTACAACTTAATTGTTGTTCTGCAGCCAATAATAGAAATGTTTGATGGCAAGCTGCTTAATGTTACTCATCTCTTGATCTGTCTAAATCCTATCCAATTCCTTATTTATAGTACTCTGAGATTTTGTTATCGTAGGGTGTTTTTACTCACTCTCTGCATCTATGGAGTCTCCTTGCTAAAGTCATAGGGTGCAGGGCTGTTTGGAGACAGTTTTCTTTGTTTTTCCTCCTTCCAGTTCTTTGGGGCTCAAGTTGCTAATGTGAATTAGCAAGAGTTCTGTGGTTAGCAAACAGGCAGGGGTTTAAGGTTACCTCCAAATGGCTCTCAGAGGAGGAGCAGTTCCACATCTCCTCTGTCCAATGAGATGATCTTGGGAGAAAGGTCTCTGTTAGCTGATATTGGTATGTCATTCCAACTTTTAATTTCCTCTCAAAGCCAGTTCTGCTGTGCATTTAAAGGTCAAATCGTTTCTGCCCTTTGGAGAGTTTTCAGGGAATAAAGTAGCATCACCTTACGTCTTTGACAAAATGTATGCTTTAGAACAGGGAGTCCTTCCAAGTCAAGCAAAAATTGGTTTGGGCCTCCCCCAAGTGTAAAACAGTTAAGCTGTCAGTGTTGACTCTTATCAGAGACAGACCAATGGCAAGGAGGAAAAGTGGTGCTCATGTATATGCTATGACTAAGAGTTTCCAAAGCAGAAATGCCAGAGAAGCAAAAGCTGTAAATGTGCATAAAAATGAGGGCTGGAAGGTTAGATTGGCAGACTACTCAATTAAAGCTTCAGTTGCTTGATTAGTGAGGTCCAGTTTTGAATGGCTGGTGCAAAATATAACCAGTGGGGCAGAAAGAAAATAAGGATTGCCCTATTGGTTCAGATCATAGCCCAAATATCTAGTCTACCATTTCATTTTCAAAGATGGAAATGGATCTCTGGAAAAAGGATCAGCTGGATGCACATACGAGCAGGGTATGATAGTGATGGCCAACCCATGTTATCGATCTGAAGCATCTGGTATTCAGAGATATGTTGCCTTTGTCTATTATATATCATAGATAAGAGCCACTAATGTATCTTCCCTTAATTTGTCCAAGCTTTTTTTTTTAAAGATGCCTATGGTTCAGAAGCACATTTCTTTCAAATGTTTTCTTCTGATTTGTTATTGTAATGAGGAATGAAAAGCTTAAAGTTTTCTTTCTTTCTTACAACATAACTTTAGTTCCTTAAAGTTTATCTTATTTGCTACTTGCTGTGTGTCTACACCTGTCCTCAAAAAGAACCTTGCCTGACCAAAGGTGATTCAAGCAGTAATCTGTTGCAATGATCGCATTTATTCCCTGATTAGCCAGTAGGTGGCTGCAGAGGATAGTATACGGCCCATTTCCTGACCTTGCCCCAGGGTTTCTTCAACATCTCTTGGAGGCTGAGCTACAAAGCCACCTTTATTGGCAGAGTCTCTTCTTGCTCCTCTTGCTTGCAGGGAAGCCCCAATGCTAAACTCTAGTTTACTTCCTCTCTTCTGCTTGCGTGGGGCCACTTTTTGGCCCTTCCTAGTTTCATTCCCCTCTCTTTTCTGGCAGGTGATTGAATCTTCACCTTCTTGTCACCTGAGCTCTTATTAGAGTTGATGCCCAGTCCCAACGTTCCTTGCATGTCTCCTGACCTCACCATTGTAGCCAGCCATACCAAGGCTTCATATGTGATGAGATTCCATATGATCTAATTTGGGCGCTAGCTAAATACCCAGGAGTAGGTCCCATTAGTGGGTATATCTTGGAGGGGCCCAATGGGCTACCGGTGGGAAGAGAGATGAAAAACATCCTAGTTGAAAATAACATGCAAAGAATTTGGGGTCCTGGTATTCTCATTACATTTGTAAATCAACCTTCCACTAAAGTACTCAGGGTGACATACAAAGCCATCACCCCATTTTATCCTCACAACAACTGTGTGAGGTTGGTTACACAGAGAGAAGAGTGACTGACCCAAGATCAATGAGCATCATAGCTCATAGATAGATAGATAGATAGATAGATAGAGCATCATAGAGAGCCAGCGTGGTGTAGTGGTTAGAGTGCTGGACTAGGACCGGGGAGACCCGAGTTCAAATCCCCATTCAGCCATGAAACTAGCTGGGTGACTCTGGGCCAGTCACTTCTCTCTCAGCCTAGCCTACTTCACAGGGTTGTTGTGAAAGAGAAACTCAAGTATGTAGTACTCTGGGCTCCTTGGAGGAAGAGTGGGATATAAATGTAAAATAATAATAATAATAATAATAACAACAAACAATAATAATAGCTGAAAAGGAATGCAGCAAAGTCATTCATATATATACAAATGTATTTTCATGAAACCAATTGACAAAGTTGTTAAAATGAAAATAATCAATCAAGTAAACATTTGATAAGTTGATCGCTCCAATATAGAAAGACATGTTTGCTCTCACTACAGCATTTCCTACAAGAAAAAAAATATTGTGGGGTGAGGGAGGGGAGGGGGATAGGGCCGGTTGTCATTCTGTCTCCTCACCAAATCAGGAGATAAAGAATCTAATTAGAAGGCTGGTGAGAAAGCTGATCGGGCCGCTTTCAGCCATGCCTTACTCATGTCGCATCTGGTTTACTGCTGTGCACTCCTGTGCCTCTTTGGGCATTCCCCCCACTTTTTACTTAGGATTTTGGCCATTAGTTGACCTCTGGCTGCCATTTAGATTGGTTCTGTTGCTGTCGCTCTTTGATTTATATTGTTATGATGTTTCTATGATTTTTCTAAAGTTGGTTGTTCACTGCCCTGGGATGAAAGACAGTATACAAATTTAAAAATGAATGAATGAATGAATGAATAAAATAGGTTGGAGAGAAATTTGCATATCCAATTGTAATAGTCAGTGCCATCTAAGGAGCATCCACTTTGTATTTGAATACGTTGACTTTGAAAGGACCTTTAAATGTTTGTACCATTCTACATGTGGTGCCGTGCCCAATCATGTTTAGTTTTGTCACCAAGTTGTGAGGGGACCAGTGTTCCCTCTAACAGGGAGTCCCAGATGTTGTTGACTACAATGCCCATAATTTCCAAGCAAAAGTCATTGCAGCTGGGGATTCTGGGAGTTGTAGTCAACAACATCTGGAAATCCCTGTTAGAGGAAACACTGGAAGGGACTGCAAATTAAAATGGAAGACTAGGGTGGGCAGGAGTAGCCTTTCCTTAACTCTTTCCCTTTGTTCCATTCTTCCACTCAAACTCACCCCTCCACAGCTGCTTTTTGTCCTGCCCTGTAGGACACCTACCTTTTGCCTTGTAGGACACAGGGCAGGTTGGGGAAGATTGATTTTGGGCTGGTTTAGATTTTATTTTATTTATTTATTTTATTTATTTTATTTGAAATGATACTTCCACAGCCCACAGGCTTAAAAGGTGGGTGCACATTTTGCAGATGTCCTGATGCCCTCCTGGCACACTGTTTTTTCACTTGTTCCTCCTAACAGCTGCAATACACACAATCCAAATACTAACTTAAACTGCCATTCAGTTGATCTGCCTGCCCCATGCAATAAAGACACATGTCAGGAGGGCATGTCTTTGAAAGACATGGGCAACAACGACTGCAAGGTCCTCATTTGGAGGTTAAGTGTTACCTATGCAATCTTAAATATAGTTGACAAAAATACATTCACAAATATAAACCAAGTATAGAGTTGATACACATTAATATTTATTGCTTGAGGATTGCAGTATTACAGTATCATACTCTGGTGGCTGTAGCAGGTGTCTACCTTATGTTTCTTTTTAGATTATGAGCCCATTTGGGACAGCAGACCATCTTCATTTATTTATTATTTTTCTATATAAACTGCTTTAAGAACTGTTGAAAAGCAATATCTCAATATTCGTTGTCATCGTGGGAGTATTAGTATGGCCTTGCATGTGTGAATGTGCCATCAGAAATATGACCCGCATTCAGAACCTTTCTTTCTTTTCAGATAACATCACATTTGGTAACTGACATGCTGTGCAGATGACCACCTCAGTAATGCTCCGCTCTGGGGCTGCTGCAGACTCCAAAGCAGCCCCAACGCTGTTCAGAAACAGTGGTTGTGCAAGCAGCACTACAGTAGTTTCCCCCATTGTGGCAAATTGGAAAAACTGCAGTAGTGCTGCTTGCACTATTACTGCTGCTGAATAGCATAGGGGCTACTTTGGAGTCCTCAGCAGCCCCAGAGCAGAGCTCTACAGAGGCAGTAGGCTGCACAGCATGTCAGCCAATGTTTTTAATGGGGTCAGTTCACAAATTTAGCTGCCAGCCATCAGATTTACCCAGAATCAAGAGTTAAAAATCAAGTGATATACAATCATGTATGAATCGGACCACTGTGTAATTCAAACAGGATTAAAACATTGTGCTTCATCAAGGTATTTATCACATAGGGGGTTCTCCCACTCCTTTACATCCCAGTTTGCCCCAGAACTGACTACAGTGGGTCAGAGAGCCATTCAGACAAGCTTTTCAGGGACATGGGAACATGGCAGCATATCGATGTGAATAGAAAGACCTTGCATTTGCAGAGCAGAATATCTATCTGGAGCTAGCAATTGTACGTACTTTGTGTCATAAAGAATCAAGCCCATTGGGAAATATTTTCATCTGGAATAAGGTGTTTCACTTTGCCAAAACATGTAATACTGTTTTGTGTCTCTCCAATGGAGAAGAAAATATTTGCAATCAGAAGGAAACAGTTTTGAAAAACACCTTTTGTTTTTTGGTTGTCACTTCTCATGCTTCTCTGAATAATGTAGCAGAATAATATTGGGAGGAAAACCTTGCAATCAAAATAGAACTCAAAACACAAAGGTAAGAGGTATCAAAGAATACGTTAGAAGCTACATTGGATGTAGCTTAAGAAAAAAAATTGTGAAGAAAAAAGTTATTGTCAAAAAAATACTGCAAAGATCAGAAAGTTAGGTGTAAAATGATTCTGAGTGGGTTCTTTGGTCATTCATTTTGGATGAAAGAATCCACTCAGAACACCTCAAAAATAGAAAATAAGAACAGAACCCAGTACCCCATGGGCTTGTGGTTTGATGGGTGGTTGGCACGCCATGTGCACCACACTGAAAACCACTTTGGGCCACCCTGGTGCCACCCATGCAGAGTTATGGGGCAGCTGAAATCCCCATTATTCCCTATGGAAAAAAATTAAAATGTGCAGACTGCAAAAATTTGTTAAAAAACCACCCGTTTGGCCAATTTCTTTGGAATGTGGATGGTAGTCACTACCCATTGGGCACTATGACCCAACCCACTGTGGCACTCCTAGGAGGCACCTACAGGCAGAAATGGGCACTTGTATCCCCATTGTCCCCTATGCGTGGTGCAGCATACATCAATAACTAACACTTATATACCACTTTTCAACAAAGGTTTCCAAAGATTACACACCGCATTCACTATGTCTCACCCTCCCCCACAACAGAAATGCAATGATCTACACAACAGTGCAAAACAGTGAAATGCACTCCCCATGCGCCCCCCCCACACACACAAATGCAAGATAGCAGCAGCAGACAGCTACCAGCAAGCGTGATAGTCTAGACTACTAGGACCAACATCAAATGCCACCCCGCCCCCCGTAAGCATTTCATCAACAAAAACATACCACCACCACTAAGCATACGCAAAGCTGAGGCCTGTGTGTGCTGCTTTGGAACCTGGCCGTAAGCAGATTAAGTTCAGATCCCTGGATGCAAAAACAGGACTGGCAGTGGCACAGCAAGGTTTCTCACACACCCTCACCCCCACCAAATGATGAGACAATAATGGCACACTTTTCAACCAAAAAATTCTGCAATGGAATGGAACCTGTGGCAACAACAGAACCTATTGTAATGCAAACAATCTAGTTTGAATAAAAGGATGGTGCTTCTTGAACACAAGTCACAATATGACCCAATCTTCATTGCAGAGATGTCACACACAGAAAATCTGTGCCCATCCATGAGGTTACAAAAAAAGCAGGTACAGGCACAACAAACCAAGGCACTTGAATTAAGTACATACACATACTGCTAGTGATTATTTGTGATGGACTAAAAATAACATATATCTGAGTGTGCTGTGCAAAAGGGTTAGGGTTAGGGTATGGGTTATGTTTTGCCATGGCCGCAGAATGCTATGTTGTCTGTGTGACAGACAGGCTGACACATGTGAGGGCATCAGCAGCAACCACATCCGTGACTGCAGCTGGGGGGCGTGTAGGGGGGAGGTGTGTGTGTGTGTGTGTGTGTGTGTACTGCTCCAGTCACAGTCCTTCCAAGGGGGGAAAAACAACAAAGCAAAGTCTCATACAGGCATTAAAGAAACAAGTGCAGAGCCATATTACAAATCCAAAGAAATCAAATCATCATCAATCATATATCATATTCATCATTCATATCAGCATCAATGAAATCAATTCATATCAGCATGCAAGTACTTCTCAGCAAAAACAAAAACAAAATACCCTCCTGTCTGCCTGCTCCACCACACCACAGCCTCTGTTTGATGGGTGGTGCTGTTTGGCATTGATGGCACCAGTACACCACACATTTGAAAATCCCTCCATATGCCCCCCTCACCCCTGTCCCTTCCCCCCAGCCAATGCTGGCACAGTTACCCTTAGGAAGATCTGAATGGAAACAAGCCAATTTGGAACCAAGGAAGATTCACCAGCCAGTCATTCACACTTGTAAGTCACCAATCTGAAGCTTGGAGGGTGGGATTTTCAAAACTTTTTGCAGGGAAATAAAATGGAGAGCAAGAGGGATCACCACAAAATGGAGGTCTGAATCTCTGAATTTGGCGGGGTCTGAATCTGGGCAAATTGTTTTGGACCCAAATCTGGGCAATTGAGCACAGGGGTGGTTTTCTCTCTCTACAAATCTCCAGAAGGACTTCTGAAGTCATCTTTCCAACAAATTTTCTTTCCCTGTTCTGGAGTTTGTGATGCCAGTTTATCTGATCTTGGTTATAGGATACCATCATGGTTGGACACCATCATGGTTGGATAACTGGACATTTGCTAAGAAATCCATGCACATGCGGTTTGGTACTGCAATATACTTTTTCTTTCTCTCCCCCGCCCCCGTACGGATTTATTTATTGTTTAGTGATGGAGTGCCAAAATTAAATTTGAGGTTTCTTCTCCATCTTGGTAAAGTTCCTTGAAATCTACTTCACAGGTAAATGAAACTTTACTTTAAAAAACAAACAAACCATGTTGATGTGCTCATGTGTATGATCACATTTTCAAAGGACAAAATATTTCACAGTTTTATTTTGACCGTGAATAATTAGGCATAGCTTCACTGGAAGGGGAAAAAATTCTGAGAGAGAGAGAGAGTTGTGGCAATACCACACTACATATCTGCCAGTTCTGAAATGAGCTGGAGAAAATCTCTATGAACATTGTGCATAGGCAAGTAACTGACTTGAATGTGAAACCTGTCCATTTTAGGAGACAGATCATAGAGCCAGCATGGTATAGTGGTTAGAGTGCTGGAATAGGACTGGGGAGACCCAGGTTCAAATCCCCATTCAGCCATGATACTTGCTGGGTGACTCTGGGCCAGTCACTTCTGTCTCAGCCTAACCTACTTCACAGGGTTGTTGTGAGGAGAAACCAAAGTATGTAGTACACTGTTCTGGGCTCCTTGGAGGAAGTGCGAGATATAAAATGTAATAATAATAATAATAATAATAATAATAATAATACCTGTCTGTGTAAATAATAATAATCCCCCAGTGAGGCACTACCTTGGTGTGGTTGTGGGGCTTGTGTGCTCTGAGGAAGGTGAGAGTTATGCCAGAGGTCCAACCATACTGGACAGGTCTCACCAGAGGAGCCAGACAAAGAGTGCCTCTCCCATCAACAATATGGTGAGACGTAACTTTAATAAATCTATACTGGATCGGTCGTTGCCCGGGTCAACAAGGACCGCGCCAGGTGCTGGAGTCCCTGGACATCTGGTGGCAAGTGGGCAACAGGACTCAGGATCTTCAGTTGAGCAACCAGGGCTGGAGACTGCAAAGTTACTGGAAGAAACCTCGCTTAACCAAAAAATATATACGGAAAACGCCAACAAGGAAATAATGATCTGCTATTACAAGTCTAGTCCATCTAGAAGAGGTTATTTTAAAAGAATGTACCAAATTTGGAAAGAGAAGTATCCAGATACAGAAATAACAGAACAAAGGGTAGCAGACCAGAGAAGATTCAAAATAAGAAATAAAGTATTCACAGAAGTTGAGCTGGAAGAACTGCAAAGAGCAACACAGGTTCAAGATATGGAAGAAGAATTACCACAAACTGAAGCAGTTGCTCAGGCGCAGGTGGAGGAGGTGTTGGGAATAGAGGATGCCACTGTTGCTGAACTGTTTCAAAATCAAAACCAGGCAACCTCCCCTTTGCCTTCACCTCAAAAACCCGAATGCCGTTTAACAGAAAATCAACAAGAACTAAAGCAAAAAATAATTGACAAATGAACCAAACAACAACCAGGGTTCAACTTCAAGCTCTAAAAACAGTTGCCAAAAAACAACTTGCTCAGGCATTAAAAGATGTCAGAGCTGCACTTGCAGAAATAACAACCAATAATTTGCAAGAAACAAACCAACTAATGTACAGTGCAGCAACAATAACAACACAAGAGCTTGGATAGAATATCAGTGGACCTGTAAAAAAAGAAAGGAGTACATCACCTAAATGGAAGATTAGATTAGAAAATAAAATCGTCAGGCTTAGATCAGATGCTAGTAAATTGAAAGATATGAAAGACAAGAAGCTGAAGAATGAAAACACCAAACAGTATCTGATCCAAAAATACCACCTAGATTCAAGGAAAATTAGAGAAGTCCTGGAAATAATAAAGCAGCAAATAACAGCAGTGTCAAAGAAGATTAGCAGATACAAAGCCAGAATTACACAACACAGGCGGAATCTCCAATTCCAGCCGAATCAAAGACGTTTCTACCAAAGCATAGAAGGAGAAACTGCAAGAAACCTTGAAACACCAAATAAAGAAGAAACAGTGCAATTCTGGGGGAAATTATGGGACAATCCAATAGATTATAATTAAAAAGCAGGCTGGATGAAAGAGGTCAAAAAATGTAACCAACAAATGCAAGATCTAATAATAACACCAGAATTCATAAGTGAAAGAGCAAAGAAAATTAAAATTGGACTGCTCCAGGTGACGATGAACTGCATGGCTTTTGGCTTAAACACCTAACAAGCCTTCATAAACAACTATCAAAACAGTTCAATCACATTTTGCAAGCAGATGATATTGAACAATGGCTAACAACTGGGAAAACTCATCTCATCATGAAAGACCCAGCAAAAGGTGCACTTCCAAGTAATTATAGACCGATAACCTGCCTGCCAACCATGTTCTAATTATTAACGGGAATAATAGCAGATGAAGTAATGCAACACTTATTAACTAACAAAGAGCTTCCAGTTAAATAGAAAGGAAATTGTCCGAACACCAGAGGCACAAAAGACCAGCTGCTGATTGACAAAATGATTTTAGAAAATTGCAAGAGAAGAAAAACAAATCTAAGTGTTGCATGGATTGACTACAAAAAAGCTTTCGATTCATTGCCTCACACATGGATACTAAAATGTTTAGAAACAACTGGTGTCAACAAAAACATTCAGATATTTATTAAAAAAGCAATGAGCATTTTGAGTACACAGTTAACAATCAATGGTAAGACACTTGGATAGATTAGCATTAGAAGAGGCATTTTCCAAAGGGACTCACTATCCCCTCTGTTGTTTGTAATCGCCATGACTCCACTTTCACAAATGCTTAACAAAACAGGCCTTGGATAACAAACATCTAAAACATCAAGTAAAATAAACCATCTGCTGAACATTGACGATCTGAAGTTGTATGGAAAGTCTCAGTCAGAAAATGAATCACTGCTAAACACTGTCCGTATATTCAGTAGCGATATAGCAATGGAGTTTGGACTGGACAAGTGTGCTGCATTAATAATGAACAGAGGAAATATAAGAAAAACAGAAGGAATAGAACTGCCCAATGGAAGCAAGATCAAGAACCTGGAAGAGAAAGAACCTTACAAATACTTGGGCATTCTCCAGGCTGATAACATCGCACACACTGAAGTTAAAAGAAAAATTGGAAGTGAATACATCAGGAGAGTTAGAAAAATCCTCAAGTCCAAACTCAATGGCGGGAACACCATACAAGCCATAAACACCTGGGCTATACCTGTTATCAGATACACTGCAGGAATAATAGACTGGACCCAGGCAGAGCTAGAGACGCTAGATCGTTAGACCAGGAAAATCATGACCATCAATCATGCTCTGCACCCCCGCAGTGATGTTGATAGGCTATACCTCCCTTGCAGCTCAGGTGGAAGAGGAATGCTGCAAGTCCATCAAACAGTAGAGGAGGGAAAAAGAGACCTTTAAGAACACAGGTGAAACTCGGAAAATTAGAATATCGTGCAAAAGTCCATTAATTTCAGTAATGCAAATTAAAAGGTGAAACTGATATATGAGACAGACGCATTACATGCAAAGCGAGATAAGTCAAGCCTTAATTTGTTATACTTGTGGTGATCATGGCGTACAGCTCATGAAAACCCCAAATCCACAATCTCAGAAAATTAGAATATTACATGGAACCAAGAAGACAAGGATTGAAGAATAGAACAATATCGGACCTCTGAAAAGTATACAGTGTACTGTGCTTGACTGGCCAGCAAACTCACCTGACCTGACCCCATAGATAATCTATGGGGCATTGCCGAGAGAAGGATGAGAGACCCGAGACCAAACAATGCAGAATTGCTGAAGGCCGCTAATGAAGCATCCTGGTCTTCCATAATACCTCATCAGTGCCACAGGCTGATAGCATCCATGCCACGCCGCATTGAGGCAGTAATTGCTGCAAAAGGGGCCCAAACCAAGTACTGAATACATATGCATGCTTATACTTTTCAGAGGTCCGATATTGTTCTATTCTTCAATCCTTGTCTTCTTGGTTCCATGTAATATTCTAATTTTCTGAGATTGTGGATTTGGGGTTCTCATGAGCTGTATGCCATGATCATCACAATTATAACAAATTAAGGCTTGTCTTATCTCGCTTTGCATGTAATGCGTCTGTCTCATATATCAGTTTCACCTTTTAATTTGCATTACTGAAATTAATGGACTTTTACACAATATTCTAATTTTCCGAGTTTCACCTGTATATCAAGGACAGTGAAGAAGATGCACTTAAAATGATCAATAACAAGAAACTATTCAACACCAATGAAACAAAGCAGGCCCACAAGAAAGAAGAAGTCAAGAACCGAGCTGAAAAATGGAAAAATAAGCCACTGCATGGTCAATACTTGCACAATATAACTGGAAAATAAGCCACTGCATAGTCAATACTTGCACAATATAACTGGAAAATCAAACAGCACCAAGACCTGGCAATGGCTTAAGAATGGCAACCTGAAGAAAGAAACAGAGGGTTTAATACTGGCTGCACAAGAACAGGCACTAAGAACAAATGCAATAAGATCAAAAGTTGAAAAGTCAACAAACAGCAAGTGCCGCCTTTGTAAAGAATCAGATGAAACCGTGGACGACCTAATCAGCTGTTGTAAAAAGATTGCACAGACTGACTACAAACAAAGGCATGACAAGGTAGCAGGGATGATACACTGGAATATCTGCAAAAAATACAAGCTACCTGAAGCCAAAAATTGGTGGGACCATAAAATTGAAAAAGTGGTAGAAAATGAAGATGCAAAAATATTATGGGACTTCTGACTACAAACAGACAAACATCTGCCACACAATACGCCAGATATTACTGTAGTCGAGAAGAAAGAAAAACAAGTTATAATAATCGACATAGCAATACCAGGGGATAGCAGAATAGGAGAAAAAGAAATATAAAAAATCACAAACTACAAAGATCTACAAATCAAAGATCTACAAATTAAAATTGAAAAGCTATGGCAGAAAAAGACCCAAATAATCCCAGTGGTAACTGGCGCCCTGGGTGCATTTCCAAAAGACCTTGTGAGCACCTCAACACCATAGGGGCCACAGAAATCACCACCAGCCAATTACAAAAAGCAACTTTACTGGGAACAGCCTATATTCTGTGATGATCTCTATAACAACAGCAACAACACTGACAATAAAATTCTGGCATCCCAGGTCCTTGGGAAGGACTCGATGTCTGGATAAAACAAACCAGTCAATAACACCTGTCTTACTGTGTAAATAAATAAATAAATAAATAAGGTCAAGGCATGGACTTGTGGTAATTTAGGCATGTGCTTGCCCAATGATATCATGTATTCTCTGTGTTGATGAGTGGTTTATGTTGGGACAAGACGTGCTTTTGGAGCCCTTGGTATGTGCAGTTCACACTGGGACAGCCTGTGAAGTGACTCTAAACCACAGCTGCACAACTTTGGCCCTTTTGCAGATGTTGGACAACAACTCCCATCATCCCTGACTATTGGCCAGTGTGGCTGCGGATGATGGATGCTACAGTCCAGAAACAGCTCACTGAAGGGCCGAAGTTGTGCAGTCCTGCTCTAAACTGATATGATTTCAATGACAAAACATTCATTTATAAACATATTTTGCCTTATAGGACTACTTTGTATCACCATCAGTTTTCTGCATAACTCTCTGACCTTAAAATAGACATTTAGGGAAATGCTCAAAATTCAATGCATTTTTATGGCTATTTCTATATACTCAGAGAGTGCAGAGGAAAAGTAGAATTATGTGCTGACTCCATTCCAATCAAGTGCATTAGCCCACATCTTAGGAGTACAAAGCATAAGCCAAAGTAATCATTGACTTTGCTTGGATGTTCAAATAAAACATTGGCTTTAGTCTACAGACTTACTACTTTTTTTCCCTGTAGAAGGAGGAAAATGTAGAGCACATTGATACTTGAGGTGAAGGTGGGTGTGTTTAACTCTTTTGACCTTGAGTTCTTTTAAAGAATATATGTTGTATGGGAAAGTGATTTAAAAATAGAGTGAAACAGTCCTCTAATTTTCAAGTGCCTGAAATTATGTCCCCCCCCCCAGTCCCCATGGTAAACTTAATTATATTATTGCTAACTTTAATTTATACTCATTCCTTGCCAAGTGCAATCTCTGGACAGTTCACAAACAACAGGATCAATACAATATCAAATAAAACAATCCAATAACTAACGTTGATATCAATGAAAACTGCCATAAAGCATAAAAAACTGATCATTAAACCAAAGAGCAAGAGCCCTAGTAACACGTGATATTCAACACTTGGACAATCTGTGTAGAGTGTTTGCACGACCCTGTACCCAGGTTCACTTTTAAAATGAATGCAGATACAGCCATTGAAACAAAAACATGTATGTGTGTGCAGACAGGTACAACATAATATCCTAATAGGATCACTCCCCAATGGTCCTTTAAGAGCAAGCAAGGTCTTTGCCAGCCATCTGAAAGATACCCAGCCTCTTTGGAGAGGGTGCTGTATAATTGTGCCACCTCTGAAAAGGCCTTCTTATCACCTTACTTTTTGTACCTCAGCTGGACTGTGTGTTTCTGGAGCAAGGCATCCCCTGATGACCACAGATATTGAGAGAGCTCTCATGGGAAAAAATGGGAGAAAACCCTTTATAGCAAAATTATTAAGCTAGAATGTGTGTTTCATAACGTATACACATGTGATATGTGTGTATCACGAACTTAGCAGTCTGTATTTTGTTGTATTAGAAAAAAGAAAAGGGGATAAAAAAGGAAATATGTTAGAACTCATACACTACATTAGACTGGGACTAGATTTCATGGCATTGTTGGTTGCCATGTTTCCTCCTCTTCTCCCCTCCCTCTTTCCCAGTAATGTGATATCATCATGCTGCAAGGTGATATCACAAATGCAGCCCCACAAATGGCAGCCAATGAAGTTGTGGCAGGTTGCTAAGTATTGACATCACAACAAGTAACCTGTAATATTAGACCTTGTGGGGAGGCAGGAGGAGAAAACATAGGGCTGCTATTTTCAACACCAACCATGCAAGTGCCTGGGCAGTCTCTCTTCATGACAGAGCCCCTGGTGGCGCAGTGGTAAAACTGCTGCCCTGTAACCAGAAGGTTACAAGTTCGATTCTGACCAGGGGCTCAAGGTTGACTCAGCCTTCCATCCTTCCGAGGTCGGTAAAATGAGTACCCAGAATGTTGGGGGCAATATGCTAAAATCATTGTAAACCGCTTAGAGAGCTCCGGCTATAGAGCGGTATATAAATGTAAGTGCTATTGCTATTGCTATTGCTATTGCTAAATGAACATTCACAACCAGATATTAAGTGTTGCAAAATTACAGGTTTGGGGCTGAAACTCAGATCATTGTTTTGACCTTGCCCAACTTGCAGCATCTCTTATGCAAAGATATAGTCAATGTAGGAATTAGTCAAAAATTGTGATTGTACCTCACTAGTCAACTTGGAGGGATCTCTAGCAGTTCCCCTTCCCCCCGCTGGCCTCCCCCAGTCTCAAAGTGGCCCCATTCGGGCCATTATTGGCTCATTCTGGGCCTCTCTGTGCTGACGATGGCTATTTTGGAGGCCCCTGTGCATGCATACTGGCCTACTGCATGACCCCTGTGTGACGCATGGCTATCTGTGAGACCTTCTTTTCCTACAATGGCTTGGCCTAGATAGCCACTCTGCTGCCCCTCAAGTGGAGCCCTCAAAGGGACTTCTGAAATCCCCATTATTCCCTATGGGGGGAAAAGCTTAAAGACGCAAAATTCAGAAATTCTTTTAAAAATCACCCCTTTGCCCAATTCCTTTGAAATCTGAGTGGCAGTTTCCTTGCACCCATTGGGCACTACCACCCACCACAACCCACTTTGGGCCACCCTGGGGCCCCCCATGTGGAGCTATAAGGCTGTTGAAATCCCCATTATTCCCTGTGGGGGAAAGCTTAAAGATGAGCCAACTTCAAAAATTCTTTAAATATCACCCCTTTGCCCAATTTCTTTGAAATTTGGGTGGTAGCTTCCACCCATTGGGCACTACCAACCTTCCCACTCTTTTGCCTCCAGAGCCCCTTATTTTGCCCCAAATAAATTTGGATTCAGAAAATTTGGGTACAAATCGAATCAGCGTGATTCAGGGTGGGGGGCAGATTTGGACCCCAAACAAATCAGGGGTGATTTGATTTGGGTACAAATTGAAACAAAAAAATCAATTCCTGCACATCCCTAATATGGATCTTATAAAATGTAACCTGGAATGGTGGGCCCCAGTCCTGACCTCGTTATTTCCCCATATTGACTCTTGGGACCTCTTTTCTAGGGACTGGGGGCTGGTGATCATCTTCTCCATATTAAAAAAGGGACAAAGGGATGGCCCTGCCAATTATAGGCCCATTAGCCTGCTCAACACCATCAGCAAGCTGTATGCCAGACACTTACATGGGTAATTCAAGGACTGGTTAGAGCAAGAAGAGATGCTGGCAGACTAACAAGCTGACTTTAGGGAAGGCAGATCTACAATTGACCAGTGTATGGTGCTCCAACATCTCATTGAAAAGTATTCTTCTAACAACTCTACCTCCCTTTATGCTGCATTCACAGACATCAAGGCCTCATTTCATTCTGTCTCCCAAGTTAAGCTATGGGGAAAGCTTGAATCCATCACAATCGATCGACGTCTGCTTTATCCGATCCATGCCCTCCACACAGTCACAACACTCAGGGTGAGATGTAGCCCCCAAGGACACCTGACACATCCTGTATCAACCCAGAAGAGAGTTAAACAGGGCTGTATCCTGGCCCCCGCTTCTGTTCAACCTTTGCATCACTGCCATGGTGGTCTGCCTTAACATCCCAGACTTCCACCCTCCCAAGTTGGCCAGAAGAACTATCATCATCCTACTCTATGCAGATGCTGCTGCAATCCTTTTAAGGACCCATATAGGCCTCAGAAGGGCCAGAAGGGCACTGGTGACATTTTCTCAGTACTGCAAGAGTGAACAACTTGAAATAAACTACCAAAAAACTAAGGTCATGGCCTTCACCAGAAGACCTATGATCTGTCACTGGAATATTGATGGACACAGAATTGAGCAGGTCTCCTGCTTTACATACCTGGGGGTGACTCTGGCTCAAGAAAGACCCACTGTGACATGTTGCCCTAGAAGCAAAGAGGAGCTCCACTACCATCTTGAGGCTACTTCAGACTAGAGGTGGCCATTATGTACCTGCAGCACTCAAACTATATGAAGCCAAGCCACTGGCACAATTACTCTATGACACCCACCCAGGATCCCCCTCCAATCTTGTCGCACTGGAATGTGTCCAATCTAAATTCCTACGAGCGGCACTAAAACTGCCTTGCTGTGTCTCCACTGCTACTCTGTGTTTGGAAACTGGTACGATAAATGTTAAGGCCAAAGTTTGGATGACTGTTCTCAACCACTGGTTCAAACTAGCCCTTTGCCCATGGGGCCTGGCGCCAGTAACCCTGCAGGACAATTTCCAATCCTCTTGGAAATGGGCAGTCTACAACAAAGTGTAGAGAGGAGAGGAGAGGAGAGCTGGTCTTGTGGAAGCAAGCATGACTTGTCCCCATAGCTAAGCAGGGTCTGCCCTGGTTGCATCTGAATGAGAGACTTGATGTGTGAGCACTGCAAGATATTCCCCTCAGGGGATGAAGCCGCTCTGGGAAGAGCAGAAGGTTTCAAGTTCCCTCCCTGGCTTCTCCAAGATAGGGCTGAGAGAGATTCCTGCCTGCAACCTTGGAGAAGCCACTGCCAGTTTGTGAAGACAATACTGAGCTAGATAGACCAATGGTCTGACTCAGTATATGGCAGTTTCCTATGTTCCTAAGTGGCACTTCTGGGCTTCTCCCTGTACCTCCCACTTGCTATGGGCTGTGACAAGGTGAAAGTGGCCATCAAACAGAGGATCCTGGACACAGAATGCCAGGCAAATCTAAGTAGCGCACCTGGCTTTCTGGCCTTGGATATTTATTTTATTTTATTTTATTTTATTTTTATTTTTATTTTTATTTTGTTAGTTTATATACTGCCCTTCCAAAAATGTCTCAAGGCAGTTTACACCAAAATAAAAATAATTAAAATCAATTAACCATTAAAACCAAAACTATAAAAACAACATAAAACTAATTAACAGTTAAAACATTTAAGCGGTGAAAAAAACCTGTAGAACCAGGCCGAACATTTAAAACAATAGTCTTAGATTCACTGTCTGCCCCGCTACACATTTGACACATTTGGAAATATCAAGCCACAGAAAGGCGTTCACCCTTGCCCGTTGTGATGCTCTCCCTTCTGCTGTTCTGGAAGGCAAATACAGGAAGCTCACATTCACGGAAAGGCTTTGCCCCTGTGATTCTGGGGAGGTGGAAACCATTGAACATGTATTCCTCTCTTGCTCCTTTTAGAAAAACAGCTGAGACGAGCTCATACTCCCCCTACTTCTCAGATACCCTGGTCGACCTAGTCAAGACTGCAGTGCTCTCAGATGAGGAGCGGATGAAGTTCGCATACAACACTGCCAGGTTCAGCATGGCAGAGTGCAAGATCCTCCAGAACCTGACTGCCAGCCCATAACCCGTGTAGCAGATTTTACTACTGATTATCTTACATGTTCACTCTATTTTAGTTAGGTTTTTTTACTTCACATTTTAGCTAGTTTGCCTTATATTTTATATTATATTTTAAATATTTTATACTTTTTAGATGTTTTTACTTCTATAGATAGTTGTATGTAAATAAGAATACCTATATATGCACCCTAGCTTTACAGTATCTCTATTTTATTTTTATTAGTCTCCCCACAATTTTTAGAGTTGTTTTTTTATAAATTATAACTTCATAGTCTATAGCATATTAATTTTTAGTAATTTAGTTATAACTATTTCATGATTATTCAAATTATAATAATTTTAATACTCTCTCTTTCTAGAGAGTAGAGCTAGTGACGTATGTGGCACGCGCGCCAGCGACAAAAACGAGCGTGCACGCTGCGAAGGGAGCATGTGCGCCACTAGCTCTACTCTCTTTAAGCCTTAAGGAACAACGACGGGGGCAGGGGCAGCAGGGAGGAACTCTGCCGCCCCAAGAAGATTTTTAAAAGGACCAGCGCCGGAGGGGGAAGAGCGGCGGGGGGGGGGAAGTACTACCCCCCCACTTAAAGTAACAGTCCCCCCGTGCCGGACCGGGGGAATTCCAGACCGTGCACACCCCTAGAGCACTGCATGCGAATAATACTCATTGTTCCTTAAGATTTGCTGACGTTTCTGTACAATGTCATTTCCAAAACAGGAAAGTTATTGTGCTTCCATACCTGATGCAAATGTGTTATTTTAGGTTACCGTTTGACCTATATTGTTTTAATCTGGCAGGGAGTGTTCTTCAGAGATTGAAGGGGGCAAAAAAAGCATCTCTGGAATTTCATTATTGTCATAGAATTAGAAGTACAAATTGTCCCAGTAAAAATGCTTGGTTTACATGGGCCCCCTTACTGTTTAATGCCAAATCCAGCCACTGATGCATATGGAGGACAGCAGTGTGGTGATGATGACGACACACTCAAGTAAGATGACAAAAGACAGAGGAGCCTCATCAGTGATCTAGTCCCAGTCTCTCTAGTAAGAAAGTGCTAGAATGGCAACTTGCATCTTAAAAGAAGAAGGGTGGGTGCAGACGAATGTAGGGGTGAACTGAACTGAAACAATCATGAACTGTTTGGTGCTGAAGCGATTGACCTCAAAGCAGGCTGGTTTGGCAGACCAAACTGGGGGGCGCTTCAGTCTGCAATTGAACTGAACCAAGCCCGGTTCAGGCAGACCAATTTGATGCCAAATGGGAGGCTGGGGGGTGGCAAGTGAGGTGTAAAAGGACTTTTACCTCCCTGGTGTAGCTGCAAGTGTGGCCGCTCACCACTGCTCCCCCCCCCTCCGTACAGCCCATAGCCCAAACACACAGAATCCTGGCTCTCTTAGCAAGCAGTCCATGTGGCAGTAGCTCAGTTCTGACCTCAGCGGATGTGTGGAGGCCAGAACTGAGGTGCTGCCACATGGGAAGCTTGCTAAAAGAGGCGGGATTGCACACATTTGGGCTATGGGCTGAGGCGGGGTGGGGGAGAGTGGTGGTGCTAGCAGATGCACCAGTTTGGTTATTTCTCCTCAAAAGCCAGGACATCCATCCCTTTACTTAGTCCTCACCGGATTCCCCTTTACAAGTATTAGCCGCCCAAACAGCCAAACTGGTTCAGTCAAATAGACTCAACTGGCCAGTCATGGTAGCACACAGTTGCTGTGATTCTTGGTTTGTGCATACATATAAACATACAATACATACAGACAGTGATTTTTGTGCATACCCCTAGAAGAAAGCAGTCTTGAAACAGGGCTCTGTAAGGGAAATGAAGTTTAAAAAACCCTCAGCCTATGATAATTTAGATATTGTCAGAGACTCTGTAGCTTGAGCAAGGCACTAGCTAGTAAGCCATTGTTGTGTGTGCTCAGACATTAGAGCTCTCTTCAGGGGTAGAAAGGAATGGAGTGTGTAATATCTTGCAGGTAGTGTTTATTCTCTCAGTTGACCAGCCCTAGTATAAATACTGAGCCTGGTTTTTGCTCATGGTAGTCAACAGAGCAGTATTTTTTTCCTATTTCACTTCAGACTCCAGTTTCCAGCCACTGAGGAATCCTGCACTGGAGAACACACCCATCAGGCCTGGAATTGTATGACCAGTAATAGCTCCAGCTTGTTCTGACAGATTTGCCGAAATGGTGCTTCTCTTGTCCATATCACAATACTCTGGTATGATGCAAAAAGAAACCCTGATCTGAAGCTTTCTGGGTCTCCAATCTGCATACAAAGCTTCAAGGGAGCAGGAGCTGTCCAATTGTTTTTACTGGCTGACATCCTGTCTATATTTACTAGAGGAAGTCCTTTTGAGATTTAGTAGTCATTTAGACTACTTGCTGAGTAATACTATTGGGAACCTTAGTCAAAATGTCATCAAATTTTGGGGATGTGCACGAATGGTCTTTGGCACCGGCGGGAGTAGTACTTTAAGGGTGGGGGGGTGTACTCACCCCCCCGCCGCGTTTCCCCCACCGGCGCTCTGTATATTCCAAGCCCCTCAGGGCGGCAGCGTTCCTCCCTGCTGCCCCATTCCCCCCGTCGGCCAGAAGTGGCCGGAAGTTGCGAGCACACGTGTGCCTGTCGTGCGTGCGCACACGGGCCAATCTGCCGTGCATGCGTACGACGATGGGCGCACGCGCACTCGCAACTTCCGGCCACTTCCAGCCAATGGGGGGAACGGGGCAGCAGGGAGGAACGCTCCCGCCCCGAGGGGCTTGGAATTTACAGAGCGCTGGCGGGGAAAATGCGGCAGGGGGTGAGTACACCCTCCCCTGCCCTTAAAGTACTACCCCCACCGGTGCCGAAGCACTGAATACCGTCCCAGATCCGAAACGTGCCTATCAAGTTTCTAGAATCTTATGAATGCTCCTTGGGGAATTCCCATTGTGTCCATGGAACATTTCCTGCAGTGCAGAAGCTCATGCATACAATGGGCTCTGAGTTGAACATCAGAGGGTTGTGCTTTTTGTTTATTTTCTGTTTTGTTTTTGGCCTGAATCAAAATACCTCATTTTGTTCTTTGAAATCAGCCAATCCAAAACACCCCAATTTTGTTCTTTGTTTGAAATTGCAAAATCCAAACCTGAAACATTTTGGATTTTAAAAAATTGGCCGTGGGGCAAAACTAGTGGGTGGGGGTGGTAGCACCCAATGAGTGGAAGGTACCACCCAAATTTCAGAAGAATTGGACAAAGGGCTGGTTTTTGGTGAATTTTTGAAGTTTAAGATTTTCCCCATAGGGAATAATTGAGGTTTCAGCAAAATTATAGTATCATGTCGGCGGGGGGAGGGGGTGGCCCAGAGCAGAGTAGTGTGGGTGGTAGTGCCCAGTGGGGGCAAAGAAGCTGCCAGAATTATTTCAAAGGAATTGGGCAGAGGGCTGATTTTTAAAGATTTAATGGAGTTTATGCGTCTTTCAGTTTCTTCCCCATAGGGAATGATGGAGGTTTCAGCAGCCCCATAACTGCATTTGGGGGGCACCACGGTGGCCCAGAGTGAGTGGTGGTATAGAGCACATAGGGTGCCAACCACCCCCATGGGTTGCTAACCCATGTGGTACAGGGTTCTGTTATTTTTGAGATTTTTGAGTGTAGATTCTCTGGTAGCATATGAGAGTGGATTCATGGTTTGTCATTGAAAATCTCATATGCTACCAGAGAATCTACAGGCTGGACTCAGGCGGTCAACAAGGCAGACATAGGCAATGGCATGGCATCTCTCAAGGGGGTGAAAAAAATTCTTCGGGGGGAAAAAAGCAATGCAGCAGATAGATCCATTCCCAGGCTGGCATGCAGTAGCTATAGCAGGCTGGCAGGCTGGGCTCAGGCTAGCGACAAGGCAGGCAGGCATAGGCAATGGGATGGCATCATCATGGCAACTTGAGGCATGCCATGCAATGCAAATTAGTTCTCTCTTTCTCTTCAATGAGGCAGAAAGGCAGAATGGCGAATGAGTAACTAAATAGTTGAATGAATTGAAAACCCCTCCTTGAACTCCCCCCACCCTTGCCCATTCTTCGACCCTTCCCCTGGCCAATGTGGGGTCAGTAAAGAGTGGTAAGAGGCAAAAGAGCCCAATGGGGAACAAGGAGGGAATCGTCAGCAAGTCATCCTATGCTTTAGGTCACTAATCGGAAGGCTGGAAGGGCAGGAAATTCAAAGAGATGTCAAACACAAAATGGGGACTGACTCTGAGATCGCCACAAAATGGAGGTCCGAAACAACAAAACATTTTGTAGCTGAAACAGGTACATTTTGTTTTGTTTACATAAACTTCGGATTTGGAAAATGGGTGTTTTGTTTGTCTACAAAACACCCAAAATGGCCTGTTTCATGTACAAAATGTTTTGTACCGGAAACTTTTCACACATCCCTACATCAGAGTACAGGAGGCCCTCATTATCTGTGGATTCATCGATAGCCCGGTTTCTAGTCCTCCTGGGAATAGCTTCACAGTAAAACCTCTCAGTAAACCTGCGGTAAAGCATGCTATCTGGGAAAGCTCCTGGAGTGCAAACTACTGTGCTGTACTCCTTTTATTTCTGGTAACCTGCCATGTTTTTCATTGATTGATTGATTGATTGATTGATTGATTTCTATACCGCCCTTCTAAAAATGGCTCAGGGCGGTTTACAGAGAGGAATAATAGATAAATAAATAAGATGGATCCCTGTCCCCAAAGGGCTCACAATCTAAAAAAAAACATAAGATAGACACCAGCAACAGTCACTGGAGGTACTGTGCTGGGGGTGGATAGGGCCAGTTACTTTCCTCCTGCTAAATAAAGAGGATCACCACGTTAAAAGGTGCCTCTTTGCCAAGTTAGCAGGGGATGACTTTTTGCACACACACAAAGCAAGAACCTAAACCCTGGATTGCCATAGAGTTAAGATTTCATTATTCATGGTTTCCATATTTGCAATGGTAGGCAAGAATGAAACTCTCACACATAACTGGGGCCTCCTGTACTAACATGCACATTAAAGTTTTTGAAAAAAAGGACAAAGTTTAGCAATGGCTGTGATTGTACTTCTGCTTGAAAGTTTCATTGGCATCAACAATTATTTTTATCCAAGTATAATAATAAATTAGGTATCTGAATGCTCTTGTAATCTCACCCATTTAAATCAGTGCAGGATCTGGCCCTAAGCATGTTTAGAAAGCTAAGCTCTCAATTTGTGTTTTGTCAGCTTCGGTTGTGTAATCTTTGAAGGCACCCCCCCCCACACACACACCATGGTACACAGTTGCCAAACATTACTCATTCTAATTACCACAATTTCACATATGAAAAGGTCCTCAGTTTAAAAACAGGTATATTATAACTATCCTATATTCTAATTTGTGAGTTCATACTTTGAGTCAAGTATTTCCCATGCAGCTCTCTCTCTCTCTTGCTAATGAATTTTAATTCCATGCTAGCCTTTAACCAGTTTCTCCATGGAATTCTTTTTCTATTGGCACAAAATTTGTTTTTCTCTTTAGTTGACAAATTATTCTCTTGCTGATAAGAAACGTGACATTTCTTGTAAAATTTCCAAGATGTTTCTTGGGCTAAATTTCACAGCAGATGTCTTTTTCTCTCTTTTAGGGAGGTTTACCAATTCACCTTATGATCCTCCATTGACCTTTTAGCTGAATTTCTTCAATAGTTCTGCAATTAGTTGACTATTAGCAAGTATGACATGACCACACTGCAATGTCTCTTTTCTTAATACTTCTTCAAAGATTCTTCAAGATTTATTCATGGTTTTGTAAAATGTTTCTTAACTACTTAGACAGAATCACTCTCTGTTCTTTGTATGCTAATGACTGCATGGTAGGGATGGGCAGAACTGCTTCTATGGAGTTTTGGCAGAAAGCACAATCAAATCATTCCACTCCCACATTTCAGAGTAGATCATAGAACCTAGAATGGCTTTAATAGCAATTAAAAGTGATGCTCATATGTAGCATAACTGAGTCTTTTAGCATACCCCAAACCCTCCAATCTAATACTTCAGGAATGGGAAACTAAAAAGACTCTATAGCCTGTTCCTGAAACTAAGCCCTTCAGTCCAATCCAAGGAGGAAAGTGGTAATACACCTTCCTTTCAGTACATTAGGAGGCCTTCAGTCATACAGTGCACCCATGGGCGGCGTTACATGCCCACTTAGCATACTCCAAGCCTCTGAGGCAAGGTGGAGGAGGCAAACATCTCCTCCTATGCACAGAGGATGACTTTTTCTTTTCTTTTCTGGAGGTGACTTGGAAACCCCTGCTAACTTGGCAAAGAGGCACCTTTTAATGTGGTGATTCTCTTTATTTAGCAGGGGTAGAGTAACTGGCACTATCCACCCCAGCACAGAACCTCCAGTGACTGTTGCTGGTGTCTATCTTATGTTTCTTTTTAGATTGTGAGCCCTTTGGGGATGGAGATCCATCTTATTTATATATTATTTCTCTGTATAAAACTCCCTGAGCCATTTTTGGAAGGGCGGTATAGAAATTGAATTCATCATCATCATCATCATCATCATCCCCCAGTGAAGCACTACCTGGGCATGGTTGTGGGGCTTGTGTGCTCTGAGGAAGGTGACAGCTATGCCAGAGGTCCAACCATGCTGGACAGGTCTCACCAGAGGAGCCAGACAAAGAGTGCCTCTCCCATCAACAATATGGTGAGACGTAACTTCAATAAATCTATACCGGATCGGTCATCGCCCGGGTCAACAAGGACCACGCCAGGTGCTGGAGTCCCTGGACATTTGGTTGCAAGTGGGCAACAGGACTCAGGATCTTCAGTTGAGCAACCAGGGCTGGAGACTGCAAGGTTACTGGGAGAAACGTCGCTTAACTGAAAAAATATATACGAAAAATGCCAACAAGGAAATAATGATCTGCTATTATAAGTCTAGTCCAACTAGAAGAGGTTATTTAAAAAGAATGTACCAAATTTGGAAAGAGAAGCATCCAGATACAGAAATAACAGAACAAAGGGTAGCAGACCAGAGGAGATTCATAATAAGAAATAAAGTATTCACAGAAGTTGAGCTGGAAGAACAGCAAAGAGCAACACAGGTTCAAGATATGGAAGAAGAATTACCACCAACTGAAGAAGTTGCTCAGGTGCAGGTGGAGGAGGTGTTGGAAATAGAGGATGTCCCTGTTGCTGAACTGTTTCAAAATAAAAACCAGGCAGCAACCTCTCCTTTTCGTTCATCTAAAAAACCCGAATGCCATTTAACAGAAAATCAACAAGAACTAAACCAAAAAATAACTGAGCACATGAACCAAACAACAACCAGGTTTCGACTTCCAGCGCTAAAAACACTTGCCAAAAAAAAACCGTGCTCAGGCATTCAAATATATAAATGCTGCACTTGAAGAAATAACAACCAATAATGTGCAAGAAACAAACCAACTAATGTACAGTGCAGCAGCAACAATAACAACACAAGAGCTCGGATAGAAGATCAGTGGACCTGTCAAAAAAGAAAGTAGTACATCACCTAAATGGAAGATTAGATTAGAAAATAAAATCTCCAGGTTTAGATCAGATGCTAGTAAATTGAAAGATATGAAAGACAAGAAGCTGAAGAATGAAAACACCAAACAGTATCTGATCCAAAAATACCACCTAGATTCAAGGAAAATGAGAGAAGTCCTGGAAATAATAAAGCAGCAAATAACAGCAGTGTCAAAGATTAGCAGATACAAAGCCAGAATTACACAACACAGGCAGAATAGCCAATTCCAGTTGAATCAGAGACGTTTCTACCAAAGCATAGAAGGAGAAACTGCAAGAAACATAGAAACACCAAATCAAGAAGAAACAGTGCAATTCTGGGGGAAATTATGGGACAATCCAATAGATTATAATAAAAAAGCAGGCTGGGTGAAAGAAGCCGAAAAATGTAACAAACAAATGCAAGATCTAATAATAACACCAGAATTAATAAGTGAAAGAGCAAAGAAAATTAAAAATTGGACTGCACCAGGTGACGATGAACTGCATGGCTTTTGGCTTAAACACCTAACAAGCCTTCATAAACAACTGTCAAAACAGTTCAATCACATTCTGCAAGGAGGTGATATTGAACAATGGCTAACAACTGGGAAAACTCATATCATAATGAAAGACCCAGCAAAAGGTGCACTTCCAAGTAATTATAGACCAATAACCTGCCTGCCAACAATGTTCTAATTATTAACGGGAATAATAGCAGATGAAGTAATGAAACACTTATTAACTAACAAACAGCTTCCAGTTGAATAGAAAGGAAATTGTCCGAACACCAGAGGCACAAAAGACCAGCTGCTGATTGACAAAATGATTTTAGAAAATTGCAAGAGAAGAAAAACAAATCTAAGTGTTGCATGGATTGACAACAAGAAAGCCTTCGACTCATTACCTCACAGATGGATACTAAAATGTTTAGAAACAACCGGTGTCAGCAAAAACATTCAGATATTTATTTAAAAAAAGCAATGAGCATTTTGAGTACACAGTTAACAATCAATGGTGAGACACTTGGACAGGTTAGCATTATAAGAGGTATTTTATTTATTTTATTATTATTTATTTATTTATTAGATTTATATACCACCCTTCTTATATGGCTCAGGGCAGTTCACAACATGATAAAAACAATTAAAAACAAATTAACAATTAAAATCAAACTATTAAAACACAATAAAACCAATAAAACAGCTAAAAGCCCTGAAAATCAGGGCAACAATTTAAAACAGTTTAAAACAATTAATCATTTAAAGCTCTGGAAGGCCAAGCCAAATAAGTACGTTTTAAGGGCTCTCTTGAAGGACAGCAATGATCTCAGATCATGAATTTCTGCTGGGAGTGCATTCCATAGCCCAGGAGCAGCTACAGAGAAGGCCTGCCTCTGCGTCGCCACCAGACGAACTGGTGGCAACTGGAGACGGACCTCCTCAGATGACCTTAACGTGCAGTCAGGATCATGTAAAAGAAGGCGCTCTCTTAGATAACTCAGACCTGAGCCGTTCAGGGCTTTAAAGGTAATAACCAGCACTTTGTATTTTGCTCGGAAGCATATCAGCAGCCAGTTTAGCTGTTTCAAAACAGGCATAATATGGTCTCTCCGGGTTGCCCCAGAGACCAGTCTGGCTGCCACATTCTGAACTAACTGAAGTTTCCAGACTATGTACAAAGGCAGCCCCACGTAGAGCGCATTGCAGTAGTCAAGCCAGGAGGTTACCAGCTGACGCACCACTGTTTTGAGGTCATGCTCTCTGAGGAATGGACGCAGCTGTCAAATCAGCCGAAGCTGATAGAAATCACTCCTGGCCATGGCCTCCACCTGAGATACCAGGGTGAGGCCTGGGTCCAGGTGTACTCCCAAGCTGCGCACCTGCTCCTTCTGGGGGAGTGTAACCCCATCCAGCACAGGGAAATCTAACTCATCCCTCAGATTCTGAGCCCCCACAATGAGCACCTCCGTCTTTCTTGGATTCAGCTTCAATTTGTTCTCCCTCATCCAGCCCATTACGGCCTGTAGGCAGGCATTTAGAGAATGAGTGCCATTTCCTGAAGATGAAAAGGAGAATTAGATTTGGGTGTCATCAGCATACTGATAGCACCCAGCACCAAACCTCCCGATGACCTCACCCAGCGGTTTAATGTAGATATTGAAAAGCATTGGTGACAGAATGGAGCCCTGAGGGACTCTATATTAACAGCTCCCATTTTGAGGAGCAACTGTCACCAAGCTCCACCATCTGGAATCTACACAAGAGATAGGAGTGGAACCACTGCAAAGCAGTGCCTCCTATCCCCACCTCCCCCAGGCGATCCAGAAGGATGCCATGTTGGATGGTATGAAACGCTGCCGAGAGATCCAGAGGAACCAGCAGAGTCACACTCCTTCTGTCAATTCCCCGGTATAGGTTATCCATCAGGCCGACCAAGGCTGTCTCAACCCCGTAGCCAGCCCTAAAGCCAGTTTGAAATGGATCTAGATAATCAGTTTCCTCCAAGACTGCCTGGAGCTGGTCAACCACCACCCTCTCAATCACCTTGCCCAACCAAGGGAGATTGGAGAATGGCCTGTAACTGTCCATCACTAAGGGATCCAAAGAAGGCTTATTTAGGAGTGGTCTAATCAACCCCTCCTTCAAACAAGGGGCACCCTACCCTCCCTCAGTGATGCGTTTATGATATTAACTAGGCCATCTCCAACAATCTCCCTGCTAGATAGAAGCAGCCAAGTCGGGCAAGGATCTAGAGAACAGGTGGTAGGCCTCACAGCCCCAAGCAGCTTGTCCACATCCTCAGGAGTCACAGATTGAAACTGATCCAATCTAATACTGCAAGAGAGATTGCTGGACACCTCCTCCACAGACCCTGCAAAAACAGTGGAGTCCAAGTCGGCCCGAATACAGGAGATCTTGTTGGGGAAAAAACCATTAAAAGCATCACAGCAGAACGACCCCAGGGACTGATTTGAAGTAGGAGGAGCAGAAATCAAACTCCTCACAACCCGGGATAGCTCTGTTGAGCATGAACCTGCAGCCGCAATGCGCGCAGACCAAAAGCTCTTTTTTGCCGCACACACCACAACCGCATAACTCTTCAAATGGGTGACTTGCTGTATCCTATCAGATTCGAACCGAGTTCTCCTCCATTTGTGCTCTAGTCACCTACCCAACTGCTTCAGCCCCCGCAACTCCTCAGTATACCAAGGGGCCATTTTTGCAGCAGGTCAGAAGGGACGCTTAGGAGCAATCATGTCTATTGTCCTGATGAGTTCCCTGTTCCAGGTTCCCACCAGGGTATCGACAGAATCACCGGCCACACCAACGTCAAAATCCTCCAAGGCCTTTTGAAATCCCACTGGGTCCAGCAGCCTTTTTGGACGGACCATCCTAATAGGTCTACCACCCCTGCAGGGGTGGATTGCGGCTGTGAGACCAACCTTAACCAGGTAGTGGTCCATCCATGACAATGGGGAAACCACTGGATCCCCCACCCACAGAAAACCCCCCTGATCCGAATAAAAGATCAAATCGAGTGCATGGCTGGCAACATGAGTTGGTTCAGAAACTAACTGGGATAGGCTCATAGTTGTCATGGCTGCTATGAACTCCTGAGCCACACCAGACACGCCAGTCCCAAAGTGGATATTGAAGTCCCCCAGCACTAAAAGTCTAGGAGACTCCAACACCAACTCCACGACTAGCTCCGCCAGCTCAGTTAAGGATTCAGTTGGACAGCGGGGTGGACGGTACACCAACAGAATCCCCAATCTATCCCTAGTTCCCAGCCGCAAAAATATGCACTCGATATAAGTCAGTTGTCTCACAGGGGCCCTGGTAAGGGAAATGGTATTCATATGGACCACAGCCACTCAACCCCACCCCCCGCCCAGATCCTCTAGCCTGCTCCACGACAGAGTAACCTGGTGGGAGAAGCTGAGCCCACACAGGACCACTCGCCTCCCCCAACCAGGTCTCAGTTATACATGCCAGGTCAGCTCCCTCATCTACGATCAAATCGTGGACAATTTTGGTCTTATTCTGAACTGACCTGGCATTACAGAGGAGCAAGGCCAGACTCTGTGGGTCGTTGGGGCTGCTCCCCAAGGCCTGAGAGCTAACAGCGCAGTTGGAAGTGGAAACAGTCATTAAGTTAGTAATTTCCCTTCCCCTGTAATGTCCAGCTGCTCTGCCTGCGCCAATTCTTCTATTCCCCACCACAACAGTAATAGCTGCCCCAGAAATGGTGGGTACCATCCCCCTCAAGCACCGTCCCCCTCAAGAGAGCCCAAACGCATACTTGATAAAGGCCTGGCACAACCCAACCCCCCAGCACTCAGTCCCACCCTCGAAGGCCCAGCCCGAAAGGCCAGTCCCCTTTGGCGAGCCTCCCTGCTTTTAAGCCAACAAGCCCTGAGAGCCACACCTCTCACTTGCACCTCCTAGAACAGGCTCCAGGTGGATCTCCTCAACAGTCTGGGGTCTGGCAAGCAGCCAGCTAGATCTTGGCAGCAGACAAGCAGGCTGCTTCCCATCTGGGCTGGAAGAGCCACAGGATGCAGAGGGACCAGTTGGTAAGTCCCTGCAGGCAGATGGAATGGCCTCCAGCTCCTTGTCCCTGCAGGCAGATGGAATAGCCTTGCAGCTCCTTGTCATTTTCCAAGGGGACTCACTATCCCCTCTGTTGTTTGTAATCGCCATGACCCCACTTTCACAAATACTAAATAAAACAGGCCTCGGATACCAAACATCTAAAACATCAAGTCAAATAAACCATCTGCTGTACATGGACAATCTGAAGAATTATGGAACGTCCCTGTCAGAAATCGAATCACTGCTAAACACTGTCTGTATATTCAGTAGTGATATAGCAATGGAGTTTGGACTAGACAAGTGTGATGCATTAATAATGAACAGAAGAAAAATAAGAAAAACAGAAGGAATAGAACTGTCCAATGGAAGCAAGATCAAGAACCTGGAAGAGAAAGAACATTACAAATACTTGGGCATTCTCCAGGCTGATAACATCGCACACACTGAAGTTAAAAGAAAAATTGGAAGTGAATGCATCAGGAGAATTAGAAAAATCCTCAAGTCCAAACACAATGGTGGGAACACCATACACGGCATGAACACCTGGGCTATACCTGTTATCAGATACACTGCAGGAATAATAGACTGGACCCAGGCAGAGCTAGAGACGCTAGATCGTAAGACCAGGAAAATCATGACCATCAATCATGCTCTGCACCCCCGCAGTGATGTAGATAGGCTATACTTCCCTCGCACCTCAGGTGGAAGAGGAATGCTGCAAGTCCATCAAACAGTAGAGGAGGAGAAAAGAGGCCTTGAAGAATATATCAAGGACAGTGAAGAAGATGCACTTCAAATAGTCAATAATGCGAAACTATTCAACACCAATGAAACAAAGAAGTCCTACAAGAAAGAACAAGTCAAGAACTGAGCAGAAAAATGGAGAAATAAGCCCCTGCATGGTCAATATTTGCACAATATAAGTGGAAAATCAGACATCACCAAGACCTGGCAATGGCTTAAGAATGGCAACTTGAAGAAAGAAACAGAGGGTTTAATACTGGCTGCACAAGAACAGGCACTAAGAATAAATGCAATAAGAGCAGAAGTCGAAAAGTCAACAACAAACAGCAAGTGCCACCTCTGTAAAGAAGCAGATGAAACCGTGGACCACCTAATCAGCTGTTGTAAAAAGATTGCACAGACTGACTACAAACAAAGGCATGACAAGGTAGCAGGGATGATACACTGGAACATCTGCCAAAAATACAAGCTACCTGTAGCCAAAAATGGGTGGGACCATAAAATTGAAAAAGTGGTAGAAAATGAAGATGTAAAAATATTATGGGACTTCCAACTACAAACAGACAAACATCTGCCACACAATACACCAGATATAACTGTTGTCGAGAAGAAAGAAAAACAAGTTAAAATAATCGACATAGCAATACCAGGAGCTGTGGCAGAAAAAGACCAAAATAATCCCAGTGGTAATTGACACCCTAGGTGCAATTCCAAAACAACTTGAAGATCACCTCAACACTATAGGGGCCACAGAAATCACCATCAGCCAATTACAAAAAACAACTTTACTGGGAATGGCCTATATTTTGCGACAATATTTATATTAACCAACAGTATTGATGATAAAATTCAGCCATCCCAGGTCCTTGGGAAGGACTCGATGTCTTGATTGACAAACCAATCAATAACACCTGTCTGACTGTATAAACAAGAAATAATAATAATAACCCACTTCTGTGCCCACTCAAGCAATGCTTCCACTGCTATGTGAAGTTATAGTTCTGAGCTGGTCTCCTGTGCTGGGATGCGGAGGGATCTTAGGTTTGAGAAAAAGTGTCCTTGCTATACATTATGCCTAGAAAGCATTCTCTCCATTCATTTAAATCTCTTCTCCTACCCACCTTTTTAGTGAAACTGTCAGTTTCACTTAGTCCTCATTTTCAACTGAAACCAAGGGCCTATACTCACGACTTCTGGAAAGCAGGCTAAGGGAGCTCAGTCACTTCCCATTGGTCATGTGCTATAACAGGTCCCAGCAGCAAACCTCACTAAATACCAACCCTTACCAGGTTGTGAGTCACCATCGTGAGTTGCCACAGCTCTGTGCACTGTGGTGACTCACAAGGAGACCCCTGACCGGGAGGCTCCAACAAACCTCCCAGCATGGGGGTCTCCCCAGAATGCCCCACGCATTTGCAAGTGGCATCCTAGTATTTCTGGGGGCCGGGCAACCCCTGATTCCCACTGCCCCTACTGGCTCTGTGACAGAGCCGGTAATTGTGTGAGCAGTCAATCCAGCTAGCCACTCACGTGCAGGGAGAGCAGGCTTGACCCACTATACCCACCTAATCCCATCCAGCTCTCCACACTGCTTGTGTGGAGAGCCTCAAAGTCTAATTCTTCCCCAGTAGCCTTTTCATATGGTTCTTTAAGCTCACAGTGTGGGAGTGGGGTATCTGATGAGCAAATACACTTTTGCAACAGAATCACAAAAGTCCCATTCCTGCTGGCATGGCCCTTGGATTGTCCTCACCTAGGCTCATGTCTCCGACCACCACCCATCAATTCCTTTTCAGGCGCCTGCTGAAAAGGAACTACCAGTAACAGGTGGTCCACAAGTTGGTGCCTGCCAGTAACAGAGGATGCTGCCATATACTGAGTCAGACCATTGGTCTATCTAGCTCAGTATTGTCTTCACAGACTGGCAGTGGCTTCTCCAAGGTTGCAGGCAGGAATCTCTCTCAGCCCTATCTTGGAGAAGCCAGGGAGGGAACTTGGAACCTTCTGCTCTTCCCACAGCAGCTCCATCCCCTGAGGGGAATATCTTATAGTGCTCACACTTATAGTCAGGTGGTCCACAAGAGCTCTCAAACTGGAGTTGTCAGAAACGTTCTGTCTTTTGGAGCGGGGGCGGGAGGAACACAGTGGAGGAGAATAGCCATAAGCTGATGTGAGGCATATGGGAGTGGGCACCGCATGGCTCTCGCCCTGTGTGGTGGCGTGAGGCACAGCACCTCCACCCATCCACTGCACATGGCTTCCTCCGCAGCAGCACTTGTGGCTGCTCCTCATTGTTGCTGCCCTTGTTGGGTCCATTGGTCCTGGCTGCTTGGACTGCATCTGCTGTCCTGACAGCGATTGATTAATCCAGAAATGTTGCCATAATAGAAGATTTTTTTTCACCTCGAACATAAATTGGCATAAGCTTCAATGAGTGAAGAAAAAGCCAAATTGTGTGTGAAGTGCTCACCAATATCTTGCACAGAATTCAGCAAGAATCCGGCTGATGTGTGAACACTCACACTCCATTCAGGTGGAGATTCTAGCTATAAGCCCCATCTGAAAAGGCTCCTGTATCTCTCTCCTTTGTTCCTTTCCTACCCTCTTTTTGTTGTATCCACACATCTGCAGGGCAAGGAGCTGTCATTTCCCTCTTGTTACTCTGTAAATTATCACATTCATTGATGAGAAGACATAATACACCATATCTGAACTCACTCCCTATTGCCTTTTGGATCCAATTCAATTGTATTGCAGCTAACCTATGAAGCTCTAAATAACATGGGTCCTGCATACTGAAGAGACTTTCTCCATTCTATGTTCCTCTATTACCATTAAGGTTGATTGGTAATAGTTTCTTAAGTAATAATGGCAAAACCCATGCAGTAAGATCAAAGCTAAGTTCAGAAGAAACTATGTCCTGCAATTCAAATAAGCAGTTCTTGCTTGCTTGATCCAATTTTCATCCTGTTTTGAAGTGGGAGAAAGTCTGCTTAGATAATGGTCCATGGCACCGCTACTGTTGAGTTGACTATCCTCTGCAACAACTGAAGACCACACAAGTATGCAGAAAGATGTTCTTGGTGGCTGCCTTATAACTCTAAAGAATTATTAGCACACTATTACCCACTCTGAAATTTTGAGATTGGGTGGCATGTAAGCTCAATAAAAAAAATTTAATAAAAACTTCTCCAAGATGAAAGGAGGTAAATTATTTTGTCTATAACTGTTGTAAATGAGGGTGGAACTTCCTCTTGAGCCAATAACAAAATCGTTATTGAGGATAACTAATCTTTAAAATGTCAAGAGTTACTAATAAGAATAAATGTCACCAATCACTTCCTGATTTATTTACCACAACATACTGACACATGCATATTCCATATAAAACTGTACAGTATTTCAAATTTCAGCTGATTTTCCCTCTCATCTTACTCTTATTTGGCTAAAAATACACTTGTCTTATGAGCCTTATTTAAAGTGTCGATTGAGTGAAATAAGTTGACACAATTTGGTTAGAACTGAAGAAACAATCCAGTATCATTGTTTTAAAAAGAAAGAAATCCCTTATTTGCTTTGTCTTATTTTTCTTTCGAAGGAACACAGAAATGGAAGATTTTGCCTGAGGGAATGAGTAGAAGTATTGTATCTAGTCCCTTGCCAATTTGATCGAAAGAGAGAGGGACTGGATCTGTCAGCTACTTTTGGACAATTGGCTGCTATTAGGCCCCATCCGGCCCAGCTGTGACTAATTTAAAGAGTCACAGGTGCGGCAGTAATCAGTCAGCAGGAATAGAGACAGTGTGGGTATTCAGATGCATTAACACTCTGCAGCACAGATCTTGGCTTTTCTTCAGGCTGATCCTCCAAAGAAGTAGAATGATGGAGATTAATCACCAGTGGAAATCTCACCAGGTGAAATCTGAGATTAATCATGTGAAAAAGGTTTTGGAAAATTCCATCTATGTTGATGTGGTTCTCCCACTTTAACTTGGAACCATTGTTTTGTTTTTGACGTTCTGCTTTCATTCTCCATTCAATTCAATTCTCCATTCAATTCAATTCTCCATTCCTGATGTATACCGCTTGCAGTTCAGTAGGCAGAAAAGTAACAATTTTATTAATCAGATAGTGAGCTGCATGTACTGTGGTGTTTACTAACAAAGCAATTATTTAATTGGCTTTCTATTTTTCCAAACCTGAAATCTCAACATGGAATTTAGGATGCACTCTTATTTTTTAACTTCATATATTGGTTTTACCTTTATTATATCTATTTAGTAAGTAAGTAAGTAACTTACTTACTTACTCTATTTTGGGTTGTCCACAATCTTTCCCATTTTCTCCCCACCCCATCTCTCTTTCTCATTGAGGCGATTCTCAGGATCAGTGGAAAGTGGGCTAAGGGAGCTTAGCCCGCTTTCCATGGACTGTGGGAACCACCGGGTTCACAGGCAAGCCCAGTTTCTCCAAAGCGGGTAACCTGCTTAAATACCCCACCCCTTAACCCAGGTTACCAGAGCAAGCGCTCCACTAACCTGGGTTTTCCGATTGTGTATTGCCGCACCGTGGCCCTGTGCCGAGCCAACAAACAAGAAGACCCCTGTCGGGAGGCTACTAGCATCTCTCCAGCATGCCCCGCACACTCGCACAGGGCATCCTGGAACTTCTGGGGGCTGTGTGGCCCCTGATCCCTGCAGCCCCCACCAGCTCTGTGACGGAGCCAGCAGTCATGTGGGCGGCCGATCCGGCCACCCAGGACTGCAGTCTTGACTGTCTGCAGGGAGAGCGGGCTAAGCCTGCTCTCCCTGCAGAACCCCCTCACTGGTCCCCCTCACTGAGAGAACCCCCTCACTGATCGTGAGATTCGCCTCATTATCTTTTGATAAGATACTAGTATAATCTACCTTAAGGCCACAGAACAGATATGTGTCATAACCCACTGGTTGAAATCCACGGTGTTTCCAGAAGCCTTCAGTGTTCTTCAACCTCAGGCCCTATGTTGTGAGAACATACCTCTTTTAGAATGATGAACAGTTTAAAGGGGGAGAAACAAAACAGGATACATTTCATGGATGGGTGAAAAATTCTTTTTAAAATACTTTTCAGTACATGTTCAAAGCAATTTCACACACAATTATTAAGTTTCAAGAGATACTTGCTGCTCTCTGGTAGGGGCAACAGCAGATTTCTTTTTGATGGTTTATGATGTGCCTTTGAGGGTTTCAGCAAAAGCAACACTAAAAGCTATAGGACGGGTCTCACGATCCGTGAGACCCGGTTTGTGGCAGTGAGCAGGAAGAGCGGGCTAAGCCCACTCTCCCCGCTCACGAGTGGGTAGGAAGCCCTGGGCGGCCCAATTGGCCACCCACATGATTGCTGGCTCTGAGACAGAGCCGGCGGGGGCTGAGGGGAGCGGGGGCCGATCGGAGGCCAAGCAAGTACATGCTTAGGGCATGCTGTTGAGACCCCCAGAGCTGGGAGGCAGCTTTTCACCTCCCCTCTGGGGATCTCCTCATGAGTAGGCATGGCACGAAGCCACGCTGTGGCTACTCATGATCTGGAAAACCAGGTTTGCAAAGCGCTTGCTCCGCAAACCTGGTTTGGGGGCAGGGGTTCTTGAGCGGGTTACCCGCTCTAGAACCACCGGGCTCGCAGCCGAGCCCGGTGGTTCTTACGATCTGCAAAAATTGGGCTAGGCTCTCCTAGCTCGATTTTTGCAGATCGTGGGAATAGCCCATTGACTCCTTTCCAGTGACTAGTTTTATCTGAATGCCCCTAAAATGAAGCTATGTCATGATGTAGCATCATTCCAGGGGACCTGTGGTTTGTGGACTGTGAAAAAGCGGAGTGTTGGCCACTTATCCATCTCAAATGGATGGAACATGCAGGTTATGGATGGATAGATTGCAGAGCTCTCTATAAAAGGGTGTCTCTCTACTGTGACTCAGTTTATACATCAACTAAACCATGCTGTTGTATCCACCTCCATAGTTTCTCCCCACAGGTACTACACAGGAAATGTGTAAAATTTCCACCCACATTGTTATGGCATATTGTATAGTTACATGCCATTTGGTGGTTGTTGGGGGCATGGTACATAATCACACTATCTGCCATACCCATATGGATGGAAGTTTTATACATTACTGGAACAGCATAATAGCAAGTATGAAAATGGTAGAAACAATGCTTCTTGGATAGGGTTGTAACCAAAATTTCTCTGATGCAAAATTCAAAAGAGAGTTTCAGAGTTCCTCCAAGAAGCAACTGACAGTTTAGGCAGGGGCGTAGCCAGCCCTCCGGCGGCCTATGTGCAGCTGTGGCAGGTGCCCCGATAGCCCTGCCCCCTGTATCTGACATCAGACACAGGGGATAGTCACGCCCCTGCGTCTGACATCAGATGGGGGGGGGCATGGTCTGGGTCCCAAACGGAGCCTTGAGGCTCCGTTCAGGAGTTCAGCAGCAGCTTAACTGCTGAAGGGGCCACACGGCCCCTTCAGCAGTTAGACGAAGGCTGGTGCTGAATTGCAAACGCAACGCCAGTCTTAGCTCCTGGAGGGGCTGCGTGGCCCCCGCTCGGGAGCTAAACTACTGCCCCCGCGTCAGATGCGGGGGGCATGTCGGGGCCACTCTCGCAGCCCCTGATTGGCCACTGGCCCAGGTTCTTTGAACCCGTTGGCCCAATAGTGGCTCCTCCCCTGAGTTTAGGTATTTCAGGAATCCTTCCAAGATGAAACATCAGATAATTTTCTTGGGTGGTTTCTCCACATTCCTGCTCTCAGGTGATATGCGAGTTGCGTTTTTTGTCTAATATTGAACTGTTGGGTGATACAGAGTAGTCTCTTTTTTATTTCTCTTTAACATGAAAGCTGGCTTCACTAATTTTAGCTTTGTGTGTCACAAGATTTGGAGGACCATAACAGTGCCACTTGATAGTTGTGGATGCTGAATTAGGTTGCAATTTTACCCTTTATGGAACAGAAATTAGAGCATCGCTATCATTATATGAATATATATTATGCACCACTTTAATGGAGAAAAGCACTTTTAAAGACACTAACACTGTTTATGAAATCTCTAAAGCCTCCCTTATTATTTTCAAGCATTGGAAGTTTAAAAATTATGTCAAAGTATATACAAACATATAGGAAGAAATAGCTCTTATCTTTTAAGAGCTCGCATTCAGAATCCCAGGATGTGAGCAATAAGAACAGATTCCTGCTGTCACATTGAAGTTTTCTTCAGTGGTTGTGTCTGAAAGGAAAACACAATCTCTGTATTCAGATCACACTGGGAAACAAAGAAATTCTACCATAGCCTTAGACAGGGACATAGCTGGGGGAGGAGGGCATGTTTGCCCCTCTCCCCGGTGGCCTCCAAGAATGAGGAATATAATGAAGAAAATAGGGAGGGGTGGAGCTGAGGGCCCCAGGTTCTTTGAACCCATCCGCTCAATTACAGTTACAACCCTGGCTCTAGACATTTGAATTTTCTTGGAATCCACAAGCAACTGAGGATCCTAAATCATCTTTAAATTGCATATCCCAGAAACCCGCAAAGCAGAAAATGAGATCACACCCATGCTTTCTGGATTCTAAACCTGCATATAACATTCATCTTTTCCAGATTGCCTCAATGTGTTCAGGGATGGTGAAAACCTCTGAAAAACAAAATCCAAGGTGAATTTCAGGGTTTTGCTCAAGCAGAATATCTGAGGATTTTCAGGGGCTTCTCCACATAGCTTGCTTATATCTATGCTTTTCTCAGTTCATACAACTTCTTCAGAATGCCACGATAGTAACTAACTGTGACAAAAAGGAGAAAGAAAGTGGAACTAGGTATTATGCTATTGAGCGTTTACCTCACTAACCTTGGGACAAACTCTCATCCTTTCTCTGTGATGTTTAATATACCAAAATGGCTAAGTGATTCTAAACATTATAGGGAGAAGCGGGGAGAACTTTTTATTTTATTTTCATTTATTTTTGCATTTCTCTCACACTCTTTCTCCAAGGAGCCCAGAGAACGGTACATGGTACATATACATGTACCACATATGTGCATGTGGTACATATACAGGGACTGCATTTTTAACTGTATTTTTTATTTCATGATTCTGAATTTTAATTATGTAGTACTGTATTTTGTATAATCTACAACCACTGTCTTTTCAAATATTCTTCACCTGGAGAGGAAGAGAGTAGGGATGTGCATGAACAGGTTTGATGGTCCTTTCTGGACCGCCGAACTGGTTCAGAGGTTTTGAGTTCGGGCCGTGCACCAGCCATTTCCAGTTCGATACTGACCGGGGCGGCAAGGAGGTATGCTTTCACCCCCGCCAGCATTTTTGGAGACAGTGCAAGCGGAGGGGGGGATGAGCACCCTCACTGCTCCTTAAAAGTAACCCCCTGCCAAACCAGCCCAAACTCCAGACCTCCAGACCAGTTTGTGCACATCCCTGCTCTCTTCATCTCCAGGTGAAGAATATTTGAAAAGATAGTGGTTGTTAGGGCTGTGCACAAATTGATTTTTAAAAATTCAATTTGTACCCAAATCGAATCACCCCTGATATGTTTTGGGTATGAATCTGCCCCCTGCCGAATCACCACAGATTAGATTTGTACCCATATTTCTGAATCTGAATTGATTCAGGGCAAAAAATGGGTTCTGGGGGCAAAAGAGTGGGTTTGGTGGGTGAGATTGCGTAAGTGAACTATTCTCCAGTTCACAAATTCTCACCTCATTTATTTGTTCATACAGGAATAATTCACATATCCATAGATGGCTCTGTAGGTGGGTGGCTAATTTGAGGAGCCACCTATTTCTAAGGTATTTTAGAAGCCTAGAATACCTTTTTTTTCAAGGTGAGAGAAACAACTTGTCTTGACAAAACTTTCTTCTGTAGGCTAGAGTCAGAAAATGTTAATTTATAATTCTAAAGTCACCTAAGCAGCTGAAAGTACACCATCAACCCCTCTTGAGCTTCTCCCTTCAGTTGGTGAGGCCTGTTACTGAATTATACATGCTGTTAGCTCGGAACATGTTTTGAGTGTAAAAACCCAATCATCTTTGTATGAATGAAATAACATCCACAGTTCCTGAGCATGTGAGAATCAAACATGTTCATAAATTTGGTTATAAAATTAAATAAATTCTATCAGCCACCTGTGCAATGATTCTCTTGCCCTTTTATAGAAAGCAAGCAACAGTCCAAGAAATCTCAGTTGTTTCTGTCCCCCTCTATGGTGACTGGTCACTATTGTTTTTTCTTTATTTTCCTAAATAGTGATCATGCTGGGACAAGGTTTGCTGCTGTGTTGAAGAAAACGACTGAGGAGAATTATGGAGAATGTTTCAAAGTTCAGTAGAAATTCCTCAGAATTCCCTCCCCCTAATATTCCCCCATGTGAAATTTCAGCTAATGTTTTGTGGGCATTTTCTCTCTGAGTCTAGTTCTGCTCTTAGTAACTGCTATGATTATTAACATATTGTGCCTCTTCATCATACTGAAGCCTTTTTAGAAGTACATGGCACCACAACTGGAGATAGACACCCAAGCATTTCTAAGTCCTTTACAAGGCAATTGCTCCATAATTCAAAGTGCTTATTACACCTTTTACTCTGTTCCTCTGGCTTATCAATTTTCCTCCAAGTCCGAAGGACCAGATTGCCCCATAGAAAGCATATAGATATTCAATTTCTTTTACTCTCCTCTCTAGCGGACAAACAGGTCAACAACTAAATGAAGTTTTTGTGACCCACTGTGCTCCCATTGGGCCTAAAACAGATGGGAAATCTTCCCCTTTTCCTAGCCATAGATTAATTTTTCCTTTTAAAAAAGGTCAAAAAGTTAGGTCTTTGTCTTATGTTTCTCTTTGATTGGGAAATTATATTTGCTACTTTTTGCTTCTTTGTTTCTAAAGTAAAGTAAAGTTGTGCCATTGAGTCAGTGTTGACTCCTGGTGACCACAGAGCCATGTGATTTTCTTTGGTAGAATACAGGCAGCATCTTCCTATATCACTGCTGCCCAATATAGGTGTTTTCCATAGTCTGGGAAACATCCCAGCAGGGATTCGAACTGGCAACCTCTTGCTCCCTAGGCAAGTTATTTCCCTTCTGGGACCTTTTATTACCCAGTTTCAGTTATTTCCTTTGTTCTTTCCAAGCTTTTAAAACCATTTGGCTTTACTTAATAACTTGACTATCATTCTGTTACTAATTCATTTCTTGATCTTTTCCAGTGGTGTGTTCATTCTTTTCAGTCGAATGAGACTGCTTCACTTTCACTCACTAATTCTGTCCTTCTCGATCTTTCTTCTTCCTCATTTGATACGGTCATTCACTCTCTCCTTTTGGGAGGATATTATTTTTATAATGGGAGGAAATCTGGTCTTGTGGTAGCAAATATGAATTGTCCCCTTTGCTAAGTAGAGTCTGTCCTGATTTGCATTTGAATGGAAGACTACATGTGATCACTATAAGATATTACTCTTAGGGGATGGGGCCGCTCTGGGAAGAGCATCTGCATGCTTCCATGTAGAATGTTCCAAGTTTTCTCCCTTGGATCTCCAGATAGGGCTGAGAGAGACTCCTGTCTGTAACCTTGGAGCAACCACTGCTAGTCTGTGTAGACAGTACTGAGCTGGATGGACCAATGGTCTGCCTTGGTATAAGGCAGCTTCCTAGGTTCCTGTGTTTTATGGTTGTATTATCTCTCTCTCTTTCTTTTTATCAGGCCTGTAGAATTATTCGGCTACAAAGGATCAAAGCTGAATTTGTGGCACTCCATGCCTGGTCCCACACAAAGGCAGCTGCTCCTACCCACTGTGGAGTACAGTCTCCACACAGAGCTTCAATGAGATGAGGAGCTGGGTGCAGCTCCAATAACATCATGGGCAGCATGTGGGAAGCCACACACAGAATGCTGGGGCATGTAATCCATCCCAGCAATTTCCCCATAGAGTGCTATACATTATACATTACTGTCCAGAACAGTTTCTTCATTCCTTGGGTACTTTGACTTGTTTGCATGCATTTCTTCAGTTGTCTCCTTCATTATGAATGTTCTGCCTGTTATGACCTTGTGCCTGAATCCCTGCCAGCCTCTAAGAAACATCTCAATGTGCATTTGTTTCAGTTAGTGTATACTTGATGATATTGTCCATGTCTTCTCCCCTCAGTCTCTTGTCTCTTTGTATATTATGTATTTTATTTTAAGCTCCCAGGCAAGCCTATTTCCCCCCCATAACTTTGTACGGCATCTAATTGTTTAGGCACTTAATAATATTTACATTTCTTGTCCAAGGAGACTGCCTTGCTTCCTAATGCTTGAAATGTGACTCCAGAGTGGCTCCAGTTTTTGAAATGCAGCTTTGATGAGAGAACTTGATATACAATAAGTACATTTTATGCTCTGTTCTTGTTATTGGCATAGAAGAGACAAAGTACTAGCTGCAACAGAGTTAAAATAATTGTCAGTTTATTCAGTGCCAGTAGTGGCTTTTGCTTCTGTGAAAAGGATAAGTGGAGTAATGATTTAAATATGAATTTACTGCCACTTGATTGGTCCGTAGCCATATCACTTATTGGCAAATCACCACTGGACTTTTGATTAAGACTAATCCAGCAGAAATTTCTATTGAGATCATACTGGACTCCAAAAAGACTTCATCAATTTAGCCTTTCAAATACCGATAATTGTTGGAGATGCGGGATTACAGGAGATGCAGGATTAGTGCATGTTTTATGAGACTGTACATTTGTTAGTGTCTCCTGGAAAGAGGTCTTTGAAATGGTATCGTTAGAGTTGGGTGGTAATTTTGAATTTGCAGCTTCTATAGAAATACTTGGACTTATTCCAAGGAATTGGAAATTATTTAGAAGTAAAGAACTATAGTTATTGTGGGCACTAATAATGGCTAATCATCTTATACTTCAGAAATTGAAAGTTAAGGTCACTCCTGAGATAGAACAATGGATTTATGATGTAGTGCTTTGGGGTGCTTGTGGGGGAAAAAGTCATTTAAAGAGATAGACTCCTGACCAATTCAAGGAAATTTAGAATCCATTCTTGGAACTGTATGCATTATGAGAGATCCTTTTTTGAAATTAGTGGTCAGGGTAATTCTGTTATTAGAGTCTTTGCTTTTTGTTTATTTTTTCTTGTGGGTTTTCTGTGTTTGTTTTTTTGGTTTTATTTTGTTTGTTTACCCAAAAGTGGGGAGGGGGTGAGAAATTGGATGGGTATTTATATATTACATAAAGCTGAAAGAGAAATATTGTACAATGCTGAAAGATGCAATTATTAATTAGTTATGTTTCTACATCTTAATATATGCATGTTAAAACTGTTAATCCTGTCTGAAAAAAAATACTTTTAAAAGATCATTTTTAAAGTCAATGAGATGTATTTGATATCAAGTTAAATATATGAAATTGTATTGGGGATTATTGCTTATAGAATTAGGGTGAAAAACAAGGGTAGTATCTATGGTCTGTAATTATTCCCCAGTGCTAGTTCCCAGAATATCTAACTCATGCATCTTTTCTTTAACAGTCTCTTGGAGGTGTTAATAAAAAAAATACTGAATACTTAACACCTCTTTGTCTTGACTGCTACATCAGCTTAAAGTAGATATTATGTCATTAAATGAGAGTTGTCAGCATGCATGAGTCATTTAGACCCCTAATACTTTGGATGTGAAGTGTTTCATTTCAGTTTAATTGGGGTCTAAGGATCCCAATGCCCTTTTACGAAAACCCTCAAATTAAAACACACACAAAGAGACACAACAGAAGGTTGTAACACCAAAGACACTAATGATCCTTTTATTGTAGAAGAATAAATTGAGTGTGAAGTAGCATAGGTTAGAGGGGGAAGTTTGGCAAATTTTAATGACCTCAGTTATTACTCCAAAAGCACAAGGGGAGGGTTAAATGCATGCTTTTGTATTAAATGGTACTTCTAATTCATGTTAGTGATGGTGAGAAAAAGATACAGGGAATACTAACTCTTCCAGATCAAACAGTGTAATATTCAACATTTGTTTAGGTGACATAAGAAAGCATGGATTAACATCTGTAAGGTATAACTTGAGGTGGTGTTTTGTTGTTGTTTTAAATGGACAGAGCAATTGAATTGGGATATTTGAATGTTGTTTAAATCTGAAGAATTGATATTACAAAATAGTATCTTACAGGGTGATTCAGCCATTTCCCCGACAGAGCATTATAACTCCCTGGTTCAGATACTGCAGACTTATCTTCTGGTTAAAAGAAGTGGTAGTCTGCATTCTCAGCCCCTTAATCCTACATCAAAGAAATGGTTCTATCAAGATTGTGTTAAAGCTAAAAAGTTGTTTATCACTTGTTACCCAATGCTAGTTGAAATATTGCTCATGAAGAAACAGTATCAGGCTTTACTCAGGATTAAAACAAAAGATGGATTAAAGGAAATTTTGCAACGAATAACACTGTTTGACACAAGGACCATGTTACCTTTTGGCGTATGACCACTGATTACCTGGAAAAGGGCATTAATAGAGCTGATTATTATATCCCTCCAGCAGTGTTCCCTCTGACAGGGATTCCTAGATGATGTTCACTACAACCCCAGCATCTCCATCTGCAGTGGCCTTTGACTGGGGATTATGGGAGATATAGTCAATAATGTCTGGGAATCCCTGTTAGAGGGAACACTGCCCTCCGGGAGTACAGGAAGATCACTTTAGAAGTTGTATGCAAATCGGGCTGGGAAATCAGATCATTTAGACCTAAATAATGAGCCTATGCCTGATTGGCCAGCAGTTTTGGTAAAGGAGTGCACTAAACTGATAACTCATCTAAAATATGGTAAGGCCCCGGGTTGTGATAACATCCTCACTGAGTTAATTAGGTCCAATATTGACTGGTGGGCTCCTATACTGGCATCCCTTTTTATGTATATTGATAAAACAACAGACATCCCTAATAACTGGGGACTTACCACCATTATTCCTTTAAAAAAAAGGAGAAGGGACAACCCAAGTAATTATAGGCCAGTCAGTTTACTGAATATCATTAGCAAACTTTATTCTAGACATGTACCCTGGAAGCTCCAAGAAGAATGGAGCAGCAATCAATTCTTGCTAAGGAGCAGGTCAGCTTTATAATCAGATGCTCAGTAATAGATCAATGTCTTGTATTGCGACATTTAGTTGAAAAACATAGGCCTAATGTGGAGTCTTCGTTATAGTCAGCTTTTATCAAGTTTATTTGTGTGTGACCTCCTATCAAAAGAAATCTTGTGGAGAGAGCTTGGGGCTACCTCAATTGACTACAAATTGACAAATGTTTATTATTTATTATTTATAAACTATACAGTAACACATGCCTTCAGGTGAGATGTAACCACAACTGTGATCTCTCAAATCTGATCCGCACAAGAAACTGTGTCAAACAAAGGTGTATCCTAGCTCCTCTTTTATTTAAATTTTATATTAACTCACTAGTTACAGTAAGCATTTGAATGGTGTAGAAGTGCATCCCCCTAAAGTAACTGAAAGGCAGGTATCCATCCTTCTTTATGCAAATGATGCAGTGATTTTATCATTAACCCCAATGAATTAAGAAGAGCATTGAAGGCTATTGTTCAGTTTTGCTCAGAAGATGATCGTGTAATTAATTATGAAAAAACTTAGGTGGTAGTCTTTGCCAAAAGACAGAAGTTATTTAATTGATCTGTCAATGGTAACAAAATTGAACAAGTTAATTTTTTTAAGTATTTAGGGGTTGTTTTTTACTTACCCGGAAAAAGAAGGGTTCGGAATATGTTGCACAAACTTCACAAAGAAGTACCATAGCTATCCTAAGATTCTATCAGACTAATGGGGATTTTTGTTGTTGTTGTTCCAGCAGCTATTAAGCTGTCTGTGTCCAAATCTATGGCTCAGTTACTATTTTAACTCTGCCCTTAGGCTGTAAGTGGGTGTGCAAAAAGTGGAAACCTGGATGCGGATGGCTATATTTAACTACTGGCTGAAATTTTAAAAAATTCCTAGTGGTTTAGCACCACTGATATTAATTAATAATTTTCAATTGAAGTGGAGCCAGTCAGTAAAGGTATTGTTCTATGGGTATTCAACTGAGTTTTTAATTTCCCAGGGCTCTGAAGGGGCCAAAATGATGCTTGAACAGAAGGTTTTGGATATGAAATTTCAGAATGAGACAGTCAAGCTTTCCAATTCTATTACAAATAGGTGAGTATCACCTACCTTAAAACCAGATGTTTACCTATCAACTCTGACAGTTGCAAAACAATGAAGAGCATTTACCTTAGCTCACTTTACCTTAGCTTTTTCCATTTTAACGCTTTTCCATTGGTGTGGCTGGAGGGCAGATATAAAATAATTCCATATCATTCATGTAAATGCCTGTGTGGCTCAGGAGAAATTAAAACTATGGGGCATATTTTACTCAAATGTGTGTTTTATTGCAATTTACTCAGTAAATAAAATAGTCCCTTTTTTATCTCATATACCGGGCAGATCATAGGAATTTTATGGTTTTTAGTTTCTTATCTTATCTTCTTATCTTTATGTTTCTTATCTTATATGTATATGCACCTTCATGTATTGGCTACATTTTGTGCCTTTGCACACAAAGTGCATCAATTGTAAAAGTTTTCCCCGTTATGGCAGATGGTGATAGTTAAGTAAATTAAGTGTTTATGTTATATAGGTTTCTTTTGTTCCAGATTGATTTATTAGACTGACAATTTCAAATTGATGGTGGCTGGATGGCGATGCATTTAATTCTGATGTACCTGTAAATAACTGCAATAAAGAACTGATTCTGGTTTGTTTGTTTTTAAGTTAAGGCTTAGAATTGCTACCACTCAGAAGTTTTTGACAGAGAGATCAAAGTCCCTATGTTTATGAAGTGCTCTCTGGGAATTAATTTCCCATGCTTTCCAGTATCTATGGTTGAAAATGCAGTGCCTAATGGGAGCCTTTCCTCCTACTCCAGTAAATTAGGGCAAAGAGGTTCACAATGAGTGCTATGCTAGGCCTAATCTGGGGCCCTTCCAGATGATGATTAATTCCATCCTGAAAACTGGTTGACATGCTGGGCAGGCTTATAAGAGTGGCTCTGTCCTCGCAAGGAGCTAGGAAATGAAATGTGCACAATTAATCTTTTTTCAAGATTTCTTGTATTCTCTGAATGTTTTAGAAATTTAATTGCTGCTTAAATTTATTAATTGCTATAATCTTGAAAGTTTTAAATTTTTAAATTGTTGTTTAATGGTTGATTTTATTATGTTTCTAATGTGTTTATTTTTGTGAATCACTTAGAGCCTTTGGAGTCAGGCGGTATATAAATTAATTAATTTAATGAATAAAAAATATATGCTAAATGGTGCAAGTTATGATAATATACTGTTTAGAAAAGATTTATCCCATCTTTCTGTGAGATATCTAACTGTGATTCATATCTTTGTCATATATTATTAGATTGTTTTGATACATAACACTAGAAGGATGTTTGGGGGGAGTTGTGTTTTTTTAAAGTTTATTTAGCATATTTTTATACTGCCCACAAGCCATCGCTCTGGGAGTTTTACAGTTAAACACATTTAAACATCAATTAAACAATTAAAATCATTTAAACATTAAACACATTAACACTAAAAACATTTTAAAACCCAACATTAATATATTAAAACTATGAATCTAATTAAAAGATTGGGTGAATAAATATGTCTTCAATACCTTTTTTAAAATTGCCAGCCATGGGGAGGCTCTTATTTTAAAAGGGAGCACATTCCAAAGTCCAGGGGAGCAACAGAGAAGTCCTGCTCCTGGGTAGCTGCCAAATGAATTGGTGGTAACTGCAGACGAACCTCTCCAGATCATCTTAACAGGCGGTAGGGCTCATGTTGAAGAAGACGTTCTCTTAGATATGCTGGGCCTAAGCTCTTTAGGGCTTTATAGGTAATAACCAGCACCTTGTATTTTGCCCAGAAACATATCGGCAGTCAACGTAGTACTTTCAACACAGGAGGAATATGTTCTTTCCTAGATGGCCCAGAGACTAACCTGGCCGCCGCATTCTGAACCAACTGCAGCACTGGCAGAAACAACACGAAATCCCTCCAAGGCTTCTCAGAATTCTATTGGATCCAATAACCTTTCCGGGCAGACCATCCTAATGGCACCTTGCGTCTGCAAATTTTGGCCTGCTGTGAGTTGTTCTGTTGTGGTGTTGCTGGTTTTTAAATGGTTGAGTTCATTTATTGTAGTTCATCGTTAAATATAATTTAACTTGTATTCCAACTTGTAAAAGAAAAGCAGTATATAAATCAGATAGAGAGTTGATGGTTCACTTACAACCTGGATCACAGGTTTAGTTAGCCTATATACCAATGCCTAGGATAGTGTATGAGGTACATTGGCATAAAAACAATTTTGCACCAATGTCATATAAATGTGTGCTCTGGAAGGCCAAGCCAAATTTCTTCTTGTTAATGTTTTGCTTCTGAATTAGTGATCTTGGTAGGCCAATCTCTCCCTCTGAAAACCACTAAATTCTACCTTTTTTTGGTGTCAGTTTGCAGTTGTAGTTCTCAAAACAGAGATACTGATAGTAGGAGATAGTAGGAGGTGCTGATAGTAGGAAATAAGTGGCTTAGATCCAAGGAAATAGGGATGGCATAGCATGCTGTAAAGCATGACTGAAAAAAGAACACAAGGCCCATGGTATGAAGCTTCCTATTAAGGCAACAACCAGATATGCTCTCAGAAGATGTTCAGTCATTGGCAAATTTCCTGTGGAGGAATTTTTCTGTAGATCTGGAAATAAGAATATGTATAGATGAAATTTTAAATGTTTTTAAGGTGCTTGATTATACACACACACACACACACACACACACACAAATTCATTGTAGATTGTCCCCTAATTTGTCCCCCTAGTGTAAGAACAAAAGTTATAGTTAGGTCGTTCACACAACCATTACAGGGGCAGGGAGGATGGGCAGGGGGGAAGGTAGGGTTGAACCTAACTTCCCCCCAGATGAACAAGGAGCTCTTTGGTGGTACATGGGACACTCAATCTGCAGTGAGTGTCCAAGAATCCGATAATGCACCATGCAATGACTGTGGTGCATTGGCAGATCCCCCCGTGAGTCCAGAACTCTAGGCACCTGATTCTGGGTGTGTTCAGGCTGATTCTGTGTGCGCTTGGGCATGAGTGTGCCTCAGCCTGGGGTTGAGGTGCACTCATGCCCTCTAACCCCGCTTAAGCACCAGAGTTAAAAGTTTAGCAGGGGCTGAAGTGCCGGGATGAGGAGTGATCCTGGGGATCCACACAAGCAGCCCAACCCAGGCTGGATTGGGCTAGCCTGGGTTGGACTGCTCATGTGGATAGCCTTATGTGGACTGCAGGATACCTTCTTAGTGATCCATTTTAATTGTTTTTCTAAAGCTGCACACAGCATTAGCATCAAGTCTTACATCTTTCAGCCCTATTGCTAGACTGGCAGGGAGAAATGGTATTCTTTTCTACCCAAAGAGCGACAACTTTCTGTCCCATAAAAGCTTTTACACATGATGATAACAACATAGAGCACACATAATATTCACATCTTCTTTAATGAAAAATCGGAAGACACTTCTAGTACCATAAATTATATGCAAGGACAAATTTAAAAGAGTTGTCCTTGACTGCTTCAAATACACTGGACAAAAATAAGCTTTTGTGATTTATGGAAAGGGGAATAATGACTTTATTAAAAGGCTTGTTGAAGCTCATTTTTCAAAATATATAGTACATGTGATTATTTCCATTTATTACTGATTTTTATGCTTCAGTTGTGGCAGGCAATACTCATCATTTGTTTATCTCATTAGAATTCTCTCTGCAGAAAGGAAGCATTATGTCACCGCCATAAGATTACAAGTTCTGTAAGGTCAACGTTTCAAAACAATCTACAGTAAATTGGCACAATGAGAGAAAAAGAGGTTCTTTTCTATCAGGTGAGAATTATGCCAAGGAAAATACTCAGCTCTTCAAAATCTTTACTGATTTCACACTCACTGTAAATAGTTAAAAAATCTCACCCTGATTCACAGTAAATGGTGTGACTCAGGGATGGTTACTGTTTTCTTTAAGACAAACCCCCTATTTCCATTTTTGTTTTGAAACCATATGCTTTCAGTCAAAATGCATGAGTTCCTTAATAGGTACATTTATTTATGCTCTCTGATAATGTTTTTCAGACTATATTCTGGGGAAATTGTGAAGTTCCTTGGAAACTTAGCAGTATCATCAATAAGGAGGACAGTAACGGCAAGCAAGTGAGAGCTTGGCCTCCACCAATTTCCCCCTGCAATCTACAAATAAAAAGAAATATTGGCTGTGTTCTAGGACTTGGTCTCTATTTACAATTATTGATGGAGAGACCCAAAAGACTCATTAATGTCCTGGATGAAATGAATGCATGACCTAGAATGTGAAAAATGGTATTCTTTTCTACCCAAAGACTTTCTGTCCCATAAAAGACTGTACACATGAAAACAACAAGGAGCACAAAATAGTCTATAACAGATATGAGTTCTGCAGCAGATAGTCTATAACAGTCTATAATAGTCTATAACAGATATGAGTTCTGCAGCAGATACTCAACAGTTCCTCAATAGACTTGGCTACATAGAAAAGGTGCCCTAAAGGTGCAAGTGTTTTTATATTTACATGTTGTGCATAGTGACTGACATACTAACACAACCCAGAGCAAAGGAAACATGTTTGCGGGTGCTGTGTTTTGGAGGAAAGCACTGTGAGTGTTGGCATGGGGTGAGACTTTTGCTGCTCCCTCCTTCTCTCTGTGCCACTTGAAAATATGTCCCTGGGGGCTGCAGAAGCCTCCGGGCCATTTTTGTGGGTAGCACAGAGCATTTCAGAGGAAAGGGAAACTGGAGAAAATCACACCCACCCACCTGTACTGCTTTACTCAGGAACACAGCAAAAAGAGAGGGAGGGGGGAATTCTCAGTTGCCTCCAAATTTGACTTTATTGATGGTCCAATATATTTCAGCAAAGACCTTATAAAGAGCTCTGCAAAATAAGAACATAAAATAACCACACATACATTAAAACATATGCATAATGTACACCAGCATAGTATAGTGGTTAGAGTGTTGGACTAGAACCGGGAAGACCCAAGTTTAAATCGCCATTCAGTCATGAAGCTCACTTGGTGACTCTGGGCCAGTCATGTAGCTCTCAGCTTAACCTGCCTCACAGGGTTGTTGTTAGGATAAACATAACCATGTTTATCCTCACAATCGGGGCTCTTTGGAGGAAAAGCGGGATATAAATGAAAAAAACTAAACTATATAATAAAATAAATAAATCACCAAAAGACATCCTAGCTAATTTACACTTGCTTCCTTTACTTCATGTGCACTGCATTAATCAGTATGTTGGTCAGTGTATTATACTGTAGTCTCTTCAATAGATGATGAATTAATATTTACAGAAATTATTGTGTTTAGTAATTATGTGTAGCCATGCAAAAAGCAGAAAATTAGACAAATAATGATCAAGTACTCAGATGATTTAAGGGCACTGAAGAAATATCACAGGGAAAAGGTGAATTCAGGGGAGATAGGTAAGATATTTCGAAAGAGTTAAATGGTTTAAAAATCAGTACAATATTAGGGAATTTGAAAGATTGATAATAGCAGAAGTAGAAAAGAAAGTTGAGGAATTTGACAAGAAATATGAGCTAATGATGCAAATGTCAAAACAATTACAGAAGCAGGAGAGAGAGAGAGAGAGAGAGAGAGAGAGAGAGAGAGAGAGAGAGAGAGAGAGAGAGAGAGAGAGATGGAAACCATAAACAAGAGATGTGCATAATCTTATCTGAATAAAAAATAAGAAGTTCTGGTAAGAACTAATCTGCCTATTTTCTTTTCACTATAATCTTAATTGATAATTACCATCTTCACATGATAGCCCTCTTACAGCCATCTTGAATTGGAATGAGTGACATCATCACAGACTGCACCATTGAAGTGTTCCTATGTGTCCCTACTACTGTGCCAAATTTAGGTGATTCACAAGTTAGCCTACTTGCACCTCAAAGGTTTACACATCTGCCATCTTGAATGGGAGTGGATGACATTATCACAAACTACGCTGTACAGGTATCCCTATGCGTCCCACAGCTGTACCCAATTTGATCCAAATTGGTCCAGGCATTTGTTCCGGGAAAATCCTCTGGAACCTTGCCCTCCTGTTTGATTCAGTCCCTTGCTTTCATCCTTCCATCAGATTTGACAGAGAATGGGGTGTCTTACTGAACCAAAGAGGATTAGGCAAGCTTCCCACAATTGAACCTGTTGCCTGACAGAACTGAGTCAAATACAACGAGGGTGTGTGCTAAAAAAAAAAGCTTTTTATTCATGAATCATTATTCTTATTTATTATTTATTCGATTTCTATACTGCCCTTCCAAAAATGGCTGAGGGCAGTTTACACAAATAAATAAATAAATAAATAATAAATAAATAAATAAGATGAATCCTGTCCCCAAAGGGCTCACAATCTAAAAAGAAACATAAGATAGACACCAGCAACAGTCACTGGATGGATGCTGTGCTGGGAGTGGATAGGGCCAGTTACTCTCCCCCTGCTAAATAAAGAGAATCACCACATTAAAAGGTGCATCTTTTCCAAGTTAGCAGGGGTTGAAGGCACAGTATAGGTCAAAGTCTGGCATGCACTGCCTGCTGAGGCTAAGCAGTGGCTAGCTTATATAGATTCAAAAAAGCAAGCAAATCAGTAAATCCTACAATACATGTCTTTGTGAATAAACAGATGTATTCATGAGGTGCCAACCAGCTTTGGACATGAGCCAGTGTCTGGCTTATCTGTACTCCCTACTCCTTATCAGTATCTTCTGGTGTCTTCAAGTGCCAGCTATGTTTCTTCTGCTGCTGAGTTGAGAATTGTCTCATGCCCTTGGCTACATACAGTGTCCTTTGTCAGGCTCTGGTATTTTGCTATCTCTTGGCAGAGAGAGATACCTTACATTCTTAAACAATCTTGTTCAGGCCTTCTGGCCATACATTCTGTTAGAAGCCTGAACCAGACTTTACACTTATTGATTAGTGATGAGCCTGTATTAAACATTTCCATATCACATTGAGAAGTTGATGGGCGGACACACACACACACACACACACACACACACACACACACACACCTGGGTGATATCATAAGTTTACTTTCCTTAAAGAAAGTAGGCTAAAAATCTTGGAAGAGTGGCAAAAATTAACACAGGGAAAAGATTCATATGGGAAATAAAAATTTAAAAACAGCATTACACAGCCTCAAGATCATATTTCTGAAGTCAAAAAGTGCTTTTAAGAGAAGAGAAAGCAGCAAAAATTGTCACTCCCTCCTGCTCAGCACATGTTTGCCTGCTCAGCAACACATTGGGATAAGCTCTGTAGCGGAATCTTCTTCCAGAGCTCCTGTTTACATATTACTAATGCTACTTGGAATGTCAACAACTGTCCACCACAGCTGAATGGAGCCCATCAGCTATATATAGAGGCCCAGTAGGAGCTGGGTGAACTTTCTGGCTGCCTGGAATTGGAAGAACAGGCCAAGCATCTGGCCAATCTATATATAGCTGAGGGACTTGTAAAAAACATTCTTGGGGATAATGGGATTTGTAGTCCAACCACAGAGAGCCTCTGGTTGGCCACCCCTGGCATAGAGTACTTTTGGGCAGCTATGCTGGCAGCTGCTCTTTTCTCTTACTAATCTCACTGCTCCTACTGATACAGAGACACTGCATTATACATAAAAATGCAGGCAGCACTGCATTATAGGTTAAAAAAAAGATGGCAGCTGCCAATGCAGCTGCCCCACTCCACCATAATGACATTCACATCTTCAAGACAAGGATTTATCATTCCTCAGAACAATGAACTGTGAGGCGCTTCACATAATCGGTGTGAAGCGCCAGAGGGGGTTCTGCGGGGATAGAAGGCTTAGCCTGCTCTCTCCGCAGAAGAGCAGCCTCTTGTAGCTGGGCGGCTGAATTGGCCGCCCACATGACTGCCAGCTCTATCATGGAGCCAACAAGGGCGGTGGGGATCGGGGGCCATGTGGCCCCCGGAAGTTCCAGGATGCCCCGTGCGAGTGCGCAGGGCATCCTTAAGAGACCCCCAAACCTGGGAGGCTCCTTGCAGCCTCCCAGGGGGATCTCCTTGTTGGAAATTCTCTGTGGTGAGAGAATCCCTTTTTCAATATAGCAGAGTGCACAGAGGCACAAACACAGCGGATTTAGTTATGCATGCATGTGTGCTAAGAGTAAAGTAACTTGGAGCCAATTGCTAGTTTCAAATCAATATAAAAGGCATTTATTAAGGAACTCCATTCTAGATAGGAAAGTGAGGATTTAGGATCTCTAATCTATCTATCTAAATGGATGCAGATGGATTCACCATCTTCTCTGCACATATGGTGCAGGGCAAGAGACTTGCCATGTTGCAAGGTCAACAGCCAGGTAGGAAGAGAGAGAAGGAGGAAGGAAGTTGAATCCCCTAAGATTAGCAATCTACATTTCAAAGGGATAGCATCAGAGCAGCAGGAAGTGATGACCAAATGTCTTTGACCTTCTAGCCCTCTGACTTACTAGTCTGTCCTCCACTGTCTGAGGCAAAGAGACAGCGCAAAGTCCTTTCCTTCCAACACCCCCTCTCGTTGTCTCGTGACTCAGTTCACAATATTCATTTTCTCTCTCAGCTTTTCAAAACAGGGTCTTGGTAGTGGCTTAGTGAGTAAGTCTGCGAGCATTTCATTTGTCGGGCAGTAGAGCAACTTGATTAGTCCATCTTTCTGCAGACTTCTCACTACATGGTACTTCACATCAATATGTCTGGTACTCCTCTTTACATCTTCTTGTTTGGAGAGTTGAATGCAGCTTTGGTTGTCTTCATACACTGGTATGGGCTGTGGTACATCTGTACCTAGGTCCTTCAGTAGTTGACACAGCCATTGTATCTCGTGACAGCCCTGTGCAGCTGATACATATTCCGCTTCAGTGGTTGATGATGCTACTATGTCTTGTTTTCTGCTTGACCAGCTTATCGCTCCATCTCCATAGAAAATTATGTGACCACTGGTGGATTTCCTGTCTGTTATATCTCCACCCCAGTCTGCATCTACGTATGCTTCTAGTTTTGGTTCACTATTAGCTGGCAGCTTGAGCTTAAAGTGTGCAGTACCCTTTAGGTACCTAACAAGTCTTTTCATTGCATTCCAGTCCTTGACTGTTGGTGATGCAGTCTTTCTACAAAGTAAACCAACTGCTGTACTAATATCTGGCCTAGTGAGTGTACTAATGTATAAAAGCTTACCCAATGCTTCACGATATCTATGGTTGTCAGATAGTGGCTCAGTTTGATCTTCTTGCTTTATGTAGTTCACTTCCATTGGAGTTGGTGTAGGATTTGCATTTTCCAGTCTGAGCAAGTTTATCAAGTCTTTAATTTTCTGTTCTTGGTTGATCAGGAAACTTCCATCTTTCTCTCTTTGTACTTGAATGCCCAAGTAGTGTGCAATGTTGCCAAGTTGCTTGACTTCCACTTCTTTGTTCAGATGATCCATTATTTCCTTGCTGTCATCTGGATTTTCATAGGCAAAAATCAAATCATCAACATACGCCAAAATGTAAGTCCATTTCCCATCTCTGCATCTCGTGTACAGGCAGGGATCAGCTTCACTTCTTTTGAAGTTTGCTTGAAGCAGCATATCATTCAGTTTTATATTCCATGCTCTGGCAGCTTGTTTTAAACCATAAATGCTCTTTTGCAGTTTGCATACATAGTCCTCTTTGCCTTCCTGTAAGAAACCTGGTGGTTGTTGCATGTAAATGTCCTCTTCTAGTTCACCATGCAAGAATGCAGTTTTCACGTCTAGGTGCTCAACATGCATTCCTTTGCTAGCAGCAATACTTAACAGAGTCCTTACTGTGGTATGTTTAACCACTGGTGCAAAGGTTTCATCATAATCTTCTCCATATTTTTGTGAATATCCTTTTGCTACTAATCTGGCTTTGTAGCGCTGAATCTCACCATCAGCATCATGTTTGAGTTTGAAAACCCATTTGCAGCCAATAACTTTTCTTCCTTGTGGTAACTTAGTAAGAGTCCAGGTTTTGTTTTTCTGTAGAGCCTCAAGCTCTTCAATTGCAGCCTGTTTCCACTTCTGGGCTTCTGGTTGTGGTAGCTGGGATATTTCCTCCCATGATGAAGGTTCTGGTTGTTCCGCTGTTCTTGCGAGGTAGGACAGCCTCGGAGCTGGAACACCTCTGTTTGAGCGCGTTGATCGCCTCACCTCACCCTCTGTGGTCCCTTCTATCACCTCAGGTGCGTCTGGTGGATCGCTGGGGGTCTCTGTGTCAAGTGTGGTTGGATCTGGATCTGCTGTCTCCTCCTCCTCCTCAGTTCCTCTGAGATCAGGAAGCATAATCCAGTCATCAGGGTGCTTGGTCTGGTTGCTTGCTTCAGTGTAGGCCCCCTCTGAAGGTGTAGCTCTTTCATCCTCTTCAAAACACACTGCTCTGCTTATGGTTATCCTGTTGGTGTCAGGATCCAGAATTCTGTAGGCTTTGGATTGTGCTGCGTAGCCTACAAAAATCCCTTTTGTGGCCCTAGGCCCTAACTTAGTCCTTTTTTCCTTTGGGATGTATGAGTAAGCCGTGCTTCCAAAGACACGCAGATGCGTCATGGACGGCTTATGACCATGCCAAAGTTCATAAGGTGTTGTTTCAATAGGTTTTGTGTTCATTCTGTTGTGTATGTATGTAGCAGTCATGATGCCTTCTCCCCAGAATTTCTGTGGGAGGTGTGCGTCAGCAAGCATGCATCTTACCATGTCCAGTAGAGTTCTGTTCATTCTTTCTGCGATTCCATTTTGGGGCGGGCAGTAAGGCACCGTAGTTTGATGCACAATTCCATGTTCTCTCAAGAACTGCTGTGTAGCATTGGACATGTATTCTCCTCCATTGTCTGTGCGCAGGATCTTTGGCTTCCAGCCAAATTTGTTGCTTGCCATCGCCACATATTGTTTTAATTTCTCCAGCATCTCTGATTTTTCCTTCAGTAAATAAACACACGTGTATCGTGAGAAATCATCTGTTATAGTTAGAAAATATTTATGATTACCTATGGTTGCTGGTAGTGGTCCAGATATGTCACTGTGGATCAGATCCAAGGGTCCTTTCGTCTTCCTTTCACTCTGCTTTGGGAATGGCTTGTTTACTGCTTTGAACTCGAGACAAGAAACACAGTTAGTTACAGTGTCACATGGTACAAAATCAATGCCATTAGCTAATCCCTGTTCCTTCATGTTTTGAATTGATTCAAAACTTCTGTGTCCTAGTCTTCTGTGCCATAATTGTAAGCAGTTTCCATGCTGACACAACTTGGCTAGGTTCATTACATTAGGCTGGTATGCCTCAGGTCTGGACTGGGCTGGTCTTTCTCTGTCTGTAAATTGCTCTTCCACATGATAAAGACCTTGAAATTCCGAGCCCACAAGGCAAACTTCTCCATTCTGGGTAACAACACATTGTCCATTTTTAATATACAATTCACAGCCTTGTTGCTCTAGCTTGGATATTGAAATCAAGGAGCTTGAGAATTCAGGGATATACAAAACATCTCAGAAAAAATGGTTTAACAGATCCATCCAGCAATTTGCAATATAAAATTCCTTCGCCCTTTTTCTTTGCTTTAATTGTAGTATTATTGCCCAAATAAACAGTCTCTTCAGGAATATCAAACAGTTCAGTATAGAAACTTAGATTTTTAGAAATATGGACAGATGACCCAGAATCTAAAATCAGCTTTTCATTATTTTTCATTAAATTAACACTATAGTTCTTGTTGAAATGTCTGTCTGTATACTTGGAATCTCTATTTTCATTCTCCTTTGTTTGACTGATATTCCCAGACCTCCTGGTCTGATTCTTGGGACAATGCGCCACCCGGTGGCCAAATTAGTTACACAGGAAACACCTGAAGGCTTTGTTTCCAGCTGACCTCATTTCAGCACTGGCGGTCATGTGACCTCTCTCTCTGGGCTGAGTTTCTCTGGTGAAATCGGCTCTCTTTGTATGCAAATGTGAGGTGCCCATGCGGTTCCCTCTTGCAGCATTTCCTCCAGCATTCCCTCCCCATCTCGGGTTACGTCTGGAATGATCAATTGTTGCTTTAAGAGCAAAGTTGCTAGCCAGTTCACTTTCATAGCGTGAGTTTAAAAGGTTTCTTTGGTCAGCCTCCGAAGACAATGTTTCTACAGCCTTTTCAAAGTTTAGATTGGTGTGGGTTTCCAATTGCCCAATTATAGTGCTATAGGAAGCAGGCAAGCTCAAGAACAGAGTCTCCAGCTTTTGACTCTCTGTAAATTCCTCTCCTGCTTGTCTAAATTGAAAAAAGAAATCTTCCAAAGTCCCAATAAAAGTAGAGAAACAGTCCCCATCTTTATATTGGAGATCTTGCAATTTTCGGCGTAAATTAAACGTGTATGCCCATCCTTTCCTCATATGCATAGAATCTAGCTTGTTTAGCATCTCCTTTGAGGTTCCAAGATCACAAATAGCATAAAGGAAAGTTTTACTCACGGAAGCTGCAATCATCGCTTGTGATTTTCGGTCCTTAATTAGCCAGAGTTCCTTCTCCTTTTTCTCAGCATCCGAGGTTTCATCTGGCGGCGGGTCTTCCTCAGTAACTTGGTGGAGTCCCTCTGCTTTCAGTGCAATCTTCAGTCGAGTCTTCCATTCCAAGTAATTATCCGCTTCCAGGATGGTAAGCCTGAGTTTTCCCTCCAGGTATGCAGCCATGCTCACCGGCTCCAAAAGGCAGTTGCTGTAGATTAGCAATTCAAAGTGTCCACGCTAGATCTCAATGGATCTCCTGGAACAAACCTAACTATCTAGTTGCAGCACACGCAGCTCAAAATACTGCTCCCATAACTTGCTGGGCCCATAACCTGTTGGAAATTCTCTGTGGTGAGAGAATCCCTTTTTCAATATAGCAGAGTGCACAGAGGCACAAACACAGCGGATTTAGTTATGCATGCATGTGTGCTAAGAGTAAAGTAACTTGGAGCCAATTGCTAGTTTCAAATCAATATAAAAGGCATTTATTAAGGAACTCCATTCTAGATAGGAAAGTGAGGATTTAGGATCTCTAATCTATCTATCTAAATGGATGCAGATGGATTCACCATCTTCTCTGCACATATGGTGCAGGGCAAGAGACTTGCCATGTTGCAAGGTCAACAGCCAGGTAGGAAGAGAGAGAAGGAGGAAGGAAGTTGAATCCCCTAAGATTAGCAATCTACATTTCAAAGGGATAGCATCAGAGCAGCAGGAAGTGATGACCAAATGTCTTTGACCTTCTAGCCCTCTGACTTACTAGTCTGTCCTCCACTGTCTGAGGCAAAGAGACAGCGCAAAGTCCTTTCCTTCCAACACTCCTCGTGTGTCGCCATGGCGTAGAGCCGCGCTGTGGTGGCACACAATCAGGAATCTCGGGTTAGCGGAGTGCTCGTTCTGCTAAGCTGGGCTAAGGGGAGGGCTACTTGGGCGGGCTAGCCACCAGAGAACCACCGGGCTCTCCCATGAGCCCACTGGTTCTCTCGATGGGGAAAAACCGGGCTGGGCTTCTTTAGCCCGGTTTTCCCCATTGTGAGAATAGCCCCTGTATGTGATCACCCCCAGCACACACTTTTGATTTCATTCATACAAAACTTCCAGATGCACTGCTGAGTTGCGTATATATTCTAAGAACCTTCACTTGTTTAAACAGCACAATAATAAACCTTTTAATATAATTGAAGTAAGATACTGATCCATTCAAACACACGCATCTGAAGGAGCTTTACCCTTAACTGTCATTCATGAGCTATTATTGCTACTTTTGTTTCTGTAAGGGGTGTCTTGATATGCACTCTTGACAATTTGGTTCTCTCTTTCTGACACACATGATTGTGGTTGTTTTTTAAACAAGTCACTACATTTTTGTTCTGTTCATGAACAATCAATGTTAAGGGTTTTGGTAAGACTGTGAACAGCAAGCAAATTAATAGGTAGAATTGCTTGACTTGAGCTCAGATGATCTATTGCATTCCCTGCTTATTCACATACTGACAGCAGGGAAACCTTATTGATTTCTACCCAAATACAAGAGGAGAAATTGGAATCAAAGGAAAGTAGGTACTTGGCAAATAATTCTCAGTATTTGAAGCTTGATCTGTCACATGCTACCACTGAACAACTAGCTATCATTTGACACAGCGCTTAAGGCCAAGCTATAGTTAATGTTAGATACATAATTTGGTCCCACATGTATGAGATTTTTAATGTAAATAGCTGCTGCAGGAGGCCTAATCTGGGTTGGGTCCACAGCACAAGGAACGGGGTTACTTAACCCTTTATCCTCATGCTGTGGCCCAAATTAAAAAACAACACCCTGGAGTTATTGGCTGCCTGACAAAAAGGGTCAATGGTAAGGATTTTTGCAGGGAGATATGTGAATATTATGTCCTCATCCTCCTCCCTGCTGAGCAGGAAGGCAAGTGTTGAGTGCCGCTAGTTTGCCAGCTGCTTGCTCTTGCTTTGCCCTCCTAAGCCTGTGTAACCTGTGGGCCACCATGCAGTTTTGGCCCTTTAGTTGTTCCCTTTTCAATAAATTTACAGCTAGGATCAGAGAGTTCATGATAATCAATAATTAATCAGCTGACTAATTAGAAATGCTCCCTATTATCTTTGGTACCTATCTCTGGAAAATCTCTATTTTGTCCCTGTTTTGCCTTTTAGGAAATGGTTGGAGATACCTATTAAAATAGTGTGCAAACACATGAACTATCATTCTTCAGGTTTCAGCCTTGTCCTCACGTATCTGGAAGATAAATCTTTTGGAAGGCGGATGGATATATCTTGACATTCATGCATATATGTAAATGAATGCACAAGAACATAAAATGGCAGTGTACAGCGCCCCTTCCATCCCACTCCACCATAACTCAAATAGGAAATGTTTATTTATTTATTTTCATTCGCCATCCTGAGAGCAAGGATACTGAAGGGCAGGATAGACGTTTTTAAAATACATAAATAAAAATATGTTGCTGCTTAATGTATTTGTATCACAACTGTTCTGTAGGAAGTACAAGCCTAGTCTGTTGTGTGACTATATGCTCTGTTAAACATTGTCAAGTCTTTTAAAAAGAAATCAGTTTATGATCATCTTACTGTACAGTTCAGAAGCTAGTGCAGGACATGCTGTTCCAGAGTAAACAATATGCAGCAGTCCCAAAGAGTTTTGAACTATATGTAAGTAGTTGGGAAGAGGAGATGAGGCAGCAATTCTTGATGTGACATAATCAGAAGGTTCCCTGTCCCCCAAGGGCTCACAATCTAAAAATAAACATATGGCAGTCACCAGCAACAGCTACTACAGGGATGCTGTGCTAAGGTTGGATAGGGTCAGTTGCTCCCTACTTGCTAAATATTTTTTCTTTAAAAAAATCACCATTTTAAAAAGTGCCCCTTTATGCAGTTAGCAGGGGTACAAGAGTGTTCCTGTTTTCCATTGTGAAATGTTGAAAGGTGTTGATTTCCCACATTGTGTTAATAACAATTTCTAACCTGCATTTATGAAACTGCAGGGATCAGTCAGTCAGCATTTGCGTAGTCATCATAGATTTGTGTTTGTTACAGGGCCTCTTCATCTCATTCCCATTTCTAAGACCAGGTGTTTGAGACTCTTTGACCAGGACAGCCTGGTGATGTTGAGGACGCTGATCAAGGACAGGAAAACATAGGGAGCAAATTGAGAGGAGTGCTTTTGCTGCTTGCCTGGAACAATAAAAATAGGTAGGTTGTCAAGTGCTCGACAGGCCGTAATGCATGACTGGCTGCTTAAGAACACAAGAACTGCCATTCTGTTTCAGGCTCGAGGCCTATCTAGCCCAGCAAGCTTTTTCATACAGTGGGCCACCAGATGCCTCTGAGAAGCCCACAAGCAAGAGGTGAGGGCATGACCTCTCTCTTGCTGTTGCTCCCTGCAACTGGTATTGAGAGGAATTGTGCCTCTGAGGCTGGAGATGGCCTACAGCCACCAGACTAGTAGCCATTGATAGACCTGTCCTCCATGAATTTGTCTAAGCCCCTTTTAAAGCCATCCAAGCTGGTGGCCATCAATACATTCCATGGCAAAGGAATCCATATATTATTTATCCGCTATGTGAAAAAGTACTTTCTCTTGTTGGTCCTAAATTTCCCAACCATCATTTTCATGGGGTGACCCCTGGTTCTAGTGTTATGAGAAAGGGAGAAAAATCTCTCTGTGTCCATCCTCTCCACTCCATACATAATGTTATACACCTTGATCATGTCTCCCCTTAGTTGCTTCTAAAGGTAAAGAGCCCCAGATGCTGTAGTCTAGCCTCATAAGGAAGGTGCTCCAGGCACCTGATCATCTTGGTTGCCCTCTTCTGTACCTTTTCCAGGTCTACAATATCCTTCTTAAGATACGGTGGGTGAACAAAGTTGTATGCTGTACTCCAGCTGTGGCCGCACCATAGGTTTGTATAAAGGCATTATAATATTAGCAATTTTATTTTCAATCCCCTTCCTAATTATTCCAAGCAGGGAATTAGTCTTTTTCACAGCTGCCACACACTGAGTCGACACTTTCAATGACCTGTCCACCTCTACCCCAAGATCTCTCTCCTGGTCAGTCACTGACAGCTCAGATCCCATCAGTGTATATGTGAACTTGGGTTTTTTTGCCCCAATGTGCATCACTTTGCACTTGCTTACATTGAACTGCATTTGCCATTTTGTCGCCCAGTCACCCAGTTTGGAGAGATCTTTTTGCAGCTCCTCAGCTCCTGTTGTGGATTTCACTACTCTAAATAGTTTGTGAAAACTCTCCGTGTATTCCTACCCTCTTTTTCCTGTCCTTCAACTAGATACCAATCCACACGTGAACCTGTCCCCTTATTCCATGACTGCTAAGTTTACTCAAGAGCCTTTGGTGGGGATCTTTGTGAAAAGCTTTTTGGAAGACCAGGTATGCTATGTCAACCAGATCCCCTTTATCCAAATGCTTGTTGACAATCTCAAAGAACTCCAAAAGTTTAGTGAGGCAAGACTTGCTCTTGTGGAAGCCATGCTGGTTCTCCTTCAACAAGGCCTTTTCTTCTATATGTTTAATAAGTTTGGCCTTAAGTTTGCTTTCCATCAATTTACCGGCACCGAAGTTAAGTTGACAGGACTGTAATTTCCCAGATTCTGAAAATCAGAGTTACATTGGCTACTTTCCAGTCCTCTGGTACAGAGCCTGATTGTAGAGAAGTTACATATTTTTGCTAGGAGATCAGCAATTTCACATTTTATTTCCTTCAGAACTCTTGGGTGGATATCATCTGACCCTGGCAATTTGTTAATTTTTAGTTTTTCAAGACAGTTTAGCACATCTTCCCTTGTCACCTCAAACTGGCCCAGTTTTTCAGCCGCTAAACCTGAAAAGCTCAATTCTGGAGAGGGTATATGGTCAGTATCTTCTGCTATGAAGACAGATGCAAAGAACTCATTCAGCTTCTCTACAATCTCATTTTCCTCCTTAACAATCCCTTTCACACCTTCACGATCTAAGGGGCCAATCGCCTCCCTGGCAGCTTTTCTATTTCTGATATATTTAAAGAGGTTTTTGTTATTTCCCTTGACACTTCTAAGTATATACTTCTCTTGAGAAGTTTCTTCTTCTGAAGAAACTTCTGTGTTGGACTTTCTTGACAATTCTCCACTTGCATATATGCTGAATTGGATCATATTATTGTCACTGCTACTCAAGTGTTCTGCAGCTCTGACATCTCGCACTATGTTCTTGGCTTCACTCAGGATTAAGTCTAAGGACGCCATATCTTTGGTTGGTTCTGCAACTAACTTTCTAAGGCACAGTCATTTTGCATGTCTAGAAATTCGGCCTCTTTTTCCTTAACTGAACGTGAATTTATCCAGTCTATATGCGCATAGTTTAAGTCACCCAATATTACTGCCCTGCCTCTCTTTGATGCCTCTCTTATTTGTTTCTCCATCTCCAGATCACTCTCACTGCTTTGATCTGGAGGATGAGAGCACATCCCTAGTAACACATTTCCTTTCAGTCCTCATAATATAACCCATAATGATTCTGTAGAGGACTCTGGTCTACCTAGGTTTTCTAGCTTGTTGGAATCTATCCCTTCTCTGATGTACAGTGCTGCTAGTCCCCAATCCTCCCTTCCCTGTCCCTTCTAGGAATAACTGTGTTCCACTATTTCTCACCATTCCATCAGGTTTCCATTATACCTACTATGAGGCTCTTCTCATGATTACTGAGAAGAGCCTTTAGTGGGGTTGCAAGAATAGCAGGCTTAGCCCACTCTCCCTGCAGACAAGCAGCAATCTGCTCTGGGTGGCCACAGCGGCTGCCAGCTCCGTCATGGAGCCGGTGGGGGCTGGGGAGTTCGGGGAGCGTGTGGCCCCCAGAAGCTCCAGCATGTGCTGTGTGAGCGCACAGGGCATGCTGGAGAGACCTTTTGAGCCTTCCGGTTGGGGGTCTACTCATAAGTTGCCACACTGCGGAGCTGCGCCGCTGCAACACACGAGTAAAAAACAAACAAACCTGGTTTAAAGGGCAGAGGTTCTTGGGTGGGTTACCCGCTTAGGAACCACCGGGCTCGCAGCCAAGCCCGGTGGTTCAAACGATGGGAGGAAATCAGGCTAGCCTCCGCTAGCCCGATTTCCTTCCATTGTGTGAATAGCCTCTATATCTATGTTTTCATTAGTAAACAAGCACTCCAACTCACCCATCTTCGCTCAAGGGCTTCTGGCATTTGTATATAGACACCTACAATCTGTGTCCCTCATCTAGTGTTGGCATGTGCTATCCCCCTTGCCATCATTTGACCTATCTGGCAAACTGTCATGTGTTTCCTTCTGCTCAACTCCTGGCTCTACTCTGTCCCCTTCTGGTTTATCCAAAACATGTGCACCCTCATACCTTAGGGGATTCTGTCGGCAGCCCCCCACCGCCCCAGGCATCAATCTAAAAGCTGCTCTGCGACCTTCTTGATTTTAAGTGCTAGCAGTCTGGTTCCATCTTGGTTCAAGAGGACCCTCTCCCTTTTGTACAGGCTTTGCTTGCCCCAAAATGTATCCCAGTGCCTAACAAATCTAAACCCTAATCTAAACTGATTAGAGTGGATTCATGGTGTTTCATAGAAAATCTTATTTGCTATCATAGAATCCACACTCAGAATACCTCAGAAACAACAGAACCCTGTACCCCATGGGTTAGAAACCCATGGGGGTGGTTGGCACCCTATGTGCACTACACCACCACTCGCTCTGGGCCACCCCAGCACTCCCCAAGTGCACTTATGGGGCTGCTGAAAGCTCCATTATACCTTACGAGGAAAAACCTTACAGACACGTGAACTTCAACAATTCACCAAAAATCAGCCCTCTGCCCAAATCCTTTGAAAAAATTCAGGTAGCTTCCTTGCCCCTACCCGGCACTACCACCAACCCCACACCTCTCTAGGCCACCCCTTTCCACCGACATGAAGCGATACACCCTCCATTATACCTAATGGGGGAAAACCTTAAAAACGTGTAAACTTCAGAAATTCACCAAAAGTCAGCCCTCTGCCCAATCACTCTGCAATTGGGGTGGTAGCCTCCACCCAATGGGCACTACCACCCCACCCCACTCTTCTGCCCCAGATCCCACTTTCTCCCCCCAATCTGTCCCAAAGACACTAAAACTTCAAAAATTCACCAAAAATCGGCCCTCTGCCCAATCCCCCTGAAATTTGGATGGTAGCCTCCACCTATTAGGCACTACCACCACATACCACTTTTTGGGCCCCAGGACCCATTTTTTAATCTGAATCGATTCAGATTCGGATTAATTCGGATCCAAATCGAATCAGGGGTGATTCGTATGGGCAATATTCGGATACAAAACAGAATGGGGGTGTTTTGGTTCAGATCCAAATCAAAACACTGAAATTCCAAATTGCACACCCCTAATTTGAACCACCTCTCACAGCATGATTTAAATACTAGTACTCGAATTGTGCTGTTATTCAGATGAACTGCCTCTCCCATGTGATTTTTTAGCAGACATGCAGCACATTACGTAAGGAGAAGACATGCTCTTCCTGTGTAATTTCAAGGAGTGCCAGAAGATGCATTATCCAAACCTGCCCTATGTGTAGCTCACAGATGTCAAGTGTGTCAGAGATGGAGTTCCAGTGCATCAACCTTTTGAACCAACTATCCTAATGACCACTAGGGGCATTGGGAGTAGAGACAGTGAGTCAGGGCCTCCCTATCTGTCCCTACTCTCTGACCCCTGATCTGACTCTTCAGCACTTCCTGTGCTGAGTCACAATCCTTCCTTTCCTCTTAAATAGTAGATGGAAACATATCTCTTTTTCCTTACCTATTCATTATGTAGTCCTTTAGATTAGGATTAGGTATTTTCTATCCAAGTGAACTTAACCAATACATACTTAATATTTAGTTCTACGAGAATCTCCATGTATTTTCTCTAAATAGCTGCAACAACTAAACCACCCTCTGCTACCTACTCTGTAATAGGAGTGTGTGCTCTAGTCTCTACTGTTTACCTATTGGGGGTAAAATTAAGAACCCCCAACAAAGTGCATGGGTGCTGGACACATTTGACTTTGCTACTAGATGTTCCTATGTTTGCTGTCTGTAATAAGTCCACCAAAATATTAGCAAATGCCATATTAAAAATACTGTGTAAAGCATTTGTATTGAAAACAATATATAAAAATACATCAGTCAGTAACATTAGGCAGGTTCATACAACCGTTACAAGCAAAGTAGCAGGTGGGCTACCCAGATTTGTATGATTGTCACAACCTACACATTTCCCTCCAGTCCTGCTTGCAGCAGGGATACTCAGCTTTTTACTGAGGGTGGCTTCTGTAGGCACAGCTCTCAGCCATCATTCCCTCCAACAGGGAATTCCAGATATTGTTGACTACAACTCCCAGCATCCCCAGCTGCAGTGGCCTTTGGCTGGGAACTATGGGAGTTGTAGTCAACAACATCTGGAATTCCCTGCTAGAGGGAACACTGCTCTCAATGTTGCTGTAAGCAAGGGCATGCTGAGTGCCAGGAGCCAGGTAGGACTGGGGCAGTCAGTTGAGGTAGGAGGGCTATGCTCTCCTCCACCCTCAGGAAAAAGCTAGGTATCCCTGCTGCAAGCCAGGCTGGAGGGAAATGTGTGGGTTGCAACAGCTGTGATTGTGTGCCATCTGGCTGGTGGAGCCCAGCAGAGATAATGATCCTGTCTAGGGATGTGCACGGAACCGTGGAGCTGCGGTCCGGCACTGGGGTGGGGGTTCCTTTAAGGGCGAGGGGAGGGTGTGCTTATCCCTCCTGCCGCTCCCCCCCCCCACCGACGTGCGTTTTTTGGGTAAGCATTTGGGGTGGCAGGAGACGTACCCCTCCCGGCAGCAAAAGGCTTCATGTGCGCACGTGCAAAAGGCTTTCTGAAGCCTTTTGCTGCTGAGAGGGGGAAGGGGTGGCAGGGAGGTATCCTGCCACCCCAAATGCTTACCAAAAAAATGCACACCGGTGGGGGAAAAGAGGCGGGAGGGGTAAGTACACCCTCCCCCCGCCCTTAAAGGAAACCCCACCCCGGAGTTTGAACCGCCAAACCGCCCCAAGATCGGAGCCATCTGGAGGCCTGTAGAATGGCCTCCAGACTGGTCCGCGCACATCACCAATCCTGACCTGCTTACAGGGAAAGATCTTGCGTGGGCTACTACCCACTGATGTCACTCACTACATTGTTTCACTTTCTACTCCCTCTTGCTGTACAGGAAGTCCCCAACTTACAAATGGGTTGAATTTGAAAGTGTGTTTGTTTGTTTGTTTGTTTGTTTAATACATTTATATACTGCCACAAACCACTGGAAGCACTGGAAGTCTGTCTCCAACACTACCTACTGCCCAACCCACACAAGAAATGGGCAAGTGGGCAATTTTTAACATGTTTAACCTTTTTCCCAAATCCCTCAAAGGATCCTGTGGGGGTTTGGGGAAAAGGTTAATTTTTTGTTTAAAATTGCCTATTTGCCCATTTCTTGTGTGGGTTGGGTGGTAGGTAGCACCCATTATGCCATACCACCCAACCCATTTTGGCATCCCTACGAATAACCCATGGAGAACAGTGAGGTGTTTCAAACCCCCCATTGTTCCCTATGGCCGAAACACTCAAAACGTTTTGAGTTTGTTTCATTGAAATGTTTCAAGCATTTTGGGTTATGTTTCGAGCTCAAAACAAAATGCAAAATAATTTTGTGCACATCCCTCTGACAAAGCTGCCTTCAAATATCCTTCATATGAACCAGAACATTAATCTGGTCCATTTAGCCCAGTATTCTCCTACTTTGGCCAGCATGGTTGTCCAAGATCTCAGGCAGAAGTCTTTTCCAGCCTGCTGAGACCTTTTTAACTGGAAATGGGGAACTGTGTACTGAATGTGAGACCTTCTGCATACAAAATATTTGACCTGCCTCTGAGCTATTGCCTATCATGTGGTTCCTTTCAGTGGTTTTATGATTATAAACTCCAAATTACTAGTGGCCTTAACACTACTTTAATATCACATTGTTGATTTTCCCCTCCCTTTAATTTCCTCAACTTCTGAGTGTGCTGATGTGTTACCAATGCATCAGGATGGAAACACAGTGATTGCAGAGTGCTAGTGGGGATGGTCAGGATCCCATTAACAGATGATCAATACTGCTGTCACTTTGTATTAAAGGAGAGACCATCATATCAGCACTGATTGGAGCCTATTACTTTTTCTTATCATAGCTGGAAATGTCTCACTAGGGGTTCCAGTTGATGTGTATAGTATCAAATTTATATCTTCAAAAATGCCGAATAAATGATGAGGAATAGATTCAAACCCAGCAGCCAGACATTCTTTTTAAAAGGTACTGTAAGTGTTTCATTTCAAACATTTAGGTTTTGTTTCCTGACTGTGTGTAGGTAATATACCTTTTAAAATGTTACATAGTGAAGTTCTTCTCTCCTTCAGTTTTGTATGAAATTGTAACAAAGTAGTACCCTGATCCTATGTTTATTTTGATTGATTGGTTGGTTGGTTGGTTGGTTTAGTAGCCTGCTTTTTAGCCTGTACCAGTCTCACAAAGAAGTTCACAAAATAGAATAAAACCCATCTATATTATTAATTCTCCAAGATGGGCCATGCGTGGAAATGTGGCAGAAAGGAGGTGGTTAGCTGATGGGGAGAGGGAGGAAAGGAGGCGATTGGCTGACAGCGCACGAGAGTTTGGAAAGCGAGAAGGCAGCAGCCAGAGAGGAGTGCAAAAGCCAGGGAGTTTGCCAGCTGGGGTCATGAAGCAGGGAGTTTGGGGACTGGGGATGGAGTTTGTGGAAGGCTGCAACATAAAGCGCCAAGGAATTCAGCAGAAGGGGGTGGTTGGCTGCTCACCACCTCAAAACGAGCCAAGGAGCTTGAGGCAGGAACGAGGGCATTGAAAAGTGGTTGGGTGGCAGGGAGGCCCTTGTTAGTGCCCGCCTGCCACACCCACTGTTGGGAGGGAGTTTTCTGGCTGGTGTCATCTTTCCGTTGGAGCGGAGGGAGTTTGCGTTGAGCCACATCAGCAAGCGCCAGTGAGTTCACCAGAATAGCTGGTGGTTGGCCGCCTCAGAACATGTTGTCATTGCCTGACCGCCACACCTGTTGGCAGAGAAATGGAGACTGAAAGACAGTTGGACAATGACAGGTCGACACAGGTGAGCGAGAGAGTTGGGTGGGAGAGAGAGAGTAAGAGAGTTGTGGGAGGAGAGCGAATGAGCAAAAGAGTTGGGGAGAGAGAGTGAGTGAGAGAGATGTGGGGGGGAGTGAGTGAGAGAGTTGTGGGGGAGAGAGAGTGAGTGAGAGAGTAGTGGGGGAAAGAGTGAGTGAGAGAGTTGTGTGGGGGGAGAGTGAGTGAGAGAGTTGTGTGTGGGGGAAGAAAGCGAATAAGAGAGTTGTGTGGGGGAGAGAGAGAGTTGTGTGGGGAGAAGAGAGTGAGCGAGAGAGTTGTGTGGGAGAGAGCGAGCGAGAGAGTTGTGTGGTGGGGAGTGAGAGAGAGCAACAGAGTTTTTTGGGGGGAGCGAATGAGAGTTGGCGGGGGGGAGAGAGCGCGAGAGAATTTTTGGGGGGGCGGGGGGCAGGGATGCCACAGGCTCAGTGCATGACCGCACAGATGCTCTGTGCAGGGTCAGCTAGTATGGTTTAAAAATTGGCACAAAATGAATACCTTTCGACAAATAAACAGTGAAAATAATCAATGATCAGCATCTGAATTAATGATGCTCTCATGTTAGAAAGTTTTGCATGTGTAATGATTTTTCCTGATCCCACCTTCTCTCTATTGCTCTGGATGTGTGTCCCTGAGAGCATCTTCTTCTCCCAGTAGCTTCTGCTGAAGAGGCCGGGCATCACCCTGAGCTCAGTGGGGTTTGGGTTTCTGGACTCCCTGTGCTCTCTCCATCAGTGAACTGAAACTCATCTACTAAACAGCACCACATCATAGCACCCCAGGCAACTTTTAGCAATCAGTAAAAGGAGCAAAGAAGAAGCAAAGTCCATACCACCTGTAGAGGTAGATGTCAGGATGTGAACAAGAGATAAGAAGATGGACAGTGAAGGCTGTGTGCTGATGGGCATGTGCTGTTTTTTATTTCTTGCCTGAAAGCCTCATAGTCTGCACCCACAGCAAGTGTAACCTGATTGTTCTGTTGAAAGAGAATGTCAGATGAATGGAGTGCAAGTTTCTACACCTCACTTCATTAGATATGGCAAGCAGTTCTTGGCAGGCCATTGCAGCAAGGACACTATAAAGAAATATGATGAGATCTGTGAGAGGGAGGGAACTCCATGGAAGAGAGTGATTGTCAGGAGCAGGAGAATCCAAAGGCATTCTGAACCATTAGAATGAAGAAATCACTTTCAATATGTTTCAGGAAGAACAGCTCTGAATATCCAGATGGAGGATAGCTACAGCAGGCTACTTTAGGTGAGAAGAGGACTCTGAATTCTGCAAGGACATAGGTGACTCAATCAGCACCTGCAGGAAGAAGAGGAAGTGGTGGCGGCTGGTGACTCCCACTGAGAGGTAGTGCTGACTGGACCTCTTAGCTTGTGAAGTGTGCTGTCAAGCCAGTGCATAGATCTAGGATGTGATGGGTAGTTGCCAAGGCTTATCAAGTCTGGGGAAGAGAGCTGGTCTTGTGGTAGCAAATATGACTTGTCCCCTTAAGCTAAGCAGGGTCCACCCTGGTTGCATATGAAAGGGAGACTAGAAGTGTGAGCACTGTAAGATATTCCCCTTAGGGGATGGAGCCGCTCTGGGAAGAGCATCTAGGCTCCAAGTTCCTTCCCTGACATCTCCAAGATGGGGCTGAGAGAGATTCCTGCCTGCAACCTTGGAGAAGCCGCTGCCAGTCTGCGTAGACAATACTGAGTGAGATGGACCAATGGTCTGACTCAGTATATGGCAGCTTCCTATGTTTCTAAGTCCACTGATCATTATCCCTTCTTGCTCATCTGTTTGGGAATGAATGACTGCCATTCAGAGGCTTTAGCAGGGAAAAGCAATGCTTTGCATGAAGAAGACTTCAGGTTTAATTCCTGGAGTCTAAGGCAGAGCTGTTGAAACCCTTGAGAGCTGTTGCCAGTCAGAGTAGACAATACTTAATTAGATTGATAAATGGTATGACTTGCAGAAGGAAGCTAGCCATTAATGTGTCACATCTGACTATGAGGATTTGAGAAGGAAGGAGAGGGATCATGTTCTCATAAATTATTCCTGTAAAAAGTAGAGGGTTACAAATAGAAGGATACTTCAAGTGAAAGACTAGTTATGCAGGTGGCAACTGGCCCCTCCAGCAAAGCATCCTTCCATTGGCTGTTGTTGGTATCTAAGTTGTGTGTCTTCTTAGACTGTAAGCCCTTTGGGGACAAGGAATCATCTTCTTATTTTTGTGTGTAAACCATTTTGAGATGTTGTTTGTTGAAAAGCAGTGTAGACGTAGTAGTAGTAGAGTAGTAGAGAAGCCATGGGGATCATGGTCCACTGGCAGAAGACTACTGGCAGGAGTGTTTAGCTTAGCAGAACCTGAGTAACCTGAGAAAGATGGTTTTAAATTAATTGCTGGGTGGGGATGGCTACAAAAGCCTGTAGGGAAGTACAAAAGCCAGTATTAAATAGATACATGAGTGCTACAGAATAAAGTGGGGGAGTAGTGGCTTTGCCACAACAAAATACAAGGAGAGACATTAGAGCAAAATATCTGTGGCTTGCTTGATCTATGCAATAAATATCTATGGCTTGCTATGTCTCTACACTAAGACATATAGGAAATAAAAAGATGAGCTCAAACTTACAGAAAGTAAATACAATCTGATTAGTATACCTGAGGCTTGGTGGGATAGCTACCAGAACTGGAGTATAGTATTTGAAGGATGTAATTTGTTAAAAAAAGAATATAGCAGAAAGTTGTGTGCACCTGCACAGAATTCCAAGAGAAAACATGGTAACAATGAAGATCATCTGAGTAAAAAACAGATATGTGGAGAAAGCATCTGAGAAAATTCTCCAATATTTCTGCTTCAGAAAAACCCTTACATTCTCTTTCATATTTTGATTCCAACGCCTGGGCTCTCCCTTGCTGTAGTCTTCAGTTAGAGGCTGGGCAGCCATCTTTTGAGGATGCTACAGTTCTGGATTCCTTGCACTGAGCTGAGAGTTGGCATACAAGACTCTCTCCAATGCTAGGATTCTATAATTATAAAAATGCAGGAAATGTATATTCAATCCACTTTCACCCCTCTTTAGGGTATATGCCTACTCCTCTACACATGTTACATCTGTGTACACTGAACATGCACACCATGGGAACCAAGTCATGTCTTCTGGATCCATCTGTGCATGTTCTGTGCAATCTGTGGTCCTTATGGTAAATGCATGTTCAGCTTAACCTTGGCACAGAGCCTTTGCTCATACAAAGTGGGGCCATGTAAACTCTGTACACATCATCAGGGACTCTGCTTTTGCAAAATCCTGGATTGCACAGACAGAAATGTCACCTCTACAGACTGTTTATATCCATGTTTTGTTCTGATGTATAGTAAATGTGTGTGGGCAGGGTGTATGGACTACTGCCACAGTCCTGTTTTGCCCATATATGCAATTAGTGTTTGAGCATGAAACATGTGTACAAAGCTGGTGTGTTCACCCAGTATATGTCTATGCCAAAATGACAAGCAAGCATTTCATAATCAAACTCTATGCTCTTTGTGAGCATTTCTTTCATTGTGTGTATGAACTATAGCAGGGATTCTCAACCTTGGGTCTCCAGATGTTGTTGGACTTCAGATCCCATAATCCCCAGCCCCAATGGCCTTTGGTTGGGGATTATGGGAGTTGAAGTCCAACAACATCTGGAGACACAAGGTTGGGAAACCCTGAACTATAGGATGAACATGTAAAGTAGTTTTCGGATTGTTATCCATTTTTCATATTGTTATCCAACTTTGCAAATAAGACCACAAGCTCCTTGCCCTCAAATATTTTTGCTTCCCACACAAATAGCTTCCCACTTCTTTGCGTCACATTGACTGCCTGGAAGAAGGGGTGGGGGGAAGAACCATCTCTTCCAGTTTACACCACTTCCATTCTTGGCTTTAGGAGATTAATGTTTGCCACAGGTGACCAGTTGGATAACTGTTTGAAAGTTTGATTAAACCTAAACCTTTCTAAAGAAGATTTATAACCTAGAAGGCTGAAAGTACCTAGTGATATTCACACATGAAAAGCCCAACAGACATGAGCAGTTTCTTTTATCTTGCACAGTTGTCTTAACAAAATGTCGTATTTTAAAAAAAACCACCCACTGAAACTTTTACTAGATGTACTGTGGATCAAAACTATGATGTATATTACTGCTGGTTTACATGTAAGAAAGAATAACATATACAGCCGTCCAGGATCTGAACTACTCAGAATATAGGTGGGAGATTGCATGTTTGAACACTCCTCTACCTTAACTTAAAAAAACAGCCCGGCTTGTGAAAAAGGTAGCATATTATGGAGAATGATTCTAATTCATCCTCTTCCCTAAAATAGGCCTTGTTCACAGAGTCATTAAAGTCAGGATAGGAGAGAGGTTACCCCGGTTTGCATGCTTGTTCGAACTCCCAAATATCCCTTCAGCCCAGCTTGCTAAAAGAAGGATAACCCAGTTTTAGTGCCCTGTTGAGGTAGGAGGAGAAAAGAGCTCTCCTATCTTGACTCTTTAGTTGTGTGAACCCACTTGCTTCTTTTAACCAGCAGGCCCTGCTTCACATGGAACCAATAGAGAGCTGTGCCTTCAGGGGCTGCCATCCATGAACATGCCACTCTGCAAAACCATGGCCTGATGTTGGAGCAGGGCGGGATCTATCTCCTTTGTGGCCAATCACAGGGCAGCCACTGAAGTCATGAAGCTTTCCAGTCTGCTGGCAGCCCAAAGCATGCTGTGAAGGCATGGAAGACCTAGGAGGACTTCCAGCTCCAACTTTCAACAATGGATGCCACAGCTGGCTTAATAGTGCTTTTTCTGGTTTTGCTGATCCAAACAGAGGTTCTGGTTGTGTGCTGCTAATGGGGCAGGAGCACTCCAAACCGACAACCCCTTGCCCCCAATGGTCATGTGAATAGGCCTATACTATTTTTTCTATGTGCGTGGAGGTAAGTTGATTCAAAGATGCAGAGGCTCTACACACGATCCATGGGTAGTGCCTGCAGGGCTGTTGCGGGGAGAGCGGGCTTAGCCTGCTCTCCCCACAGACAATTAAATCTTTAGCCCTGGGCAGCCGGATTGGCTGCCCACATGACTATAGGCTCCATCATGGAGCTGGTAGGGGCTGTGGGGATCAGGGGCCACCTGGCCCCTGGAAGTCCCAGGATGCCCCACACGAGTGCACAGGGTATTCTGGAGAGACCCCTGAGGCCAGGAGGCTGGCTGCAGCCTCCCGGTCGGGGTCTACTCATGTGTTACTGTGTGCCACAGCAGCACATGAGCAAAAAAAGAGGGGGGGTTAGCAGAGTGCTCACTCCCTTAACCTCATTCAAGGGGAGGGGGAATTAGGGGGGCTAGCCAACTTGAAACCACCGGGCGAGCCTGGTGGTTCTGATGATCACTAGAAAGTGGGCTAGGCTCCGGCGAGGCTAACATGGGAATAGTTTCGCAGTCTCTCAACTGCAGTAAGAAGTGAGAGCTGATCTTAAATGGTAGCAAGTATGAATTGTGTTGTCCTCATTGCTAAGCAGGGTCTGTCCTGGTTTGCATTTGAATGGGGTACAGGTGAGCACTGTAAGATATTCCCCGTAGGGCATCGGGCTGCTCTGGGAAGAGCATCTGCATGCTTGCATGCAGTAGGTTCCATGTTCCCACCCTCGTATCTCCAGAAAGGGCTGGGAGAGACTGCTGCCAGCAACCTTGGAAAAGTCGCTGCCAGTTTGGGTAGACAGTACTGAGCTAGATGGACCAATGGTCTGACTTGGTATAAGGCAGCTTTCTATGTTACTAAGTTACACAATCCAAAGACTCTACTAGAGGATTCTTTTGATCTTATAGCTGTGCTAAATTTCAGAGTCCACCCAAATAGGGTCCCAGTCCTCATAGTCAGAAGTCCCAGTCTGTCCCTAATCCCCAGACTTAAGTACACACATCCAATAAAGGCTAATTTCCTGGATAGAACCCTAGAGGGTAGTTTACCCTCTGAAATCTGGAGATCCCTAGCCTGGTCCTACACACACATTGACCTTTAAAGGAAGCTTGAATCCTGTTAACCAGCTGCTTGGAAAGTGCTCCCTTTCCAAACAGTGGGTTGGTGCAACTCTGATCACCTTTAAAATGCTATGAGCTGCTGTGGCACTCGCCCAACACTGGATCAGGGCCAGAACTTCTTTCATGTGATCACTGTTGATAGTGCAGAAAAAACACTCTCTGAAAGATGTAAGATGAAGACAACGTAGAAGCTGCTAATGTCATTCATTCAGTAGCAAGCAATATCGCTCTCATGGAAAGGTATATTTTCAATCTATTTGGCAAAAATCAGGCAGAGTGTAATCGGAAGCCCTTTGTTTCTAACCTGCAAGGCACTGAAAATTGAATCCTGCACAGAATGAAATATGTTGATTATGTGGAGTGGCAAGAAAAAGGTTGAACATTTAGTTGTGCTGGGCGCCTGATAATGCTGCAGTAATTTCTCCCCACCACCACCACTTTTTTTTAATTGCAGTTTGTGAGCTGTCCAATTGAAGTAAAAATAGTCAGCAATGACTATTGCTCATTTGGTTTCCATTTAATATCTGACCAGGGGAAATCTGCTCTCTGCACGAATGTTTTAAAAAAGAAAGAGAGAGAAATAATTTGGCTTTGCAAAGAAAATGCGTAAGTGCCCCGAGCCAAAGATAAACAGCAAAATGGCAACTCCTCAGTTATCACTCAATGTCATTTCTGCTTTGGCTGCAACCTCACACTAAAAGTCAGATAAATTATTGTCCAGTTTTAGTTCAGTGGCTGGAAAATAAATTACTTGTACATCTCTTGCGAATTAAGTTATCCCTCTGCATGCATATAAATCAAACAGAAAAGAAGGAAATTACCCCACAAATGTTCACAGACCCGTATTCTTGTTTCATAATAACACACATTTCATCTACCGGAATTTAAAATTGTGGTACACTTAATATGTTTCCAAGATGACCTTTATAACACTCAGGATTATTAACTGTACAAAATTCAAGTTGTGATACAAAGATACTCTGTTATATATAAAATTCTAAAACCATATCAATTTAACGCAGAAAGAAGAACTTCCTGATGTACCTGATTAGTTTTGGCCAGATTCTGCTCTATATCTTCTCTGCCTCTTGCCTTGATCAAAAGCTCAAAAATGAAAAAGAGAAAAATCCAAACCAATGTTGATTGTCAAGAGAATCTTGAAGAATATTGATTAGATTGCTTCTTCAATGCCAGATCCAATGTACCTGATTATCTGCTACCAAGTCAACACAACTGCAGATGTAATCCAAATGACACAGTGAAGGAAGTTCTACAAGTTTATGCTTACATGTAAAGGGTGGTATGCATATCACACAGTCCTGTGTGACAAATTTATATGTCTCTGTTTTTTCATTTTGTATGACCCATACACCATAGGAAGTCACTACTAATTGGGACTTACACATGCTGGAACAGACATGCACACATCATCTTATACAGTACTATATATTTGAAATCAATCCCAAAATTTCCTCAAAGTTCTCATCTGCAAACATAAATGTTTGATATTAAACAGATATTCTCTTAATAGTCAAACATTCCCCGAATATTTCATATTTGTTTGACATTTGCTAATATTTGCTGTTTGGAAGATGATGTTTGATGATAAGGCGAGTCTCACGATCAAGGAGACCCGCATCCAGAGGGTTAGCACACGAGCAGTCAGTCTGCTCCAGGCGGCCAAACTGGCTGCCCACATGACTGCTGGCTCCGTCACGGAGTTGATGGGGGTTGGGGAGTTTGGGAGCCGTGCGGCTCCCAGAAGCACCACTTGCGCAGGGCATGCTGGAGAGACCCCTGAGCCAGGAGGCTGTTTTTGAGCCTCCCGGTTAGGGGTCTGCTCATGAGTTTCTGCGCCACAGCAACAGATGATTGGGGGGAAAGGGTTCATGGAGCAGTCGCTCTGCAAACCTGGTTTTAGCGCCAGGCTACTTAAGCGGGTGACTCGCTTAGGAACCATGGAGCTCGCAACCGAGCCTGGTGGTTCTCACGATGGGATAGCCTCAATATCTAAAAGTCAGAGGCGTATCTAGGCAAAATAGCACCTAGGGCAAGCACTGAAATTGCGCCCCCCCATCCAATCTGACACCCATATTTCAGATAACTTTAACATAGTTCAGGGGTTCCCAACCTGTGGCACTCCAGACGTTGCTGAATGACAACTCCCATCATCCCAGCTACAAAAACTGTAGATGGGGATGATGGGCATTGTAGTTCAGCAACATCTGGAGTGCCACAGGTTGGGAACCCCTGCTCTAGTTGAAGGGCTTCCCATATGAAGGGCAAAGAAATAAGCTTCTAAGCTCATTTGAACCCCTGCAGTCCTTGTTTTACAAGTTAGGAACTGTGGACGCCCTTCCGGTTGCTGCATATCAGAGGGACCACTGAAGTATACAATCCTTTTAAAAAGGGAGAAAGAGACTTTAGCTCACCAAAAGCTGGGAAGGTCCAAGAACAGTCTAGGTCCGGGTGTCCCACTCCAATCAGCTAATCAGTCCATAACACCTGCAAAGGGTTCCTGAGCCTTTAAATGGTCTCTCAGTCTGGTTCATTAGGAATCACAATCATGGGAAAGACTGCTGACTTGACAGTTGTGCAGAAAACCATCATTGACACCCTCCATAAGGAGGGAAAGCCTCAAAAGGTAATTGCAAAAGAAGTTGGATGTTCCCAAAGTGCTGTATCAAAGCACATTGATAGAAAGTTATGTGGAAGGGAAAAGTGTGGAAGAAAAAGGTGCACAAGCAGCAGGGATGACCGCAGCCTGGAGAGGATTGTCAGGAAAAGGCCATTCAAAAGTGTTGGGGACTTCCACAAGGAGTGGACTGAGGCTGGAGTTAGTGCATCAAGAGCCACCACACACAGACGGATCCTGGACATGGGCTTCAAATGTCGTATTCCTCTTGTCAAGCCGCTCCTAAACAACAAACAACGTCAGAAGCGTCTTACCTGGGCTCAAGAAAAAAAAGAACTGGTCTGTTGCTCAGTGGTCCAAAGTCCTCTTTTCTGATGAGAGCAACTTTTGCATCTCATTTGGAAACCAAGGACCCAGAGTCTGGAGGAAGAATGGAGAGGCACACAATGCAAGATGCTTGAAGTCCAGTGTGAAGTTTCCACAGTCTGTGTTGATTTGGGGAGCCATGTCATCTGCTGGTGTTGGTCCACTGTGCTTCATTAAGTCCAGGGTCAACGCAGCTGTCTATCAGGAGATTTTGGAGCACTTCATGCTTCCTTCCGCAGACGAGCTGTATGGGGATGTTGACTTTATTTTCCAGCAGGACTTGGAACCTGCCCACACTGCCAAAAGTACCAAAACCTGGTACAATGACCATGGGATTACTGTGCTTGATTGGCCAGCAAACTCGCCTGACCTGAACCCCATAGAGAATCTATGGGGCATTGCCAAGAGAAGGATGAGAGACATGAGACCAAACAATGCAGAAGAGCTGAAGGCCGCTATTGAAGCATCCTGGTCTTCCATAACACCTCAGCAGTGCCACAGGCTGATAGCATCCATGCCATGCCGCACTGAGACAGTAATTGCTGCAAAAGGGCCCAAACCAAGTACTGAATACATATGCATGCTTATACTTTTCAGAGGTCCGATATTGTTCTATTTACAATCCTTGTTTTATTGGTTTCATGTAATATTCTAATTTTCTGGGATTGTGGATTTGGGGTTCTCATGAGCTGTACGCCATGATCATCACAATTATAACAAATTAAGGCTTGACATCTCGCTTTGCATGTAATGCGTCTATCTCATATATCAGTTTCACCTTTTAATTTGCATTACTGAAATTAATGAACTTTTGCACGATATTCTAATTTTCCGAGTTTCACCTGTAAAAGACACCTTCCACATGCAGAAGGACACCTTTGAATCCAACCCAATGAGTTGGCTACTTCTGAAAACAGAATATTGGATTTGATGGAATTTTGGTCTGATTCAGTGAGGCTCTTCTCATACATATCTGGAGGACTTTGATTCCTACAACTCTTAGAGTAGCTGTGGACTTAATCAAGGTGTGTATACAGTTTTGGGGTGGAGGAAGGGACAGCACAAGGAACAGCATAAGGTTCTGTTTCTCTGCTCCTCTGTTATGTCCAATAATAAATGGAAGAGAGATTCTAGATATTGAGCTATGAGCTCATTTTGAGCACTCCCTACTAGGAATGTCAACTCAAGCATCATCCTGCGGTAGAACACTAGCCTGAAGTCATTTGACAACCCCAACACAGGGAGTGAATTTAAAGTGAAATCCAAGAAAAATGATAAAATAATTAATAGCAGCAGATCATACTTCTTGTGGAATACAATACAACGGAAGAAAGAGATCTAAAGTGCTGCTGAGCATGTGTTTCTCATGTAAGTTCCCATGCACAGTGCTCACAGTCAGCATCATCTAGGAGGTGCTTACCTCTTATCCATTCACATCAGTGCCAAGAGGCACTGAAAAAGACCTAAGGAAGCCTAGCATGATGAACTGTTAGCAGAGTCAAGTAAGGACAATTTCAGGTGAAATCCTGCGTGGGACTCTTGAAATTCTGTGGAACTCTATTATGGTGTGATTTTTCCAAAAGTTTGTATCTCTTCCTGAGCTGAAAGCAATATGAAGAAAATTGATTTTGCCTAAGTATGTCAAAAATTGAAAGGGAGCACTCAACCACCTTCATCACTATACCTGTGATCCTAGTAACATTGGACCTCAGGTGAGTGCATTCTGAAGGGTGCTCCTACCACAGTTTTTCAAGTAGTTTCCCATGCAGCACTTTCCTTCACCAATCCCATAGCTTGACTGAAAAACTCCCCAAACTTAAAAAAAACTTTTTGAGGGGCTAACTTGAAAGTTGTTGCAAGTGAAATGGAGAGGAAATCTCTGTGTTATATTTCTATATTCATATATGCATGCAGTGCTGTTCTATTAACATAGACATTACGAGCCATTTCACAAACAGTGAATTTCCTGAATCACTTAGGAAGTTGGATGTAGCCTGCATGCACACAAGAACTAAAATAGTACTTGCAAATACTGGAATGTATGAGATTTTTGCATTTGAAATTTGAATCTTGAATGCATATATGACATTTCACACCAAATTCAAGTTCTTGAAATCTTTTTGTCATATCTTGAATGGTTTTATTTTGGCTGGAATCAAATATGAACTCTTTTAAGCTGTCAGTTCTCAAATAGTAGATATCATTACATGGTATATATCAGAATCGTTCAAATACTAAAGACTAATGTTGGGCAACTATTAGCAGGCGCGTGATCAGGGTGGGGCAGGCAGGGCACGTGCCCTGGGCACCATATGAAGTGTGAGCGCAAGATGGCTGCCCCACCACCACCACCAAAATCACAAGCCCCAGCGGGCGCCGGTGCTGCTCACCGCTGAGGCTGGCTGGCATTGGGCACCTGGGCTGCGGTGCCGCCGGCAGACCTCGCACCATGCACCCCCCACTCGCGCCGGTGCAGCAGCTCAACAGCACACTTGCGAGATCTCCAAGTGGTGGGCGGGCACTCCCATTGGCCAGCAAAGCACGACCCCGAGCTGTTGAATTCAGCGCATGCCTCCCTGCACAACCACGTGGCCGGGGATACTAAGCAGCTGCCTGCTTGGAGTTCTGCATTCCTTAGCCGTGTGAGTTTGTTTGTCCCCCCCCCACCGGCTTCCCCCACACTGCTTCCCGGGCCAGGCACCTTCTTTAGAGATGTGCTCCTTCCTTAGCCCTCTGTGTGTGTGTGTTCGTTCCTCTGCTTCCCCCACGCTGCTTCCCCAGGCGCCTTCCTTAGAGAGCTGCTGCTTGGCTCCTTCCGTAGCCATGTGTATGTTTGTTGGTTCCCCGCCCCTTCCTCCATGCTGCTTCCCCGTCGCCTTCCTTCTTTATTTTACTATTATTTACTTTTGGATGGATGAGGGCTGTGCTCCTTCCTAAGCCCTGTGTGTGTGTGTGTGTGTGTGTGTGTGTGTGTGTGTGTGTTGGTCCCCCCCCCTTCCTCCACGCTGCTTCCCGTCGCCTTCCTTCTATATTTCATTTTGAATTAGCTGTAGGATGAGGGCTGTGCTCCTTCCTAAGCCGTGTGTGTGTGTGTGTGTGTGTGTGTGTGTGTGTGTGTGTTGGTTCCCCCCTTCCCCCACATTGCTTTCCCCAGGTGCCTTCCTCAGGGTTGCGCTCCTTCCTTAGCCCTGTGTGTGTGTTTGTTCCGCCGCCCCCCGCTTCCCCCACGTTGCTTCAAGTCTGATGTTTGGGAAAAAATGCTTAGTTGGTTTTAAGTGCTTATAAAGAATTATAGGAGACTGGTATATTCTATATCTTTTCACAATATTCTAATTTTCTGGGATTGTGGATTTGGGGTTCTCATGAGCTGTACGCCATGATCATCACAATTATAACAAATTAAGGCTTGACTTATCTCACTTTGCATGTAATGCGTCTATCTCATATATCAGTTTCACCTTTTAATTTGCATTACTGAAATTAATGAACTTTTGCACGATATTCTAATTTTTCAAGTTTCACCTGTACACCTTGCACTGGAATGTTGCTTGAGAAAAGTGAATAAAAATCTAGATATGCTCTTTCAGATGCACAACAGATTGTGCAAGAAGTTGTTAAACCTCTTGCACAAGTGGAATCATGAAACTGCTACAGAACATAACTATCACAGCACTGTAAATTCTTGATCAACCTCTTGTACAAGCATTTATGAAACAATATCGAGTTTTCTTCTTTTGGTTCTTTGGATCCAACTCAATGCCTTTGAGAAGTGTAGTTACCATAGAATCATAGGCTTTTAGAATTGGAAGAGCATTTGGAGATCTTCTAATCCAGGAGTAGGCAACCTTTGCTCTCCAGCTGTTGTTGAACTAACAATTCCCATCATCCCCAGCAACAATAAATTCCCAAATCCCCTGCTTCAGAATCGGAAACAGAAACTATTACAGTACCGCTGAGATAAGAGTGAAAGAAAGCCCATCACTGGATAAAGCGTACTAATGATTCCATTGTCAAACAGCTCTTCTCCCCACCAGGAACTCTAGTAAATGAATTAATAGCAGTAATTATTAGTAATATTTCTGTGGATGGACTTTTGATGCATGCTATCCATAGACACACTAGCTGATATAATAACAATTTGTATCAGCATTTTATGTATGCTCCTGTTTCCCTCACACACAGAACCCTCCCTCTCTGAATATTTGACTGCATAAAGACAATGCACAAATCCCCTTCAGTCAATCTTTGCTGCATTAAAAATGACTGCCTGGACCTATATGGTCTTTTCTACTTATTTGAACTCATGGGGGGAAATTTATTTGCTTCACTGACCAGATTATTACCTTTACCCGGATGCCTCATTAAAATGTCTGGATTTGAGTCACAGACAGCTGATGAGCCAACATTGATTCTCTGTAGTTTACAACATGAATGAACATTTTTATTTGGTAACTGATGTATTTTTAAAAGTCTGTGGATTGCACAGAGGAACAGGCTCCTCTTAAACTCTCTTCTTAATTTGAATGCACATCTTCAGCATTAACAATGCAGTGCTATTTGTCTTCTAACACTACTTTCAGTTTCAGATGCTTGAAATGCAGGTCTTTCTTCACAAACACAACTAGCAAATCCTCCATGCAATGCTGATAACCCAGTATGAGTCCCTAAGAAAGATTAAGTAAGGTGATTTTGTCTACTTTGGTGGCATGCATTAATCTGTCATGGAGAATTTTAATATTAACTATAGGTTATGCAAAGCATAGGGATTAACCGAAAACATCCCTGTATCATGTTTGCCCGCCATAATGAGCAGGAACACTTAACCCAGTGTGATGTCATCATATATATTGTCATCAATATATATTATGGCATCACAGCCAATTATGTGAGTAGGGGAGCATGCAATGTGATAAAAAACACTTATACAGTGGTCCCTCGACTTACGAAGTACTCGACATCCGAAGATTTCGACATACGAACGACAAAAAATACCGGAAGTCGTTGCCGGTTTAGATGCGGCTTCCTCGACCTACGAATTTTTAGATGTGGTTTCCTCGACTTACGAATGTTTCCAGACCTCCGTGGATGCGCTTTTCGACTTACGAAAATTCCGACCTACGAACGTGCGTTCGGAATGGATTATCTTTGTAAGTCGAGGGACCACTGTATACTGCTTTTGCTCCACACCAATAAAGACAAGAAGCATTGCCATTGGAGCTTAAAGGCCACAATTTAATTGATCCAAACAGCCAAATCAACAATACTGCAATGGGATCAGAGGCGCTCTAACACCCCGTGCCCACTGTGCCGCACTGAATCCTCAGTCCTTCTCCCTCACCCCATGGCAGCTGGAGCAACGCTGGGCCTTTCTGTTCGACCCAACGTATCTTGCTAATTGTGAGGCATGCCTGCACAGTTGAGAGAGATCATTGCAAGCTTGTGAAGTCACAGCACTGTGAAGTCACAATCAGCACTATGAAATCAATGAGACAAGTTAGTCATGACTAACTGAAGTCCTATTAATATCAATGGGTCTTAATCATTACTAACTTAGTCTAGATGCCCCTTATGGTTTCTCTTTAAAAAGGGGGACTCTTATGGTCAATTAACAAAGTCCTAGCTTCAGAAACCAGGACAGGACAGACTATTGTCCCCTGCTGGTCCCCTGCCTGACTTGTGGAACTGTGGCCTTTAGCAGTGGCTGCTTTGCAGGATTGGGGCCAGGAATGAGTCAACAGTTCCTGCCTGTCAGCTGACCAGAGGGGCTCTCTCTGGCCCTATATAGGAGTGCTGCCTCCTACCTCAGCCTGCTAGAAGCCCTGCAGCATTGGGAGAGACCACCTGCTTCCCAGACAATCCCCCAGGGTGAGAGACTGGTGTGGGCTGTCTGCTGCTGCTGCTGCTGCTGCTGCATTGAACATCTGCCTGCAGGAGAGGGAGAGGGAGAGGGCTGACCTGTAGAACTGTGGCCTTTGACATTAGCTGCTTCGCAGGATTGGAGCCAGGAGTGACTCAGCAGTTCCTGCCTGTCAGCTGACCAGAGGAGCTCTCTCTGGCCCTATATAGGAGTGCTACCTGTGGTGGTGGGCCCACCACCAGCAGGGTCACCACCAAAGGGGGTTGCCCTCTGTGGGAGCCACTTCAGGGGACAGCAAGGGCAAGGGCCAGGCCTCCTGGCCCAGGTATTTGTATGTGGGTGGCATTTAATAAGGGGGCTTCTGTTTTAATTAGTCCTGGGTGTGATAGTTTTAGAATGTGTCTGGGCTTACCTGGATATGGGGAGACAGGGGATGTGTCCACTGACTGTGGGGTGCTCATTCTGGTAGTGGTGGGGAACAGAAAAAGTAACATTAGCAGGTCAGCGGGTCATTGCAGGGGAAGGGGACTTAGAAATCAAATAGCCGTTTCCCCTTCTGGCTGTCCTGCCTGCTCTTTGACCTTGGGGAGCAGTGCCGACCACCCTTGGAATCTCACCTTGCTCCTCTGTAATGCCAGGTCAGTCCAGAACAAATCAGAAACCATCCATGATTTGATTCTGGATGAAGGTGCTGACCTGGTCTGTATTACAGAGATCTGGTTGGGGGAGGCTGGGGGCCCAGTGTGATTCCAGCTTCTCCCTCCAGAATACTCTGTTGAGGAGCAGGTGAGGGACCGGGGTGGGGATGTGGAGTGGCTGTGATCTTCAAGAATATCTTCCTTACCAGGATCCCTGTTAGCATGTCGGACCATATCAAATATGTGTACTTAAGTTTGGAGACCAGGGATAGACTGGGGTTTCTGTTGGTATACTGATCTCCCCGCTGCTCAACAAAGTCCCTAACTGAGCTAGTGGATTTGGTCTTGGGTTTGGTGTTGGAGTCCCCCAGGCTTGTGGTGCTGGGGGACTTCAATGTTCATTTTGGGACCAATTTGTCTCAGGAGTTCATAGCGGCCATGACAACTATGGGCCTATCTAAAGTCGTCTTGGGACAGAGGCACATTGCAGGTCACATGCTTGATTTGGTCTTTTACTCTGATCAGGGTGGTGTTCAGTGGGTGGGGAATCCTCAGATTTCCCCATTGTCATGGACAGACCACCATCTGGTTAAGGTTGGACTCACAGTCACACCCCACCTTCACAGGGGGTGAGGGACCTATTAGGATGGTCCAACCAAGAAGATTATTGGATCCAATAGGATTTAAAGAAGCCTTGGAGGGATTTAGTGTTGGCTCTGCTGGTGATCCTGTTGATGCCCTGGTGGAGATTTGGAACAGCAAACTCACGGGGGAAGTAGACATGATTGCTCCTACGCGTTCTCTCTGACCTGCTTCAAAACTGGCCCCTTGGTATACGGAAGAACTACAGGGGCTGAAGTGGAGAGGTAGACGACTGGAGTGCATGTGGAGAAAGACTCGGCTTGAATCCAACAGATTGCAACATAGAGCTCATTTGAAGACCTATGCTCAGGCGATACGTGTGGCAAAGAAGCGATTCTTTTCTGCCCATATTGCATCTGCAAGTTCATGTCCAGCTGAGTTGTTCAGGGTTGTGAGAGGGCTAGTATGTGCCCCCCTCCCTTGAATCAGAATATGGAACCATCAGTTACCTGCTGTGATGTGTTTAATGAATTCTTTGTGGGGGAAATCTCTCTTATTTGGGCAGACTTAGATTCTATCTCCATAATTACTTCAGTGTCTGATGTGGAGGTATCCAGAGATTCCTCTTACATGGTTAGGCTGGATCAATTCCAGTTTGTGACTCTCAAATGGACAAGCTGATCAGAATGGTGCAGTCCACCACCTGTCCTCTTGACCCTTGCCCGACAAGGCTTATAATATCTGGCAGGGGAGTTGTTGTAGAAGGCCTGGTAGAGATTATAAATGTGTCTCTGAGGGAAGGTAGTATGCCTCCTAGTTTTAAGGAGGCAATTATTAGACCACTTCTGAAGAAGCCTACCTTGGATCCCTCAGAGCTGAGTAACTACAGGCCTGTCTCCAACCTTCCATGGCTGGGCAAGGTAATTGAGAGGGTAGTGGCCTCTGAGCTCAGGTGGTCTTGGAGGAAACGGATTATCTAGACCCATTTCAAACTGGCTTCCAGGCGGGCTATGGGTTGGAGACTGCCTTGGTCAGTCTGATGGATGATCTCCAATTGGGAATGGTCAGAGGAAGTGTGACTCTCTTGATCCTTTTGGACCTCTTGGCAGCTTTTAATACTATCGATACTCTATGGAGTGTCTGAGGGGGTTAGGGGTGGGAGGCACTGCTCTGCAGTGGTTTCGCTCCTACCTCTTGGGCAGGTTCCAGATGGTGTCCCTTGGAGACTGTTGTTCTTCAAAATCTCAACTTTTGAATGGTGCCCCTCAAGGCTCCGTATTGTCTCCGATGTTGTTTAACATCTGCATGAAACCGCTGGGGGAGATCATCAGGAGATTTGGTGCAGGGTGCTATCAGTATGCTGATGACACCCAAATCTTTCTCCCTATCAGCATCATTGGGAGAGGGCACAACCTCCCTAAATCCCTGCCTGGAGGCGGTAATGGGCTGGATGAGGGATAACAAACTGAGACTGAATCCAGATAAGAGGAAGGTACTCATTGTGCGAGGTCGGAACTTGAGAGATGATTTTGATCTGCCTGTTCTGGATGGGGCCACACTTCTGCAGAAGGAACAGTTACACAGTCTAGGGGTGTTCATGGATCCCAGTCTCTCCCTGGTGTCCCAGGTTGTGGCAGTGGCCAGAAATGCCTTCTATCAGCTTTGGCTGATACACCACCTTGTGTCCGTTTCTTGAGATGAACGACCTCAAAACAGTGGTACATCTGCTGGTAACCTCCAGACTGGATTACTGCAATGTACTCTATGTGGGGCTGCCCTTGTACGTTGTCCAGAAACTACAGTTGGTCCAGAATGCAGCAGCCAGGCTGGTTTCTAGGTCATCTAGGAGAGACCATATAACTCCTCTATTAAAGGAGTTACACTGGCTGCCGATATGTTTCCAGGCAAAATACAAGGTGTTGGTCATAACCTATAAAGCCCTAAATGGCTTGGGCCCTGAGTATTTAAGAGAATGTCTTCTTCATCATGAACCCCACTGCCCGCTGAGATCATCAGGAGAGGTCCGTCTGCTTTTTCCACCAGCTCCTCTGCTGGGTCCTCAGGGACAGGCCTTCTCCGTTGCTGCTCCAAGGCTTTGGAATGCGCTCCCTAGTGAAATAAGAGCTTCCCCATCTCTGTCAACTTTTTGAAAGTCTTTAAAGTTGCATCTGTTCACTCAGGCTTTTAACTGATGCTGTTTTGATTGTTTTAATGTTGTATTTAGAATATGGTTTTTAAATTTTAAATTGTTGTGTTTTAAATTTCTTAATCTGTTTTTGTTTTTAACTAATGTTTTACTTCTATTTTTATCTTGTAAACTGCCCGGGGCATAAGTTTGGGGCAGTATAAAATATGTTAAATAAATAAATAAATATTGCAGAGTAAATGATTCCAAAATTTAGCAAGCTGAAAAGTGTCTTCTGCAGTGTGAAGGGGGGAGCAGAATGTGTTCTGTCCATGTAAAGTACAGAGCAATGAGCAGTAGAAGGTTTTAAAGAGAACTTTACTTGGGAGACAAAGAGGTCAGTGCAGAACCTGCTGACTTGTACACAAAGAACAGGAACAGGAAGGATAATAGAAACTCCTAGCTATCCCAACCAATGCAAAGGAAAGTATAGTTTCCTCTGGTTTTATGGCAGATTGTGTGCAAACTCTACAGCAAGCTAAGCTGCAGCTGTTGTATATCCCAATAGGGAGGACTTCGGGTTAGTTATCCCTGATGTGTGAATTGGTGTTACAGACATATAAGGTCCCTGGGTTTGGTTTGGTTTTTCCATCTGTGACATGGGGACTATGCTTTGTTGAGATTCTCTGATGTGTGTCTAGTTGCACATCTTTAAAAAATTGTTGCTTTTGTTAACATTGCCAGGCTGGTATAATAGAGCAGTGGCTGTTTGGATGGGATAAAAGACACTGTAAATGTGTCAGAGTTGGAGCCCTTAGGGAAGATGGTCCTTAAAGGCTTAAGGGAAACTGCTGGCTCTAATTTACCAGTTGAGAGTGGTGCTATATAACTGAGTTAGAAGCTTGGCTGAGATCATTAGCTGGGGAAGCACCAGAGGGAAGGCGGAGGGCTGGAATCAGGGGGGTTGGTGTATTTAGGTGTGTGTAGTGTGTGGTTTTTATTTTATTTTTAACCGAGTTTCTGTTTGGAAAGTCATCTTTGAAGAACAAAAGCCAGAGCGGAGAGACTGTGTGATTCTCTGATCATGAAACAAGAGAGGCTGCAAATCTTCCCACAAGCTGACTCATAAACAGAGCACCCGAGCTTTTGATATCTTTTGCTCCTTGCAGCCAGCAATTCAAAGTACTCTGCTGATGCAAACCACATTGAAATGAGCAGGGCTTCTGCCAGCCCTGCAAAGCTCAGCTTAACGCGGTGTTGCTTGCTGGTTCATTAGAGGGTTAAATCAGCCATCTGCACCTACTTTACTCCTCTTCTCCCTCCCCTCCCTTCCTCTGCTTTGTCTAACAGTTTTGATGTGGCTTGAATAGTATCTAATAACCATATAAATAGGTACAAAAGTAGCCAATAATGAAATTTCTAGAATCCTCTCCATATGGGTAAAAAAAAAAAACCACCCACAAAATGAAGAAAGAAACATGGAAAATTCCTTTTATCTATTTGCTTTTCATTTTCCTTGATGAAATGCACTTAATGAACTGCTTAATGCTGATGAGAGAGAGAAAAAGAAAGAGAACCAGTTTAATTAGCTACCCTATCAGCAATGCACTTACAAAACCTTGGCGGTTGTAATTTGTAATCACTTCTATGACTGTCTCCAGACTTAAGGGGGGAAAGTATCCTTCCTGGGCCAATGTTTCTTCCTTGCTGCATCATAGGCCAATATTTCTATCCTTCAACATACACAGACAGCAAGATACCACTTTGGCTTCCTCATTCAGTTTGTTTCATGGCATATTGTATAGTTGATCTCACAACTTCATACTGACAGTAGCCATTAGGACTGTGCACATTGGTATATGTTGGAGTTCCACTTTGGAATTCCCTGCCCCAACCACAAGGAGGCAATCCTTCATGGGGCAACTGCCCCAAGTAGGAAGGTCATGGTGGTGGCCCTTTAAAAACTGCCCTGTACTCACATGGGGAAAGATGGGTGGCTGTGGCCATTCTTGGGAGCATCTCCCTTTGTCACAGGGAGTGACGAAGGGACAGGGCAGCTCCTGGTGCCCATAGAGCCCTGTGGTTGTCTTTGGTAGAATACAGGAGGGGTTTGCCATTGCCATCTCCTGTGCAGTAGGAGATGATGCCTTTCAGCATCTTCCTATATTGCTGTTTCCTGGTATAAATGTTTCCCATAGTCTGGTAAACATACCAATGGGGATTCAAACTGGCAACCTCTTGCTTGCTAGGCAAGTTACTTCCCTGCTGCAACATTAGGTGGCTTCCTAGAGGATGTAGTTCCTCCCAATATAGTGGAGAAGTGAAAACAGCTTTCTTCTCCAATACTGGGCAAGCTTTAAAGGTACCCAATCACCACCCTCTTACCTGGGACAGTTGTCCCATGAGGGACTGCCTCCTTGTGGTAGGGGCCTTTATGGAGCATGAGAGAGAGCTCCCAACCTCACCTTCTTGTCTGCTGCTTCCACCTTCATATGTGCTGTATCAAATATTAGAGACGTTATAAAACATATGTGATTATTCGGGTGTGTGTGTTATGATTGATTGATTAAGTGCCGTCAAGTTGGTGTCACTCTTAGCAATCACATAGATAGATTCTCTCCTGGATGATCTGTCTTCAACTTGTCCTTTAAGGTCTCTCAGTGGTGCATTCATTGCTGTCGTAATTGAGTCCATCTACCTTGCTGCTGGTAGTCCTCTTCTTTTCATTCCTTCAACTTTTCCCAGCATTATGGACTTCGCGAGGGAGCTGGATCTTTGCATAATGTGTCCGAAGTATGATCGTTTGAGCCTGGTCATTTGTAGTTCGAGTGAAAATTCTGGATTGATTTTTTCTATGATCCATTTGTTTGTTTTCCTGGCTGTCCATGTTATCTTCAAAAGTTTTCTCCAGCACCAAAGTTCAAAAGCGACAATGCTTTTTCTATCTTGCTTCTTCAAAGTCCAGCTTTTGCATCCATAGAGTGTCATGGGGAAAACCATTATCCAAACGATTCTAATCTTTGTAGGTATAGACACATCAAGGAGGTTATGATTGAGTTTAATTATCTGAGGAACTGCAGGCCCAGGCCCCAGATTGTTTAAGTACCTAGCAATGCCCCTGTAGACATTTATAACCTTGGATTAATTCACAGGGCTTAATAGAATAGTGATGTCCTGTTGTTTTTTCACTATCTACAAGAGATACACTTCTTTTAATCATGGAGGCTTCATTTGGCTTGCCATGGCTAGTATACATTGAAAAGTTTGTTTCCTGTGCATTTGTCTTAAACTACTGGAATCACTTGTTGTTGTCATGAATTAATTATGTGTTCTATGGAGAAATATTTTCTCTATATTCATGCTGAATCTCCTCACAGTCAACTTCAGTGGGTGACTTTAAATTCTAATTTCATGAGATTAAAAATAAAAGTCCCTATTGACATCAATCATAATCTTATACAGCTCTGTCATGTACAGGTGTGCACAAAACAAATTTTGCATTTAGTTTCAAGCTTGAAATGAAAGGGAAAATGCTTGATACATTTTAAAAAAAACAGCCAAGCTAGCTGTTTCTACAAAACAAACTCGAAGTGTTTTGAGTGCTTTGAGTGCCCTTTTGAGGGTCCCCCCCCAAAGAGCTGGTCTACTGATTGGGATCAGACCAGGCCTCCACCCTGGATTGGTGCATCAGCCCACCTTAGAGGACTAGTATACCCCATGACCCCAACTGGTAGAACAGCTGTCGCAAGGAAAAAAACCCCTCAAAAATGGCATTCCTCAAAATGTTTTGACTTGAAATGGGAATGTTTTGTTTCAAGCTCAAAACAGGCCATACATTTGAGGGATGTTTAGTTTCGAGCTCAGAATACTCAAAACGGCACATTTTGAGCCCAAAGTATTTCGAATTTGTAATGTTTTGCACATGCCTAATGCCATGTTCCTTTTGTCTGTTCTTTTCTAAAATAGCAAGTAGTTCTGGCCTACTTTCCTTTCACTATCCCTACAACTGGACTACATTTGGTCTAAATCAGTGAGGCAGTTCACAAATTAACCCACTTCCACCTCAAACTTTCATGTGTCCACCATCTTGAATTGGGGTGGATGACATCACCACAAACTATGCCATTGAGGTGTCCCTATGTGTCCCTGCAACTGTTCCAAATTTGGTTCAAATCAGGTAGTTCACAAATTAGCCCACTTGCACCTCAAACGTTCACACATCTGCCATCTTAAATTGGACTGGATGACATCATCACAAACTGTGCCATTGAGATATCCCTATGTGTCACTCACTATAACGGTAGCAAATTTGGTTCAAATCAGTTATACAGTCCACAAGTTAGTACACTTGTGGCTCAAGTGTTTACACGTTCATCATATTGAACTGAGGTGGATGACAGCTTCACAAAATATGCTATTAAGAGGTCCCTATGCATTCCTACAGTTGTAGCAAATTTGGTTCAAATCGGTTAGGAGGTTCACAAGTTAGCCCACTTGTGCTTCAAATCTTTATACATCCCAATTAAATCCATATTGAATTGGGATGGATGACATCATCATAAACTATGCAATTGAGATGTCCCTATGTGTCACTCACTGCAACTGTAACAAATTTGGTTCAAATCGGTTAGATGTTCCACAAGTTAGCCCACTTGTGCCTCAAACATTCATGTGTCCACCATCTTGAATTGGGGTGGATGACATTATTACAAACTATGCCATTGAGGTGTCCCTGTGTGTCCCTACAGCTGCATCAAATTTGGTTCAAATCAGTTAGGCGATTCACAAGTTAGCCCACTTGCACCGCAAATGTTTATGTGGCCTCCATTTTGAATTGGGGTGGATGACATCATCACAAATTATGCTGTTGAGGTGTCCCTACATCTCATACCAAATTTGGTTCATATTGGTCCAGGCATTATGAATTTCACACACACACACAATCCTTAAAGAAAGTTGACCAACCTGTTTGGTCTTTCCTCATATGGAAGATGCTCCACCTTTGGGTGCCCAACTGGTCATTGTTGGAAATAGGATGCTGGTTCAGATGGGCCCTTGGCCTGCTGCAGCTGGACTCTTCTTATGGTCTTATATTAGATGAGGGTGGTGAGAAATTATGCACAATATTCCAAATGCAAACATGATAATGGTACTGTGATACTTACTGCTTTATTTTCTACTTATTTCAACTTACTTTCTAATAATTATTGGCCTAGAATTTGCCTCATTCATTGCCACAGTACATTGAATTGACATTTTTTGCAAACTATGTACTATATGGGATGTCACGCTTTAGAGTGGATGGGGACAAACAAGCTGAAATGTAATCCAGGCAAGATGGAGGTAATGGAAGTTGATGATTCTGCTGATCAGGGATTAGGTTTGCAACATTTTTGATGAGATTGCACTCTTCCTTAAAATCAGTTTTGGAGATTAGGAATGCTCTTATATCTGTCACGTCTTCTCATTGGTAAAGGAGTGCTTTTTATCAGCTTTGGCCACCATGCCAGCTGCACCTTCTCATAGAGAAGTTGGAGCTGGTGTGGTCCCACATGCCCTAGTCACACTGAGATTAAATTGCTGTAATGCACTCTAGATGGAACTGCCTCTGAAGACAGTTCAGAAACATAAACTGGTATAAAATGTAGGGATGGTTCATGAATAGATTTTTCTGATTTGATTTGTGCCCAAATTGAATTACCCTGATTTGTTTTGTGTCCAAATCTGTCCCTTTGAATCACCCCAGATTTGATTTGTATTTACTTTGATTTGATTTGGATCCAGACCAATTCAGACTACTTAACAGGGTCCTAGGGGCACCACATTTGGGTGGTGGATAGGTCCCCATGGGTGCCACCTACCACCCAAATTTCAAGGCAGTGGGCCACTTGGTTGATATTTAATGATTTCTTTTAGTTTTTACAGATTTTGAATACTTGCGCTAAAGGAAATAATGGGGATTCAAAGTCACCCTACCCTAACCCTAACATGAATCGCTTGCTTGCTTGCTTCCTTCCTTCCTTCCTTCCTTCCTTAAAAAGCTAAGCTCTAGGCCGTATAGAATTGGAGTTATGGAGCAAAATGTGCAGTCACTATTTTTCAAGTGTTTGGATTCTTGGGTGTCATTGCACACCTTCATTTCTTCTGTTCATTTTGACTGTCATTGGACAGTGGCAACTGTCAACTGCCATGTGCCAACTACACACATACACTCCACAAGGCAGTGGGGTACTCAGTTTATTTTTTAGGAATATTGAAGTGTTTAAATTATTTGGCATCTAATAACATTTCCTCATAATGAATCCCTATGAGGATTCATTGCACACCTTCATTTCTTCTGTTCATTTCACTGTCATTGGACAGTGCCAACTGTCAACCGCCATGTGTCAACTACACCCCTACATGCACATGCACACACACTGGGATACTCAGTTTATTCTTTAGAATTTTTTGAAGTGTTTAGATTCTTTGGTATTTAGTGTTTAGATTCTGTCATTACACACTTTCATTTCTTCTGTTCATTTTGACCCCACTGCTTTGCAGGTGGGGGTGGGGAATTAGGGGCATCGCATGTGCCAGCTACCCTCCAACCCGCAAGCCATTGGTTACTCAGTTTATATTTTAGGAATATTTGAGGTGTTTAGACTCTTTGGTGTGTAATGAATCCTCAGAGGTAACTGCTAACTGGGCAAAGAGGCACCCTTTACCGTGGTGATTCTCTTTATTTAGTAGGGGGAGAGTAACTGACCCTATCCACCCCCAGCACAGTACTTCCAGTGACTGTTACTGGTGTCTATCTTATATTTCTTTTTAGATTGTGAGCCCTTTGGCGACACGGATGCATCTTATTTATTTGTTATTTCTCTTTGTAAACCGCTCTGAGCCATTTTTGGAAGGGCGATATAGAAACCAAATAAATAAATAAATTATGAGGAGAGGTTATTGGACACCAAAGAGTCTAAACACTTGAAAAAATTCCTAGAACAAAGGAAGCAGCCATACTGAGTCAGACCATTGGTCTATCTAGCTCAGTATTGTCTTCACAGACTGGCAGCAGCTTCTCCAAGGTTGCAGGCAGGAATCTCTCTCAGCCCTATCTTGGAGAAGCCAGGGAGGGAACTTGAAACCTTCTGCCCTTCCCAGAGTGGCTCCATCCCCTGAGGGGAATATCTTGCAGTGCTCACACTTCTAGTCTCCCTTTCATATGCAACTAGGGCGAACCCTGCTTAGCTAAGGGGACAAGTCATGCTTGCTACCACAAGACCAGCTCTTCACTGCATAGTAATATGTTTCCAGTAGAGATGGGTGAGCAACAGTCTACTTGGTCCCAAAAGGAAGTGGGCTTTGACTTGAATACTCATATTCCTTGAGTGAGGGTTACAAGGTTTGGAAGAATGTTCTTCTCTTCCTCCACCAGCAAAAATGGAGCACATTGGTAATGAAGGAACACAACTTGAAGTGTTATTTCACTCCTGCTGGACTCTCTTCAGTGCTGGTGGACAAGGGGCAGAGACCTTTCTGCCTCACCAATCGGCATTAAAAAGAATGTGCCAGAAGACAAAGGATGCAGCTTGCACTGTCCCCTTTGCCCTGTTACTCTGTTTAATGGAGAGGAGGAGGGCTGAAAGCAGTGATTTTGCTTGCAGAAAATGAGCAAGGGTGTCAGTTCTCTTACTTGATTTCTTGTGTCACCTCTGGTTTCTAGGTTCAGTTCAAAGTGTTGGTTTGGGCATATAAAGATCTAATCGGCTTGGGAGCAGAGATGCAGCGAGGTAATTTTGGAGCCTGGACCTATATGCTTTTGGAGCCCACCCCCCTTGCTGGACCCCTCCCCCTGCAGGTTAAGCATCATCTTGCTACACACACACACACCATAACAAAGGTTTTTTTAAAACATTTCTTGATGGTACAAACAGCAACTGAACTCACAAAAATGTAAGAATATAAAATAGGTATAATTTTTGCAAGTGTGCATGAACAGAAACATTGCCACACACAACCTAACATATTCCCATCCCACCTATTCCCCCTCCCCCCCCCCGTCTCTAAAGCACCCAGCACAAGTCATAATCACACTCAGTCACCCGGAGTAGTGCGATCCAGTGGCGACCACACTACCCAGGATATACTAAAGAGAATTAGGGGTGGGGCAGGAGGTGTGGAGGTCGTGAACGTTGACCCTGAAGTCCAGGGGAAAGAATACCACTGCCTGGGAGTAGGGTAGCATCACTCCCCTCACATCTGAATTCCCAAGCACTGAGGTCAGCATCTGAGGTCTTGCTCTGTGTGCCCCCATGGTCAAAAACAGGGGTGGTCCTTTTGTAAGGCAAGCTGAGGTGGTTGCCAGGGCAGCAGATTATTTGGAAAGTTGCCATTTCACACCCCATTGCTTTAAACACAAAAAGAAGGTTGGGTTTGAGAGGCATACTGAGATCTCAGCCACCAGTGGTCACAAGAGGCGCTAGGACTAGTGCCTTCTGTGTTGTGGTGCCAAGATTGTGGTATGGCCTGCCAAGGGATATCTGCCTGGCTCCATCTCTTCTCACTTGGCAGGTGGAAAAAATACACAAGTACCAGTGGCTTCTGTTACTTTCATTAGTTGACTTACTGAATTTTAAAATGGTGTGCTGAAATTGCAATAGGTTATTTTTAAATTGGTTATGGATGATTATTTTATATATGTGTTTATATATACACACACACACACACACACACACAGAGGCGGGTCTCACGATCAAGGAGACCCGTCTCCATAGGGTTTGCGGGCAGAGTGGGCTAAGCCCTCTCTCCCTGCAGATGAGCAGGGCGGTAGCCCTGGGCAGCCGGATCAGCCGCCCACACAACTGCTGGCTCCATGATGGAGCCGGTGGGGGCTGGGAGGATTGGGGGTCACGTGGTCCCCGGAAGCTCCGGTATGCCCAGCGTGAGCACACAGGGCATACTGGAGAGATCCCCGAGCTGGAAGGCTGCTTTTAAGCCTCCTGGTCAGGGGTCTCCTTGTGAGTAGCCATGGCATGGAGCCACACTGCAGCTACTCATGATCCAAAAAACCAGGTTTGTAGAGTGCTTGCTCCGCAAACCCGGTTTAACGGGCGGGTTACTTGAGCAAGTTACCCAGTCAGGAACCACTGGGCTCACAGCCTAGCCCAGTGGTACACATGATGGGATGAAATCGGGCTACCGGAGGCATTTGAATAGCCTCACAATGTTTTTAGCTTACCTTTTTTATCAGGTTTGCCAACCCCAGGACAAGTTAGTTACAGACAGTACTCGACACATTATACATAGATATAAACCAAACTGAAGGTGCTTTGAATATTATTTTGTATGTCTCATTTAAAGCATTTAAGTGATGCATGCAAAACACATTGCCCACATGATATGCAGTCAGAATGCATCCCCGATGTTATTAAGAACAGGTGGTAGTTTTAGAAAGCTGTGGAAAGCGCTGTTAACCAGCATCAGGAATGCATTCTGACTCCACAGAGCCCAAGACACAGCATTACAGAGCTGTAATGCTGTGCATCATGTCAGTGAGTCAGTTTATAGTGTTGCATTCCACACATTCAAAGTAGAGAACTTAATGAAAAGGATAAAGCTTGTGCAAAATTTTGTTTGTTTGTTTGTTTGTTTGTTTGTTTGTTTATTTGATTTTTATACCGCCTTTCTGAGCTGGCTCAGGGCAGTTTACAATTAAAAAACAGAAATCATTAAAAAACAAAGCAGAAATACAAATATAAACACCAATTTTAAAACATCTAAAAAACAAACTATCAAAACAATTAAAACCCTGAAAACCAGGTTAACATTAAAACAATTAAAACTAATTAAAAACCCTGAAAGGCCAGGCCAAACAGATGGGTTTTAAGGGCTCTCTTGAAAGTCAGTAAAGAATTAAGATTATGAATTTCTGCTGGGAGTGCATTCCACAGCCCAGGAGCAGCTACAGAGAAGGCCCACCTCTGAGTCTCCACCAAACGAACCGGTGGTAACTGGAGACGGACCTCCCCAGATGACCTTAACGTGTGGTGGGGATCATGTAAAAGAAAAGAAATTGTCTTTTCTTTGCAGCTTGCATATGTGCAGGTTTCTCTCCACATCCTGGACATCTAGTGGAGAGGAGAGGGGTTGTCAGTCTCCCAGTTCCCCTCCTTCCAGAGGGGCAGTCGCCCTTGGTCAGCTCTGGGTTCCCTTATATGGCTGTCAACTTTCCCCTTATCTCCACCTTGGTCTCCTATTTCTGAAACTCCCTTCTCAGGACCTCATAGCCCCACAATGTTCTACGCACGCACTCATGAGAACCCCCTAATTCACCTCCACTTGTGTTCCAGTCAGTTTCCCAGATAATCTTCTTTGTACAGCAGCTGGTGCATGGTGGTGCCACTTCCTTGTTCTCCAATGTCGCATTTTCTGTGGAGAGAGCATAAGAAGCTGCAGCTCTGGCTGAATACCCATAACTGGTTTGTGGTGGAAGGAGGGGTTTTTTGGGGTGCAATTGGAAGCCAGCAACTCCAACATATAAATGCTTTCACAGATATGTCTTCACATTTTTATGGGTATCTAAACATTATCATGGAATTTTCAGACATGACCAGTTTATAGACTTCCAGGCTGTAGTGCATTCCATGTGCTTACCCATTTTCTTTTGGACAGAATTACTTTCTTAGATGTTGTCACTGAGAAGCTACAAAACTTTCTTTATACTATTCTGAGTTCAAAGGGCAGTTCAGGATAATTTCAAGGACAATCCAAATATTTTATTTTATCTATGCCCTGTAAGAAATGCATTCTGAACATGGGGGAGTTTCCTTCTGCATAGGTTTCTCCTGAGTCTACATTTACAGGCCAACACACATGTTTCTCTTAACCTCATCTACTGTACTTCTTCAGCAGCATATAGCATATTACACTTCCCACTTTTTCAAGTCAGTAAGGCTGAACTTCATCTTTATATTCCCAAAGGATATTGTGCTCTCACAGAGCAAGATACTATTTTTTCTTCTGCTTGGCATAGCAGACTGAGAAGAAACAGCCATCTCTTCAAACCCACTATTACTATTTCCCGCATAATCTGTTGCTGTGTAGGGGAGGCGTTTAATCACCTAGAAGCTAAACAGCAAGGTGTCTACCATAAATATTACAGTAGAGCACTCATTCATTCAGATGCTATGGTTTACAATATTCCATTATATATAACTTACTGTTCTGTAACTTTGGAGTTTTTTTAAAGTATTCATATGTTTAATATTTAAATATTAATTTATATTGTAGAATTCATCAATAAAATAATACTGTTGCAAGAGCTTAACAAAACAAGGGCAACATACTTTGATAGTTTCTAAAGCATTAGTTCTGCAAGTTAGAGGAATCTGATCATAATTTTAAGCCTTTAGGCAGGGCCAAGGTAGGCTTTGTTGATTTTAGAGGGCAAGCCTATTTTGGCCAGTAAGTGCTAGATGAGAACCAGTACCTATGAAAACTCTCAATTGCACCCAGACCCAATGAAGACATGAGACACTTGAATGGAATTAAACTGGGCCACAACTTTATTTATCAAATAAGAAGAAGATTGGCTCTCCACCTCCACCCCCACAGTGCAGAAACTAAATATTCACTGATCTCGGTGAATCCACCTAAAGAGAATGGATGATACACCTTGGCTCTGGCCAGCATCAGCCCTGTGGATAATGCTACCATCTTAGCCAACCTATGTCAAAGCAGCCTGCCTCAAGATCACCCCCCTCAAGCCTTTAAAAGAGGGTAATCCCTTGGCAGGAAGAAGTAACTCCAGGGCCAGTGCTCCTTGAGCCGTGAAGCCTCTAAGGACTGCCAAGGACTCCTCCTGATGCCAACAAACAAACACCGTGCTTTAAGGTGCTCACCAGAAATCTACATTGCCCATTTCTTACCACACTGTGCCTGCCAATGGGAGAGCCAGCCTAGCTTGGCGCCTCCCTCACCCACCAACCATCAAAAAACAAAGCTAATCCTCCCTGTATAACTCCCCAAAACATATCACAGTACATGGGTGATAAATGCACCCTGTCCCCTTGGAACAAACCAAGGCAGGAAAAAACAATACTTGAGTGTGCTATAAAACTCCCCAACACCTGAATAATCTTCCTTCAAACCCTGTCCACTTTAACAGGCTTGAGAGCCTGGTGCCAAACTCTGCACTGTAGCAAATCGGACCACAACACCCAAACACCCAGGATCCAGGGCCTAATGGTCTTGATGTCCCCAACAGCCTGTCATGACACAACCCTAACCCTAACCCTGACCTATCTACCAAATTGTTTTCCCCCAGATGGATAAAGAGAACTTCAGGGGGCAAGCTGGTTGCAAGGAACTCTTGGATGATAGGCAAGAGGTGATTAGAAAAACCCGTGCCCCTCTACCGATCCATGAGATTGATGCTTGACAGCCCAGTCCAAGCTGTCCCCTCCAACTGGAATCCCTGGCCTGCTTGTGGGCCCCAAACATAATAAAATTCCCCACAAAGCACCTTGGTAGTCCGCTGGGCCATAGCTGGACCTGCTGAGAAAGAGAAAACAGGGAAAACCTTGGCATCAAACATTAACGCACATACTGCTTGTAGGCATTGGAGCAACACTGCCCAATCGTCTGCACCTCAGGCTTGGGAAATGCCAGTCTGGCTGCAGTAGATGCCACACCTATGTGGAATGAATGCAAAGAAAAGACCCCCACAGGCCAGCCCCCTTGCTTCAGGGCACGTTGTAATATAGCCCCAAACTGAAATGGGGTCAAAAGTGAGTCATTGGCGTGCTGAAACAGACACCCTGGAGTGGGCACCGCTAAATCTGCATAGGGCTCAAGAACTGCCACCGGTCAGATTACAGAACCAACAGCTCAATGAAGGGTGACCAGATGTCTTTTACCCCTCTGATCCATCTTAGAGAAATTAAGTCTTATAATCACATGGTATGCAAAGATGGTCAAATCACACCATTGGACCACACACACCCAGTGACCTGTCTTACCTCTAATGAACAGCTCGGAACCTCTAAAAGCGGCCCCCTCCAAAGGCCATGAGAATGGCCGCATAAAACAGAGCAACTTTGTACCCTGATTCGCAGCCTGAAGGGAGGAAACCTATCAGGGCCTCGATAATATCTGGCGTGAAAGGTCGTCTGCGCATTGGCTAGGGGTGGGCAGGCACGCGACCACCCCTCCAGCATGTGGCATAACCAAAAACCAAGGGTAGTGCTCCTCGTGCTGGAGGCCAAGGATACCCAGATGGCCTTGCACATCTCTACGTGCCAAGCTTCCAGAGCCATGCTGGCATAGGATCCGGGTGCTGCCTCGCTGGCAGAAATGCTCCTCCTCTGAATGAGAGAGTGCATCTGCAATGCTGTTCTGTAACCCCGGCACATGGCGAGCAGCAAGCAGAATATTGTGGCGAATAGCAATAGCAATAGCACTTACATTTATATACCGCTCTATAGCCGGAGCTCTCTAAGCGGTTTACAATGATTTAGCATATTGCCCCCAACATTCTGGGTACTCATTTTACCGACCTCGGAAGGATGGAAGGCTGAGTCAACCTTGAGCCCCTGGTCAGGATCGAACTTGTAACCTTCTGGTTACAGGGTGGCAGTTTTACCACTGCGCCACCAGGGCGCAGGCGAAGACACTGAAACATGAAAGGCTGAGATAGGGACATTACTGGGGCATTCCTGACATTTGGAAATTGATGACATGTACCACAGCTATGCTGTGTTGCACCAGAACATTACAGTCAAGTTGGTGAAATACTTGGCCCAGATGTACATGGCCATGACAATAGGAAAAAACTCTAAAAAGGTAAGGTCCTTAGTAATACCACGAGCAACCCAGTCAGCAGTGAAGGAAGCCACGTACCAACGCCCCCTGAAATAGATCCTGAAACCATGCCCACCCCCCAGCCGCATCAGAGTGTACTTGAAGCTCTGCTTCTATGAGTTGCTCTGCCCTCCAAAAGAAGAACCCGTTAAAGAAGTCCAGAAATATTGCTCCAAACCTGCAAGTCCGACTTCATGTGGGACGTGACCTGGACTCTGTGGTGAGGCTTGTGGAGACCCAACAAAGCATCACACAGATGCCTAAGAAAAGCCCTACCTTACACACAAAATTAAGGTGACCCAGTAGGACTTGCAGCTGGCAGAGGGTGAGCTTCCACACTTTCAAACTCTGACTGATCTGTTCTTTCAAGGTCCCTAGCTTTTCTCCAGGTGGCTGGGAGCAGCTCACGATGGTGTCTAGCTCAATCCTGAGGAATACTAGCTTACAGGTGGGGCCTCCAGTCTTATAACTGGCCAGTGGCACCCCCATGCCTCACAGATGTCCGTGAAAGTGCTCAGTAGGTAGGCACATTGCCCAGACCCCTGAGGGCCAACAAAAAGAAAATCATCCAAAAATGGGTAAATCAGGCCCCAACCTGCCTCTGCAAAAACCATTCTAAAAAGGAACTGAGTGTTTCAAAAGCAGCACAAGAAACCAAACACCCCATAGGCAGGATCCTATCAACATAGAAAAGGTCCTGAAAGGAGAATCCAAGGAGGTCAAAATCCTCAGAGTGGACTGGCAGAAGCCTAAAAGCTGACTCTGAGGCTATTCTCATGATCGGCTGAAATCAGGCTAAGGGAGCCTAGTCTGATTTTGGCTGATTGTGTGCTGCAACGGGAGGGGCGCAGCTCCTGGCAGCAAACCTCCCAAAGCACCCTTCCCCTTAGCCAAGGTTAACAGAGCGAGCTCTCCATTAACCTCATCTTGTTGATCGTGTGTCACCGCAGGGTGCCCACTCTCCCCGCATACCTCATTTTGGCAAGTCTCACTGATCGTGAGACTTGCCTCTCTATGTTGCACATGGCCATAAAGGAACTGGGACCGCAGGAACGAACAATATGCACTGCCCCATCAAACTACATATACCGAATAGAGCAAAACTCAGAGGAGCCCTTGGGGAAGGACAGGTGATGAATAAGCCATAACTCCCCCAGCTGTTTCTTTGGTACTATGACCAAAGGCAAAATGTGCAGGTTGGGGAGTGGCAGGGCCTCAAAGGAACCCAAAACTCTGCCAAGGGATATTTCCTTTTGGATTTATCTGTCCATGCCCGGGACAGATCTTAAATTCCCAGAGGTGAGATGCACCCATGATAGCTGGCATGGAATATGAAACCCAAATCTAATACCCGCAAACAAATACTTCGCTCTCTCACACAGGGGATAGTTTTTTAACCATTCCCACAGCACAGCCACCTTAATAGGGCTAGGACCCTTTTCCTACAGCAGCTGCAGCAGCTCCACTGGGTCCTTTCCTACCAGCCCCAGGGTTCCTGCTACCACTCCTAAATCCCCGCATCCTAGGGCAGCTGGTATTGGGGTACTTGGCCCCACAAAAGCCGCAGTCTTGGCAGAATCTGCAGGGGGGGGGGACCGTGTGCACCACCCCCGTTGTTGAACTCCCAACACACAAGCTGAGGTTGAACCAGCTGTTGGGAGGACCCAGATGGTGATGAAGCTGCAGGCACCCACTATCAGCCCTCTCACCCTGAATGGGCCGAGAAGATGCTGTGATCTGGAGCCAGAGCTCCTGGTGCTGCTCATCCCAAGTGATGGCAGGCTCCAACTCGGCCCTCATCCTAAATGACTGATCATAGCAAAGTCATGAATTGCCAGTGAAATCCCTGTAGCTGTGGTGAATAATGTCAAAGTATTTGACCAACACTGGTTCAGGGGCAGGCTGGACCTGCATGGCCACCGCCATCTAGATTGTATAAGCTTTTGTGGCAGGGAGCAAATGATTGCCAAGTGACAGCGAAACTCCATGGGGGATGGAGGAGTCTCAGCACTAGGCACTAGTTGTAGTACTACAGGGTTAGTGGCCAAGCACCTTGCATGGGAAGGCCAGCACCCTGCCACACCTGCAAGGCCCAGCCCATGGGGGGCTTGGAAAGCCCATCTGTCCCTCATGTCAGCCTGACTCCAGGGAAAAGACACCCTGGGTGTCCGAATGATGTAGCCCCAAAAGAAGAGAGATATAAACCATAAGGGTCCACCAGCCAGGGCCATACACTGGCGTTTGCCTCACTGGAACCCTGGTCCGCAGGTGTGTTGATATCAGGTGCTGGGGCAGGCCCTGGATTCTCCTTTGGTTCGGTCAAATGCATTGGTGTCAAAAGAGATGCTGGCAAAGGCGCAGGCACAGTAACTTGCTCTTCCAATCTGGCTAAGCGGCCAGAGAAAGATTGCATCAGTTTGGCTTTTTTGGCTGCCATAGACTTTCATTTAGGGCAGGAAGGCACACCTGAAGGACCCCCTTTTTCCTTGTTAGGTTGTGGGTTCTGCTTGGATTTTTCCAGTGCCTCTAAATGCTCATTGAGGGCATGCACCATAGCCATATCCGGCTCATCAGAAGAAGAAGAAGACTGGGGCGATAGTGGCTCGTGAGGCCTAAAAGGCTTGCCCCCAGTCTTACCTGAAGTTTTTTTGGGTGGCATGAGAACAAATGCAACATTGTCCCCAAAGGAATGCCCAATGGCCCAAATAGCACTCCAAACCAATGGCCAGGAGGAGCGGGGAGAGAAAGAATGGGGACCATGAGTAAAAACAGTCTGCTCCCTGCTCACAAAACTCCCAACAGGGCAGGCCCCAGGGAATGCACCCAAAGGCAGCTCCCCACTGTCTCACCCAATGCCCAACTGCCCCCCTAGACAAGCAAAAACTCAGCTGATGGATGACACCATCCTGCTCCTGCCATAGGCCAACGGAGACTTGCACCAGATGCCACTGCTCTCAGACACCGTGGTCAGCTTGTTCCTGCTGAATTGACACCTTGGCCACTCGCATCTGCTCACCCATCAGCCAGAGAAAAACCAGGTAATGACCCCCTCATCCACAGCAGCAACCATGATGTTTGCGCCGGTTGCTACTCGAAACGGACTGATGTGGGGAATGTTGGTGTGCGTGTTCACAGCCAGCCAAAAGCACGCCCTTGCACAACCCCTCAGCAAATGGCCTGCAAGGGAATCCTTGTGCTTCATTCAAATGAGGTTGGGGCAAAGAAGCCAGGTCGGGAGCGAGTGGCTGCATTGCCTGTCATGTTGAGGTGTTGATCACATTTAGTTTCATCCTTAAAGGCTGCACTATTTCCCAAACGTTGTACTATTTCCCAGGTTATGCCTGGGAAATCCTCTTTCAGCTTGACAACAATTGAAGAGCAGGTGGAACATTGCTCTGAAAACGGGATGTCTTGCCACAAGGGACACTTAGAAAGCAGTTTGTGTGAAAAGCATGCTCCTTGAAAGAAAGTGGTTGCCAGCTTTCAAAAGTATTTCTTGCCAAGAATAATGTTTTTTTTGTGTTTGTGTTGTGTTATGTTAATGCCTGACTATTGAGGTAGAGTTACACCCATTTCCTCTAAAAAAAAAATAACAATGCATCTGTAAGAGAGTATTAACATTTTAAATCTGCTGTTGTTTTTATTAGTGTGTGTTTTAGTTATTTTTGTTTTATTGTACGCTACCTTATTTTTTTTTTTTATGAAAAGCAGCCGAAACATTTTCAAAATAAATAAAATATTAGAATGTCAGAGTTGGAAGGAACATGGAGACCTTTTAGTCCAGTCCTCAGCTCAGTGCAGGAATCACCTACAGCATCCTTGACAGATGGTCATGGAGCCTCTGCTTGGGTAACTCCAGCGAAGAAGAGCCCACTCTTGCATGAGGCAGCTTGCTCCACTATCAAACTGTCATTATACTTAGGAAATTCTTCCTGATGTTTAGCCTAAATCTGCTTCCTTGTAATTTCAACCTATTGGTTCTAGTCCTGCCCTCAGGAGCCATAGAACACAAATCTGCTCCTTCTCCTATGTGGTTGTCCTTCAGATATTTGAAGACAGCTTTTGTATTTCTCCTTAGTCTTCCCTTCTCCAGCATAAACATACCCTCAACTGTTTCTCATAGGTCTTAATCTCCAAACCCCTCACCATCTTGGTTGCCTTCCTTTGAAGCCACTAAATATATATTTTTTAAAACAAATCATGAACTTAAAACTATTTCAGTCCACAAAATACCATATTTTTCAGCAGAAACACTACAGCACATACTTTAATTTTCGTAGGGGAAGAATGGCGGTTCAGTCCCCAAAAGGCAAAGCAAAACCAGAAAGCAGCATAGCAAGAGGTCTTGAGACAGTTATTTAGTATTGAAGAACTACAAAGATTTACTTAAAGAAAAGGTTAGAAATGAATGTGAAAAAATCTGCAGCTTAATTTCAGCTGCAGCTCATGGCTGAAGAGAGAGACCAAAACAAATGGCCATCTCTGGAGAGACAAAATGGAGACTAACACTGGAAGAACAAAGAGGGAAGGAGTCCAGCACTTTTATCCATGAGCCTAAGAACCCCCACCCCAGTGGTCACTATGAGACATTGCAGCTGAGAGCTGATGCTGCCAGGGTCCTAGCTCCAACAATTGTCGCCACCTGCAGCGCTTACGCTGATGCGGCCCTTATGTCCGGGTCCCCCGGCCAACAGAATCCATGTACCGAGTTTTTGGAGTTTGCAGAATTTTAGGTGCCATTTTTGTTTAGTCCCATTTGCCAGTAGCATTTACGGGGATGCAGCATTTCTGCTGTTTTTTAAAAAAAATTCATCAACCAGTTTTCTTTAGTGTGCTGTTTACACTGATGTGGTATTTCTGCTGAAAAAGTTGGTAAATTATTTACCTGTGTTTTAAAAGTTCCCTTATGCTCTTGATACAACGTTGAACACCAAGGGCAATGCAATCAGGTAAACAAGGAGATACCAGGAAACTGTTTGACAACCTTTATAGCTATGAATACACGAGAGAGGATATGGGAGTCCTTCAGGTAACCTAGGCCAAGCCAAGTCAAAATAGCACTTTGAAATGTGCCTGTACTGCTAACACGTGCAACGGAGCATTGGCTCATTCTTTTCCATTGGGAAAAGTTGCACTTTTACATGAGAGATGGTGAGGCAAACCCATCTGAGGAGGAATCTGCAGCCAGCATGATACCACCCAGGGCACAGTGTCAGTATAGAGACAGCAGCATGCCAAGGGGGAAACAGCAGGTGATCCCTGCCATAGGACAGAGAGGGGAAGAACAGTGCTGTTTTTGTGTATTTCACCGCCCAGCCGGGGTTCACTAAGCCAGATGGTAAGTAAGCATTTAATTCCATTTCCTCACTGACTCATATATTTTCTCTGTTGCCTTGGCTCCTTGGCAGATTGATTAGCAGACAATGTTTTTATTTTGATCTTAAATAAATTCAGAAGAATTAAAATAATGAGCACAGTTATTTTGTGTTTCTTTTTAATTGTTTAGTAATTAAGTTTTATTTTCTCTGTGTTGGATTAATGTGTGCTCCCTTGCTGTTAATGTTAATGCAGATTAAATATCCACAGAACTGAGTAGGTATTTTTAGAATGGCCCTGCTGTAACTAATACTGGAATGAGGGCGCTTGCTGTTGAATATCATAATGTGCTATGCAGTTCTGATTCTACTGTGCAAATAATACAGTTACGATTAGCCCTGCAGTATAATTTTAAATGCAAAAGATGATAATGTGTTGAGAAGTATCATTGCTAGGGCATCAGTGAAACAGGAACACAACCCAAACCTCCCTACTCTGCACTAGTCCTATTGGTTACACTTTGGGATGGGATCTGTTGAATCAAAAAGGATGCAGCACTCCAAGAAGAACCCCATAAAATTTCACGAGCCTAATCAAAAGTCTTTTATTCTTCCCTGAAATTCTATGCATATTCCAAACAGGTGATGTCCGAATTCAAGCAAAATATGATTTCCAGGTTTAATCTGCTTTGATTACCGGATGAAGAGTTTCTCTGTGAGCTTTGGACTCCAAACACTAGGACATCCAGTGCTGGTGAGGCATTTGACACACAAAACATAGCTTGACTAACAAACCTGCATTCATGTTTTCTGAGGGCCTGAAGCAGAAATGTGCACTAGAGTGTGCCTGCCATTTTTGTTTTTGTTTTTGGAGCCCTGTTCATTTTCGGCACCAGTGAACAGTTGCTCCCAGGCAGGTACCAGATCTTTAATACATCTTTCTCCCCTGGGCACAGCATTGTGGTGATGGCTCCATCCCAGGACAGAATGGGTATTAATGGTGGAGTCTCCAGGAAGTCAGCCACACACTGGAGTTCCTGCAGAAAGCTTCCATTCCAAGTAAGAGTCTACCTCTCCCCATTAAAATCCCCCAAAAGAATGACAATCAATGGGAATTCTGGAAATGGGCCACCTAATTTGTTGGGGCAGTGGTGTGCACGGGGCTGCAGCACTCTTTCAAACAATAAAGGAATCGTAAGTATTTACGATAAGGATAAAACAATGGAAGCAGTGGTAGAAATTGAATGCTAAAAGGCATAAGGCAAGTTGTATTGAGTTTGCAGTTAGATCACATTTTTGAAACACTGACTTATACCAAGTGATACAAAAATGAGGCTCGTAAATGCAGATTTAAAATAAACTTTTATGCTAGGTGTTGAAAAGGAACCATATAAATTTATCACTTCTAATATGAGGTATTTCAGCTAAGGTACCAACAAAGGATAAAATTAAAAAGCAATTCATTCTGGAAAAGTGTGGTGTTAAACGTTATAAATTTATAGTGCTAGGCACAATTTTTAGTTTTATTGTCTTTCTTTTATGCCTTTTTATGCAGACCAACATTCTGGTAAAACATCACAACTGCTTTGTTTTGTTCTGACAACTTTGTCTAGTGTGGCAGATTCAAATTCTGAACAGAAGAAAAAATGATAAACACATGTAAGGATACACAAGCAAGCAAGATTGATTTTTTAATTGGTTTTTTAAAAAATGTAGGATTTAAATTAAGACTTGTCTCACAAGGCAAAATCTTGAACAATAATTGACAGGTCTACCTTATGTTTTGCGAAATTCACGCTGCTCGCCGCTCTAATGAGCAGCACGGATAGTTTGCCCCAGCCCCCTGCAGGAGGCACGAGACACGATACAGCCTCATTGGCTGATCAGCCCGTGCGGGGGCAGAGCTTTGGCCACGCTGCTCGGGCCAACAATCGGCAGCTTCAATTCGCTCCGAGAAGGCACCCACCCTCCCTCCCTAAGGTACAGTCTGGGCTCTAGCTGGTTGCCTTTTGGGGCCGGGCAGGAATTTTTGGGGTGCTCATCTGATTGGCCAGTGATGCGCGTCCTTTTTTCGCCTGCTCCTGGCTATACCCACTTTTAGTTAGCTAAGCAAGGTTTCACCTTTCTTGATCACAATTTTGGCAGGTGCAGTGCGATTGGGAATAACATCAGAGGCTGGTGAGCACCTTTAGGTAAGCGTTTGGCTATAGATCGGACAGGGCAACTCTCAAGAGACTGCATGGCTCAGGGAGATCTGCCCTGGTTCGATCTACTCTGTCAGGCTAAGCTCCCAGGAATCGCTGAATGGCAACCGGGTGTCTGTGTGTGCTGCTTTGGCAGAGGTCTGGCACTAGGCCAGCTAGGATGGTCAGCCCCTGCTTTAGAGCTTTGGGACTGCCTAGAACCAAGGTGTGTCACCTTGTGCGCATGCCTATAGATAACGCACTGTATGGGGTGGAGAGCCAATCCCTGCTTTTTAATAATGAGGGGTATGTTAAGATGTTTTAAATAAATAAATAAATAAATAAATAAATAAATAAATAAATAAATAAATAAATAAATAAAATTGTGGCCCTTATTTACACCAATACTTTTGTGTCTCGTTTCTTCTTGGATGCTGGGCAATAGCACCATTTAGGCAATGTGACACTTGTTTTCTGTCATATCTGTGTTTGTCCTATGTAAAAAAACTCATTCTTGCTTTTTTTAAATGTCCAAGGTCACAGAGTTTGCAATTAAAAAATGGGTCCCTTCTCAAAAAATGGAAATAGGTGTTTTTGTTTTGTTTTGCATCATTAGCTATACATTCAGGGCAGGACTAAATATCACAACAGACATGTTTTGGTGTCAAAAATCAAAGTCCCATGTTTCCTTTCCCTCTGCCTCATAATCTCTAGTGAATGTGGATGTGGGCTAATAAACTGAAATTGAATCCAGACAAGACAGAGGTACTGTTGGTCAGTAGGAGAGCCAATTGGGATGAGGAGATTTTACCGGTTCTGGATGGGGTTGCACTCCCCTTGAAGGAGCAAGTACGCAGCTTGGGGGTACTACTGGACCGGCTCTGCTTTTGGAAGCTCAGGTGGAGGCGGTGGCCAGGGGTGTCTTTGCAGGGCTTTGGCTAGTGCTCCAGCTGCGTCCCTTTCTCGAGAAGACAGATCTGGCAATGGTTACCCATGCCTTAGTCACGTCACAGCTGGATTACTGTAACACGCTCTACATGGGGCTGCCCTTGCAGAATATCCGGAAACTGCCAATAGTGCAAAACACGGGAGCTAGGGTTTTATCCGGAACTGCCCGATGGGAGCACATCACACCCATTCTGAATGAGTTGCACTGGCTACCAGTTCATTTCCGGGTCCAATTCAAGGTACTGGTTTTGACCTTTAAAGCCCTTAACGGTTTGGGCCCGGGGTACCTGAGGGACCACTTGCTCCCAAGGGTTGCTGCCCGCTGGATGAGGTCATCTGAGGGGGCTCTGCTCTAGGTGCCGACAATGAGGGAGGCTTGGCTGTTGTGCACTCAGGACAGGGCCTTCTCTGTTGCTGCCCCCAGACTTTGGAATGCTCTCCCAGTGGCCATTCACTCCTCGGACTCCATCACAGTTTTTAGAAAGCTTGTTAAATCTTGGCTTTTTATCCAGGTTTTTACCTGATTGTTTTTATTGCTGCTTCTATGTGTTTTTACCCGTGTATAGTTTTTATGCTTGTATTTTATAGATTTTAAATGTGGTTTGTTTTTTATATTTTTAGCTTAATATTTTTATTGTCATTTTATTGTATGTTTTTTAACTTTTGTAAACCGCCTTGAGATTGTTTTTAATGAAAGGCGGTATATAAATTCAACAATAAATAAAACTGCATGACACAATGTCATCATATTGATGAGCTTCTGACCTCATTCCATCCATTGGCTGCTGCTCAGGGCAAGGACAACACACAGCATAATGATATCTCTTCCCTTGGTGAGGACCCTAGATGTTAGCTTAGGAAGGTGAGAGAAATCTTGGCTGATTGCCATTTGGGGCAGTTTCATGTCATTCAAAATATCTAATTCTCCTCTGAGTTCATATAATCATGCAGAAGCATCATCATCATCATCATCATCATCATCATCATCATCATCACCACCACCATCCATCCATCAAGGAAAAACTGCCTTTGTCTCAAAGCAGTCATGTTTAAGGCACTAAAACTTCAAATGCAATCAATTTGAAATTCCCTCCAAGCAGTTTTGTCCAAGAAAGAACTTGCACAGGCCTCAAAGGTTTTAACTGTCACTATTAAACTTGATCTAAAAAATGACATGCTCTTATGTCTCATTTTCCTCCTCGTCATCCACAATAAAGCAGCCCTGTCTAATGAATCATATTTTCAGCATGTTTAATGAACACATTTTCTCTTGATTAAATAACACAAACAACTCATCTCCTGTTTACAAAGTTATCTAAAAATCATTACTTGACTGAAGAGATAAACATCATTGTGATTCCCAATAGCACTCACAATCTTTTTTTAACAATTAATGTCTTGAATTAAAACATAATTAAAATTCATGTATTAATATTTGATTGATGAAAACCTTGATTGATGGTACTAAAGAATCCATTCATGTTTTCAGTCTTCTTATAAGGGGGTGGAATCTATTTCAGATGTTTTGCAGTGACCATCTGACAGAACATGCAACCATTTTTACTTAGACTTTGGGTGACTTCGGATAGAAATCTTATAATGAACTTCAAAGAAAATGGGTTGTATCCTAAGAAAGCTAGCCATGAATAAGCACCACTGTAATCAATGAAACATGTTAGTTGTGACTAATTTAAGTCCCACTAACAGGGGCAATACTGGGTCTGGACCTTGGGGCCAAGTCCGAGGCCCTGCTCTCCTGGAGGGCCCCATCAGTGCGCCTGGGCCACGGCCACCAGCACTAGGAGGAATCTCCTCTTTGTGCCACCACCAGATTGACTGCTGCCTCTCCACGCTGCCTCTGCAATGAAGGACAGGCTGCATATTTTATTCATTTTCTCCCTCAGTCGAGGGAGAGAACAAAGAAAGCATGCAGCCCGCACTTTGTTGCAGACTGCAAAATGAGCTCCCTTGGGTTGTGCAGGGCCCCACATCAGTTCTAACCATGGCCCCTGCTTTTGAGCCTACCTTCCTTGCCTGCTCACCAATCACAGCTCTTCTCCAGGTGAGAGCAGTCTGGCTTCAAAGGGACAGGGCCAAGGCGTAGCTAGGGTCTCCCCTAGCTATGCTAGGGGCCCATGTTGTCCCCTCTCCATGGCGACCCCTCAAAGTGAGGGAGATAATGAAGAAAATAGGGAGGGGTGGAGCTGGGGGCCTGGGTTCTTTGACCATCTGCTCAATTATAGCTACACCCCTGGACAGAGCGGTTGAGTGAGAGGCAAGTGCTGCAGAGTGTGCATGTACATGTTGCCTCCACTGCTGCCTGAGTTTGCTGCCTCCTCTCTGCTGGTGTCCCCTGCTCGACTTCTGCTGCTTCCTTCTGTTGCTTTGCTTCTGTTGCTGCTCTCCACTCCAGGTTTGTTTGTGCTCGAGAACACTGTGGGAAACTCTCTCTTGGAGGCCGTTCTCAGACACAGGCAAAACCAGGCTAACGAAACCAAGCCCAGTTTTGCCATGCGTGAGAACTGTCAGGATTGTGTCTGATCCTAGCAGTGCCTTGGCAGCAAAGCCAGCCACACTCTTAAATGGGGTTAAATGAGTTAGCGCTCTCTTAGCCCCACTTTTTGGATTATCTGCCAAGCAGCCAGGGCTGGAAGACTGAGGGCCTCCCTGCCAGCATTGGGGAAATCCCCATAATGCACTGTGCACTCACATGGTGCATTATGGGAATTCTGGGGGCTGGGACAGAGTGTCCCAGCTCCTCGAACCTCCTCACAGCCGGTGGTTGCTGGCAATTGTGTAGATGGGCAATCCACCCAGCCAGGGAGAGAAGAGGGATTGTCTACAGGAAAGTAAGTGCAAGCAGCCTTCCTCCCAGCTCTCCCTTGAACCTTTTCTCACTAGTCATGAGAAAGGTGTTTGTGTGTGTGTAGAGGATGCTTATTTTGCAAGGGGCTCCATCTAAGGTACAGGGTCCAAAATTACATAGCTGCACCCCTGCCCATTAATTGAAACATAGGAATTCTACCTTCCTTAAGAAACAACCCAGTGAGCAACTCTTCAACCAATCTGGGACCCTAGGCCAAATATTTAAAATGGCAGCTGTCTCCTCTTTTTCCTACTTCTGGACATCTTAAACTTAGGATGAGCTTATGCAGGCATGTTAATTGCTCGATGACTATTGCCCTGTTCAGGCACTCAGTAGAGTGAGTGAATGTGAGTACAGAGCTCAAAATGGAGCTAGAACTCCCGCCCCCAGCACTGTCAATGATTCTCTTGCCCAGCTCTTCATGCTTAGGGTGTACATCGGAACAGGCAAGTGTCCTAAGCATGTTGAAGCCCATTTCCATGATAAGCAGGCAGGGGCATGGCTCACAAAACCGTAAGAGTTTTCATACTACAAACATCACCTCCAAAACAATGCTGATATTCTGGTTGATGAACTACGTGTGCAATGGAAGGAGTACCAGTGCTTCTGCAAAGTTCAACTAAGTCAGCTCCACTCCTGACTCAGTGTGAAAGCAAATTGTAATGACTTCCCTTTCTTCAGGAAACACTCAGTGCCACCCGAAAGCATGTCCCTGATAGTTACGCAGTGCTCAGGGACATATTTTTGGGTGACACAGAGGGCTTCTGGGGAAGGGAGGCAACTGAAATCCCCGCCACACACATACCACTAGCTATGGTGCAGTGTTAGTCTGGAACTCTTCAGAACCACTGGTGCTACACCAGTGCTTCTCCCATGCACAGGTCCTTTGTCAGTCAGGATATTAGTCATTGACTTCCAAAGGAAAGAGTCCACACTTGCATGTGCAGGACATAGAGCATTTGTGATCAAGTTATAGGCTTGAGGTGCCATAGATACATGTGCAATGCATTCCTTAGGGTCGTTACTAACTCATTCTGACTGACCTTATGGTTTATAAAGCCCTGGCAAGGTTATTGCTTTATCATTTTCTTCTTCATACACATAACAGAACCCTTGCTTACAAGCTCTACCTCTGTTGCTGTTTCTTTTCTTATGGATAATAGAATCATAGTATTTTAGAGCTGGAAGGGAACTTGGAAGTCTTCTAGTCTAACACCATGCTCAGTGCAGGAAATGGCTACAGCATCCCTGGCTGATGGCTGTCCAGCCTCTCTTCAAAAACCTCCAAGTAAGGAGAGCCTACCACTGCATGAAGCAGGCAGTTCCAATGTCAAATAGCTTTTACAGCTAGGAAATGCTTTGTTGTAATTCCAATCCATTGGTTCTAGTTCTGCCCTCTGGACTAACAGAGAACAAATGCACTCCCCATTCTATGTAGTTGCCCTTCAGAGATTTGAAAACGATTGTTGTTTCTCCTTTTGGTCTTCTCTTCTCCAGGCTAAACATATGCAGCTCCTCAACTGTTCCTCAAAAGACTTGGTTTCCAGACCCCTTCACCATCTTTGCTGACCTCCTCAGAATCTGTTCCTGTTTATTAAAGGAAAAGTTAAAGTCGTGCCATCGGGTCTGTGTTGACTCCTGGTGACCACAGAGCCATGTGGTTTTCTTTGGTAGAACACAGGAGGAGTTTATCATTCCATCTCCTGTGCAGTCTGAAGATGCCATTCAGCATTTTCCTATATTGCTGCTGCCCAATATAGGTGTTTCCCATAGTCTGGGAAACATACCAGCGGGGATTCGAACCAGCAACCTTTTGCTCTCTAGGCAAGTTACTTCCACACTGCCGCATTAGGTGGCTTTCCTGTTTATTAATGTCCTTCTTAAAAGGACACAGTGGCTGACATCCCAACTAAATTGTTCAACAACACAAACAAATATTTATATACCACTTTTCAACAAAAGTTTCCAAAGCAGTATACATAGAGAAATAATAAACAAACAAACAAACAAATAAGAAAGATGGACCTCTGTCCCCAAAGGGCTCACAATCTAAAAAGAAATGTAAGATACACACTAGCAACAGTCACTGGAGGTACTGACAGTACATATGTATGTCAGTATCAAAGAGTGTGCCAGACACACTCCTAGAATAATTTCAACCAATTGTCCATGACTTACCAACCTGCTTTGGTTAACAACTGATAATCCCCTCATGAATTAAAGGATTTTTTCACTCCCAATATATTCTACTTTCATTTAGTTGATAACTAAATTTGGATGACAATTGAGATAGATCTGTTCCCTAATTTATGTTATCCCTGGCTAACTTGGCAAAAGCGCACCTTTTAATGTAGTGATTCTCTTTATTTAGCAGGGGGAGAATAATTGGCCCTATCCACCCCCCAGCACAGTACCTCCAGCGACTGCTGCTGGTGTCTACCTTAGTTTTGTTTGTTTTTTAGATTGTGAGCCCTTTGGGGACAGAGTTCCATCTTATTTATTTATAATTTATCTGTCTAAACCGCCCTGAGCCATTTTTGGAATGGGCGGTATAGAAATTGAATTAATAATAATAGTATAATATAATTAATATAATTAATATAATATAAATTATAATATATTATTTTATAATTATATTATGATAAATGAATAACAACAACAACAACCCTCAGTGAGGCACTACCTTGGAGTGGTTGTGGGGCTTGCGTGCTCTGAGGAAGGTGAGACCTATGCCGGACATGGTGGGCAGGTCTCACGAGAGGAGCCAGACAAAGAGTGCCTCTCCCATCAACAATACGGTGAGATGTAACTTTAATAAATCTATACCGGATCGGTCATCGCCCAGGTCAACAAGGACTGCGCCAGGTGCTGGAGTCCCTGGACATCTGGTGGCAAGTGGGCAACAGGACTCAGGATCTTCAGCTGAGCAACCAGGGCTGGAGACTGCAAGGTTACTGGAAGAAATGTCACGTAACCAGGAAAAACATACGAAAAATGCCATCAAGGAAATAATGATCTGCTATTACAAGTCTAGTCCAACTAGAAGAGGTTATTTAAAAAGAATGTACCAAATTTGGAAAGAGAAGCATCCAGACACAGAAATAACAGAACAAAGTCTAGCACACCAGAGAAGATTCATAATAAGGAATAAAGTATTCACAGAAGTGGAGCTGGAAGAACTGCAAAGAGCAACACAGGCTCAAGATATGGAAGAAGAATTACCAACAATTGAAGAAGTTGCTCAGGCGCAGGTGGAGGAGAAGGTGTTGGAAATCGAGGATGCCACTGTTGCTGAACTGTTTCAAAATCAAAACCAGGCAACGTTCCCTTTGCCTTCACCTCAAAAACCCGAATGCCATTTAACAGAAAATCAACAAGAACTAAAGCAAAAAATAACTGAGCACATGAACCAAACAACCACCAGGGTTCGACTTCCAGCGCAAAAAACAGTTGCCAAAAAACAACTTGCTCAGGCATTAAAAGATGTCAATGCTGCACTTGCAGAAATAACAACAAATAATGTGCAAGAAACAAACCAACTAATGTACAGTGCAGCAACAATAACAACACAAGAGCTCGGATATAAGATCAGTGGACCTGTCAAAAAAGAAAGTAGTACATCACCTAAATGGAAGAATAGATTAGAAAATAAAATTGCCAGGCTTAGATCAGATGCTAGTAAATTGAAAGATATAAAAGACAAGAAGCTGAAGAATGAAAACACCAAACAGTATCTGATTCAAAAATACCACCCAGATTCAAGGAAAATTAGAGAAGTCCTGGAAATAATAAAGCAGCAAATAACAGCAGTGTCAAAGAAGATTAGCAGGTACGAAGCCAGAATTAGACAACACAGGCAGAATCTCCAATTCCAGTCAAATCAGAGACGTTACTACCAAAGCATAGAAGGAGAAACTGCAAGAAACATAGAAACACCGAATAAAGAAGAAACAGTGCAGTTCTGGGGAAAATTTTTGGACAATCCGACAATCCAATGGATTATAATAAAAAAGCAGGCTGGGTAAAAGAGGTTGGAAAATGTAAACAACAAATGCAAGATCTAATAATAACACCAGAATTAATAAGTGAAAGAGCAAAGAAAATAAAAAATTGGACTGCTCTAGGCGACGATGAACTGCATCGCTTTTGGCTTAAACACCTAACAAGCCTTCATAAACAACTATCAAAACAGTTCAATCACATTTTGCAAGCAGGTGATATTGAACAATGGCTAACAACTGGGAAAACTCATCTTATCATGAAAGACCCAGCAAAAGGTGAAGTTCCAAGTAATTATAGAATGATAACCTGCCTGCCAACCATGTTCAAATTATTAACGGGAATAATAGCAAATGAAGTGATGAAACACTTATTAACTAACAAACAGCTTCTAGTTGAACAGAAAGGAAATTGCCCAAAAACCAGAGGCACAAAAGACCAGCTGCTAATTGACAAAATTATTTTAGAAAATTGCAAGAGAAGAAAAACAAATCTAAGTGTTGCATGGATTGACTACAAGAAAGCCTTCAACTCATTGCCTCACACATGGATACTAAAATGTTTAGAAACAACTGGTGTCAGCAAAAACATTCAGATATTTATAAAAGAAGCAATGAGCATGTGGAGTACACAGTTAACAATCAATGGCGAGACACTTGGACAGGTTAGCATTAGAAGAGGTATTTTCCAAGAGGACTCACTATCCCCTCTGTTGTTTGTAATCACCATGACCACACTTTCACAAATACTAAACAAAACAAGCCTTGGATACCAAACATCTAAAACATCAAGTAAAATATACCATCTGCTGAACATGGACAATCTGAAGTTGTATGGAAGTCCAATGAGAAATCGAATCACTGCTAAACACTGTCCGTATATTCAGTAGTGATATAGCAATGGAGTTTGGACTAGACAAGTGTGCTGCATTAATAATGAACAGAGGGAAAATAAGAAAAACAGAAGGAATAGAACTGCCCAATGGAAGCAAGATCAAGAACCTGGAAGAGAAAGAACATTACAAATACTTGGGCATTCTCCAGGCTGATAACATCGCACACACTGAAGTTAAAAGAAAAATTGGATGTGAATACATCAAGAGAGTTAGCAAAATCCTCAAGTCCAAACTCAATGGCGGGAACACCATACACGCCATAAACACCTGGGCTATACCTGTTATCAGATACACTGCAGGAATAATAGACTGGACCCAGGCAGAGCTAGAGATGCTGGATTGTAAGACCAGGAAAATAATGGCCATCGATCATGCTCTACACCCCTGCAGTGATGTAGATAGGCTATACCTCCCTCGCAGCTCAGGTGGAAAAGGAATGCTGCAAGTCCATCAAACAGTCGAGGAGGAGAAAAGAGGCCTTGAAGAATATATCAAGGACAGTAAAGAAGATGCACTTCAAATGGTCAATAATGAGAAACTATTCAACACCAATGAAACAAAGCAGGCCTACAAGAAAGAAGACGTCAAGAACCAAGCAGAAAAATGGAAAAATAAGCCACTGCATGTTCAATACTTGCACAATATAAGTGGGAAATCAGACATCACCAAGAGCTGGCAATGGCTTAAGAATGGCAACTTGAAGAAAGAAACAGAGGGTTCAATACTGGCTGCTCAAGAACAAATGCAATAAGAGCCAAAGTCGAAAAATCAACCACAAACAGCAAGTGCCGCCTTTGTAAAGAAGCAGATGAAACAGTGGACCACCTAATCATCAGCTGTTGTAAAATGTTCACACAGACTGACTACAAACAAAGGCATGACAAAGTAGGAGGGATGATACACTAGAACATCTGCCAAAAATACAAGCTACCTGTAGGCAGAAATTGGTGGGACCATAAAATTGAAAAAGTGGTAGAAAACGAAGATGCAAAAATATTATGGGACTTCCAACTACAAACAGACAAATATCTGCCACACAATACACCAGATATAACTGTAGTCGAGGAGAAAGAAAAACAAGTGAAAATAATTGACATAGCAATACCAGGGGATAGCAGAATAGAAGAAAAAGAAATAGAAAAAATCACCAAATACAAAGATCTACAAATTGAAATTGAAAGGCTGTGGCAGAAAAAGACCAAAGTAATCCCATTGGTAATTGGTGCCCTAGGTGCAATTCCAAAACAACTTGAAGAGCACCTCAACACCATAGGGGCCACAGAAATCACCATCAGTCAATTACAAAAAACAACTTTACTGGAACAGCCTATATTCTGCGACGTTATCTATAACAGGAACAACACTGATAATAAAATTCAGCTATCCCAGGTCCTTGGGAAGGACTAGATGTCTGGATTAAACAAATCAGTCAATAACACCTGTCTGACTGTGTAAACAAGAAATAATAATAATAATAATACTGTTATCTTTTGTTTTAATTACTGAAAAATAACCCTTTAGGCAACTGACTAGAAACCTTACATGCTATTTTATCCATCTCAAATTCTTCTTTTTACTCTCTCTACATACATGAATCTGCTTCTAGTTCCTTTGTGTGGCCTTGGTTTAGTTGCATCCAAAGTGCAAAGCTGTTGTTTGATCTTTCTCCAGGAGCAAGTTTCCAATTATAGATCTGAGCCTTAATGAGAAAGTCAAATAGATTGAAATGCAGCCTGTCCACTGGTTGTATAATCCAGGGAGACCAAACAAAAAGGATTTGCCTTTAACTCTCCTTTTTATATTCAACTTACCGAGGTCTCAGTGCCACAACTGAGACAACACGTCTCGTTATTGAACACAAAGAACACAAACAACAAATGACAATCTCATGAGACTTCTCCCATCTGCCCTACTTAAAATGCTGATGAGGATAGGGTATATGACCCTGATTATGTTTTTGAAGTCACATTTATGTAATCCCATTATTTCTTTCATAAGAGATTCTCCAGAGCAATGAGAACCTTGAATCCCATTGTAAACATCTTGAGGGGTATACAATTAGCCTGTAATGGAGCAATGTCTCATCCCAGGAGGGGGCAAGTTCAGAATGAATACCCATCTCATAAAGCTCCAGAGGGGTGTTCATATTAGCACATATGATGATCAAAGTTAAGGGATTGAGATCTTTTATAGTGATCCCACATTCCTATAGACATAAACATTTATTAGATTTGAATACAAAAAAGTATATACTTTTACATTGTGTGGTTTTATGATGTAGTGACTTTTAAAAGCAGAAATTGGCATTTTTAGCCTTCTTTCCAGTAGGCTTATGAGATTACCCAGCATTCTGTGTGTTTGTCCATGTGTCCATCCATGTGTCCCCCGCACCCATCAGCTTTGCAACGCCTGGACCATTGTGAACCAAATCGGGTACAGTTGTAGGAATACATAGGGATGCCTCAACAGCGTAGTTTGTGATGATATCATCCACTCTGATCCCAGGTGGTGGACGTGTAAACTTTTGAGGCACAAGTGGGCTAACTTGTGAACCACCTAACCAATCTGAACCAAATTTGCTACAATTGTATGGACACATAGGGATGCCCAAATGGCATGGTGTGTGGTGATTTCATCCACTCCAATTCAAGATGGTGGCCACGAGAACATTTGAGGCACAAGCAAACTAATTTGTGGACAGTCTAACCAATTTAAGCCAAATTAGGGACAGTTGCAATGAGTGACACATAGGGACACCTCAACAGCGTAGTTTGTGATGATGTCATCCACAAAGTGGGCTAACTTGTAAACCACCTACCAGGGATGTCAAACTGTGGCCCGTCAGCTGTTTTTGGACTACAACTCCCATAATCCCCAGCCACAGTGGCCAATAGCCAGGGATGATGGGAGTTGTAGGCCAACATCTGCAGAAGGGCCACAGTTTGACATCCCTCTAACTGATTTGAACCAAATTTGCTACAATTGTATGGACACATAGGGATGCCCAAATGGCATGGTGTGTGATGATATCATCCACTCCAATTCAAGATGGTGGACACATGAACATCTGAGGTGCAAGTGGGCTCATTTATGGACTGCCTAACCTATTTGGACCAAATTGGTTATAGCTGCAGTGAGTGACACACAGAGACACCTCAATGGCATAGTTTGTGATGATGTCATCCACACCGATCAAGATGGCAAGATGCATAAATGTTTGAGGTGCAAGTGGGCTAACTTGTGAACCGTGTAACTGATTTGAACCAAATTTGCTGCAGCTGTAGGGACACATAAGGACACCTCAATGGCGTAGCTTGTGATGAAGTCATCCACCCTGATTCAAGATGGCAGAAGCATAAGCCTTTGAGGCACAAGTGAGCTAACTTGTGAACAGCTTAATCGCTCTGAACCAAATTTGCTACAGCTCTAGGGACACATAGGGACACCTCAACAGCAAAGATTGTGATGATGTCATCCACCCCAGTTCAAGATGGTGGACACGTAAACTTTTGAGGCACAAATGCACTAACTTGTGGACAGTCTGATTTGAACCAAATTTGCTACAGCTGAATGGACACATGGGGATGCCCCTATGGTGTAGTTTGTGATGATGTCACCCATCCCAATCCAAGATGGCAGATGCATGAATATTTAAGGCACAAGTGCACTAACTTGAGGACTTTCTAACTGATTTGAACCAAATTTGGAACAGCAGTAGTGAGTGATACACAGGGACACTTCAATGGTGCAGTTTGTAATGATGACATCCACCCCGATCCAACATGGTGAACACATGAATATTTGAGGCACAAGAGATCTAACTTGTGAACTTCGATTTGCACCAAATTTAGTCCAGATATAGAGACAGTGAAAGAAAAGTAGGCTGATTAGTTTTTACTAGACCAACTTGTTCTTATTACTGTTGTAAGCAAGACCCGGGGAAGAAGGCGTAGTGGCACTGCAGAAGATATGGCGAGGAGGCCTAGTGGTGTACACTGCGTATATTGATGCATTTAAAGGATTCATTTTAGGCCTCTCTAGCCTTAAACTGTAATAACCCTGTACTCCTGTTTTGTCTTGAAAACTGTGTGTCCAGCTGCATTCTGGTGTTCATATTTTGAGTTAATATTACTATGCCAATTAGTACATGCCAATTAATATAGCTAGGCATGGATAAGGTTTACTTAAAACACATGCGTTAAATCACCCACCTGAAGCAGGGAGCTTGGGAAGATGCACTGCCTGGGAGTGGAATGTACTTGGCTGCTGGCCTAGCACATTGGTCTCACACAGGATACTGATAAGGGGGGCCAACAGCCCCTTTCTTGATGCTGATTGTGAGAAATGTGACAGTATAAGAAAGACACACAGACACCCTAGTAATTTGGAGCTTCAGGGAAGGTGCTACACACCAGGGGCCATGTCCTTTTCATCATCATCCCTGATGAAAAAGAGTGAGTCAGATCAGGGACATATGCTTTATCTTTTGTTCTGTAATCCTCTCTAAACCATTATTCAACGTCTAATAAAACCTCTTTGGCATTTACACTGGTTTGAGCTTATTGCCTCTGAATCCCCAAAGAACCTGTTGGATATCGGCTGGCCACCAGCGCAAATACAGCTTAAAGACATTGATAAGATTGATATCCCAGCGTGGTATAGTGGTTAGAGTGCTGGACTAGGACCAGGGAAACCCAAGTTCAAATCCCCATTCAGCCATGAGACTTGCTGGGTGACTCTGGGCCAGTCATTTCTCTCTCTGCCTCTTCACAGGGTTGTTGTGAAGAGAAACTTAACTATGTACACTGCTCTGGGTTCCTTGGAGGAAGAGCGGAATATAAATGTGAAAATAAATAAATAAATATTAATTATTTCCAGGATCTTTGGAACAATGATCTTGAATATCTTATCTTATTAAATCAATGGTTGAAGGCAGTGAAACATGCCTCCTTGGATCTCAAAATGAGACTATTATAGCAGAAATTTGTATTCCATGTTTAATGGACACCTCAGAGAATGGCCACATTCATATGTAATGTGAAACTGGAGGCTGGAGAACCTGCAGTTTCAATTTTAAATTGTAAATCACATCACATTACACAGAGAAATAATAAATAAATAAGATGGCTTCCTGTCCCCAAAGGGTTCACAATCAAAAAAGAAACATAACAGACCCCAGCAACAGTCACTGGAAGTAATGTGCTGGAGGTGGAAAGGGCCAGTTGCTCTCTCCCTGCTAAATAAAGAGAATTACCACGTTAAAAAGGTGCCTCTTTGCCCAGTTAGCAGGTGTCAAAAAATGACTGTGTTGTGGCTTCTGCTCAACATGCCTGTGAACACATCCATGAACCAGCCTGTGAAGTCCACCATGCCTTGCAGTGTCATGGTGTAGTAGTGCTTCCACCCGAAGTACTTTCTGTGGCATCATGGGGGTCCTAAAATCTCCATGTGTGTGACATCTTTATAGCTGAGGACTCCTGGGAACTCCTTCTCCTCAAACCCTGACATCACCTCTTGTAGGTCGCCCATGTGGATCACATCCTCCAGAAACATTTCCACCAGGAATTCCTCCACTTCCTTGACTATCTCTCAGACAGTGGCTCTTCCAACTGCAAATAGGTTTCGCAGGGACAGGTACTTCACATTGGAGGCCAGCTTGTAAATAGTTATGATGAGCCACTTCCAAACTGAAATAGAATGGTGCATCAATGTCCTACTGGTGGATCACAGGCTTTATCTCACTTGCCAGGAAGTTGAAGGTCACTTGGGACATACTGAAACTGCCCACTCATCCACATCCTCCATTGACCTCCAGGTGCTGGTGAACCTTGGCAGCAACCTCTTTTCTGCTGTCCAATTTTAATCCAGGGCATTGGAAGTGGAGGAGATGGTTGCTGAATGTTTCAGGGCTGTTTCTACGGCCACCCTGGGATAGACAATAAGCCCCTCAAATCTCCTGAAGAACGCCAAGGAACGTGCAGCTTCCAGACAGGCAGCAGCTGCACCCTGGGACCCCAAACACCCCAGAAGCCGCAGAAAGTGGCTCCTTTTGCTGAGCTCTGTGTATTGCTTCCTCCTCCATGGTGCTGAGGCCCATCTGAATTGTGGTGTGGACTGCGAAGGTGCTGTGTTCGCCATAGCAAATCTTCTCCTCTCTTGCAGTATGGGAAAATGTGATGGCACACACCCTTGTGGGAGCTTGAATTGCACATGCCACCCGATTGTGCATCTGGGGGGGAGTCCTGGATGGGAGTGCCCGCCCACCTAACTTACACAGCAGCAGGAACAAAGGGCCAGTGTTCCAGGTAGGAAGGAGGGCATCTATTCTATGTGCTCTGCCTCAGACATCATTCTGGAAAGCTGATTCTGATGCCAGCACACCCTCCTTCCAGCGTCATGCCCATAAGGCACATGGGCATGGCCCATTTTTGGCCTCCTTCTTGAACACCCTCCATGGTTATTTGAGGATTCCAACCCTCTAGTTCCAGGCTGTGTGTGGGCCCCCTCTCTCCTCCACACACCAAGTTCCATGGACCTTGGCAGGGGAGCCTCTTCAACCTCTTTAGAAAGAAGGGACAACAGTGGCGGCCTGTGAATGCACCTCCGGGGGGGTGGCGGGAGGCATGTTTAAGAGTAAATTAATTCGGTGCTCACCTCCACCATGGTGGCACCTGAAAGCTATTTGAAGCTGCAACGTGCTGCTCAGCAGCCCCTACGGTGGAGAAGCACCTCTGCCACTCACCTGGCCGCTGGCAGGGGCTTGGCTCCATGGAAGCCAGGTGAGTGGTGGAAACTCTTCCCCACTGTAGGGCCTTCTGGGTGGCAGGTTGCAGCTCCGAACAGCATTCAGATGCCACGGTGGTGGAGGTGAGCACCGAATTTATTTACTCTTAAAGGTGCCTCACGCCCCCCACCCCCCGAGGCACATTCATGGGCCACCACTGAGGGACAAAGCTGCCTCCTTTTTCTATTTTCTCCTAGAAACCCTTAAGGACATTGTTGGCAGATCCATGCTTCTTCTTTGATACCTGCAGGGGTTCACAAAAGGACCTTGCACATAACAATAGGCATCCCCCCATTCTTTGAGTGCTTCCTCCCCAGCATGTTCAGGAACCCCCTTAACCTCCTTTCCCTTTGACCACAGACAATGGATTTGTGGGCTGTATGAAAAAAGTGAACAACAGTCTTAAGAACAAAGAAACAAGGTGTATTCAAAGAAGCAGACAGAAAACATCCTCTTTGCTAACTTTTGAGAGGAGAACAGCAAACTCTGGGATTGAAGCTCTGTGCAGGCTTGAAAGCTTATGGTTTTGGGGTATGCAAGCTTGTGGTCGTGTGGGATGTCTATATCTACTATCTACAACCATTTAAAACCACAAGTCTAGTTAAAAAGCTTGAGTGAATAAATGTGTCCTTAGAGACTTTTAAAATTTATCAGAGAAGGGGAGGCTCTTGTTTCAGCAGGAAGTGCATTCCAGAGTCAACAGAGAAGGCCCATCACTGTATAGCCACCAGACGAGCTGGTAGCAACTGCAGATGAATCTTTCTGGATGGTTTCAATGGGCAATGGGGCTCATAGTGAATAAGATGTTCACTTAAATACCCTGCGCCTAAGCTGTTTAGAGCTTTATATGTTATAACTTTGTATTTTGCCCAGAAACTTATTGGTAGCCAGTGTATTTCTTTTAATGTAGGAATAATAAGGTTTCTTTGAGGTGACCCAGATACCAACCTGTCTGTCGCATTCTGAACCAACTTCAGTTTCCGGGCTACATACAAAGGCAGCCCCGCATAGAGCGCATTGCAGTAGTTAAGTCTGGAGGTTACCAGCATATTCACTACTGTTCTGAGGTCATTTATCTCAAGAAATGGACACAGCTGGTGTATTAGCCAAAGAAGATAGAAAGCACCTCTGGCCACTGCCTGAACTTGAGAAATCATGGAGAGGTTAGGATCCCAGACTCTGTACCTGTTCCTTCTAGGAAAGTGTGACCCCATACAGAACTGGCAGATCAAAATTGTCTCCTGAGTTTCGACAATGCACAATAAGTAACTCCATCTTATCTGGATTCAGTCTCAGTTTGTTATCCCTCATCCTTCCCATCACCACCTCCAGACAGGCATTTAGGGGGATTATGCCTTTTGATGATGATGATGGTGATGATGATGATGTTACAGACCAGGCCTGATTTATATATTAAATATGGTCATTAGCTAGTATACAAAATAGGTCTGGACCAAGTTCTTTTATATTAGTGACCATGTGTGATCTGGGTGCATGGAAGAAAGGAGATCAAACCAATCCTCAAACATTCAATGGGCTTTATTGAGTATAAAAGACTAACAACATAATCTAGCAAAGCAGAAAGCAGAACACTCTATCAATATCAGCAACAGTATTTTCTAACCACAACCAGTGTTCCTAACTTCCATATGTGTGTGCAATTAAATCTTCCTAGAGCCTAATACAATTCAAATACAGGCAGAAAAGAAGGGGAGGAAGGAAGGCTGAGGGCTGGCATGGTTTGGGGAGATTAGTAGAGGAAAGGGGGGGGGAGGAGAAGGGAGCAGGAAAAGAGGAAGAGATGAGGGGATTCCAGGCTTGTAGGAGCAGCATATTTACCCAGGACCAGAGACTTCTTGTCAGCTGAAGGAGTGAGGCGCTTGGCTGGAGACAGGAGTTGTTGCAGTTGCTTCAGATCATGGCTGAGAGCCGGAGCACCATGGCTGGGGAGTCTTGACTTCTCACTGCGCAGTAGAAGTCACAGATAGCTCCTGTCCATGGGCGGAGTTCCTGCTTTTTAGCCCCGCGGCCTAGCAGCAAACTCTGGCATAGTGTGTCAGCAGATCTTGTTGTAGGCACAAGATTGCTAAACTCTCTGTCTAGTGGCCCCCACTCTTTATAGTGTATTTTCCTTTGATCTATACAAATCTCATCTTTTCCTGGGTCCCAAAAAGGTGACAACTTGCTGCTATCTTCTGGACAATGTCTTTTAATTATTCAGGATATTGGCCAGTTCAGAGAAATCTGAATCTCATCTTCTGCAAACTGTGCACTTGGAAGGGAGCGGGAGGGGGAGCAAGTGTTAGTAGAAAGACTAAATCTACAGGTGTTCTCCTAGGGTGGAGTTTCTATAGACAGCAACTGAGTGATCCCCCTTGCAGGGCCATCATGGACAATGATTAGCATAGATTTCTTGCAACAGGAGAGAGGAGTTCAGCCCCTGGCCTCTTCCACAGACATTATCTGATAGTGAGTTACATTTTAGCATATTGATTAGCTCAGGCCCAGCCTTTGTGTTTTCTTAAGTATCCAGTTCACAGTGCAATGCTGGAATGCCTCACCCAGAGGCAGAGCAGGCAGTTCACCCAGAGTTCAGGTGTGATTTCATTTCTTAATATAAAATGAAATCAGACACAGGCCTATATTTCACATACTTCTGAGTTGGTACCTCTGGTTCTGAGAAATAAATATATGGACCACAATGATGATGATGATGATGATGATGATGATGATGATGATGATGATATGGAGAAGTAGATTTGGGTGTCATCAGTGTACTGATAACACCCTGCACCAAATACCCTGATGATCTCTCCCAGTGGTTTCATGTAGTTAAAGAGCATTGGAGACAGTATGGAGCCCTGGGGGACACCATATAAAAGTTCACATTCTGAAGAACAACTGTCTTCAAGTGACACAATTTGGAATCTGTCTGAGAGATAGAGGAAGAACCACTGCAAAGCAATGCCTCCCACTCCCAACCCTCTAAGATGGTCCAGATGGCTACTGTGGTTGGGAGCATCAAAAGCTGCTGAAAGATCCAAAAGGACCAACAGAATCCTAATGGAGATCATCCATTAGGCTGACCAAGGCAGCCTCCATCCCATAGCCTGCCCAAAGGCCAGTTTGAAATGGGTCTAGATGATCAGTTTCCTCCAAAAATTCTTGGAGCTGGGAGGCCATCACCCTTTCAATTACCTTGCCCATCCATGGAAGGTTGCTTAATAGTTGCTTAACTCTGAGGGATCCAATGCAGGCTCCTTCAGAAGAGGTCTAACGATTTCCTCCTTAAGACAGGAAGGCATCCTGACCTCCCTCAGAGAAGCATTTATAATATCTACCAGACTTTCTACAACAACCCCCCTGCCAGGTAGTATAAGCCATGTAAGACAAAGGTCAAGTGAACAGGTAGTAGGCCGTACTGTTCCAAGCAACCTATCCACATCATCAGGAGTCACAAACTGAAACTGATCCAGCCTAACCACATGTAAGGGTCCAAGGGGGTGGAGGTGTGTTCCTGGCCTTTCATGAACCCAGAATTACAGGATAGGAACAGACAAGGTCAACCTCAGAGTAGGCCAGGGGAGGCGGTTACTTCATCACCTCCAGCCCTCCTGGAAGCTTGCTGCATCTAGCTGGCTCCTTCTCCAGGGGAACCCCCGGCTGCCATGCTCAAGAGCAGCCCTCATCATTGGTTGCTAGCTTTAAATGCCCCAATACAGTGAAGCCCTGAAAGGGCTTAATACCTACTCCAAGCCCCGCTTCCTCCCTGGTCTTGCTTCCTACTTCCTGCCATTCCCAATATGGCTGTTCCTTGCAGTTCTCCCTGCCTCACCTGCTCAGTTGTGGTGTCTGAGTCTAAGTTGGCCTGAATACAAGATTTTATCCACAAAGAACTCATTAAGAACATCACAATGGGTAATTGATGGTACCAAATTTCAATTCAAGGGAGGAGGGGCATGTACTAGCCCTCTCAAATCCCTAAACAACTCCACTGGATGTGAGCTTGTGGATGCAATATAGGCAGGAAAGAATCACTCCTTTGCCACATGTATTGCCTGAGCATAGGTCTTCAAATGTGCTGTATGTTGTAATGTTGTCAGATTTGAGTTGAGTCTTTCTCCACTTGGGCTCCAGTCATCCACCTTGCCATGTCAGCTCCTGTGGTTCTTCCATATACAATGGGGCCAGTTTTGAAGCAGGTCGGAGAGGACCTGCCCTGGTGCGTTTGCTGCTCCAATTCTCCATCAGGGCATCAACATAATCACCGGCAGAGCCAATGCTAGATCTTCCCAAGACTTCTTGGAATCCTATCAGATCCAATCATCTTTATGCATCTTTTAAAGAATATTGGGTGACATCCAGACTAACATACTGAATAATCCTTCTCAGGGAGTAGTCTAAAGCAGGTATTCTCAATGTTGGGTCTCCAGGTGTTATTGGACTTCAACTCCCATAATCCCCAGCATCAGGGTCCTTTGATTGGGTATTATGGGAGTTGAAGTCCAATAACATCTCGGGACCCAATGTCGAGAATCCCTAGTCTAAAGGACTACTTAATTTCAACAAGACTACTCAGGAGTAGTTTAGTCTGGATGTTTGCCTTTTTCTCTGGAGGTGGTCTGAAGGTTTGGACATAGAGGATGTCTTCCAGACATTTTGGCATTTGTGATGCTGTGTGCTCCCTATACTTAGTTAACCTTAAGAATTGGGTAAGGTGAAGTTTCTTTTATGAGTAGAACAGGAGGAATCATCAATTTTGGACTGTGAGGCTAAGCATTTGGCTTTGGTTAGCCTCAGGGTTCATGTCACTTCTGTAATTTGTTATGGGTAGCATTTGAGCCTGGTAAAGAGTGACCCATATCAGCAACCCAGAAACAGATATCTCTAGAAATCAGTACAATAATTGCTCATTTGGTAGCCATTGACATTTTGATTATTACTCATCCTTTACTTAATTCTCTATTTGCATAGTTTTGTATTTTTTCATATACCCCTTGTCCCCTTATTTGTCTATATACCTTTTGCTTCATAAGTGGCTTTGAGAACATTTTTGTTAAAATATGGCATATACATATTTTAATAACTACACTTCATCTGAAACAAGCTATTTTGTTTCTACATTATTTTAAACAATGAACTTGCCATGTACTACCTTTTTTTTTTAAACTTCTTTATTGGTTCGTTCCCTGTGTGCTTCCCAATTAAATTATTATTTCATTGTCCTTTTGTGTCACTTTATTTCCCTCTGGTTTTCTGTTGATCATTTTCAGACACTAATTGCTAATCTCCAATTAGGATTTTTTTTTTTTTTTTGGAGGGGGTAACCACAGAATGCAAATCATCATGGTTGCTGTTTGGCATTAAATCTCCCCTGTATGTACACACTGACACACAATGGGGACACACACTATTCTCTGCATCATCAAGAGATTATGCCTTTAATTCATGCCAGTGCCACTTTGAACTTGTGAGCTTCATTGTTTTTAGCAGAAACAATGACTTGCAGTTTTTGCAGGCCAGCACAACATGGCATGGAACAAAAAGGGCACCATGTTGCAGTGGCTAAATAGATAACGCGTGTCAACAGTGTAAAATACAGTGATTTACTCTAATAGAAACATTTGAAGTTGCTCAGAGTCACTTATCAGAGCCCAGCAGCCTATTTCATTAGCATTTTCATTTCCCCCCCTGTTGTTTAATTTAATCTAAGCAAACACAAGAAAGTTCATATGTGTATTTCCCCCCCCTCCATTCTCTTTCATGAGTTACAGTCTAGGAGGAGGGGGTGGAAATCAAAACTAATTCCCTTGTCTCGGCTGGGCTGAGTTGACTCTCAGGAAATGTAAAATGAAAATGCTAATGGTTGACTCACTTTAACGGTAGCTTGTGCTGGGTTTTTCAGATGATAGGCGGACACATCCATGGGTATTTGAAGGAAATACAATTAAGCTGAAATTGCTTAGGAAGGATGCCCCTGCCGAAATTCAGAGACTGCCTAGGAGGAGGCATGGGAAAGGAGGAGATAGTATTGTTAAGGCTTATAAATACTCTCCAGATTTTATGGATGAACACAGAAACATTCTGTGCATGAGTTGGAGTGGGGCTAGGGCTTGAGACAGGCATCCCAAAGGTAACCCTTTTCAGATGTTATAAAACAGAGCTAAATCAATGGATGGAGATGGGGATGGGAGTGTGCCGGAGAGCCCCACCCCTTTCCCCAATGCACTCCTTAGTCCTGCTCTTCCAGCCTTTGGCATATTCAGCACTTCTCTCCCCTAGTGATGCACTCGCCCCTCTGTACTCACCTACTGCTCTCACTGCTCTTCCCACTCCACATTTCCAAAAGACTAATGGGAAGGAAGCTCTGATCTGCTACTCTATGATCCTCCACACACCCTTCCATTCCTTTTCCTTCTGCCTTTTCGAAATGTAGGCGTGGAAGAGGAGGAGGAATAATAGTGGTGGCTTATGCAATGCCACTGGGCAGGAGGGGGACCCAGGGGGACCCCTTCCAATCCAGTGCCACCACCAAGCCACCATCTGAAGTGGCTGACTTAGCAAATCTGGTATGGTGTGGCCCTTGTGGGCAATGGCAGAGCCAACAGAATTGTTGTATCCAGATGCAAGTCATGAAGAGTTGGTTTGTCAGATGATGAGAACTCAGATAATATACATGTATGTGCATGTCCATCAGCCAGCTTATCTTCAGGTTTAAGGTTAGGGCAGTAGCAGCTGGTGAGTCCTACTCTGGGGCGGGGGGTGAGGTTAGTGGGATACAATTTTTAAAACTGTAGAACATACCCATCACCATTACCCAGCACCCCAAGGGAACCGGCAGCAGCCGACCCAGCATCTTATGGGGAGAGTTCCCTGCCCCCACCACTCAGCTGGCCTCTGCACAAGTGTGGCAGTCATTTGAGTAGTCAGTATGGCAAACAAGCCATGCTGAATACTCAAATGGACACCGTGCATGCATGCCCAGCTAAGCCAGTGGGGGCTCACTGTGGAACACAGTGCCAGCCACTGCTAAGCCGGGGGGGGGGAGCCAGCTAAACAGTGGGGGCTCCTTCTTGTAGAACACAGTGCCAGCCACTGCTCGTTCCCTAGGAATAGGGATGTGCACAGAACTGGTTCAGAGGCCCTTTTATGGACCTCCAAACCAGTTTGAAAGCCCAGCAGTTCTGTGGATTCGAAGATGGGGGAGGATAGCTTTAAGGACTGGGGAGGGTGCTCTTACCCCCCTGCTGCGTTTCCCCCACTGGTGCTGTGTGCAAAATTGGTCCTCTGAGGCAGCAGAATACCTCTTTGCCGCCCCAGTGTGTCACAGACTAGAAGTGGGGGGAAGTGCCCAGTGCGTGTGGACATGTCACGATGCACATGACACACTGGGGATGCAAGGAGCTATGCTGCCACTCCATGGGACCGATTTTGCACATAGTGCCAGTGGGGAAAATGTGGTGAGGGGATAAGATCACCCTCCCCAGTCCTTAATGCTATTCCCCGCCCCACACATTCGAACTTGCAGTTGCTGGTTCCATGCACATCCCTACCTAGTAATGCTGGGTGCTGTTGGAGGGTTAATTCATCCGTTCTAAAAATTATATCCCACTACTCTCACTGACCCCCTCTGAAGCAGACCTAACTGACTGTTACTTTGTGTGTCTTTCTGCTCTGCAATAGAGATGTTACATGATTTTAAACGTGTGTTCTGTTATTATGTTGATTACATCCTCTATGTGCTATAGTGTCAGACTATGATCGGAGAGGAGGCCCTGGTTCAAATTCCCACTTAGCCATGCATCCCACTGGGTGACCTGTGAGCATAAAAGGGCTGTAGTGGAGAGATCCAGCACTCTGAACTACTTGGAAGTAGGGTGGGATAAAAATGTACAAAATAAATGTACAAAATAAACAGGGAAATGCAAGAAGAAAACAGGGAAATGCAGAGATATGTCTATATTATCTCTCTACATGTGAAATGCCTTTTCCCCTCTTGCTCAAAGTGATTAAGGGTATTGTTGTTTCTTCTACATTTTCATACCTGGAAAAAAAGAAGACCAATATTGATATCTGTAACTTGAAGGTGTAATGGAAAAAGTAGTAAACAAGGCATAATTACTGTGCTCTCTCCATAGGGGGCACACTCTATGAAGCTCAACTATACAAGGAGATTAATTCTGCATTCTTTATATTTCTTGGTCCCATAGTGATCACTATAGCAACCCAACACAATTATACATGATGTCAATATCTGAAAACAGTTTTTTTTTCCAGGAAGAAGAGGGCGGGGGGAAGCAGCTGACAAAATGGACAAGAAAAGACAGCAGTTTAAAAAACAACAAAGAAGACAGATCCCTGTTTCAAAGAGCTCACAATCTAAAAGTACAATCCGTTCCAACTGAAAGAAATGGCAAGTGAAAATTAATATTCTATAAATGTATTTTTTGGTCTCTTTTATAATCCAACTAACATTTAGATCTCCATTATCATTAACACTCAAATAGTCACTTTATAGGTGGTGTACATCTAAACATCACTCAAACAGTATATAGATGGTATAAAACTTCATGTGCAAAAAAAATAATTTTAAAAATCCCATGTCATTTTCCATTGCATCAAGTTGAGTAGCATCTGGATAGAGCACCACATTTTATTTATTTATTTATTTATTTATTGTTGCATTTATATACCTCCTTTCGTTAAAAGACAACCCCAAGGCAGTTTACAAAAGTTAAAACATACAATAAAAAGATAATAAAAATATTAAGCTAAAAATATAAAAAACAAACCAAATTTAAAATCTATAAAATACAAGCATAAAAACAATACAACAGGTAAAAACACACAGAAGCAGCAGTAAAAACGATTATGTAAAAGCCTGGATAAAAAGCCAAGTTTTAACAAGCTTTCTAAAAGCCATGATGGAGTCCGAGGAGCGAATGGCCACTGGGAGAGCATTCCAAAGTCTGGGGGCAGCAACAGAGAAGGCCCTGTCCAGAGTGCACAACAGCCGGGCCTCTCTCATTGTCGGCATCCGGAGCAGGGCCCCCTCAGATGTCCTCGTCAAGTGGGCAGCAACCCTTGGGAGCAGGCGATCCCTCAAATACCCCGGGTCCAAACCATTAGGGGCTTTAAAGGTCAAAACCAGCACCTTGAATTGGACTTGGAAACGTACCGGCAGCCAGTGCAACTCTTTCAGTATGAGAGAGATGTGCTCCCAATGGGAAGCTCTGGATAAAACCCTAGCTGCCGCGTTTTGCACTAGCTGCAGTTTCCGGATATTCTTCAAGGGCAGCCCCACACAGAGCACGTTACAGTAATCCAGCCGCGACGTGACTAAGGCATGGGTAACCATGGCCAGATCTGCCTTCTCGAGAAAGGGACTAAACCAGTAGAAGGCGAATTCCTCACTCCTCCTCTCTACTGAAGTTCCCTGCCCCCACAAACAACAACACTATGGCTAAGAACACCAAGAGACATTTAACAACAGCATGAGATACATGCATGAGACAGGGCATTTAAGATAGGTTGAGCTTGGGCCACACTTTATTTACTCACAAGAATCTGCAACGGAACAAAAATTAACACTTGTAACTGTGGATAAATCACCCCTGCGAGGGAGGCAGCTGCACAGGCAACAACTGCTTCCCCCACTCTTAGGTGAACCAATCAGGCTTAGAGATTGGTAGCACACAGATGACTGCTTGGGCCTCTTCACAGACCCTCACCATATTGTCTCAAAGTCACTGCACCAAGCCCAAAGCTCTGAGTGGGTTAACTGAACAAGTTCCCAAAGAGATTTCATTCTTAGGAACATAGGAAGCTGCCATATACTGAATCAGACCATTGGTCTATCTAGCTCAGTATTGTCTTCACAGACTGGCAGCGGCTTCTCCAAGGTTGCAGGCAGGAATCTCTCTCAGCCCTTTCTTGGAGAAGCCAGGGAGGGAACTTGGAACCTTCTGCTCTTCCCAGAGCAGCTCCATCCCCTGAGGGGAATATTTTACTGTGTTCACACATCAAGTCTCACATTCATATCCAACCAGGGTGGACCCTGCTTAGTTAAGGGGACAAGTCATGCTTGCTACCACAAGACTAGTTTGTTACCCATAACATGTTAGCTCTCCTCTCCTTGGACACCCACAAACCACAAAACCCTGATAGGCTGTTTCAAGGAAATTCCCCATCATGTAAACAGTGCCTCCCATTGAACACCAATATAGTACAATATTTGCTGTTATCTGTGCTCACCTATCAGTGTGATGGGGCTACTTTGTTAATTGGCCACAACTCCTGTTGCCATAAGAACTCTTAAGCATTGAGAAGTAGGTTACAAATTCTGCTCCCATGGCCAAATAGTTGAGGTGGGGGGAAATCCTACTTTGTCCCTGGGAAACCAACTAATTCCACAGTGAGCACTGGGTGGATGGGTGGGATGGTGTTAATGCTGATCTGAGATGCTACAGGCAGAAATGACCCATAAGGCAGACATCCTGCTCCTAGGCAATTGGACTTGTTCAATGACATGCTGTCTTTATGCCATGTCTAGTGTGTCTAGCACATCATGAAGCTGCTAGACTCCACCTTCACACAGCCTGATGCAGCTCTGGATGCTGGGGTAACGAGCAGCTATCCAGAACCTGTGAGTGGAGCAGTGTCCATTGTGACACCCATATCTCCCTCCTCCCCGTGCAATCTCTTTTGCTGAATCCTGTATCGTTGCTGATTCAAGCAAGTGTCCAAGAATCTGTGGAGTACTTCACAGATTCTAGGAAACTTGCTTAAATGTTCTGTACTGTGCAAAGTTTTGGGTGAGATTTGATGTGATCTGTATAGGAAACCTTAAAATAGTGCCACAGAAGAAGACCTGCCTTGGGGTGAAACACATTCGGCAGTTTAATATCAACATCTAGGATATGGTCTTCAATTCCACTTCTTTAGCCGCTTGCAAATTACATTCAAGACAAGATCGTTCAGCCTTGCTTTTCTTTGCTGACATTGCTAGATTTCAAGATTCCGTTTTGCAACGTTGCCTTTGTGGCAACCTAGAAATAATCTTTTAAAGAAGGAATTTATGTCTGTATCTGTTTCCGGATTAATGGGGTGAATTTGGACTCCAAAGTGTTCCCCTCACCAAATGGCCTCCCCCTGGTCTTCTTTGGGCTGGTTTGACCCTCTCCAGGCTTGCAGTGGCCTTTCTGAAGGCCGCTTCACATGCATACTGGCTATTTGCATGCCAGTGTCATCACCCGGGCACAGAAATAGCCATTGTGCATGCACAGCAGCCTTCAAAATGGCTGCCATGATCCAAGAGACAGCCAACAAGGCCTGAAAAGGGGCTGAACTGGCCTGAAGAAGAACGGGGGGAGATGGCAGGGGATGGGAAAAACTTGGGAGTCCCCCCGCAGTCATGGCAGCACTTCCCAGGCTGCCAGACCTGGCTGTAGGTTTTATTATTACTATTTATTTACACAGACAGGTGTTATTTACTCGTTTGTTTTATCCAGACACCGAGTCCTTCCCAAGGACCTGGGATGGCTGGATTTTATTGTCAGTGTTGTTGCTGTTATTATTATAGATATCATCACAGCATATAGGCTGTTCCCAGTAAAGTTGCTTGGTGTAATTGGCTGATGGTGATTTCTGTGGCTCCTATGGTGTTGAGCTGCTCTTCAAATTGTTTTGGAATTGCACCTAGGGCACCAATTACCACTGGGATGATTTGGGTCTTCTGCCACAGCCTTTCAATTTCAATTTGTAGATCTTTGTATTTTGTTCTTTTTTCTATTTCTTTTTCTTCTGTTCTGCTATCCTCTGGTATTGCTATGTCGATTATTCTAATTTGTTTTTCTTTCTTCTCGACTACAGTTATATCTGGTGTGGCAGATGTTTGTCTGTTTGTAGTTGGAAGTCCCATAATATTTTTGCATCTTCATTTTCTACAACATTTTCAATTTTATGGTCCCACCAATTTTTGGCTACAGGTAGCTTGTATTTTTGGCAGATGTTCCAGTGTATCATCCCTGCTACCTTGTCATGCCTGTGTTTGTAGTCATTCTGTGCAATCTTTTTACAACAGCTGATTAGGTGGTCCACGGTTTCATCTGCTTCTTTACAAAGGTGGCACTTACTGTTTGTTGTTGACTTTTCTACTTTTGCTCTTATTGCATTTGTTCTTAGTGCCTGTTCTTGCGCAGCCAATATTAAACCCTCTGTTTCTTTCTTCAAGTTGCCATTCTTAAGCCATTGCCAGGTCTTGGTGATGTCTGATTTTCCACTTATAGTGTGCAAATATTGACCCTGCAGGGGCTTCTTTTTCCATTTTTCTGCTCGGTTCTTGACTTCTTCTTTCTTGTAGACCTGCTTTGTTTTATTGGTGTTGAATAGTTTCTGGTTATTGACCATCTGAAGTGCATCTTCTTCACTGTCCTTTATATATTCTTCAAGGCCTCTTTTCTCCTCCTCGACTGTTTGATGGACTTGCAGCATTCGTCTTCCACCTGAGCTGCGAGGGAGACATAGCCTATCTACATCACTGCAGGGGTGTAGAGCATGATTGATGGTCATGATTTTCCTGGTCTTACGATCTAGCATCTCTAGCTCTGCCTGGGTCCAGTCTATTAATCCTGCAGTGTTTCTGATAACAGGTATAGCCCAGGTGTTTATGGCTTGTATGGTGTTCCTGCCATTGAATTTCGACTTTAGGATTTTCCTAACTCTCCTGGTGTATTCACTTCCGATTTTTCTTTTAACTTCAGCGTGTGCAATGTTATCAGCCTGGAGAATGCCCAAGTATTTGTAATGTTCTTTCTCTTCCAGGTTCTTGATCTTGCTTCCACTATTATATTTATTTATTTATTTATTTATTTATTTATTTATTTATTTATTTATTTAATAAACCACCCCATCCAGAGGCTCTGGGTGGTGTACAATAATTTTTTAAAAGACATAAAACCCACAATTAAAACAATGCTAAAACAATATAAAAACAATTCAAAAATGATTAAAACTTTTTAAAAATACTTTTAAATACTTTTAAAAACAACACCACTTTATAAGCCTTGGAAGGCCAGGCCAAATAAATAGGTTTTTAGGGCTCTCTTAAAAGCTGACAGCGAGCCTCTACTGCGGATATCTGCCGGGAGTGCATTCCATCGACCAGGAGCAGCTGCAGAAAAAGCCCGGTTCTGAGTCGCCACCAGAAGTACTGGTGGAACTGGAGACGGACCTCTCCAGAGGACCTCAACAAGCGATAGGGATCATACCAAAGAAGGCGCTCTCTAAGGTAACCCGGACCCAACACGTTCAAGTCTTTAAAGGTAATAACCAGCACTTTGTATTTTGCCTTGAAACATATTGGCAGCCAGTGCAGCTGTTTTAAGACAGGCATAATATGGTCTCTCCGGGTTACCCCAGAGACCAATCTGGCTGCCGCATTTTGGACTAACTGAAGTTTCCGAACTACATACAAAGGCAGCCCCATGTAGAGTGCATTGCAGTAGTCAAGCCTGGAGGTTACCAGCTGATGCACCACTGTTTTGAGATTGTTCTCTTCAAGGAATGGACGCTGCTGTCGAATCAGCCAAAGCTGATAGAAAGCGCTCCTGGCCATAGCCTCCACCTGAGATACCATGGTGAGGCCTGGATCCATGAGCACTCCCAAGCTGCGTACCTGTTCCTTCTGGGGGAGTGTAACCCCATCCAGTACAGCAAGATCTAACTCATCCCTTAAATTCCGATCCCCTACAATGAGCACCTCCGTCTTGCTTGCATTCAGCTTCAATTTGTTATCCCTCGTCCAGCCCATTACTGCCTGTAGGCAGGCATTTAGGGAGTGAATGCCATTTCCTGATGATGAAGATGATGATGATGATGATGATGATGATGATGATGATGATGATGATGATGATGATAAATAGGTTTGGGTGTCATCAGCATACTGATAACACCCTGCACCAAATCTCCTTATGACCTCACCCAGCAGTTTCATGTAAATATTAAAAAGCATTTGTGACAAAATGGAGCCCTGAGGGACTCCATATAATAGCTCCTGTTTGAAAGAGGAACTGTCACCAAGCTACACCATCTGGAATCTGCCTGAGAGATAGGAGCAGAACCACTGCAAAGCAGTGCCTCCTATCCCCAGTTCCCCCAGGCGATCCACAAGGATACCATGGTCGATGGTATCGAACACTGCCGAGAGATCCAAAAGAACCAACGGAGTCACACTCCCTCTGTCGATTCTCCAGTAAAGGTTATCTATCAGGCCAACCAAGGCAGACTCAACCCCATAGCCCGCTCTAAAGCCAGTTTAAAATGGGTCCAGATAATCGGTTTCCTCCAAAACCTCCTGGAGCTGGCTATCAGTGGTTAGAGTGCTGGACTAGGACCGGGGAGACTCGAGTTCAAATCCCCACTCAGCCATGAAACTAGCTGGGTGACTCTGGACCAGTCACTTCTCTCTCAGCCTAACCTACTTCACAGGGTTGTTGTGAAAGAAAAACTCAAGTATGTAGTACACCGCTCTGGGCTCCTTGGAGGAAGAGCGGGAAATAAATGTAAAAAATCAATAAAAATAATAAATAATAAACCATGGGAGATTGGAGACCAGCCAATAACTGTCCATCACTGAGGGATCTAGAGAAGGCTTCTTAAGAAGTGATCTAATAGTTGCCTCCTTCAAACAAGGAGGCATCCTACCCTTCCTTAGCGATGAGTTAATGATATTAACTAAGCCATCCCCAACAATCTCCCTGCTAGATAAAAGCAGCCAAGTCGGGGAAGGATCCAGAGAACAAGTGGTAGACTGCACCGCCCCAAGCAGCTTGTCCACATCATCAGGCATCACAGATTGAAACTGATCCAATCTAATACTGCAAGAGGGATTGCTGGACACCACCTTAATAGACTCTGCAGAAACAGTGGCGTCCAAGTCAGCCCAAATACAGGAGATTTTGTCCGCAAAGAACCCATTGAAAGCATCACAGCAGAACAAAGTCCCCAGGGATTGGTTCAAACTGGAAGTAGCCTGAATCAAACTCCTCACAACCCGGGACAGCTCTTCCGGACACGAACCCGCAGAAGCAATGCGCGCAGACCAGAATTGTTTTTTTGCCACACGCACCGCCTCCACATAAACCAAATGGGCTCTATGCTGTGCCCTGTCACATTCAAGCCGAGTTCTCCTCCACTTGCACTCCAGTCACCTACCTTGCTGCTTCAGACCCCGTAACACCTCTGTATACCAAGGGGCCACTTTTAAAGCAGATTGGAAGGGACACTTAGGAGCCATCATGTCTTCTGCCCTGGTGAGTTCCCTTTTCCAGGTTCCCACCAGGGCATCGACAGAGTCGCTGGCAGGACCAACATCAAAACCCTCCAAGGCTTTTTGGAATCCTACTGGGTCCAACAGTCTTCTCGGGTGGACCATCTTTATAGGTCCTCCACCCCTGCAGGGCTGGGTTGTGGCTGTGAAACCAACCTTAACCAGGTAGTGGTCCATCCATGACAATGGGGAGACCAGAGGATCCCCCACCCACGGAACACTGCCCTGATCCAAACAAAAGACCAAATCAAGTGTGTGGCCAGCAACATGAGTTGGTCCAGAAACTAGTTGGGATAGGCCCATAGTTGTCATGGCCGCTATGAACTCCTGAGCCGCACCAGACAAGTCAGCCACACAATGGATATTGAAGTCACCCAGAACCAAAAGTCTGGGTGACTCCTAGACCAACTCTGAGACCAGCTCCGTCAGCTCAGTTAGGGAGTTGGTTGGGCAGCGGGGTAGACGGTACACCAACAGAATCCCCAATCTATCCCTAGTTCCCAGCCACAAAAATATGCACCAAACAACCACCAGGGTTCCACTTCCAGCTCTAAAAACAGTTGCTAAAAAACAACTTGCTCAGGCAATAAAAGATGTCAATGCTGCACTTGCAGAAATAACAACCAATAATGTACAAGAAACAATAACAATTGCGATAACAATAACAATTGGACTGCACCAGGCGACGATGAACTGCATAGCTTTTGGCTTAAACACCTAACAAGACTTCATAAAAAACTATCAAAACAGTTCAATCACATTTTGCAAGGAGGTGATATTGAACAATGGCTAACAACTGGGAAAACTCATCTCATAATGAAATACCCAGCAAAAGGTACGGTTCCAAGTAATTATAGACCGATAACCTCCCTGCCAATCATGTTGAAATAACAACAACAACAACATCAATAATAATAATAATAATCCCCAGTGAGGCACTACCTTGGCGTGTTTGTGTGGCTTGTCTGCTCTGATGAAGGTGAGAGCTATGCCAGAGGTCCAACCATACTGGACAGGTCTCACCAGAGGAGCCAGACAAAGAGTGCCTCTCCCATCAACAATATGGTGAGACGTAACTTTAATAAATCTATACTGGATCAGTCGTCGCCCGGGTCAACAAGGACCACGCCAGATGCTATAGTCCCTGGACATCTGGTGGCAAGTGGGCAACAGGACTCAGGATCTTCAGTTGAGCAACCAGGGCTGGAGACAGCAAAGTTACTGGAAGAAACGTTGCTTAACCGAAAAAAATATACGAAAAATGCCAACAAGAAAATAATGATCTGCTATTACAAGTCTAGTCCAACTAGAAGAGGTTATTTAAAAAGAATGTACCAAATTTGGAAAGAGAAGCATCCAGACGCAGAAATAACAGAACAAAGGCTAGCAGACCAGAGAAGATTCATCATAAGAAATAAAGTATTCACAGGAGTTGAGCTGGGAGAACTGCAAAGAGCAACACAGGCTCAAGATATGGAAGAAGAATCACCAACTGAAGAAGTTGCTCAGGCGCAGGTGGAGGAGAAGGTGTTGGAAATCGAGGATGCCACTGTTGCTGAACTGTTTCAAAATCAAAACCAGGCAACCTCCCCTTTGCCTTCACCTCAAAAACCCAAATGCCGTTTAACAGAAAAGCAACAAGAACTCAAGCAAAAAATAACTGAGCACATGAACCAAACAACCACCAGGGTTCGACTTCCAGCTCTAAAAACAGTTGCCAAAAAACAACTTGCTCGGGCATTAAAAGATGTCAATGCTGCACTTGCAGAAATAACAACCAATAATTTGCAAGAAACAAACCAACTAATGTACAGTGCAGCAATAATAACAACACAAGAGCTCGGATATAAGATCAGTGGACCTGTCAAAAAAGAAAGCAGTACATCACCTAAATGGAAGATTAGATTAGAAAATAAAATCACCAGGCTTAGATCAGATGCTAGTAAATTGAAAGATATGAAAGACAAGAAGCTGAAGAATGAAAACACCAAACAGTATCTGATCCATAAATACCACCTAGATTCAAGGAAAATTAGAGAAGTCCTGGAAATAATAAAGCAGCAAATAAGTGTCAAAGAAGATTAGCAGATATAAAGCCAGAATTACAGAATACAGGCAGAATCTCCAATTCGAGTCGAATCAGAGACGTTTCTACCAAAGCATAGAAGGAGAAACTGCAAGAAACATAGAAACACCAAATAAAGAAGAAACGGTGCAATTCTGGCAGAAATTATGGGACAATCCAATAGATTATAATAAAAAAGCAGGCTGGATGAAAGAGGGCAAAAAATGTAACCAACAAATGCAAGATCTAATAATAACACCAGAATTAATAAGTGAAAGAGCAAAGAAAATTAAAAATTGGACTGCGCCAGGCGCAGTTCCAAATAATTTTAGACCGATAACCTGCCTGCCAATCATGTTCAAATTATTAACTGGAATAATAGCAGATGAAGTCATGCAACACTTATTAACTAACAAACAGCTTCCAGTTGAACAGAAAGGAAATTGCCCGAACACCAGAGGCACAAAAGACCAGCTGCTGATTGACAAAATGATTTTAGAAAACTGCAAGAGAAGAAAAACAAATCTGTTACATGGATTGACTACAAGAAAGCCTTCGATTCATTGCCTCACACATGGATACTAAAATGTTTAGAAACAACTGGTGTCAGCAAAAACATTCAGATTTTTATTTAAAAAGCAATGAGCATGTGGAGTACACAGTTAACAATCAATGGTGAGGCACTTGGACAGGTTAGCATTAGAAGAGGAATTTTCCAAGGGGACTCACTATCCCCTCTGTTGTTTATAATCGCCATGACCTCACTTTCACAAATACTAAACAAAACAGGCCTTGGATATCAAACATCTAAAACATCAAGTAAAATCAACCATCTGCTGTACATGGACGATCTCAAGTTGTATGGAAAGTCCCAGTCAGAAATCGAATCACTGCTAAACACTGTCCGTATATTCAGTAGCGATATAGCAATGGAGTTGGGACTAGACAAGTGTCCTGCATTAATAATGAAAAGAGGAAAAATAACAACAGCAGAAAGAATAGAACTGCCCAAAGGAAGCAACATCAAGAACCTGGAAGAGAAAGAACGTTACAAATACTTGGGCATTCTCAAGGCTGATAACATCGCACACACTGAAGTTAAAAGAAAAATTGGAAGTGAATAGATCAGGAGAGTTAGAAAAATCCTCGCAGCTCAGGTGGAAGAGGAATGCTGCAAGTCCATCAAACAGTCGAGGAGAAGTAAAGAGGCCTTGAAGAATATATAAAGGACAGTGAAGAAGATGCACTTAGAATGGTCAAGAACGAGAAACTATTCAACACCAATGAAAGAAGGCAGGCCTACAAGAAAGAACAAATCAAGAAACAAGCAGAAAAATGGAGAAATAAGCCCCTGCATGGTCAATATTTACATAATATAAGTGGAAAATCAAACATCACCAAGACCTGGCAATGGCTTAAGAATGGCAACTTGAAGAAAGAAACAGAGGGTTTAATACTGGCTGCACAAGAACAGGCACTAAGAACAAATGCAATAAGAGCAAAAGTCAAAAAAATCCACAACAAACAGCAAGTGCCGCCTTTGTAAAGAATCAGATGAAACAGTGGACCACCTGATCAGCTGTTGTAAAAAGATTGCACAGACTGACTACAAACAAAGGCATGACAAGGTAGCAGGGATGATACACTGGAACATCTGCAAAAAATACAAGCTACCTGTAGCCAAGAATTGGTGGGACCATCAAATTGAAAAAGTGGTAGAAAATGAAGATGTAAAAATATTATGGGACTTCTGACTACAAACAGACAAACATCTGCCACACAATACACCAGATATCACTGTAGTTGAGAAGAAAGAAAAACAAGTCAAAATAATCGACATTGCAATACCAGGGGATAGCAGAATAGAAGAAAAAGAAATAGAAAAAGTAACAAAATAGAAAGATCTACAAATTGAAATTGAAAGGCTGTGGCAGAAAAAGACCAAAATGATCCCAGTGGTAATTGGCGCCCTTGGTGAAGTTCCAAAAGACCTTGAAGAGCACCTCAACACCATAGGGGCCACAGAAATCACCATCAGCCAATTACAAAAAGCAGCTTTACTGGGAACGGCCTATATTCTGCGACGATATCTAGTCAGTCAGTCCTTTATTATGGTCATGGACCAGTGCATAGCTAAAACATACATACTTACAGGCTTACATGCTTACATATAAGAAAAGAGACTCAGCATAATAAAACGGACAGATTATAACACAATAGTACAATATCTATAATAACCAACAGTATTGACTATAAAATTCTGGCATCCCAGGTCCTTGGGAAGGACTCAATGTTTGGATAAAACAAACCAGTCAATAACACCTGTCTGACTGTGTAAACAAGAAATAATAATTATAATGTAAAAATATTATTGGACTTCCGACTACAAACAGACAAACATCTGCCACACAATACACCAGATATAACTGTAGTTGAGAAGAAAGAAAAACAAGTCAAAATAATTGACATAGTAATACCAGGGGATAGCAGAATAGAAAAAAAAAATAGAAAAAATCACCAAATACAAAGATCTACAAATTGAAATTGAAAGGCTGTGTTAGAAAAAGACCAAAATAATCCCAGTGGTAATTGGCGCCCTGGGTGCAGTTCCAAAAGACCTTGAAGAGCACCTCAACAACATAGGGGTCACAGAAATCACCATCAGCCAATTACAAAAAGCAGCTTTACTGGGAACAGCCTATATTCTGCGATGATATCTATAACAACAGCAACAACATCGACAATAAACACCTGGTCTATACCTGTTGTCACATACAGTGCAGGAATAATAGACTGGACCCAGGCATAGCTAGAGACGCTGGATCGTAAGACCAGGAAAATAATGACCATCAATCATGCTCTACACTCCCGCAGTGATGTAGATAGGCTCTACCTCCCTCGCAGCTCTGGTGGAAGAGGAATGCTGCAAGTCCATCAAACAGTAGAGGAGGAGAAAAGAGGCCTCGAAGAATATATAAGGGACAGTGAAGAAGATGCACTTCAAATGGTCAAGAACGAGAAACTATTCAACACCAATGAAACGAAACAGGCCTACAAGAAAGAACAAGTCAAGAACCGAACAGTAAAATGGAGAAATAAGCCCCTGCATGGTCAATATTTACACAATATAAGTGGAAAATCAGACATCACCAAAAGCTGGCAATGGCTTAAGAATGGCAACTTGAAGTAAGAAACAGTACTGGCTGCACTAAGAACAAATGCAATAAGAGCAAAAGTCAAAAAAGCCACAACAAACAGCAAGTGCCGCCTTTGTAAAGAAGCAGATGAAACAGTGGACCACCTGATCAGCTGTTGTAAAAAGATCGCACAGACTGACTACAAACAAAGGCATGACAAGGTAGCAGGGATGATACACTGGAACATCTGCAAAAAATACAAGCTACCTGTAGCCAAGAATTGGTGGGACCATCAAATTGAAAAAGTGGTAGAAAATGAAGATGTAAAAATATTATGGGACTTCTGACTACAAACAGACAAACATCTGCCACACAATACACCAGATATCACTGTAGCTGAGAAGAAAGAAAAACAAGTCAAAATAATCGACATAGCAATACCAGGGGATAGCAGAATAGAAGAAAAAGAAATAGAAAAAATAACAAAATAGAAAGATCTACAAATTGAAATTGAAAGGCTGTGGCAGAAGAAGACCCAAATAATCCCAGTGGTAATTGGCGCCCTGGGTGCAGTTCCAAAAGACCTTGAAGAGCACCTCAACACCTTAGGGGTCACAGAAATCACCATCAGCCAATTACAAAAAGCAGCTTTACTGGGATCAGCCTATATTCTGCGATGATATCTATAACCATTGACAATAAAATTCTGGCATCCCAGGTCCTTGGGAAGGACTCAATGTCTGGATAAAACAAACCAGTCAATAACACCTGTCTGACTGTGTAATCAAGAAATAATAATAATAATAATAATAATTAATAATAATAATAAAACCTTATAGAACACTTGAGCCGGTCCAGGTGGTTTGGCTTGAAGTCGAACTGAAACTGAACCAGGCCCTGTCGGGTTCAAGGGCAAGCCATTGAACAGGCTTGGTTCAATGGAGAACTGGCTCGAGCCGGTTCGCACATCTCTATAACCCAGTGTTCTTAATTTAAAGGAGCAGAGGCCAAAGGAGGCCCCAATCAACCCTTGATTAATTGATTATTGGGCCTGTGTGAAGTTTGAATACTGTATTTACCTGAATCAAAGATTACTCTGAATTTATGTAGAGATTAAATACAGACTATACCTGAATTTACTTGAAAGAAACAGGACTCTGAATTTAAGACAACCTCCTGATTTCTAATATTAAATAAACTAGTCTTGAATTCAGGTAAATGCAGTACTCTGTGGTCCCCCTAGCACCATGCACAAGCAACCATTACCATCGTGCTGAATTATGCTTTGCCCAGCACCCATGGGGACTTCTTTTAAGGAAATTTAACCCACTTGAGCCTCTGCACCATCTTTGAAAGTGTGCACAGAGTGGTAGGAAGCATAGCCCTTCCCAGAACTTTTTTTCTAGACCTCTTAAGAGAGGGTTCCATCACTCTTAAAGGACTCTCCCAGCACTGAGAAAAATGCAGTACTGTACAGAGGCCACCTCAGTGGGAAATGTCTCTCATACTGGATATTTTTTGGCAAAGTGACCCTGCTTGAAAAATAATTGAGATCACTGTGACTGATAACCCATTATGGAACACATGCATACTTGGGTTCTCTCTTGGCAAAGATTAACTTATCTGAATCTTTTAATAGGCAAAAACATCTCCTAGGGAGACTGATATGGGAGACAAAACCATGTTTGGATGTGAGCCAAAGTGCTTCTTTGGTAGGTCAAGCTGGAAAAAGCAACCAGAGATGAACATGGTAAAGTCTATTGAAGAAAATTGAATGAATATTCCTCAACGATTGAGTAATTAGCCATACTTCATACCTGGTCTCAGAGGAAGCTCTCTTAGGCTCTCCAAATTGAGTTAGAAATTCCTAATAGGAAAAGAAGGAGGTGTCTGCTTCTCAGTGACAGACACTGATCCACAGAAAATTGTCATGCATACACAAACATCCAGCCAATTGTTTCCAAAGAAATATATAGCTTGTCAAATTGATTTATCAAACTTCAAAATTTCTAATTTCCTTCACAGCCAGATTTAACTCCTTTACCTTACTCTTTGCTGAAATTAATGCACAAACAAATGAGGGTAAGAAGTTCATTTATGAGAGTCTCCATTCTCTGGGTGGATTCATTCAAATGCTTCCAGGTCTGGAAGCCAGGAACCAGATGTTCCTGGTGAGTTCATATGTGATGAGTCCAAACCTGCCAACTCTTTCCACCATTCCCAGCTCTTCCACCAGAGATTTTGACTTTATCCACCCAACTTCAAATTTTGATTCAAAGTGGCTGGAAAATCTTACTATGTCATCATGGGCTTATTTAGATAATTGGAGAAGTTAGTAATGCTCTCTAATTAATTCCATCATGTTCTTCTGGTACTCCCTAGGGGTGTGCATGGAACCACTTTTGCAGGTTTGGCTCAAATCTGGACCGAATTTGAGCCGACCTGGCCCGGTCCAGGCTTGGGCTCAGCTGAAATGAGCTCTGCTAATGATTCTGTTGATGGCCTGGTACAAAGATGGAATAATGAACTTACTAGAGCAGTAGACACAATAGCTGCTAAGTGTCCCCTCCGAATTGCCTTAAATACAGCCCCATGATATTTGGATGAGACACAGGAGCTGAAGCAGTAAGGTAGACGATTAGAGTGCAAGTGGAGCAAGGCTTAGCATGAGTCTGATCAGGCACAACACAGAGCAAATTTGAAGACCTATGCTCTGGCAGTTCTTTTCTGCCCGAATTGCTTCCACAAATTCAAGTCTAGCTGAGTTGTCTAGGCTTGTGAGGGGCTAGTATGTACCCTTCCCCTTGAATTTAAATTTGGAACCATCAGTCACTCGCTGTGACATTCTTAAAGAAATTTTTGCGGAAAAAATCTCACAGATTCGGGCCAAGCTGGATTACACAGTTACTGCAGAGTCTACTGTGGAGGTGTCCAGCAACTCCTCTCATGAGGTTAGATTGGATCATTTTCAGTTTGTGATTCCTGAGGAAGTGGACAAACTGCTTTGGACTGTATGTCCTACAACCTGTTCTCTTGACCCTTGCCCAACTTGGCTTATCTCATTTGATAATCATATTATCAATGAGGGTCTGGTAAATATTGTAAATGCTTCTCTGAGGGAGGGCAGGATGCCTCCTTATCTCAAGGAGGCTATTATTAGACCCCTTTTGAAGAAAACTACACTGGATCCCTCAGAGTTAGCTAATTACAGACCTGTTTCTAATCTTCCATGGTTGGGCAACGTGGTTGAGTGTGTGGTTGCCTCTTAGCTCTCAGTTTTGGATGATGCAGAATATCTAGACCCATTTCAAACTGGCTTTGATGTGGGCTATGGAGTTGAGGCTGCCTTGGCTAGCCTGATGGATGTTCTCCAATTGGCTATAGACAGAGGGAATGTGACTCTGCTGTTCCTTTTGGATCTCTCTGCAGCTTTCTATACCATCGACCATGGTTTCCTTCTGGACTGCCTGAGGGAGGTGGGATTTGGTGGCACTATTTTACAGTGGTTCCACTCCTACCCTTCTGGCAGATTCCAGATGGTGTCACTTGGAGACTGTTGTTCCACTAAGCAAGAACTGGAGTTCCATAAGGCTCCATACTGTCTCCAATGCTTTTTAACACCTATATGAAACTGCTGGGAGAGATCATCAGGAGGTTTCGTGCTGAGTGTTATCAATATACTGATGACTCCCAGATCTACTTCTCTATGCCAAACTCATCAGGAAATGGCATATCTTCCCTAAATGCCTGCCTGGTGGCAATAATGGGCTGGATGAGGGATAACAAACTGAAGTTGAATCCAAATAAGATGGATGTACCGACTGTGGAGGGACAGGAACCAAGAGATGGTTTAGATCTGCCTGTTCTGGATGGGGTTACACTCCCCCTGAAATATCAGGTATGTAGGTTGGGAGTGCTCCTGGACCCAAAACTCTCCCTGGTTTTTCAGGTTGAAGTGGTGGCCAGGAGCACTTTTTATCAGCTTTGGCTGATACATCAGCTACGTCCATTTCTGGAGGTGAATGACCTTAAAACCGTTGTACATATGCAGGTAACCTCCAGACTGGACTACTGTAATGCACTCTACATGGGGCTGCCTTTGTTCGTAGTCTGGAAACTACAGCCAGATTGGTCTCTGGGACAACATGAAGGGACCACATAACACCAATTTTGAAAGAACTGCACTGGCTGCCGATATGTTTCCGGGTGAAATACAAAGTGCTGGTTCTTACCTATAAAGCCCTTAATGGGTTTGGTCCAGGCTATTTAATAGAGTGCCTCCTTTGTCATAAAAACCCTGCTGCCTGTTATGATCCTCTGGAGAGTTCCAGTTACAGATGCCACCAGCCCGTTTGGTGGCGACCCATGACCAGGCTTTCTCTGTGGCTGCCCCAGGGCTTTGGAATATGCTCCGTACTGAAATAAGAGCATCTTCTTCTCTGTTTGTTTTCAAGAAGAACCTCAAGACTCTCCTGGTTTTGCATGCTTTTAATTAGAATTACTTTTAATAATTTTAAAACTTGTTTTAATGTCTATTTTATTCTATTGTCTTTTTATGTATTTTAATTTGTAACTTTTAAATATTTTAAATTTTGTACACTGCCTAGAGATGTACATATCAGGTGGTATAGAAATATGATAGATAGATAGATAGATAGATAGATAGATAGATAGATAGATAGATAGATAGATAGATTCCAGTTTTATTCAGCCATCAAGCCAGCCAAGCCAGCTTGTGGGCCAGCTCAGGGGCTATGCTTGTAAAGGGGAATCTGGCTAGGATTCCCCTTTACATGTACAGGGGATTCTCTAACCTAAGAAGGAGGGGGACGGTGAAAGTGGAATCCTTTACCTTAAAAATGAAGGTGGCAGACACATCAGAGGTGGGGGCTCCTCCATCCCATCCCACCCCCTGCTGACCTCCCAAACGGCAGTCTGGCTCAGCTGCAGCCCAGTATGGGCCTCTCTCTGAGACTGCCCAGACTGTTGTTTGGGAGGCCAGTGGTGGGTGGAGGATTCCCCACTGCTGACTCTGACATGTCTGCCACTGCTGTCCCTGCACCTTCCTTTTTAAGATAAAGGATTCCCCTTTCTCCAGCCCCCTCCTTCTGAAGCTATGGAATCCCCTGTACTTGTAAAGAGGAATCCTCGCCAGTTTCCCCTTCACAACTATAGCCCCCGAGCTGGCCAGCAATCTGGTTCTTTGAATTGGGGCTGGTCTGTTTCAAACTACATCCAGCACCCCCTCTTTGAGGGCTGGGCCAGTTCAAACTTGGACTGCTCAAATTGGGCCACCTCGATGCGAGGCAACTCACATATCCATAGTACTGCCACAGTTAGGCTATGATACTTATTCACAGATGCTGCTACTTATTACACAGCTAGCCCTCCCGCCCCAGATTACCAAGATAATGAATGCTTTGAACATTCTAAAGCCACTATACAAATGCTAAGTGTTATTATTATTATTCCACAGTCTGCTGCCCATGGACATGCTTGGTAGTCTTTTAGCTCTGACCCAAGATAGAATCACATAGCAAATTACTTAATCTCAGTGAGTAGATCATCAATAATAAAACATACTGATTTACAAACTGCTGTAATATTCTTTGTTACAGACTGTTTATAGATATACAGGAGTCATTCTAAAGACTGCTGCTTTTTATTATTGCCAAAATCTTGCACAGGCATAAATCAGTTAATAAACTAACAGAATTGTTAATTAAAAGAATTATACTTTAATAATATAACTATGCCTTGACACATAACAGAGTAACTGTTTTTAGAATTTGCTAGCCAAATAGCTGCTTTCTATGTATATATGATATATATTATCACAAAGCAATGTTTTTTAACTATTTGTTTTCCACACAGAAAAATTCACAAAACAATATAAATAATGAATCACATAAAACTAGAAACAAAATGCAAACATAATTCGGGATTATTAATATCAAAAAGGGCACAGAAAATATACATATTTTAATCTTAGGTGTGTCACATATTAAATATGTTTAACTGCTCTGGCCTAGTATAAATGGACTTAGAATTGCCAATAAAATTACAAAAAGGAATCAACCTTTCTAAAAAAAAAAAAGCTTTCAACTCTCATTTAAAGATGCTTTAATTTGCGAGGATAGTTTGTCCAGTATTTTCAATATTGTCTTGAGGTGATCCAGCCAGATTATTCCAGAAACTTTAGCCATTGTCACACATACAAAAAGAAGTAAGTAGTGCACCAGAGGTGTGTTTGTCATAATATAACAATTTCCTTACAGCTGTAAAAGATATGAGATTTAACTGAGTCTCTGTAATTCTCAAGGGGTATGATTATCTCTTGACAACCATCCTCCAGATTTGCCTTGCCGTTATCATAAAAAGTCTGCACTGCGCAAGATAATGGAGCTTAATTTTCTAGGAGATAAAGTCAGTTTGACATCAATTTCAGTGTGTTTGCATTGTATTGTAATGTAATAGTTTGGCCGTTCAGGAAGTCTCACCCCATGGTAATGCTGAGGAAGATGGTACACACAATTTAATCTGAGGGCACATTAAAGTGGAAATGTGAACAACAGAATGCATGTCTGCCTTGTTTGGCAAGTTGGGAGAGCCTTTCCCTTTCAAAAGATATGAATATTTGATAGTAGCAAAACGTACTAAGACTCTGTTTACAGTCTTTTCCAGTTCGTACATTTCCGTTTAGTGATTGTTAAAGTCTGTTGTTTGGGGTGTGTCAACCATACTGATTCTCACTCAAAGAATCACTACCATCCTTTCTAGCATTCCATTATCTTTCATTTCCCCCTAATGTTTTTTCTTTTGCAGTATTCAAGCCATCTGTTTATGTATGTATGGATACACCCATCACCACCTTCTTTGTACTAATTCAACTCATGAAGGCTCTGAAAGCTCATGCCAATCTAATCCATTTAAGATGCCACAACACTCTTCGTTTCCCCAGCAGGTTGTGACAAGTGGAAATAACACTATCACCGGAGCTATTTTTGTTAAACATGACTAAAACTAGTATACCCACTAAATACACGGAGTTGTCTCTATATATGATTACTGCTGCCAGGATTCTTTATGCTGCCAATTGGAGGTTACAGATAACCCCAATTTTGGATGAATGGCTACAAAAAATTTGGGAATTTGCCTCAATAGACAAAGTGACAACTTATCTATGTAACAATTCAGAAGAGATTTTTTTTTTTTACAAATTAGGAAACTTTTATAAAGTTTAACTTAGTGCAAGGTTTGCACCCACACCCACGGTTTGGTTTTTGTTAACAAGGGGATTGATCTATGCATTATTTTTACTGATTAGTAATCTCGTTATGATATGAATTGAGGGGGGGAGGTGAAATTTTGTAGGTTAATTTCGATATTGTATATATACTTGTTAGAAAGCTTGGAAGATGATGATCTATCTTTCTATTATACTTTTTAATTTCTTAAATAATTTTTTAAAAGGAAATAACACTAACCTTTTCGAGAAACACTGTTAACCATGGAAAATAGCAGAGCTTTCCTGGTTTTGCTCAATATTTCATAAAGTGCATCTCATAACATGCTCAAAGTTTGCTGTTAACAGTGAAGGGTGGAATTAAATACATGCTGTTATTTGCCACTAAGTAGATATTGTAATACTACAGCATTTCCTATATCCAGGCAAGGGAATAGCTGTGATGCATCTGATATTCTTGTGCAGTAACTATTATGACACTGATGTAATTTTAATGGCACTTGGTTTTAATTATAAATATGCTGCATGATTTGGCGCCATCCAATGAGGAAAGCTGGCAAACTCAGCCTTGGGTTTTCCACCTTACATCGAAAGAATGATCCAGATCATTAAATCTAAATAGCCTAAAATGGGCCACTCATTCACTAATTTGGCATCCACACTTGCAAATGGAGCTGTATGTGATGACAGCTTTGCTTTGCAACAAGATGTGCTGAGCTTAGAATGTGCCCGTCCCAAAGAAAAGTAGATTAGAGAATAGATCATTTGTTAAACCAGCCTGTTACTTGTAGTGGCCCAACAAGCTGAACACATTGGTTTGACAAAAAGAGATAAATACCCTTGAAAACTGGTAATTCACAACTGCTAGATGAGACCTTTTTAAAAATATGGACTATAATGCACATTGGGAGGAAGTGACTCATGTGAGAAAGGTGAAAGTGGCCACATTCTGTTCTGTGGAACGCTGTGTTAGGGACCCATCAGGGCTGCTGTGCATGTTAAAGACAGCCCCAGTGGTGTTACAGAAGCAGGATGTTGTGAAACAGCCTAACACAGCAAGCAGGCATTTGTATTGTACTATGGAAGTAGTGCTGCTTCAGGAGAGAATGTGTATGTTCACACACCAGCCAAACTTACCCCGAACTCCCAATGAGATCCTTGGACCCACTCCACAAACAAGCTGGGCTTTGTGATGTGAATTCTAGCTTATCCTGAGGTATTTCCAGATTTTTAAAATGCTGGTTTTAAGCTGCTTTTTTGAAAATGCCAGAGCAAACAGGAGAGGTGCTGACATAGAATCATTAGCATGATAAGAGGCATGGTCTCTTCAGAAATGCAGATCTTTCTCTGCAGAAAACTCTCCCCCGCCACACCCCTCAGTTGGCTAGGAAGGAAAACACTGATGCCTGCCATGTGTACCTGCAAAAACAAAAGCCAAAAGCAGAGGGGCTGCTTCCCTCAATGCCACGAGTGTACTTCAAAGTGGCTTCACTCAACATTTAACTTGAAGCCTGAAGCCAAGTGTGAATAACCTCCAGGACTGCCTTTCATGTTGCACAGCAGTCCTAGTGTGACCCTAACACAGATGTTATGCAGTGCAGAATGTCAGTCATTCTCTAAAACTGTACAAATATTTGTATTGGCCAAGATAATAATCCTTCCCCATGTACAGGCTGCAGGAAAACATGTGCTGCAGTTGAGATTTTTCCTTTTTATTTTATATCCTTTGTCTTCATAGCCTATGGCTAAAGATAGAGGCTGTTGGCATAAAACGTCAATATATTTATATCAGCTGCTTTCCCTAAACAATTTTGCTTCTCCCAATAGCAACTATTATTGCTGAACAGAAATGCAGCTGCTGTTAAAAGTTGTGTCAACATTTTCCTTTAAAGCAGAGAAGGGATGCTGTTGAATATCTCTGGAACTGTAGAAAGTAATTAGAAACTGAAAAATTGATGGGGTGGCATTTTAACCATTTTACTATCCCAGAACAGCCCATCCTTGTTTTTCATAGTGCTATGAAAAGACAGGTGCACTCTTAAGGGTCACATCTGTGGTTTAAGACAGGTAAAAATGTGACATTAAAATGATAATACCAAAGAGTTAAGAAAAAAATAGACCACCACTATGATCACCACAGAACCTTTGAAGAACAGCAGTGAGAAGATCACCAAAAGCAGCAGATGTAACCATCCACAATCTGTACAGCTACAACTACAGGAAATGAGTTTTCAGTGACTGAATTTTGCATGGTTGTTTTTAATGGTCTCATTTCATCATGCAAGAATGCATTTCTACATACAAGTGTCACAAAATGTTTTTTGGGAAATTGGAAAACTCACTTTGGATGTTCAAGGTTTTTCACATGCTTGTAAATCATACAACTCTTCAATATAGTAAGCTCAGTTAGGGATGTGCATGAACCGAGGTTCTTGCGCAGGTTCGAACTATGAACTGGTTTGGCACAATGGGAAATGGAGCAGGAAGTGGGGAGTGAGGTCTTTATAAAAAGGGGGGAGCAGGTCACACACGCATACACACACACACACACACACCCCTATACATGGAAGTTACAAACTTTTTTAAAAAATGCCACTTGGGGGCAGCAAGGTAAAAATGAATGCATATACCAATCAGAATGCATGTGTAACTGAAAAGAATAAAAGGAGGATAGCTCTTTGATGCATGAGGTCAGGGATTGGTACCACTGGAAGCTGTAAAGCTGGACACACTGAAGCTGGGGAACCAGCTGTGATTGCTCTTAAAATCCTACCTCTGTCCTCACCCTAAAGTATATATTTACACCTTCTGCAATGCAAAGAATATAAAAGCCTGGCACATATTTTTTTCTTCTTCAAAACAAGAACTCTTAAAAAAGCATTTTCTGGTAAAATGAGACTTGAGTTACACTCTAGCACAGCATAATGGGATAATCAGTACAGAGTCTGAATTACCCAGATGTGAGCCTTACATTATGAATCCCCAGATCTTAGCAGGGAGAGATAGCATTTGAAACAGAGAATGGAAAAGTTGGCAGGGAAACAGATAGCAAAGGAAGACACGGACAATGAAGTAAAGATTATCATCAGGACTTCATTTCTTGCAATGTGGCTCTAGTCACTCCATAAGAACATGGTTTATAGGCTGTAATAATGCTTTGAAGCTTTCTACAAGCTAAGTAATATATACACCTAAATCCCAAAGATGCACTGCTGTGTATTTTTCCAGTTCCTTCTTATTCTCAGGAAATTCTAAAATGAGAAAAAAGAGCTTCTTTTCATCCCCGTTGGCTACAACTACCATGTCAAAGTAGAGACCTACAGTACATTCAGATCTGGCATGCACAAATTTATAGCTGAGCTGATAATTGAAAATGCATCTTAGACAAGCAGTTGCCTCGTGGGAGGGGTGTGCTGCAGGGCTGTAGCAGTTCATATGATAGGTTGAGGGAACTGAATGTTTTGTTGACCACATATCCTACTCCCTACATTAAGCAACTTGTTCTACAGGAGTCAGCAACTGGTTCTACAGGAGGCTTTACACACAGGGCTTCTACCCCAAATCTACTTCAGAGGAGAGTGTGTGAGTTCACACACCATACAAACGTACCCCGATGTCCCTTCGAGATTCTTGGAACCACTCCACACACAAATCGGGCTTTGTGATGCAAATTCTAGCTTATCTTAATGGGGCTATTCCCACGATCAGGCGAAATCGGGATAGGGGAGCCTAGCCCGAATTTGCCTGATCGTGAGAGCCACCGGGCTCGCAGGTGAGCCCGGTGGCTTCCTGGCAGTTAACCCACCAAACTAGCCCTCCCCTTAAACCTGGTGTTTAAAATTGTGAGTAGCCGTGGTGCGGCTCCACGCTGCAGCTACTCATGAGTAGAGCCCAGGCAGGAGGCTTTATAGCAGCCTCCCGGCTTGGGGGTCTCTCCAATATGCCCTGCACACTTGTGCAGGGCATACTGGAGCTTCCGGGGGCTGCATGGCCCCCAAACTCCCCAGCCCCTGCCGGCTCCGTGACGGAGCCGGCAGTCATGTGAGTGGCTGATCTGGCCACCCAGGCTCCCACCCTGCTCATCTGCAGGGAGAGCGGGCTTAGCCCGCTCTCCCCACTTCCCTTCCCAAACCCGGTCTCACTGATCGTGAGACCCAGCTCAATGTATTTCCGGATTTTAAAAATGCTGGTTTTAAGCTACTTTTTCTTAAAACACCAGAGCAAATAGGGAGAGGCACTGACGTAGATTCATTAGCATGATAAGAGGGATGTTCTCTTTAGAAATGGAGATGTTGGTCTTTAGGAAGCTCTCTCTCTCCCCCCCCCCCGGCCCATTGGCTAGAAGGAAAACACAGATCATTCCATGTGAACTTGTTTCATAACAAAATCTGAGAGCAGAGGAGAGGGGCTGCTTCCCTCTATGCTAGGAGTGTAATTTAAAGTGGCTTCGCTCAGCTTTCCCCCCGAAGCATGAAGCCATGTGTTAGTAAACTCCAGAAGAGCTACTTTGAGGAGGCAATGGTGGGTAAATGTGGCAAGCCGGTATCTGTTACGCCTAAAGTGGATTGCAGTAACCTCTAACATTCTCTAGCAGAAAACAGGGACACTCTCTGAGCATCCCTATCCTCAATTCAAGGCCTACTACCTGACCCTGACGTCTTCATCACACCCTGCTAAAGGCTTTTCTCTGCTTGCTGACATCATTTGCTCTGCAACAACCTGTCCTGTACTGGCTTTGGAAGCAATATGGCTTCAGCAGCCATATTTTTTAAAAACTTAAGTTAAATAAAATGAATGCTTGCAGTCTAATCCTATGTAATTTTTTTTATTCAGAATAGGTTGCAGCCTTGATAAGACTAGAGGTGTTTTGACTTTTTAAATCTCATCATAAGTAATTATGGCAGCAACCTTATCTACATTTACTTTGGAGCAACTCTATAAAACATAGGAAGCTGTGGTATACTGAGTCAGATCATAGGTTCATCTAGCTCAGTATTGTCTACCCGGAAGAGTGCAACGGCTCTCCAAGGGTTGAGGCAGGAGTTTTTCCCAGCCCCACCTGGGGATGACATGGGTTGAACCTGGGGCCTTCTACATGCAAAGAAGATGCACACAGCTATGGCCCCAAACATCTTCCCCAAAAGCAAAATACAAATAGAGGCTATTCCCATGATCACTGGAAAGCGGGTGAAGGGAGCATAGCACACTTTCCAGAGATTGTGGGAACCACCGGGCTTACTGGCGAGCCTGGTGCTCGCAAGGTGGCTAGCCCGCCTAATTCTCTCTCCCCTTAAATGTGGTTACCGGAGCGAGTGGTCTCTTAACCTCATTTGGTTGCTTGTGTGTTGCCACAGTATGCAGTGACACGCAAGTAGACCCCCAACCGGGAGGTTTCAGGCAGCCTCCTGGGCTCGAGGGTCTCTCCAGAATGCCCCGTGCACTTGTGTGGGGCATCCTGGAACTTCCGGGGGCTGTATGACCCCCGATCCCCACAGCCCCCACTGGCTCCATGTCATAAATCTGTTAGCTCGGCTAACCCAACAGGATTTACAACCCCGTTCAGCACTCCCTGGTGAGTTAACAGAAAGTGGCAGTGGAACTGCATGAATGAAAAATAAAAGGCTCACAAAGAAAAACAGTAAATGAATTAAGTCCCCTGAACTGAACTAGGTACCCCACTCTAACAATAACTGAGTAATAAGTGAAAAGAAAACACAGAGCAAGGAATCAAAATAGCAAAGGATGACAGAAGCAAGGAATTAACAGAACAAAGCAGGAAAGCATAAACAAGGCAAACTGGAACTCGGACAAAGTTTTGGAATTCAAATAGCACACTGTCTGCAGCCAACGAAAAGCTGCAAATAGCATCTGAGCAAGTGAGAGACTGCTAAATATATATGGCTTAAGAGAACCAGCAGCCAATCAGGCTCCCCTGAGTCAGCACTTCGGCTTCCTCTCTTGTGATCTCCTGCGCCTGCATGACTGCTACTGAGCTTGCCTCTTGAGATGCCTTCTCAAGACAGGTGAAATCTCAGGCTCCTCGCCATCAGAAATCATGTCTGGCAGCTGTTGCGAATCCTCAGCTCCAGAGTCTGGTCTCCCTGCCAAATCCTGTTGCTGTGCCTCTGAGCCCTCACTATCAGGCGAATCCTCCTGCTCTGACTCTTCTGAGTCAGACGTCTGAGCCATGACACTCCATGACAGAGTCAGCAGTCATGTACTGTAGGCGGCTGATTCAGCCACCCAGGGCTGCCTTTTGATCATCTGCGGGGAGAACAGGCTAAGCCAGCTCTCCCCGCAGACCTGGAAGAAGCTCTTCTCACTGATCATGAGAAGAGCTTCATAGTGTTGCACCAGAAAATAACACCACAACAGACAATGTTAATCCTTCCAGTCTCCCTTGCTCTGGAGAACTGATGGGGATGAGGATGGGCAATAAATAGTCCTAGAAGGCTAGATTTGGCTTTAAGGTTTTAGCATTTTAATGGTTTGTTTTTATAGCTATTGAGCAGCATCCAGACTAACACTGACCTCGTGTAAGAGTGTTCTGCATATGCAGTGTTTTTTTCCTATTCCCCCTTCTCCTCCGATGCTTCCTGGAAATATATTCCTGATGGCTGAGGACCCTCAGGGATATTTATCGGAGATAACAGAGGGACCAGAGGGATTGGCCAAAAGAATCTTGCATGTGTGAAATGTTCTAACACCAGGGCAGCATTTGTCTGCATGCTGCTCATGTCTTGTTTTGTTTTTTAAACTATCGTTTGCCTTGCAATGAAACCATACACAACTTCTCTACCCTACATGGACAGAACTAGCATGTCGTGGTCAAGCCTTACCTAGAACCTTCCACCTGACATGATAATTTCCTACTGGGATATGTCAAATTGAAATTTATTTATAAATACGTAAACTGCTTTGGGAACTTTTGTTGAAAAGCTGTATATAAATATTTATTGTATTATCGTATGTGACACTGTTTGGAGATGATAAGGCATACTTTGTTAAGTTCTTTAAAATTCCATGAAAGCCTTTTACATGTGCTACACAAGGTATTGTCAATTCACATTTAAAGTCAGCTTACACATAAATATGAAGTATGCTAGCATGTGCAGCAAAGTGGAAAATAGAAACCCATTTCAAAAGAGCAGATTTTTTGAGAAGAACGTGGGGACAAATGTCCTTAATACAATTAACAGCATATTTAAAGCCAGATGGAAAATATATTAATCAGAGGCTGGTAATAACCCCTGACTGGGCAAACAGGCACCTTTTCCCGTGGTGATTCTCTTTATTTAGCAGGGGGAGAGTAACTGGCCCTATCCACCTCCAGCACAGTACCTCCAGTGACTGCTGGTGTCTATCTTGTGTTTTTTTTAGAATGTGAGCCCTTTGGGGACAGGGAGCCATCTTATTTATTTATTATCTCTCTGTGTAAACCGCCCTGAGCCATTTTTGGAAGGGCGGTATAGAAATCAAAATAATAATAATAATAATAATAATAATAATAATAATAATAATAATAATAAAGTTTATATTATTAGAGAAGCTCAATTCAATATTATTAACAATTTAATTTTAGTTGACTCAATAGTTCTTTAATATTAAAGCCACAAGCCAAAACAGAAGAGAAAGATTACAGTTATATAACAATAAATTGAGTGTATATAATTAAAACAGGCTGAAATTAGAATTAGTTTAAAAAATTTAACAAAATTGAAAACATAGTGATAATAAAGCTCGATTCAATATGATTAACAATTTAATTTTAAGTCTGCATGAACTGAAGAAATAATGAAATAAGGTGCTTAATAGGTATGACAGAAATGTGTTTTTAATTATTTAATGCATGTTCATAATTTTTTACTGCTGAATATTGAATTGTGAAATAATTGTCTTTATGTATTAAAGAGTATTGATACATACATAATATTTATGTTTAATACTACGACTACTAATAATAAATAAATAATAGTCATCCATGACTTTATTAAACAAAATCTTTATGTGTGTCATAACAGATGGCAGGGGCCGGTGGGGGCCGAGCAGAGGGTAGGCTCCTGGGCTGGCTTTTTCCAGCTTGCTGCTGTTGCTTACCAGCATGTGCACCACTGTCTTAAGGTCACTCACTTCCAGGAGAGGGTGCAGTTGATAAACCAGCCAAAGCTGATAGAAAGCACTCCTGGCCACTGCCTCTACCTGAAGTATCAGAGAGAGTGTTGGATCCAGAAGTACTCCCAAACTGTGAACTTATTCCTTCTGATGAAGTGTAGCACCATCCAGAACAGGCAGATCTATCCTATTTCCTGAACTGTGGCTTCCTACAGTGAGCACTTCCATCTTGTTTAGATTCAGTCTCAGTTTGTTATCCCTCATCCAGCCCATTACTGCCTCAAGGCAGGCATTTAGGGAAGTTATGCCATTGCCTGATGAAGCTGACATGGAAAAGTAGATTGGGATGTCATCAGGGTACTGATAACACCCTGCACCAGATCCCCTGATGATATCCCCCAGTGGTTTCATGTAGATGTTAAAAAGCATTGGAGATGCAATGGAGCTTTACATGGAGCTCTACATGGGGCAGCCTTGTCTGGAAACTGCAATTGGTGCAGAATATTGCTGCCAGATTGGTCTCCAGGATGTCCCAAAGAGACCATATGACTCCAGCTTTAAAGAACTACACTGGCTAGCAATAGGTTTCCAGGCAAAATACAAAGTGCTGCATATTACCTATAAAGCCCATAATGGCTTGGGCCCAGGATATTTAAGAGAACACATTCTTCATTATGAACCCTGTCAGCTATTACGATCTTATGAGGAGGTTCACCTGAGGGTGCCGCCAGCTTGTCTGGTGATGACTCAAAGGCGAGCCTTTTCTGTAGTTGCCCCAGAGCGGTGGAACACACTTCCTGCTGAGATTAGAGCTGCTCCATCCCTGATGGCTTTTAGGGAACAACTAAAGACACGTCTCCTCTGCCAAGCTATCTATCTATCTATTTGACATATTTCTATGCTGCTCAAAATGTATATCTCTGGGTGGTTTACAATTAAAATCATTTAAACATTACATGAATTAAACAATTAAGATCATTTAAACATTAAAATCATTAACATTACAATAATTTAAAAACCAACATTAAAAACATTAAAACTATAAATCTAATTAAAAGCCTGGGTGAATAAATATGTTTTCAGTGCCTTTTTAAAAATTGCCGGAGATGGTGAGACTCTTATTTCAACAGGGAGCACATTCCAAAGTCCAGGGGCAGCAACGGAGAAGGCTTGTTCCCGAGTAGCCGCAAGACGAGATGGCGGCAACCGGAGACGAACCTCTCTAGATGATCTTAATAGGCAATGGGGCTAATGATGAAGAAGATGCTCTCTTAAATACCCAGGGACTAAGCTGTTTACCATTTAGGGCTTTATAGGTAATATCCAGGACACTGTATTTTGCCCAGAAACTTGTCTGCAGCCAGTATAGTTCTTTCAACTACACTGTTGAATTTTTTTAGCTATTTGGTAGTTTTTATGGGTAGTTTTGATAGTAATTTGATAGTTTATATGTTTTGTTAAAATTCATTGGCTTGTTTTATTGGCCCCTGTTCCATCATAGCTGTAAACCGCCTAGAGACTTCAGTAATGGGAGATATGCAAGTGTGTGTGTGTGTGTGTGTGTGTGTGTGTGTGTATGTGTGTGTGTATAAATGTAACAACATAAGCTTGTACCAAAAACCTAGGACTGAAGCCCAATCCCTGTTCCATAATACTGTCCATTATAAGCCCCTTAACAGATATCTAACACCTATCATTCTTTTAAAACAGAAATCATAACTGTATTATTAATCAAACTTGCTCATTTTTCTTTAAGATCATTTCTTTTAAACATCTTCCATCCTGATAAAGTCCTCAGGGTGGCTAACAATAATCTAAATTACATAAATAATAAAATAAACAACTTTCCCCATATAGGAACAACAAGAACTGAACTAAATGGAATCAGACCTTCTGGTGCTTATTTATTTAAGTTTAATACCAAAAAGTTAACAGAGCTGAACTTTTTAAACTAACCCCCTGGGAAAAGCTGACAGGAGCTGGTTCAGGCCAAATCATCTCTAAGGGACGAGGGTACAAATGGTCCAGACCATCCATAGAATTTAAAAATGAGCATACGGTAGGCTATACCAGCTGGTCAGAAAGACCAAAAGCTCACAGGAGGAAATGTGCATACCAATCGTACTTGGAAAGAGACACAATATGTGTCCCTTATGGACAAATGCTAGACGATTCTGAGTCAAGACCAGGGAGCTGGAATGCTTGCTTGAATGACTAACTTACATCATAAATTCAATGGGACTACTCATGAGTAAATTAGTCTGGTTGTCAGCCAATAGTCGTCATGGTTAGGCACAGAATCCATTCAGTTAAATGGCTATAAACCGGAGGAAGTTATGTGACAGGATAGTAATAAGAGGTGTCCAATGTCAATATTAAATCCTTGTTTAGTGTCAATGTCTGTTTGGGATAGATGAAGAGAGAATATTGCTCTAAAATGGTCTTCAGCTTCAACAATCTCGGGGCAACATAATTTTCAATAGTTCAATAATTTAAACTATAGAGAAAAATATATTTATCAACTAGTAAATGAAAATAAATGCATAAGAACATAAGAACAGCCCTGCTGGATCAGGCTCATGGCCAATCTATTCAAGCATCCTTTTTGCACAGTGGCCCACCAGATGCCACTGGGAGCCTACAGGCAGGAGTTGAGGGATGCTTTCTCTCCTGCTGTTACTCCCCTGTAACTGGTACTCAGAGGCATCATGCCTTTGAGGCTGGAGGTGGCCTATAGCCCTCCGACTAGTAGCCATTGATAGACCTCTCTTCCATGAAGTTATTCAAACCCTTCTTAAAGCCATCCAGGTTGTTGGCTGTCACCAAATCTTGTGACAGAGAATTCCACAAGTTGATTATGCATTGTGTGAAAAAGTCCTTCTGTATGTTGTTCCTAGATTGCCCGGCAATCAATTTCATGGGATGACCCCTGGTTCTAGTGTTATGTGAGAGGGAGAAGAATTTCTCTCTATCCACTTTCTCCACACCATGCATGATTTTATAGACCTCTATCATGTGACCCCGCAGTCATCTTTTTTCTAAACTGAAAAGCCCCAGGTGTTGTAGTCTTGCCCCATAAGGTAGGTGCTCTAGGCCCCTGATCATCTTGGTTGCCTTCTTCTGCACCTTTTCCAGTTCTACAATGTCCTTTTTTAGATTTGGTGACCAGAATTGTACGCAGTACTCCAGGTATGGCTGCACCACAGTTTTGTATAAGAGCATTATAATATTAGCACTTTTATTTTCAAACCCCTTCCTGATGATCCCTAGCATGGAATTGGCGTTTTTCACAGCTGCCGCACATTGAGTCAACACTTTCAACGAGCTGTCCACCATGACCCCAAGATCCCTCTCCTGGTCATTCTCTGACAGCTCAGATCCCATCACCATATACTTGAATTTGGGGTTTTTCCTCCCAATGTGCATCACTTTACACTTGCCAACATTGAACCACATTTGCCATTTTGTCGCCCATTCACCCAGTCTGGAGAGATCCTTTTGGAGGTCCTCACAATCTGTTTTGGATTTCACTACCCAAAAGAGTTTGGTATCATCTGCAAATCTGGCCACCTCACTGCTTACCCCAACTTCTTGATCATTTATTAATAAATTAAAAAGCAAAACTAAACGGTAAAACTAAAGTCTTAGTGTTTGCCAAGTGAGCTAGGTGTTACAATTTGTCAATACAAGGACACAAGATTGAGCAGGCTAATTCCTTCAAATATCTAGGAATTACATTTCACTCTGTTGGCTCTAGAAATGCCCATTTTAACTCCATCTGCTCAATTGGTTGTAAATAAGATCAAATCTTATCATTTTACACATGGTGCTGCTTTTATATCTGCATCAGTGAGACTTTATACAGCCAAAGTACTGCCTTTTATATGGAGCCCAACTGGGACCTGCAAGTAATTTTGCCCTACTGAAGGCTATCCAGACTAAGTTTATTAGATGCATTTTGCCAGTACCGTGTTGTGCTCTGAGCTGTCATCAGAAGAGAAGTTGGGCTTATTAGGCTGGAATCCTTATACTGGTGCTGTATTTTTCGGTTTTGGTTAAAACTGAGTTTTGGAAAGGTGGGTTTAGCCTCTTCGGCTATGAATGATGGTTTTAATTCGAGCTGGAAACGAGCTGTGTTGAGTAAATTTTCTCTTTTTTTGGCCTCTCCATAGAGGATTTGCATACTGTAGGAACTGAGCAATCCAGGAAGCTAGTTAAGCAACGTGTCCTGGATATAGAAGTTCAACAAGAAGGTGCATGGATCAAGCAGGGTTTATACTTAGGGAGTCAAGCTATTAATCTTAAACCAGCTAAGTAGTTTGATGTGGTGCTTGTCCCTAAATTTAGACGAGCCCTCACTTTAGCGCGTTTAAATGTTCTTCCTACAGCAGTATTGGATGGCAGGTTTAAGGGAGTTCTGCTATTTTTACAAATTTGCCCATGTGGCAAAGGGGTTATAAAATCCCCCTTGCATGTTATTCTTTATTGTGATTTTTATAGTGAACCCCGTTTAAGACTTATATCTCCTATGTTAGATAATTTGCCTGGCTTAACTAATGTGGACACTGAAATTATCTCTGTTATGGCCAGGTTTTGTTATATTATTTGTAAAATACGTACTGGTTTATTGTAAATGTTTGCTGGTCAATGACCGAATAAACCTATCTCTCTCTTAATAAATTAGGTCCCAGTACAGATCTCTGGGGGACCCCACTTCTTACTTCCCTCCATTGTGAAAACTCTCCATTTATACCTACCCTCTGTTTCCTGTTCTTCAAGCAGTTAGGTATCCACACATGTACTTGTCCCCTTATCCCATGACTGCTAAGTTTCCTCAAGAGTCTTTGATAAGGAACTTTGTTGAAAGCTTTTTGCAAGTCCAGGTATACGTACTATGTCAACTGGATCACCTTGATCCACACACTCTCAAAGAACACCAAAAGTTTTGTGAGGCAAGGCTCACCCTTGCAGAAGCCATGCTGCTTCTCCTTCAGCAAGGCCTTTTCTTCTGTGTGCATTACAATTTTATACTTGAGGATGCTTTCCATCAATTTGTCTGGAACGGATGTTAAGCTAACCAGCCTGTAATTTTCTGGATCATCCCTGGATCCCGTTTTGAAAATCGGTGTTACATTGGCTACTTTCCAGTCCTCTGGTACAGAGCCTGATTGCAAGGATAAGTTATATATTTTTGCAAGGAGGTCAACAATTTCACATTTGAGTTCTTTGAGGACTCTCGGATGGATGCCATCCGGCCCTGGTGATTTGCTAGTCTTCAGTGCAATCAAGGTAAGCAAATCAGATTCAGATTTCCATGTAGGAATAAATTAAGTATTCCAAAAATGGCTCAGGGTGGTATATAAGTAGAATTTGCCATGTAGACAAATTCAGATTGCCCTGTTGGAATAAAATTACTGTGGTTTGAATGCCTCCAAGTACAACACTTCTTATCAATAAAAAATGCTGAATGAAGTAAGACGACAAGAAAAGAGTTCAAAAAACTTATTATAAATGTATGTGTGTATGCATATAAATGTCTATGGGCCAGTTCAGATGATACTTCCATGCATACAATTAGTATATCTGTGATTTTTTTATGCCCAGTTGGAAACAAATTCAGATGAACAGAACAATGTGAGTAGAGTTAATGATCCTATCCTGGGCTCTGTTGTGTTAAAATAGATTCAATGGTTGGGGCCAGGGGAGGGGTCTTAATAATCTGGACAATAATCTAAGCACAAAAGATTTAAAAATGACCTCTTTAATGCGTAAAAACAGTATGTTAAAATAAATGTACAGACATGTAAGCAATGCAAATGTTTTGGTGTAAAACACCATCATCAGTGCTCTTTTTGGCATACCAGCTGGAAACACTTCAAGCCTTAAATACAATAGTCAAACCAAAAGTAGAAACAAATGAGATGGGAGAGGAGAAAATGAATAAATGAAGAAACCCTTTAACCCTTTTAGTGACAAATATATCTCATGGCTTCTTTCACCTCTTCCACATGATAGCAGCTAATGCATATTTTACATTATATCTAGTAGGGGTGTGCACGGAACCGCCAACTGCGGCCCGGCACTGGGGTGGGGGGGGGTACCTTTAAGAGCGGCGGGAGGGTTTACTTACCCCTCCCACCACTTTCCTGCTTGGCGCCGTAATCTTCAAAGTAATTGGGGCGGCAGGACAACTCCCTGCCGCCCCTTCCCCGACGTTGCTTGCAAAAAAACCCAGCAGTCCTTTGCGTGTGCTTGTCTCGTTTTTTGAAAGCAACGTCGGGGAAGGGGCGGCAGGGAGGTGTCCTGCCGCCCCAATTACTTTGAAGATTACGGCGCCAAGCGGGAAAGCGGTGGGAGGGGTAAGTAAATCCTCCCATCGCTCTTATAGGTACCCCCAACCCCCGGACCAAACCACCCAGCTCCGGACCGGTCCGGACCGGAAGCTTTTTTAATGGCCTCCGGACCGGTCCGGGCCCATCCCTAATATCTAGTATTTAAATGGGTAGAGAATAAGGTCATGCACACAACCGTGATTGCTGGTGGGCAAGGAGGACTGGCAGAGAGGCAGGCTCCTGCCTGCCTCCCTGCACATGATCACCCTCTCCAGTTCACACTGCCGCTTGCCGTGGCACACAAGCAGTGCTGCGGTGAGTGGCAGAGTAGGGAGCTGGAATAGGAAGTCCCCTGGAATCCCTCAATGAAGAGGTGTATCTAGGGAAAATAGCGCCTAGGGCAAGCACTGAAATTGTGCCCCTGTCCAAACATCTGACACACATCTTTCAGATAACTTTACAATAATATCAGCTCAAAAATAAGTTCAGACACTTTCAGGAGAAACAGGTTGTAAGCAACACACACATGTATACACACACACATACAACCGCACATGTGGCACATGTGTGCTAGTTGCCTTCTCAAGGGAACGCAACACTTCCATGTGCTGGGCATGCCTCTATAGAGCTAAACAGTGAAAGCTCTCTTTAGCAAATGCTCTGCCACCTCAGCACACCTCACTCAAAGAAATTGCTGCCTCCAAGAAATTCAGGGATGGGTTTTTTCCTGTCCATACAGCTTTTGGCTTAAAGGGAGAGGGCTGCAATGGGAACTCCTAGGAGCCCCAAACAATCTGAAATTATCCAGCAGCTTACAATAGGCTTGGATCCAGCAGCCTGATCAGGAAGAAGGTGGAAGATGCAACTAGCCACAGAACAGCAGAACAGTGTGATATTCAGGGTTTTTTGGGTTTTTTTAAAAGCACCACACAAGTTAAAGGCAGGCACATTCCAAGTTTGAAATCCCACAAACCCTATAATCAGATAGCTTGACAACTATTCAGATAAAGATAGAGCTCTGTATAGAGAATTAAACAGCATGCGAGCGAATATTTCTATTTTATTCCTTGGCTCTCCCCTCCACCCTTCAGTTTTGCCAGCTTACAAGGTATTAAACCAACATTGTCTTTTGTTTTGTCCATTTACTTTTGTACCATTTATATCTGTTTTTTAAATGCTCAGGTCCCTTGCCAACAACTTTGCATTCTTCTGACTCCCTAGATCAGGGAATATCTAGACTTGGATCTTGCAGAGGCCATTTGAGCATGTGTGGTGGCCATTTTTATTTTCAGAAGCCTTTTTTAAATTTAAAAAATGGCCACCACACATGCTCAAATGGTCCCTGCGAGGTCCTATGCCTTGGCCTCACAGAGACCTTCTGAGCATTTGCGGCGACCTCCAAAATGGTCCCCGCACTGATCTCTGTAGGCCCAAACAGGCCTGAAAATTAGCCCAAGACAGGCTGCAGCAGTGATCTAAGAGGCCAGTGGTAGGGAAGGGGAACCTTTGCCGACCCCCCCCCCCCCCATGGCCCTTAGGAAGCCCCCTAAAGGGGCTACAGGTAATTTTTTATTTTTTAAAAAAATCTGTGAATTGGGGAGGAGGTGGGGGGCAGCATGGCACTGGTGCCCCCCAGTGGTGCCTAGGGCATGCGCCCTGGCTGCCTCCCCTAGTTTTGCCTATGGTTGCTACATGTCTTCACTACAGAAATATAGTGTCGATTTCCATGCCTGACCTGACTGCTTCAGGGAGGGAGTATAAATATACATTCAGGGACATATTCTTGAGAGGCTCAGTGGCCTCCAGAGGGATAGGGAAAGAGATCAGCAAAAAATCACCAGTTTTCTATTGCACATGTGATTTTTTTACATGCACAACAATAGTGCAGATGTCAGCCATTAGGTTAAATGCACATACAGTAGTAGATTCTGTATTCATTTGAGGGCACCTGTGCCATGTCCAATTTTAAAATGAACACATATACACACAAACATGTACATTATAATGCACACACATACAACTTAATATATAAATATGGCTACAGTATTAAGGGCTAACTTACCTATGCTGAGAGACTTAATACACACCCTTTTGGCAGTTCCAGTGTGGAGTGCTAGCTAGTGACTAGTCATTAGTCACCTGAGGTAATTTTAGCTCAGTATTTTAAAACATACTCCCTTTCCATTTGGCTGCCATTAAACAATCAAGCACAAAATCTCACCTTCTTCTTTATTTGCTGTAACCCCTTATCTTAGCGGAGTACTTCCTTTTAGAACATTTCTTTGCAAACTTCTGGTGATTTCTTACTTTGACACAACACCAAAAGTCAGGGAACTAACCCAGTAATCTTCTGGATCTTGCAGTATTTATATACAGAGTCTTGGAAGATAGGAGCCAATCTTCACTCCCACCAGTCGGAAAGGAGGGATGACTTTTGCTATTACATGAGAATCTTAAAAGATTTTAAGCTTGAAAGAAAAAAGTATTGAGTCCAAACTTTGCAGTAATTATTAATCGTGATCACCACCTTCCCACTCTCCACCTGCAGGGTCTCTGTGGGCCTTGTGAATTTGATTAATAGGAAGTTGAGAACATTTGTTCCTTTTTCCATGTACAAAATCTCCATCTGTGCTAAGAGGCAAAGACCTCCTTTAGTAAATTTCAGTCTAGCTCTGTCAACTTATTTTTAAAGTGCCAGTGCCTGGGTGGGGCCAGAATGTGGAGACTGGGGACTATGGTGGGTCAGGATGGAGAAGCTACAAAAGAGAACAGGTGTGGCAGCAATCCCCATTGCTCTGCTCCACCTTTTAAAAAAATCTGGTGTATTAATCAGAAGGGCTATGTGTAGAGCTATAGACACATAGGTCTCAGCGTCTTCTCTTGGAGGGGCATTTGAATCCCCCTAAGTACTAATACTCCTATTTAGACAGTAAATTTTATGTATTTATTTGATTTATATAACGTCCTTCCAAAAATGGCTCAGGACAGTTTACATTAAAATAAAAATGATTAAAACCAATTAACAATTAGAATCAAAACTAAATCAATTAAACAATTAAAATCATTTAAACATCAAAAACATTAGCATTAAAATCATTTAAAGCCAACAGTAATGATGCAGGTAGCAGTGGGCATTCCCAGCACAGATGTCTTTGTTTATTTGAGGGGCTTTGGGTCATTGGAAGAAATGTTTAGGTTCAATTCCTTGCATCTCCTGTTAAAAGGCTCTCAGGGAACAAAGGAATGGCAAGACCTTTCCTGAAAGCTGCTGCCAATCGGAAGCAACAAATACTGGACTACGGGGACCAGTTGTCTCTGACTCAGATTGGAGCAGCTTCACATGTTGAGTTGTAGGGCTGACGTCAGAGCTCAGTACAGCTGGGCAGCTGTTGAGGGCCTATAGCCCACATCAGATCCCTGAGAATACCTCCAGGGCTGCACAATTTCAGCCTTTCTGCAGATGTTGGAGTACAACTCACCTCATCCCTGACTATTGACCATCATGGCTAGGTATAATGGTGTTGTAGTGCCCAGACTGTGCAGCCCTGCACTATACCTCTGTGTGCTGCTAACAGAGTGATTGTTTAGAGCCCACCCAGACAGGTGGGGCTAGTGGAGGGCTGTTTGCTGAAGGCCCCTTGAAACCTGGAACCTGTCCTGTTCCAGATGTTTCTCAAGTTCCTTCAGGACCACCTGGTGAATGAATGAACCTGGTGGACTGCATTCAGCTTGGTGGCAGATGTAAGGAACTAGTTCATATCACAGCACACAGTCAGTACAAAAAAACCAACAACTGTACTACCGCTTTCCTTTCTAATATGCTGTCTGGAGCTCTTTGTCACATTTCCTTCCATCAGGATAATTGCATCTGCCAAGTTTTTGCTACACTTCCCAGTTCTATTTCCCCAAGTGTGCATCTGGGAAATCATGTGGAAGTGGAAACATTATTATTAGTAAACCATTATAATACTGAAATGACACCACATAAAAAGAACCTACTCCAAATCACAGGATGATGTCACTGAAAGCAGGGGAGGGGTGGCAATGAGGTGCCATCTGATGTACCAGTCTGCCAGAAAAGGAAAAGATTTAATACAAATTCCTCATTCTGTAAAATTCACTTGCAGCTTCCTCTATCAACTGAGCCAGAAAGTTGTTGATCCATCAAATTTGACAGGTGGGAAAGAGATGGAGAGCTCCTCATTGCCTCTTCCCAAATGTGCCACCTGTACTGGGGAGGTGGGGGAATATTATCCCTCACTTTAACCCTGAAGAGGGACAGGGACACAGCTCTACCCCATGAATTGTTTGGATGATGATTGGGATGGAGGGGGGACATCCAATGTCAGGAGGCAGTGGCAGGGTTTTTACCCCACTGCATTATTGTCTACAAGTCTACTTTACTCTGCCCCATAGAATAAGTGCTAGCTACTTAAGTGGCGCAGTGGGAAAATGCTTGACTAACAAGCAGAAGGTTGCTGGTTCGAATCCCCACTGGTACTATATCGGGAAGCAGTGATATAGGAAGATGCTGAAAGACATCATCTTATACTGCATGGGAAGAGGCAATGGTAAACCCCTCCTGTATTCTACCAAAGAAAACCACAGGGCTCTGTGGGCACCAGGAGTCTAAACTGACTTGATGGCACACTTTACCTTTACTTACATATATGGAAGAAAGTAAAAGCATGCACTCAAGGTCACCATCAGGTGGGGATTGAACATATCCCCTCCTCCTGGTAATGTTACTGCATCGCCTCTCAGTTGTGTCCCAGGATGTAGCTTGTGGATTTCTCCCCACATAATTCAATGGGAACCATTGTGAAATGAGCCTTTCCTTATCTGCTCTGCATCTCCCTTCCCTAACGTCTGTTTCTTGCTCACTCTAGAATGATCCTTTGGACAAAACTTTCTGACTGGCACTAATCTCATGTGATCAAGAAGTGAATACATATGACTTCCCCAACTATAGCATACCAATCTTTAAATCACATCCAAACTGCCCCTCTGCGCACACTTCAAGCAGTATTTGAAATGAACTGTGCCCCCCATGTGATTAAGGAACAGTGTGCTGTGGACTAGATGTATGCACTCACAGAATACTTATCTCTTAATCACATAGGAACAGGGACAGTCTTCACTATCTTCCAAACCAGCCAAGAATGTTTGGTGAATGTTATAGAACATGGCGTATGTGTGTGTGTGTGTGTGTTACTGCTACTAGTGCCATCACCACCATCACTACCATGTTATTGTTATTCATATTAAAGGTGCATGATGATTTACAGAATTTTTAAAGGCAATAGAGGTCCCTGCCCCTAAGGAGCTTGTAGTCTAAATCTTTTTGCAATACACATTCAAGAAGTAGTTGATTATAAATGCATGCCACAGAGTTTTCAGTTGTGGATATAATGGACAGAGGCATGAATGTAGAGTCTTGGAACAGGGTCAACTACTGTATGAGCCAGTCAAGCATTAACCTCTGAAGCCAGCACTGAGTTCACAATTGGAAGCAATTTTGGAGATGATGCATTATGTAATGGGTTCTCAATCTTGGGTACCCAGATATTGGACTTCAGCTTTCATAATCCCCAGCCACAATGGTCGAAGGAGTTGATGTCCAACAACATCTGGCGATCCAAGTTTGAGAGCCCATGCATTTAGCATTATGGATTTCAGTGCCTTTCACTGCAGGAGCATTATATTGGCAGAGGACTGCTTGCACTTGTTCATATGTATTAATGATGGGTTTGTTTTTGTACTCACGTTTTGTATTGTTCAATTGACAGTACTTCATACCAGTGCTTTACACCTTATCAGCATCTGACATTTTTTTTTTTTGATATTTTTTTGTCAACTTGCTGCAGACTAGATATCTCTAAACAATGCAGCACCTGCTCTAAGATAGAATAATTTTCTAGGTGACCTCTGTAATCATAGCATATTTCTTGCTGTCCTCTTTTGTGATCTGATTTGAACACCAGTTCCAGAAAATGGCTTTTTATTTTTAGTTTAGCTGGAGGCAACGTATGCTAATTGGGGGAGCAATCGACTGGGACTCAAAGGCCTATTTCTGTTCTGCTCCTGTGTTACTGTGTGGCCTTTTCGAAATAACTGGAGCAAAATCTTCTAAACTGATGCCCTGAGTTGAAGGATCTAAACACATATGGAAACTAATGCTGTGCTGGAATTGTGCCTCAGATAGGCATCATTCCCCTCCCCAAACTGTGCCTTTAATTCACTTCTCCTGTTACTGTTTGCAAGATTTGCAGCTGCAGGATCAGAGTGGAGCACTGGGAAAGAGAGAGAATCACCCAATAATCTGGGACAGTGATCTTCACAATTTTTCAAGTGGGGGCCACTTTGGCAAAAGAAAAAGAAAAAAAACACAACCCTTCAATGTGAGTGCCATTTCTCACTGTGCTGTGTTTTTCTCTGTGCTGTGAGAACCCTGGAAGAGAGTCGGAGCTCTCTCTTAAGAGCTCTATGGGGAAAGCGCTGGGAAAGGTTAGACTTCCCAGCAATCTGTGAATACCTTCCAGGATGGTGCAGTGGTTCATAAGGGCTCAGTTTCCCTTAAAGGCGCCTCAATGGTGCTGAGCAAAGCACAGCACTTCACAATAAGAATGGTCCTCTCCACATGGTGCCAGGGGAACTGTGCAGAGTATTCAGCTTCAGCTAAAGCTTCACACAGGCCAATAAACAATTAATCAGCAAGCCACAATTTGAGTTGATCTGGGCCGCCACTGGCTCCTGGGGCCATACAATGGGACAACCAAGCAATTTTCCTTTCTCCCTGGATTGTGCTGCATCACCTTGTTTCCAGTGCTCTCCCTTCTCTCTTATCCCAGAATGATGAACAAACTTTGGCCATCTTCAAAGCTTCCCACCTGAAACATCAATGAAAGTGGAATCAGTTTCAAAAACCATGAGTGAAACTGCATCTAGGGCTGATGTTTTGGCTCAGGCAAATGCATCTTAGTAGTTGTTAACGAAAACCAGGGTTGCAGACTCCAATGTGTAATTCTGCGATCTTTATTAATATGCCTGGTAGCTGGTGGAAAGGAGGGGATTAGCCTCCTTTTAAGCAACATCTCCTAGCTATGTGTGTGATTTAAGCCATCATTGTTCCCATTGTAAGGATGGAGAACCAATGGCTGCTACGCACACACATGTGTTTGTGTATAACTTGATATATACTCAGCACTCTTAATTACTATATGATTGCTCATCTGAATGTGCAAACTGACTCTATTAAACACAGCATTTCTTCTGAGCTTATACAGAAATTTTAGCTGTGATGATCCCATGATGGCCTATTAACACAAGCAAATCAATACAGTTTTTAGATTATGAACATGAATGTGAAGACTAACCCATGGGCTAGAATAACAGTACCTGGCTAAGGTACTGGTTAAGTTGAAGATCAAGCTGAAGGATGTAATCAAAATCAATGAGGTCATTCACACAATCAAAAACTGTGTTCTACCCAAGTTTGGGAGCTGTGTGTGCTCCCAATTTTCGGTAGGAGAAAAATTATTGGGAATTTTGTGGAAGCAAGGTAGAAGGAAAAACTACCCAGGTTTCCCTCCTAACTTGCTTCCATACAACCACTTCTATCCAGGGTTTCCTCCTACCTGGCTTACACACAACTGAAAACTGGGTGCGTGCACAACTACCAAACCTGGGTAGAACAGTTTTTGATTGTGAGAATGACCTTATTGGGCCTGTTTTGGGCCTGTATTGAGTATGTTTTTGTGTATAAAACAGACCATGAGGCTCTTCTCACGATCTGTGAGAGGGTTAGCGGGGGAGAGCGGGCTTAGCACACGAGCAGGGCAGCAGCCCTGGGCAGCCGGATCAGCTGCCCACATGACTGCCAGCTCCGTTACAGAGCCGGTGGGGGCTGGGAGGATTGGGGGCCGTGTGGAAGTGCGCAGGGCATATTGGAGAGACCCCCAGCCTCTGGCCGGGGGACTCCTCGTGAGTAGCCATGGCACGAAGCCGCCTCGTGGCTACTCACGATTAAAAAACCCGGGTTTGTGGAGTGCTCACTCCACAAACCTGGTTTAAGGGCTGGTGCACTTTAGTGGGTTACCCGCTTAGGAACCACCGGGCTCGCAGCCAAGCCCAGTGGTTCACACGATGGGAGAAAATTGGGCTAGCCTCCGCTAGCCCAATTTTCTCCCATCGTATGAATAGCCTCCATAAGTTATACAAAATGTAAGTCTATTTAAACTGTTAATGTCTACTCCTTCACATTATATAAAAATAAAAGAACAACTCTGCTGAATCAGACCAAAGGCCCATCATATCCAAGAGACTGAGGCCAACAGCCCCTGCAACACTCACAAGCATGGCACAGAGACAGCTGTCCTCCCCTGTTGTTTATCCCCAGCAAGCAGGGGCGTAGCAAGGTTGGCGTGTGCCCAGAGATAAGATTTTGAAATGCCCCCCCCCAAAGCTCAGCTCATAAAGTAAAGAAATCTTAAATGAGGCTGAATAGTGGTAATAAAAAGCATAATAAAATATAACCCAAGTGCCACAACAGAACATCATTCTGAATTATTTTTAAAAGGTTTTGTAAATTGTGGACGATGCAAGTCATTTCATGGTACTAGAGAAAGACATGCTGTTCTGGTAGCTCCAGGTCTTAACACTCACATCAGTTTTGGAGGATGAATACAACTGAAGGAAGCCCGGGCGGGTGCGTGGCTGGGGGAGTCAGTACTGTGATTTGCCTCAGGGGGGCAAGGCAGTGGGCCCCCAGACAACTGTCTCCCCTTGCTCTATTATAGTTACGCCACTGCCAGCAAGCAAATATTCAGTAGCACTGCCTCTGAACATGCAGGTTCCATCTAGAAATCATAGCTAAAATGGTAATAGATCTAGATATATTATTTATTTATTTATTTATTTATTTATTTGTTTGTTTGTTTGTTTGTTTGTTTGATTTCTATACTGCCCTTCTGAAAATGGCTCGGGGCAGTTTACACAGAGAAATAATAAATAAATAAGATGGATCCCTGTCCCCAAAGGGCTCACAATCTAAAAGAAACAGAAGACAGACACCAGCAACAGTCTGGAGTTATTGTACTTGGGGTGGATAGAGCTAGTTACTCTCCTCCTGCTAAATAAAGAGAATCACCACGTTAAAAGGTGCCTCTTTGCCAAGTTAGCAGGTGTGTGTGTGTGTGTGTGTGTGTGTGTGTATAAAATTTTCCTGGACCCCCAAGGTTTTTGCAGCTTTGCAAATTAGAATAAAGAATGACATCCTTCTTGATTATTCACCCAAAATGTAACCTTATTACATTATGTGAGAACTGTTTAGAGATGGTGCAGAAGATAAACAGTAAGAATGAAGGGTGATTACCAGATTATTATTCTGGCAGATGTGTTTATGCCGATTCTTGGCAGGATTTGATCCCAAGAGAATATTCCAGATCTCTCAGAACTGAATTTATGACTGCCTGATTGACTTCTCGTCCTGTTGAAATTATAGCAGACTGAAATAGATTTTTTTTAAAGTTATGATCTGTCCATTGAGCTGATCTGATTAACAGGTCCAAACACTGATTCCAAGTTCCTGCTCATTTTGTGAATGTCACAACCAAGGTTGTTGAGTATTTTTTTGAAAGCAAGCAAAGTGAAAGGAACAGTTGAAGTAAGTGCTGAGACTGACAGAGTTAATTTTGAATCCTGAAAAGAAATGGAATTCAGCACATGCAGGAAAATGGAAGGACCAAGCCATTCACATGGAAGGCAATAGCTCTCTTTGGAACCAGACTTTGAAAGAAATCATTAATGTGACTTTACTTAATATGTTCTGTTCCCTGAAGCAGATCATATACTCTAAATGCATTGGGACTATCATTTGATGCTTTTAAAAGACTTGTGCCTCTGCATCTGTTGGATTCATTCGCTGGTTTTCGTTTGTGGTGCTGCCCTCTTCATGTCACTTGCTACTTAGAACGTTGGCATGGACAGGAATGGGGAGACATTTGACAATTCATGGAGCATTGTGGGGCACTGAACATGGAAGACTGGGTGGGAATTTGATGTTGTCATGGGGCAAGTTGTTTCCCAAACTTTTGATTGCAGAGGTAGAGTTGTTGTTTTTTCTAAATGAAAGCTCGAGGCACATTTCACTCTTATAGCCATTTATTTCTGAGTACAAGTCCTTCTGTTTTTGCATAGGTTGCTAAACTGGATGTGCCTTCTAGGTGGAAGGAGAGAAGCCAAGAGCAGCAGCTTATACAGAGACCCCGTGGGCACCCTCCTCTGAGGGTGAGTATCTCTGTTTTGGAGGGATTGGATGATCCTGTCCAATTATACAATTACCACTGCCAGCTGAGGCTGACTGGAAGGGCCAGAGTGCAACTTAATTGGACAGTGAAGCTGTTCACTGCCACAGTGGGAGCTAAATGAATAAGTGATACAGAGGCTCCTTGGTTAACAGACCACACATAAAACGATAGTGGTGTGTTTCAGTTTTCTTCCATATGCATTGCAAGCCTCTTGGATGGATTCTAGACTCTATGGAGCTGAAAATTCTTGTTTATTTCCAAACATCCAAGGTAATATTATGCAGTGGGAGTTTTGCTAGTCAGCAAATGTTTTAATGGACATACCAAAACTCACCAGAGTTTGTAAATATTGTAAAATCTGAAATTTTAAAATAGGAGAGGCCTAGGGATGCAGATCAATCCAGGGTTGGATTAAATCCATCAATTTGTGATTTGGCTTCACAAATTTTCCTCACTTGACCCTTTTCTACCCCCTATCCAGCAGACAAATAACATTGAAATAAAAAATTATCAATTCTGTTTAAGAGCAGCAGCTCCTGGATAGTAAGGGCCTAAAAATTATTTGAAACCCATAGGCGAAGCTAGGGTGGGGCAGCTAGGGCACGAAACTAGGGTGGGGCATCCAGTGCCATGCTGCTCCCCACCCCCTCCCCAATTCACCAATTTTTTTAAAAAATTCTTTTAAAAAATTTAACCTGTAGCCCCTTCGGGGGGCTTCCTAAAGGTCACGGGGGAGGTCTGCAAGGGTTCCCCCTCCCCCCACCGGCCTCTTATATCACCGCCACAACCCATCTCAGCCTAATTTTCAGGCCTGTTCAGACCTACAAAGATCAGTGCAGCAGCCATTTTGGAGGTCACCAAACATGCTCAAATGGCCTCTGCAAGGCCCTAGTCTCATTTTTCCCCTGATCTAGGGATTTGGAAGAATGCAAACTTGAACTTGGCAATGGACCCGAGCATTTAAAAAACAGATATAAATGGCACAAAAATAAGTGGACAAAACATCCCTTAAAAAGACAATGTTGGTTTAATACCTTGTAAGCTGGCAAAACTGAAGGATGCGGGGGTGGGGGGAGGCAAGGAATAAAATGGAAATATTCACTCACATGCTGTTTAATTCTCTATACAGAGCTCTATCTTTATCTGCATATTTATCAAGCAATCTGATTATAAGGATTGTGGGATTTCAAACTTGGAAAGTGCCTCCCTTTAACTTGTGTGGTGTTTAAAAACAAAAACAAAAAACCTTCTGTAAGAATTCAGCTGTGCTAAAGACCCCTGTGGAAGGGGCCAAAGATAACAAGGATCCATCCAGTCTGCTGCAGACATCAATTTCTTCTTAAAGGTTATTTAGTATTAATTATAGTTCTTCATTGTACTTGATAGAATCCAGCACGTGTAGGACAAGGGTTGTGGAATTACATAGGAACTGATGCAAAAACTCAAAGCAAGCATGACTCTTTTGCTGCAGTGCTTTGAAATAATCATGCCTTCCACCTCAAATTTAACAAAACATTATAGAATAATTTGTTTTTGTTTTACTGGCAGACACCTTCTGCTTTGAAATGCTGTATGAAAAGAAGAAAATCAGCAAATAAAAAGGCAATAATGAGAGGCTTTGCCTACTGAATTTCTACCTGTTGCTTAGGTTTAAAAAGTACAGCAGCATAATGTACAGGCTGCCTTTGGAATGTATGTTATAAGAACATTTGTTCAAGCACTCAGTTTCTACCATGTCTTAACAATAGTTAGAGGCTTTTCTCAGGCAAAACAAAGACACTCAAAGCCACAGATAGTAGTTACTACTTATATAGTCCATCTTACTGAGTATATATGAGTGCATGGCAAAGAATTTGATCTAAGAATGCCATGTATAAGCGCTACAGTTCTGTACGTAATTATTAAAATGGGGGGACATGTAGGGCTGCTAACTAAATTTTTAAGTTGATCAATCATTGGCATTTTAACTAATGCATCACTAAACTGATTTTAAATAAAGTTACAATTCTCCATAATGCCAACCTAGGAACTAGCATAGTACCTAGATACTAGATACTAGGTACTAGCATAAAGAGTCCTCTTTACTCACAAACCCACTGATAAAAATTTGCCATCACTAGTTAAAATTAGCTCTCATAATTAATCTACTTAAACCAACTGAAGCCCTGACAATACTTGGAGGATGAGGGTGATTCTCACAATCACAAGGATTTAGATTAAAGAATTAATAATTCTTTACAATATTGTTGTAAAGTTAAGAATTTTTTAATTACCTCATCAGTTTATTCCAGACATTCATTGAAAAGACAACTTTTCTGAAAGATGTGTGTCAGATGTTGGGACGGGCGGGGGAGGGTGCAATTTCAGTGCTTGCCCTAGGTGCCATTTTCCCTAGTTACACCCCTGTTGAAACCCCATCCTCGGGGTGCAGGCACTTGGCCAAGATTTTGAAAGATGCACTACTCACATTTCAAAAGGGCCTCTCCAAAACCATCATGAGAAGGGGTGGAGCCACCACTGAGCAGACAGTTTCAAATAACCTGGCCATGAGCCATGGAAGGGCCACGCAAGCCCTCTGGAGTTCATTCCCAGCCAGTGCTGGCTGGCTCTGTGCATTTATTTCCCTTTCTCTCCCTGGCTGGAGGAAGAGAAAGGGAAATAAATGCACTGGGAATGAGCTCTGGAGAGCTTGCACGGGCCCTGCAGAAACTGGGCCATGCCCCTTTTGTCTGTGACATCACGTTCCTGTGGGTATGACCCAGTCTCTGGAAGGCATGCAAGCCCTCTGGAGGACATTCCAAGCCAGCGTTTGCTGGCTGGTTTCATTTATTTCCCTTTCTGTCCCTCTAGTGAGGGAGAGAAAGGGAAATAGGTGCACCCAGCCAGCAAATGCTGGCTCAGAAGGCACTCTGGTGGGTTCACGCAGGTCCTGCGGTGATTGGGCTACACCCATGAGCTCATGATGGGGCATCACTGGCACACAGAGTGCATGCACAGTAGGGCCACCAGGGATGGGGCAGGACCCTTGCCTCCATTCCCTGGCTCTGCCACTGATCATGAGAGCTAAAAACCTGTTTCAAAACAAATTGAAAGCAGAAATAGTTATAACCATGGTTCAAGGTCTAGTAAGAAAATAGTAAGGACATATTTTCTTTATGAAAATAAAGCATGAACAATTGTATAATGATTAATTTAGCACTGAGGAGTTCTAAAACGTGTAAGTAGATAATATATACTCCATAGGGAACTGCAGCCAATCAGAGCTTCCTGATTGGCTGAAGGCTACATGCATTTTCAAAAATGGTTTGTAGCATTCACTTGTACAAAACCTAGTGTGGGGAGACCCTTTGCTTCCTTGTTAACCTATACTTATTAGTTGTCAATTGATAGCTATCTGTTCTCCTCCCCACCCTTAGTTCCCCTGGCACACACACACACCAATTCCTTTTGTTGTTTCTGTGTAGAGTATGATCTTGCCACCAGGAGTCTTGGCCAGCTGTTGATAGCCAGCACTTGAAAAACCAAGCCACAATGCCCCTGTTTTTCCTGCAGGCCATTGCCTTCAAGTGACAGTCAAAAGAGAGAGCCTAAGGGTGTCATCTGTTGTTTGACTGATACTCACTGGCTGCAAAAGAACAGGGTTAGAAGGACATCCTTTTATAGTATCCCCAAATCCATTATATTATAAAGGTCCTCCCACATAATGGATGCTTTCCCTTAGATATTACTTACCAACACCAGGTGTTTTACCTACATTGTATCTGCATATGGGCTGCAGTTCAAATGAAAGCCCTGGAAAATGCTGGCCGTGGTGCCTTATTGCTTTTGTACTTTGTGACATGTAAGTACAGAAGCGCTCTGTTGGATTAGACCAATCATTAATCTACTCCAGCATCCTGTTTCCAACAGAGAAAGCCATATGGCTCTGGGAGGGCCAAATAGGGCATGAAGTAATCAGATCTCACTTGTTGATTGCCCCAGCACCTGGCATTCATAGGTATATTTCTTCTTAACATAGAGGTCCAGGTAACTTGTGGCTAATAAACAGCTGTTCCCAATGGTTCTGCTGTTATAAGTCAGTCAGTCACACAGTATCATCCCAACACGTTTTGAATCCATACGTTTCTTCACTGAGGAACTATCAAGTCTTCATTGAGGAGCTATCAATTCCGCAGTAAGATGTTTGTTCCAAAAAGGGTGGGTGGGGTGAGGGTGGGGACATAATAGTAGACTTTAAATAAGGAAGTCTCCAAGTTACAATGGTAGTTTGTGTTCCAAAAGTTCATGTGTAAGTTCATAACTTGGAATGCATACAGTTCCTATGAGGGGTGACTTGTTCATATGTTTGGGTTGGTGTTTATAAGTTGGGAACTTCATTAATTTAATATGCTATGGATTTTGTTTTGTAAGTATGGGATGTTTGTAAGTCGGGTGTTTGTAAATCAGGGAATGGCTGTATCTGAAGAACTGTCACATAGATGAGGGCAAATAGGGGTGTGCATGGAACAGGCTGGCCCAGTTCAGTTCAAATGCGAACTGCACTTAAACCGGACCAGACCAATTCAGTCCGCCCTCCCTTCAGCCCCCCCCCCCCCCGCCCCCTGTTTGGTTCAGTCTGGGGAGGGTTCACAATTTTTTTATTTATTTTAAAAATGTAAAAATAAAATAAAATTTACCTCTAGCCCCTTCAGGGGGCTTCCTAAAGGCAGAGTGCAGACTTCCTAAAGGCAGTGGGTGTGTGTGTGTTTCCACGAAGGTTCCCTCTCCTCTCGCTGGCCTTGGTAATCACTGCCACAGCCCTTTTTACAGTAGTTTATGGCCCGTTCGGGCCTCCGTAAGTTGGCGCAGTGGCCATTTTGCCTGCTGCCATGCATGCGCAAATGGCCTCTGCATGGCCTGGCATGGCCCTCACAGATGGCCCTCACAGAGGCCATTTGCACATGTGTGGCAGCCTCTTTTTGTTGTTCATCCTTGCAGAACTGAGCTAGAGCCGCCAAGGCTCTCCTTAGCCCAGTGGGAGTCTTTGAGAGGATTGAGCATTGTCAGTGTAGATCAGGGTGGAAATACATCTTTCAACTTGGGGGGATGGAAGTCTGGCCTGTTCAAGTAGCTCGCCATATCAATGATGTAGAGGTTGAAGAAGAGTGGGGTGAGTATTCATCCCTGTTTGACTCCCTTCTGTGTTGGAACTTGATTCAAGAGGTGGCCTTGAGAAATGCACCTGTCCTTAAGGGGTGTGCTGTTGTGAACCAAGCCTCATTTGTATACTAGATATGCTCCAGAGCTGGTATATGAAATTAGGCTTGTTTCACCAGTGTCACAAAGTGACCAATTCTTTATACATTGAACATGTACAGTCTGGGCATGAAGGTAGAAAGAAGACCCAAATAACTCAATGGGCTTTATTATAGAAAGTTGCCCATCAGGATAAGATTCAATCAGGTCATCCAAATTAAACATGTTTGTGATTCAAGGTGTAGTACAATGTGCCTAGCTATCACAGGTGTGTGCAATCAATAATTACAGCTGTTTAATAAATCCTAATAAAACATTTGGAGAGAAACAGAGAGAGAAGAAGGACAGGATGGCCTAGGAAAGGGGTGGCAGTGATTAGTAGGGAGGAGGGAAGTGGGGAGAGCAGGCTTAGCTGTGCATTGAATAGGCATCTCACCAGGTTCCCGAAGAAGGCTTCAAAGGACTTGTTCATCACTGGGGCTTGAGAGCAATGAGGCTTCAGATGGAAAAGGCTGGTGCTGGATTCACAAACAGAGTCAGCCCTTGATTCTTTGCCCCACGGCAAGAATCACTGAGCAGTCTCTTGTCTGCAGGTTTCAAGCCTCTGCTATCTGCACAGCTAGACAGCAGGCACTTGGGATACACACGAGCAAATATTGCTTGTTATGCAAAGATTGCTGATTCTGGTGAGCTCATTTCTTATAGCGGTTCCATCATTTGATCTACATAGTCTATTCAAAAAATCATCATCCTTCCTGGATCCCATAAGGTGTCAATTGTTGTTACCCTCCAGATCCCGTCTTCTAATTATTGATACTGGTTCAGGATATTTATTTATTTATTTGATTTCTATATTAGGTCAGTCCAGGATAAATAGGATCTGGGTGCCATCTCCTATTTGGGCAGAGTATTGTTTTATTGATATTCCCAAAGCAAATCTGCATTTCTTCAGCTTTCAAATGGGCATCTTCTTTTGTCCCCAGATTTCCTGGTGCCTCTCCCCCAAGAGTGTTAAAAGGTGTTAGGAAGGAAATTCAAGGCTTTAGGTGTGAGAAATCAATTAAATCATTTTCTTTTGTGTGCATCTACCTAGGGTGGAATTTTAAAGACAGCAATAAGGTATAAACGATGCTTCTACTTCTACATTGCAAATATCTTCTCTGAGGAGAAAGACAGGATTATCCTCTGGCAATTCAAGACAATTCACTGGATAGCAGAGCAATCACCCATGATTGCTTGGTGTAAGCTCCACAGTGATAGCATTTGGATATGTATGAGACAGGAAAGCGATCCTGGCCATTGTGCCTCCCATTTCACAAACATTGAGAAACAATGCTGGATTGCCCCTATCTTCACAAAAGCAATTACTATCCATCTCAGAGGCAAGTCATGAGACCTGGGTGTCATGTACTGGTCAGTTCATCTGAGTTCAGGCATTAATTGATTTCTTAATAAAATGGAATCAGACAGAGGCCTGGATTTCACATAATTCTGGATTGGTAACTCTGGGTTTAATGTTGGAGTCAGGGTGTCCACAACAGTGCTTGTGTGTAGGATATGGAACAGGTAGAACAGGCGTCAATCAATCAAGGAGAATTCAAGCTTCTCCCAAAGCTTGACTCTCGAAATGGAGTTGAAGGTGGCACTGAAGTCAGTAAAGGCTACATACAGGGAGGTTGCACTCTTGGTGGAATATTTTTCAATGAGGTGTAAGACTAGACATTGATCAACTGTAGACTGGCCCTCCCTGAAACCCACTTGCTCTTCTCTGAGGAGATTTTCTTGAGCCACCCAGTCCCTAAGTTTCCATTGCAGCTGTCTTGCATAAAGCTTGCTAATTGTGTTGAGCAAGCTGATGGGCCTGTAGTTGGCAGGGTCTTTTTTGCCTTTCTTGAATACTGGAACTATAATTGCTAGTCCCCAGTCTCTAGGGATGTTTCTGTGCAAATCTATGTAGGTAAAAAGCACGGCCAAGACCATAAAATCCATAAAAAGGCACGGATTAGGCCCACCATTCTGGATTGTTTTTTATATGCTCCAGGCCTTCTCGGATTTCAGGTGTGTGATAAGGCTCTTAATTTTTGATATAGACACAGATGGCCACTTGAGCGAGTCTTCCCTAATTTCCACATCTGGAAGGAGGAAGCCGCAGTCAACGTCAGAGTCTTCATAGAACCTCCAGAAGTGATTTCCCTAGACCCCTGATAAGATGTGACTACCTATCTGCACCAGACCAGCTCTGGGGAAGCTAGTCATAATACTCCAGAACATGGACGTGTCCTTGGCCTTAGCTGGCTGGATGAATAGCTTCCATGTGGCCTCATCTCTTCTCTTTTTTTTGCATGCCACTAGCTATTTGTATAGTTTCTTCTGCTCAGGGAGGTTTCTTGCTGCAATTGGGCCTGTGCTGTTTCTGTGAGTGTGATAACTGGTTAGAAGAGCTTTTCTAGCCTTGACATAGTCATTGTCAAATCAGGGTTTGGAAGGACATGTAGGCTGCTTGGGGTGAGCCGCTGCTTTGTGGGATAGGTGTAGTTGAAGGTCTTGTACTAAAGTTTCATTAATCAGCAGCGGAGTGCAGGGTGAATCCAAAGTAGTTAAGGCCTGTTGGTAGCTCTGGAAAGGTTACAAGACAATTAGTTCTGTCAATTTCTTGTCTAGTTGGAGGGTCCATTTTGCTCAACAGCTAGCTTTGCCTGCTAGGGCAAATGAGGGAATGGAAACAACCCAAAATGTGGAGCTGCTGGATGCTTGTGATGACACAAGTTGCAGTGACACCGGAAAGTGATTGCTATTGAGGAGCAGGATGACCTTGAAGCTCTCAGCATATGAAAGGAGTTTCCCAGAGATAATTATATAGTCTATAGTGGACTTCTTGGAGCTGGATAGATAAGTTAATTCTTCTGGGTGGTCACCTTTAACTGAGTCATTTAGTATCAGGAGAGTTAATCTGTGGAATGTTTGTGCAAGACAGAAACCTGCATAGTGGGATATCTGGTCTTTGGAAAAGCAAATGAAGGGAAGATGGTCAGCTTCCAAGTTGGGAGAGTGTCAGTGATAGTGGGTGAATAAGGAGTGGACATTTGGCCCCATCCTGGCATTGAAGTCTCCACCCAGTACCACATATGCAACTGGGTTGGAGATGAGAAGTCCAGCTATGTATTGTTCTAGCTCAGCCCATAATGATATTACTTGGGCTTGTCAGTGCTATTGAGGAAGGCAGATGTTAACTACCAATAGAGGTAGTTAACCATCAATCTAGATTAGAATAGCTATAACATACTGCTTGAGTGGCACTAGAGGTGTAACTGTTGCACACAAGTTGGTGGAGGCTAATATCCCCAGGCCACCTTTGGGCCTGCCCCAGCTCATGCTGGGAGTTGCCCCACAGTGTGATATTCAGTGAGCCATAATCCAGATTTAGGGCAGCCATGATTATATCTTGTCCAGTAAGGAAAGGACCACTCCTCTCTCTGCATCAAAACCACCCAGTCACATTCCAGGACAAAAGGTCGAGCTTATGTTGGCCGGTGAAATGTCAGAGAGTTACTGCCCTGCTGGGATCAGGCCCAATTCTAGTGGTTTTCACATGCAGCCTAGCCCAGGCTGGGCTTCCTAGCCTGGGTTAGGTTGCATGTGAGAACAGCCTCTTTGTGTTTTTAAGTGTCCTGTGATTTTCTTCTATTTTAATTACACCATTTTTGAATAAAACTTTTTTTGTTATGTCTATGGCTAAACAAATCAATTGACCAATGTGCTACTAAGATCCTCAAATGAGACATGTTCCAAGTCCCTCTTTGATTGATAGGTATGAGGAGCATGACTTTCTCAATGGTTATACACTTCTTCTTGTATTCTGTCCTAGGAAGCCAACCCTTGGCAAATTCTACACACATCTTCGGCAAATTAGTTAATATATTTTTATTTCAGCATTTAGTGAACAATTTTAACTGATATAGTTTTACTATCCTGCTGTTTTTAATAGATTATAAAATTGCATTATTGTTGGTTTTAGTGTTACATTCTTTATTATGATTTTTAAAATTGTTTGCTAATATTTTATTGCTATTTATTGCACCACCTTAAGGGACCATTAGGGCTATGTGGTAGTTTTTAAAAAGTAGTTTCAGAAATGTAAAGAGAAACTTACACCTTATGACATCCAAAGGGGGATTTCCCCATCAAAGTAGAAATTGCCAATGACCTTGCCCATCTGACCACAGTGGGAGAAAGACAAACTCCTCTTGAGACATTATGGTATGGAGATGCAGTTACAGCTGAATGAAGAGGAGACTTGTTCTATGGTACTTCTTCATACTATCCAAAAGTGCTTTGTCTGTTCTGTTGTGAAGAGATTAATCAGAGATGTGATATATTTGATGACCTCAGATCACAGAGGTCACTCAAAAGGCCTTCTTTCAGTTATGCCAAATACGGCGGCTGGCTCCCTGTCTGTCCCTTCCAGACTTGGCCACTGTGATCCATGTGACGGTCAATTCCAGGTTAGATTATTGCAACTCGCTTTTTGTGGGGCTGCCACTGCGCTTAACTCAGAGATTGCAACTGGTGCAGAATGCAGCGGCCAGGGTCCATCCTTAGGTGCCTTGGTGAGCACATGTGACACCTTTGCTCATTAAGTTGCACTGGTTGCCAGTTGAGTCGCAGGTTAAGTTTAAGGTATTAAACTTAACATTTAAAGCCATACACAGTATGGGCCCTCCATACCTCCAAGACCGCGTGGTTCGATATGTCCCTTGCTGGGTCCTGAGATCAGCCACAAGTAATGCCTTGGTGATCCCAGGCCCTAGGGATATTAAATTGCAATCAATGAGAGCCAGAGCCTTCTCAGTGGTGGCCCCGACTCTATGGAACGGTCTCCCGGATAATATCAGAGGTCTCCATGATCTGTTGGCCTTTCATAAGGCATGTAAGACTGAAATGTTCCGCTGGGTGTTCGGTCGCTGAGATAGCTGGTCGTAGAGTGATTGTGCAATCCATGGTTATTATGTCATTTGGAATGAGTACTGTATGGGTTGTGGTTTATGAGGTTATGTAAGATATATTTTTTATGAAATTGTGTTGTTGTGTATATTATTGTTTGTAAGCCACCCTGAGTCCTATGGGATTAGGGAGACATATAAATCTAAATAAATAAATGACAGATAACTGTCACCTGTGAACTGCAAGACCTACAACAATGAATTAAACGCACCAGTGCTGAAGCAATATATAGGATTCAGTGATTGGTGACTCCTAGGTCACATCTGGCCTTCTGAGAGGAACTGCCTTCAAGTGTGAGTATGGAGAGAGTGGCATTTGTGGGTGCAGGACAAGCCAGAGAGCCCCCGTGAGGTAGAAAATCAGAGATAACCCTCCACCTCATCATCACTTACCACTGCCTTTTCAAAGTATCACTTCAGGTAACGTAGTTAGTGAGCATTTAAAGAACCTGCTCTCTCTCTCCATTTAGTCAAAGTAGTTTCCCTCCCTAAACCTTTCCCATTTTAGTAGAACTGCTTTAAAACATTGCTTATTTTTATAATTGAATAGGGATTGCAAATGTGCTTGTTCTGATCTCTTGTGAACTTCAGATGTTAATCATAAGTAAAGTAACTTAAGCCAAATAGACTAGCTAAAGTTTCTCTTCCTTCCACCTTGTTTTTACAAGGTGAGGTCAAATCCTACACTGTTGTGAAGGACAGCCATTGATCTTTGTCCATCATACGCACATTCTTTTCTTGTAAGCGGCTTGAATGATTGACGGGCATATCTGATCCAGACTGACCTGGTCTCCAGTGAGAATACATCAGCAAGGACCTCATGGAGGAAATTTTATGACATGCTGCACAATGATACAACCATCTGCTGAGACATACGATGCCTTCATTGCATTTGGGATGCACACCATCATTTCATTGGAGACTACTTTTGAATGGTCCCTTAGCAGAGGTCAGAAAAGAGCTCTAATCTCCTGGTGATGATCTCTTAAAAGAGATATGCCCTGTAGTACCTAGACTTATGGAGGCAGCTGCAGGGGAACAAAGGTAAGGCAGGGAATAATTTTACTTTCTACAGTACCTGACTATAACTTGAAGATTTAAAAGAAGGTAAAAGCCATCCCTGGCTTTAAAAATTACCAAAGAAAGAAAGAAAGGAACAGGATGGGAAGATCTTAAAAGATGGTAGACACACTGCAATATTTTACCTATATAGTAAATGGTATATAAATATGTCATATTCATCATAACTCCTCCTGGAAGCCCCAAGCTGGTGGGGTTCATGGTTTTTTAAATATATTTTTAAAAAGATCTATCTATCTATCTATTTAACATATGTTTATACCGCCCAAAACTTACATCTCTGGGCAGTTTACAACAAAGGAAAATAAATGACAACAGAAAAAGTTAAAACATTACAATCTATTTTTTAAACACAATATTTTAAAACAATGTTAAAACTATTAAAACAATATTTAATTAAAAGTCTGGGTGAACAGATGTGTCTTTAAATACTTTTTAAAAAGTTGTCAGGGGTGGGGAGGCTCTTATTTCAGCAGGGAGCATGTTCCAAAGCCTCATGGCAGCAGCCAATTCGATTAAATGGTGGAGTGGGCAAATGAGGCTGAGGACTGGGATGGCAAATGAAGGGAAATGGTACTGAGAAGCAGCAGCCACTGGGGAACAAAAGGATGCTAAGACCATCAGAGGAGGATGAGTATTTGGCTAGGTGAATAATATATTTGATAATCTATTTGGCTCCATCCAATGTGCAATTTTCAAAGTAAAATATTCAGTATATCCTTAGAACTGAGTAATTTATGATGTGCCATCAGTTATATCAGAAATCCATTCTCCTGGCTTAGTTGGAATGAAAGCTCTTAATTCTGTCTGAGTTTTCACTCCTAAATGAACTGAATTCATGCAAGAAAAGGAGAACCAACCCTAAGACTCCTCATATGGAAGTATAATATCTAGTAAAATTGTGCACACAATGAATAAAACGTTAAATCTACATATACATTCATTGATTATAGTTAGAGGGTTGATAATGACCATATAAGGGAAATGTCTGAGAACAAACAGGCTTTCTGGGGTGATAAATAAAAGTTGTTACCACTGATACCTGAAAACAGGATTCTATTCCTGGTGTGTAAAGCCAAAAAAACCCCACCAAGATGGAGACTAGTTCAAAGCTTTATTTTACTCTGCAGAGTAAAATCAACCCTGAGGAATAACTTCACAACAGGGCAGCCCCCTGAAATGACTGCCCTGGACTTCTATACAAAATGGATACATCTTTAGCACAGTCATCAATTACAACAAGGTAGCTAGGTAGTCCGGTAGTGCAATACTATAGTGGACTGAATAGATTACAATGCTGCTATTGTTTTAGTCTTCTACATACATAGGGCCTCTAGTAGGCTGTTCTTCATCAGCTTCATTCTCATTTGTGATCAGTAGACCACGCAGAGAAGGCATAGCAGTTAACAATGTTACAATTTCACAAGGCTGTTGCAGCTGAAAGGGTGAGAACCAGAGCAAGCAAAGCAAATACTTTCTATATGACGTAAAGGCAGGAACATAAAATGGAGGAGACTCTTGTTCAGTTCAGCCAGAATCAAAATGGCGTTATTATAGCTAAGTTACAGATAACACCACAGAGGCACAATGATAAGAAATACTTAGGGATATGTGAATCTCCCCTGACAAATATTGCTTGTCTAGTCAAAACTCTTATGGCTTCCCCCATAATTCCTCAGAGCCAGGTTATACAATCAATACAACAAATTGGTAAAGCTTTTCCTGGACTGGTACCACTTCAGGTCACAGTTGAGCTGTTACATGTTCAAATACTCTTCCATAAAATAAAAAGTACCTGCACAATGAAAAATTTTGGCTGACATACAGAGCAAAGATGAACTGGTGCAGTGAGAAAACAGTCTAACTAAACTTCCCAACTGCACTGGTATAGCAGGGAAATGGCAATTTTTGAGGCTCTCCCCTTCTCCAGGAAGCCCTTTGTGGTGCCACCTGAAAAAATGTTGTACAGTTCAGGTGGCACATAGGACTTCCTGGGAAAGGGGAGGGCATCAGAGATTGCTGCTTCTCTGCTGCACCAGTACAGTTATTTGGGAAGTTCTGTTCTCACACTGCACCATGCTCTGTACGTCAGCCCATATGTTAAGGATTTGACTAGACTGAGCTCTTTTCCCACATATGCTAGCTTTTTGCATGTAGGGAGAACAGCTACCACCTGTTCTGATCAGAACGATGGAGTACATATTTGAAAAAATAAGCAGACAAAAGAATAAAAATACAGTCCAGCCTTATGGCTTAATTTTGCTTACTGGCTCTCAGATGTTTGCCCTGAGGAGGAATATGTCATGTCCAGATGAAATTTCAGTAGCCACTCTGAAACAGGAAAATGGGGGAAATATCACAGTAACCTTAATCACAATAAAAAGTAATATGTGAATCACTGCTTTCAAGTTCAGGCAAAAGAATAATTTGAGGGTTTTTTTTCTTCCCTTTTGTTTTAGGTTTTCCAAACATACAAGAATTTGTGAAAAGCAACAAACCCTCATTTTCCTCTCTCAAAGGCAAAACTTACCTTTATATCGCTTCACGTGTTACTAGCTGAGTGTTTACTGTATGGTACAGAACTTGCATGTCTGCACTGTTATGCTGCTATGAGGAAGTTGCTGAAGCAAAAGAAATGCACATGAATACTAAATGCTGCTATAGTACCATGAGGCATGCAAACAACCCTGGCTGACAACCACAGTGTGAGGCGGGTCTCACAATCCGTGAGACCCGGTTTTGCGGGGGAAACGAGCTAAGCCCGCTCTCCTCACAGATGAGCAGGGCAGGAGCCCTGGGCAGCTGGATTGGCCTCCCACACGACTGCCAGCTCCATGATGGAGCCGGTGGGGGCTGAGGAGTTAGGGGGCCGCGCGGCCCCTGGAAGTTCCAGTATGCCCTGCGCAAGCTCGCAGGGCATACTGGGGAGACCCCTGAGCCGGGAGGCTGCTTTTCAGCCTCCCACCAGGGGTCTACTTGTGAGTAGCCACAGTGTGGCGCTGTGCCGCGGCTACTCACGATCCCCAAAACCAGGTTTGCAGAGCACTCGCTCCACAAACCCAGTTTAAAGGGCGGGCTACTTAAGCGGGTTACCCACTCAAGAATCAACGGGCTCGCAGCCAAGCCCGGTGGTTCACATGGTTGTAGGAAATTGGGCTAGCAGATGCTAGCCCGATTTTCTACAATCATGTGAATAGCCTCTGTGTCTAATCAGAAGAGTGTTCACTAACTTGAGTTACCTTGGCCATCATTAGTGCTATTGGAAGGGCAATAATTAGTGCTACTGGAAGTGGGGGAGCATCTTTTTTCCCTGGAGAAAATCATTTATGATGTATTTTTAATCATCTATTTAAAGACTGAGCACCCATTCCAAGGGAGCAGCAACAAGCACACAGGTAGCACTAGTTCTACGGCCCCAATTAGTTCACACATCCTAGATCTAATTAACAGTTTTATTCATTTTTTCATGTTATAACAAAGCAATTACAACAAAAAGGTGGGGATATGAGAAAAAAACAGAAACAAACTGAAAAGTGGAGGGTGGATGAAGGGGTTAACACAGTTATTGATTTGAAATAAACAGAGGAAATTATGCAAATACTGTAACTCTAAATTGTCCTTCCAAATCCTGGTACGGAAGTCCTCTTTCAGCATATGACAGTAAGTTGTCAGTTCAAAAGTTGCCAGATTAGAGACGTCTTCTATCCATTGATAAACTGAGGAGCTGAAATGATCTTTTCAGCACTGTAAAATAATATGCTTGGCAACAAGTAGTTCACAGAAAACCATGATCTGCTACCCTAGGAGAGGTTCAAGACATGTGGTAAATAACTAAAAGAGATTATTTTGTCACAAAATTTAAAACGAATTCAAAACTAGGTCAATCACATCTTGCCAAAAGGGAATTACATTGCAAGTCCACAACATATGAATTAGGGAGCCCTCAGCAACACCACAGTGTTGGGAGAAGCAGTGAAATGTTTACAGAATAAGTGTTCAGGTGTCCAATAGGTATGGAATATCAACTTTTGCTGGATAAGCCTCAATTTAAGCTATTTTGTTTTTGGGGATGTACCAAAGGGTCATTTGGTCATGGGTGTAAGAATCAGAGCCACTGTGCTGGCACAAAGCTTCTCTCAAAGCCTTAGGGGTAGAAGGAGAGGTATCTCCAGTTTGTGAAAATTTAGATCCCAGCATAGGCAAGTACGATAGAGGTTTTATACTATTCAATTTCTGTATAAACTCTATGGTGAGTCATTTAAGTAATTTGGACTTACACACACACACACACACACACACACACACACACACACACACACACACACACCAAACACCCGCCCTGACTGGCAGAGTAACACATCTCCATACCACTTTATGCAGACAATGCAGCAATTCTCTCCAGGATTCCCAGAGGCCTTAGAAGAGTTCTGGGCCTTGTGAAGAGGACCACCTGGAAATAAACTATCATAAAACCAAATTATGGCCTTTGCCAGGAGACCAAGGACACACTCCTGGAGCACAACCAATAACACAATCAAGCAGGTCTCATGTATCTGGCACTAGGAAGCCATATGCATCTGACGCTCATGCATCTGGCACTAGGAAACCATAGCAGCCATGCTGCCCCAAAGACCCAGATGAACGTTGCTGCAACTCTAAAATTATTTCAATCAAAAGGAGGCTACTGCATACCTGCAGCCCTTAAACCAGGGTTTCTTAACCTTGGGCCCCCAGATGTTGATGAACTGCAACTCCTATCATCCCCAGCCATGTCCATTGTGGCTGGGGATAATGGGAGTTGTAGTCCATCAACATCTGGGGGCCCAAGGTTAAGAAACCCTGCCTTAAACTATTTGAGACCAAGTCACTGGCACAACTTCTCTACAGAGCCCAGCTGGGCCCCTTCTCCAACATCGTCCCCCTGGAGCTCATCCAGTCCAAATTCCTAAGAGCATTATTCTAGGTACCCCACTGTGTTTCCAGTGCTGGTCTACAACTGGAGTCAGGCATGGTGAAAGTGGAGGCCAGCCAGAGTATGGCTGTTATTCTTTTCAGCCTGTATTGCATCTACAAGCTCATGTCCAGCGGAGTTGTTCAGAGTTGTGAGAGGGCTAGTGAGTGCTCCTCCTCCCTTGAATCAGAATCTGGAACCATCGATTACCTGCTGTGACGTATTTAATATTTTTTTTGAGGATCAAATCTCTCGTATTTGGGCTGACTTGGACTTAGATCTCACAATTACTGCAGTGTCTGAATCGGAGGTGTCCAGCAACTCCTCTTATATGGTCAGGCTGGATCAGTTTCAGTTTGTGACTCGTGAGGATGTGGACAAGCTGATTGGAATGGTGCGGCCTACCACCTTTTCTCTTGACCCTTGCCCAACATGGCTAATACTATCTGGTTGGGAGGTTGTTGTAGAAGTCCTAGTAGAGATCATAAATGCTTCTCTGAGGGAGGGCAGGGTGCCTCCTTGCCTTAAGGAGGCAATAATTAGACCACTTCTGAAGAAGGCTGTCTTGGATTCCTCAGAGTTGAACAACTATAGGCCTGTTTCCAACCTTTCGTGGCTGGGCAAGGTAATTGAGAGGGTGGTGGCCTCCCAACTCCAGACAGTCTTGGATGAAACTGATTATCTGGACCTGTTTCAGACCGGCTTTCAGGTGGGCTATGGGGTGGAGACTGCCTTGGTAGGCCTGATGGATGATCTTGGCTGGCCTGATGGATGAAATGACAGAGGAAGTGTGACCCTGTTGGTCCTTTTGGACCTCTCGGAGGCTTTCGATACTATCGACCATCGTAACCTCCTGGAGCGTCTAAGGGGGTTGGTGATGGGAGGCACTGCTTTGCAGTGGTTCCACTCTTACATCTCAGGCAGATTCCAGATGGTGTCCCTCGAGGACTGTTGTTCTTCAAAAACTGAACTTCGGTAGGGTGTCCCTTGGGGCTCCGTATTGTCTCCGATGCCATTTAACATCTACATGAAACCACTGGGAGAGATCATCAGGAGATTTGGTAAAGGGTGTTGTTACAGACCGGGCCTGATTTATATACTAAATATGCTCATTAGCCAGTATACAAAATAGGTCTGGACCAAGTTCTTTTATATGGTGACCATGTGTGATCTGGATGCATGGAAGAAAGGAGATCAAACCAATCCTCAAAGAGTTCAATGGGCTTTATTGAGTATAAAAAGACTAACAACGTAATCTAGCAAAGCAGAAAGCAGAGCACTCTGTCAATATTGCTAACAGTATTTAAACAGAACATCCTAGCCAGTACCAATATTCAACCTGTGTGCCTAACTAACATATGTGTGTGCATTTAAATCTTCCTAGAGCCTAATACAATTCAGATACAGGCAGAAAAGAAGGGGGGGAGGAAGGCTGAGGGCTGGCATGGTTTTGGAATTAGTAGGGGAAAAGAGGGGGGGAGGAGAAGGAGGGGGAAAGGATGGAGGGACCCAAGGCTTGCAGCATATTACCAGGATCAGAGACTTGAGCAGAGATCTTTTCAGCTGAGGTCTTTGGCGGAGACAGGAGTTGTTGCAGTGCTCAGATCAGGCAGCTTGGGCAGCAAAACTCAGGCATTGCTGTAGTTTCTGTTCATGGACAGAGTTCCTGCTTTGCCCCGCGGCTTAGCAGCAAACTCTGGGATCCTCGTGAGCAGCTTTTGCTGTAGGCAAAAGATTGCTAAACTCTCTGTCTAAAAGCCTCATTCTTATATTGTATTTCTCTTTGATCTCTCATAGATCTATTCAAAATCTCATCTTTTCCTGGGTCCCCCAAAAAGGTGACAATTCGCTGCTACCTTCTGGACAATGTCTTAATTATTCAGGATATTGGCCAGTCCAGCGAGTTCTCAATCCCATCTTCTGTAAACTGTATGCTCAGAGGGGAGGGGAGGCATTGCCCACAGCAAATCTGCATCTAAGATGCTGCAAATTGCATCTTCCCCCAATAGGTGTTAAAAGTCTCAGGAGTTAGTGAGAGAACTGATCCTATTTGGTGTGAGACAGCCATTACATTATTTCTTGTATATCTCTATCTAGTGTTTTTCTTGTAATTGAAAGCAAGAGAATATTTAAAGTAACATATATGTGTCAGACGTCCAATACATTTAGCTAGGCAGAAGCAGCAGTGTAATAAAGTCTACAGGCATTTCCTTTGTATTCATGTGAATCGCTATAGAGAGCAATTGAGTTAATCACTGGCAAGGATTAGCATGGATTTCTTGCAACAGGAAGGGGGGAATCAGCCTCTGGCCTCCTTCACAGACACCTGGTAGTCAGTTGCATTTTTGCATATGAGTAGCCCAGGCCAAGCCCTTGTATTCCTTGCATATCCATTTTAACAACACAATGCTGGATCACCTCCTTCCTTCACAGAGCAGGGAGAGCAACATCCTAGTTCACCTTGAGTTCAGGTATCATTTCTTCATATAAAATGAAATCAGACACAGGCCCATACTTCTGAGCTGGTACCTCTGGTTCTGATATGTTATAGACTGTTCATAACAGTGTTTTCAGTATGCTGATGATACCCAAATCTTTTTCTCCATGTCAACATCATCAGGAGAAGGCAGAACCTCCCTAAATGCCTGCCTGGAGGCAGTGATGGGCTGGTGATGGGTAACAAGCCGAGGCTGAATCCAGATAAAAAGGAGGTATTTATTGTGCAGGGTCAGAACTCGGGCAATGATTTTGATCTGCCAGTTCTAGATGGGGTTGCATTTCCCTAGAAGGAATAGGTATGCAATCTGGGGGTGATTCTGGACACAAACCTCTCCCTGGTGTCCCAGGTTGAGGCAGTGGCCAGAGGAGCCTTTTATCAGCTTCAGCTAATATGCCAGCTGCGTCCATTTCTTCAGTTAAATGACCCCAGAACTTGATTACTGCAATGCACGTATGTAGGGCTGCCTTTTTAAATAGTCTGGAAACTGCAGTTGGTCCAGAATGCAGCAGCCCGGTTGGTCTCTGGGTCATTTTGGAGAGACCATATCACTCCTATCTTAAAAGCTCTACACTGGCTGCCAATACATTTTTGGGCAAAATACAAGGTTTTGGTTATAATCTATTAAGCCCTAAACAGCTTGGGTCCTGGGTATTTAAGATAATGCCTTCTTCGGTATGACTCACACCGCCCATTGAGATCATCTGGAGAGGTTCGTCTGCAGTTGCCAGCATCTTGTCTCGTGGCTACTCAGGGTTGGGCCTTCTCTGTTGCTGCCTAGAGACTTTGGAATACACTTCCTGCTGTAATAAGAGCCTCATCATCTCTTACAGCTTTTTAAAAAGCAGTCAAGACACATTTATTCACCCAGGCTTTTAATTAGATATTGTTTTAATTAGATATTGTTTTAATTGTGTTTTTAATAGTTTTAACATCTTTAAGTTTTAATTGTTGTAATGTTTTAATCTTTTTATCTGTTTTTATTGTTTTGTTGTAAACCACTCAGAGACTTGTGTTTTGAGTGGTATATAAATGTTTTAAATCAATCAATCAATCAATCAATCAATCAATTTGGGTCAGTTATTTCTTTCATTATTTATCAGTCAATTTCTTATGAATCAAAATCATTACCCCTCTAGAATTTGTGGGAAAATCAATGGCAAATGTTGCACTGATTGAATCTTTATATGTTCAGTCTTTATCTATTGGTAGCAAATGAGTTTCCTGCAGGAATCCCAGCCCCCCCCCCCTACCTCCCCACAAATGCATTTTTTAAACCTTGGTTAGGACCTGTCTATGCTTTGCTGGGCTGCCTAAACCCTGTGTATTCCAGCTGACAATAGTAACATCCATGGTATTCAGGATAATATGAAAAGAGTGTGGCAAAGTGGAATGATGAGGAGAACACAGATTTTACCCTTACCCAAAGGCCAGACAATAATAAGACAAAAAAAGACTTTATGATGGAAACAACCACCTAAGGGCAGCAGAGCATGGATCCTGTGCACCATGTGGTTTTAGCTTCTAATTTGGAAGAAAAGAATTGATCAGAATAATATCTATAGATATTCAAAATATTATAGCAAGCAACTATAATAAGCACCAGAAGTCATAGTGTTTGTAGTAACAGAGCTTCTGTAAGAACCAGGACGGTGAGGGAATATTGTAACAAAGATGGATTTTAAAAGGGAAGGCATAAAATATATGACTAGGGAAGTTAAGAAAAAAACCCCATCATTAAGAAAAAGAAAGAATACAAATGCAAGACTGAGGAATAGGCTCATGTCCCATTTTATAGAAAACAATAACTGCTTCCAAAAAGGAGGCAAAAAACCCGATAGCACAGTGAGTAGGAGCCCGATACAAAGAAGGACGAGCATGAGAATGTAACTGCAATATTAATAAGAACAATGAATGCATCTGATGAACATAGAGAACACAATAATTGGAAAAAGGTAGCGTAAACTAGTAGCATTATAAAACATAGATAATTATAGGTAATATATATATGCAAATCTTTTACTGTCATCCACAGTGACATAATAGCATTTTTAGCTCTTAATCGCTGTCACAATCCTACTCCTTCCAAGAAAAACAAAACCAAATCACACCAATAGTTAAAATAAGATCTTGTACATATAGGAGTGCTTACAAAATTGTAAAGCAAAACACTTTTATCAGAGCAGAGGTTTATATATTAAATAAAGAGAAGGGGGACATCAACCCCTACACACACACACACACACACACACACACACACACACGTATCTAGGGAAAATAGCGCCTAGGGCAAGCACTGAAATTGTGCCCCCTGTCCAGACATCTGACACCCATCTTTCAGATAACTTTACCATAATATCAGCTAAAAAATACAAGTCAAGTTCGTTAATCTTTTAATATTTCAAAAACTATTTAGCACTGGACGTAGCCAGACCAAAAAATGCTGGAAAACTACAAATATTAGTATGCTGGGACTCATGAAATACCCAAATACTATGTGGAGGTGTACTTGGAAAACTAAACAGAAGTGCCTGTCTAATTCTCTACTATGCATTGTAGCACAGCTATTACATACGTTTTAAAAATAAATGGAGAATTTGACTTTTCCCAGATAATCTGAAAATAATTAAAGGATATGCAGAGTAAACTGTGTCACTACTTGGAATATATTCTAGTATTTCAGAAAGACAGTTAAAATGAGAGAAAGAGAGCAAGAAACTCCCAGTAGGCCTTAATACTAAGGATTTCACACTGATTAAAGACAAACTCACCGTTAATAGCCATATTATTAAGACATCACATTTAACTCACTTATCACAAGAAGCAAAGTCAGAGCAAATGAATACAATCCTAGCTCATAAGCTTCAGCTCAGTATTCACAAGCCTTGATTCTCTGTACTTAGTGCCAAACTAAATATGCATACAGTGACATATTATATTAAAAAAAAAATTACCTGCAGCCCCTTCAGGGGGGCTTCCTAAAGGCCATGTGTAGGGGATCTGCAAATGCTCCCCCTCCGCTTGCTGGCCTCTAGGGCCTCTCAGGGACCATTTGAGTATGTGCGGTGGCCGTTTTTCAAAATAATTTTTTTAAAAATGGCCGCTGAAAACAAAATGGTCACCTTGCGTGCTCAAATGGCCTCTGCGAGGCCTGGCATGGCCTAGGGCCTCACAGAGGCCATTTGAGCATGCATGGTGGCCATTTTGTTTTCAGTAGCCATTTTTAATTTTTTTTTTAATTTTTGAGAATGGCGTCCCCCTTCAAATGGCATCCGGGGCACATGCCCTGCCTGCCCCACCCTAGATATGCCCCTGCACACACACCACCACCACCAAAAAACCACCCCACCACACCCACTAATAATAAAGTTAACGTCTGTAACACATAGGATTTATATCATTAAAGAACAAAGAGCAGGGGAAGAGAAACCCCAACATTCAAGAAGAACCAAAAGAAGGGGGAGAGAAAGAAAGAGGGGGCATTAAATTACCAGTTTTAAAAACCCACTGGAAATTAGTTGTAAAAGGATGGTAACAAATCATTTAACTCTCCACTCCCAAATTGGAAAACCCTCCTCTCTGCACAATAAAAATCCTGTGTGCACACACTTGTGCACGCGCACACACAACCCCCACCCCAGCACAAACACACCAATAGTTGTAAAGAGAAGCACATGGTATATCAAAGCAGGGAATAAAAACAGGCCAAATAATAAATACAACACAAGATTAACTCCCTCATTCACCAAAAGAACAAAATTGTCTATAAGCGAAGTGGGAACAAAACTCTAATGTAAAGAAAGTAAATTAGAAGTTGGGGTTTGTATAAGGTATCTTGAAGAAATTAAGTGTCTGAAAATGTTGAAGGAATGAAGATTACCCTCGTGGTGTGCACAGAAAATAGCAGGGAAGCAAATGTAAAACTGGATATTGTGGGCTGTGGCTAACTGACAGGCCTCTGAGAAGGCTTTATGATGCTCAGTCACATCCTTGGAATAATCTGGGGAAATCATGACATGAGAACTATTTTATACCCAGAGAATAATATATTCTCCCTTTCCATGTGCTTTCTGTAGAATATCTCCTTTAGTAGGAAATCACAGGAATTTGACAATAAATGCCTGAGGTCTCCATCCCCCATGGGATGGCCAGATGGGAGCTCTGTGAGCTCTTTCAATCTCTAAGACATAGTCCTCAGGTAACTGCAGGATGCCATGATAGACATATGCAATAAAGGTGGAGCGCCAAGAATGTTCCAAACGATCTCCAACCCCAACAATTTGTAAATTATTTCTGCCAAATAGGCTACCTTAGCTTATAGCATTTTATTTTCATAGTACCAAGTCTGGATGGTGGTGTCTATTTCAGTATCATGGTCTTCGAAAAGGAGATACACCCCACAGCCCCCACTTTTGTGTCCAGAGTATCTACTGACGATGGAAAAGTATTTAAATACAGCTTGATTGTTTGGATATCTTTAGCCATTTCCTTTAAAAGGAATAGGATTATATGATCAGAGTTTTCAAGGGGAATGGGTGAGGGCAGGCCGGATGACAAGAGAGAGCTTGTCTCAGGTCTGTCTGACAACCACAGTGGATCTAAACAGAAGAATGCTTACTAACCTGAGTTACCTTGGCCTTCATTAGTGCTAGTGGAAGGAAAAAACACCTTTAAAACATTTTTGGTTAGGGTTATTACAGCAATTGAACCTTAATTGGAACTTAATCTCCATAATTAGGCATAATTATCCATGTTTATGACTCCTACAATGAGCACATTGGGTTTTTTTCCCTTTTGTTACGTTGAAATGAAGCAAAAATTACTCAAAACCTTTTAGAATCATTGGGTAATAGGATCATGTTCACTTCAGTGGCTTTATTAAGCTGTATAGTTTTAGAATTCAATTAGAAAAGAGTATATTTTCCAAGAAAGCCTTTGACTTTCTTAAAGAACATGATAAAAACTTTGCTCTTTTTTGTTCCCTGAAATGTTGGCCAGAAATGTAAGTATTTACAGTACATCTTTTCAATGTCTTTCTTTCCACCCTGTCTCCTTTGAAGGGCTAAGTTTGGAAATCTCAGACAATGACGAGCACAGCTCACCCATTGTTCTTGGTCTTTGAATGTTGAAATCATATTCAACATCCACTTGGTTCTGTGTAAAAACAGGTTTCATTCCCTATTGACCTAGGTGCATGCAGCTTCACTGAGTGCATTTTCTTGCCCCCGTCTTTCATCCGATGGCAAACTTTAGACTGTAAGCTTCCTCAGGTGGGGATTTGTCTTTTTGTTTTTACTCCATGAAGCACCATGTAGATTTCTTTATGATCCATTCTCTCTCTTTCTTTCTCTCCCTCCCTCCCCACAGACATTTTTTTCATACATTAATTGCATCCAGCTTGTTTAGGTCCAATAAATGCCATGTTTACAATCCAATTTTGAGGCAGACTGAAACTGTGTTATCAGAGCTACATTGTACTGTAAATGCATATAGGGGTGTGCACGGAACCAGCTCGTCCGGTTCGGCATCCCCTCGAATAGCCCACAGTTTGGTTTGGTGTGTGTGTGGGGGTGCAGTTCACAATTTTTTATTTTATTGTTTTCTAATCACTTACCCCCTCCAGGGGACTTCCTCTAGGTGGTGGTGGGGTGTCCATGGGGGTTCCCCCTCCCCCGCCAGCCTCCTTGCTACCCTAACCAGGCCCGAATGGGCCGAAGAGCCAGCCGAAGAGCCGGGTAGGGTGGCAAGGAGGCCAGAGGGGGGAGGAGGAACCCCCCCCCAGACCCCACCACCACCTAGAGGAAGGCGCCTAGATGGAGTAAGTGATTAAAAAAAAAAAATTAAACCCACAACCCCCTGGTGGGGTTCTATCTGAAGTCGGACTGAAAAGGGGGTGGTTTGGTTCAACCCTGAATGGTCGAACCGAACCTGTTTGCACACCACTAAATGCATTTGCTCCATTTGGGTGTTACCTCAAATGCATAGGAATTGAATCAGGGCTCATTTACATTACACTTTAGACTTTGGGTTTAGGCAGTGAGACGCTTCATACGACCAGGAAGGCAGGCAGAGGGAAGACTGCACAAATCTTACCTTTCCCCCAGATGTTCACAAACATGTTGCTGGGAGAATGGACTGCATTCTCAGACAAGCAGTGCTGCACTGAGCAGTGCACAGCTCCAAAGGCCAGGATGATGCATCCCAATCAGGGTGAGGGTTTAATGGCTCACTGGTGCCCTTAACCCAGACTAAAAGCTGGGCTAGGCGGTGCTGCCCTGCCGGGACTGATTCCAATCCCAGCAGTTTTCTCATGCAGCTTAACCCAGGCTGGGTTTCCCTAGCCTGGGTTAGGTTGCACATGAGAACAGCCTCAGTTTGTGATCCAGCAAGACAGCACAGTCTACCAGCCATGTACTTTACTGTAGCCTGCCAGGTGCTGGACAAATCCTTGGTTTTGCAGTCTCAGGCTGGCAGCCAAAACAGAAGGTTTTATCTGTTTTGGCTGCTTGCCTGTGTATACAGGCATATATGTCTGGTGGGCTGTGTTACACTTGGTAGGTTATAAGTTTTACAGACCTGGTTTAGGCCTTAAGACAGGCTCTCCTAGACCTCATCTAATCATACAACTGTAATTTGAGTTACACAAATCACAGTTTCCTGAACTGCTTGTGTTTCCTTGTCTCAAGAGCATATCTACATATAGCCTAGCTACGGAATTGCATGCAGGTATCTATTGTATAAACCAGCTACCCATGCCTCCATCACCATGTACATGATTGTGGGTAGCTCCATACATAGCCACAGGTGATCCCATTTGGGCTACCAAGTGTCTAAACAAGGTCTCTATCTGATATGTCTTCAGGTTCATACAGGTTCAACAACAATGCAAACAAGATATTAAGGAAAGAATTTGCTACTGTGTTGGAGAAGGCATTATAGATGTGTAGTCAGATGGAATGACAAGTAAAGGATAACAATACAATCTGTTCCTAGTAACCTTATGGCTGCACAGAAGGGAATACTGAACCTCATGTACCACTATGCTGATTATATTATTAAAACGATTATTCATTCAGTTGAAGGGTAACGAACTGAGACAGGCATGAAAAAGACTTTTACACTTTTGCAAGGTGCAATAAATTTAGACTTCCGCTTCGGTCAGTTAGTTTCCAGATTGTAAAAGATCACAATACCCTAGGTAGGCTTATGTTAGCAAAGCAGAAGAGTTACGTTGTTGGAATAGCTTCATTGAACTGTGTACATGCAGTCATCTTTCAAAAGGATCTTTCCATAGACACTTCATCCAGTCTTGAAATTGTTATCTTTCAAAGAGGTCCTCAATCAAAATGTACTGAAAAGATAATAGATGTATTCTCACATGTGTTTAATGCCAAGGCTATGTGAGTGCATGCGTGCATGCATGCTCTCTCTCTCACACACACCCCAAATCTGCACATACACTTTGGGCTTGCTTTAAATGACAAAACATCAAACTTAGGCTTTGTTAGATTGTTTCTATTTGATATTAAATGAGTCTCATAATAATTCAATAGTGAATTCAAGGGTAAGATTAATGGTGAATTCAATACTTATTTAAATAAATTAAAGTATATCCTTCTATGGATGTCAAAATGAAAAATTAAAAAAGCATAGAAGGCATATAGCTGCTAGGACAATCATAAAATGTTAGCCAATTTCAATTATAAATAAATGTGATGTCTCCCCAGGAGCAGGAAGGAGTACAACCGGTAACATGTATATAATGGTAGAAGATACAGATGGATGGGCATGTGCACACCATGGTAAATTACCATATGGTAGATAGATGTAACGAGGCTCAAACTATCATACTTCAGACACATTATGTGAAAACCCAGCTCCCTTGAGAAGTCTATAATGCTGGGGAAAGTTGAAGGAAAGAGAAGAAGAGGACGACCAGCAGGAAGGTGGATGGACTCGATTATGACAATAATGATTGCACCACTGAGAGACCTTAAAGGCCAAATTGAAGGCAGATCATCCAGGAGAGAATCTATCTATGTGGTTGCTAAGAGTCGACACCAACTTGTCAGCACTTAATCAATCAATCAATCAGATAGATGTCTGTATTCATCCATAAATATCAGAGATTCCATACCACCATAGAGAATCCACCTATTTGCTATAGAGCCATGGAGTGCAATTGACACAAGTCCTAACACAGCTCCAGCTCTGAATGTGAAATTATCTGGCTGAATAACAGATTCCTCCTTCTCCATTATGCTACTCAGCTTTAAAAACGACTTGCGACAGACTATGTCACTGCTGCAAGACTTGGAAACCCCTCAGTCATTTTCTCTCTGCACAAGACACCACTTCAGATGATACAGTACCTACCTGGACACTAATTTAATCCAATTCAACCTGTTGCCTTAAGGCATAATTATTCATATATCAGGATTACATAGAATCACAATGCTGAATTGTATCTGAAGGTCATCTAGTGCTTAAAGCAATTAGTCAGGAACACGAACATTACAAGTTTTGACTACACACGAAAAATTACATTCACCACTACAATTACATTCACCACCATAGAAACTAGATAATTCATTGTATTCCAAACTAAGGCTGCAGCCTTATGCATACTTGCTAAGGTTATAAGTTTCATTTAGCTCAATAGGACTTCCTTCTGCGTAAACATGTTTATAGTTGGGTGTCAGGCTGAAATCCTCCAGCAGAGGTCAGTCAGATGGTTCTGGAAGCCCACAGGCAGAGCACAGGGGCATAACTATAATAGGGCAAGGAGAGACAGTTGTCTGGGGGCCCACTGCCTTGGGGGGCCCCCCAGAGGCAAGTTACATGACTGACCCCCCCAGCCGCACACCCATCTGGGCTTCCTTCAGTTATATTCATCCTCCAAAATGGATGTGAGTGTTAAGACCTGGAGCTACCAGAACAGCATGTCTTTCTCTAGTACCGTTAAATGGCTTGCATCATCCACAATATACAAAACCTTTTTAAAAAGAATTTAGGATTATGTTCTATTGTGGCACATAGGAGAGATATATATACACTTCAGTGAGGGGTGTGTGCCATTTTATCTTGTCTATGGGCCCACTCCAACCTTGCTAAACCCCTGGCAGAGCACAAAGACAACAGTTCCACCCTGATCTTGTCCCCAGTTGTCCCCAGAACCTGGTATAGATTTGGAGGTTCTATGTAACTTTCCTGGCTATTGATATTTTAAAAAATCATGGTATATTCCATGACTATCTAAATAGTTTTAAGTAGGGGTGTGCAATTCGGGTTTTTAGTGATTCGGTTCAGGACCCGAACCGAATCACCCCTGTTCTGTTCTGTGCCCGAATATGGGCTGCCCGAATCACCCCTGATTCGGTTCGGATTCAGATTAAATCTGAATCGATTTGGGGCAAAAAAGCGGGTCCCAGGGGCAAAATAGTGGGGTGGGGTGGTAGTGCCCAATGGGTGGAGGCTACCACCCAAATTTCAGGGGGATTGGTCAAAGGGCTGATATTTGGTGAATTTTTGAAGTTTTAGTGTCTTTGGGGCATATAGGGGGCATAACATGGGATCTGTGCCAAAAGGGTGGGGTGGGGTGGGGTGGTAGTGCCTAATGGGTGGAGGCTACCACCCAAATTTCAGGGGGATTGGGCAGAGGGCTGATTTTTGGTGAATTTCTGAAGTTTACGCGTCTTTAAGGTTTTCCCCCATGAAGGGTGCATAGCTTCACTTCGGGGGGGGAGGGGTGTCCTAGAGTGGGGTGGGGTTGGTGGTAGTGGGCAAGGAAGCTACCTGAATTTTTTCAAAGGATTTGGGCAGAGGGCTGATTTTTGGCGAATTGTTGAAGTTCACGCGTCTTTAAGGTTTTTCCTCATAAGTTATAATGGAGCTTTCAGCAGCCCCATAAGTGCACTTGGGGGGTGCTGGGGTGGCCCAGAGAGAGTGGTGGTGTAGTGCACATAAGGTGCCAACCACCCCCATGGGTTTCTAACCCATGGGGTACAGGGTTCTGTTGTTTCAGAGGTTTTCTGAGTGTGGATTCTATGATAGCAAATTAGAGTGGATTCATGGTGTCTCATTGAAAATCTCATTGAGCAACCCCACGTCATCAAATGCTATTCCCATTCTATAGCCAACCCCTTCCCAGCTTCTAGGCTTTCGCCTGGTGAGTCTCTTGCAAAGCTTAAAAACTTTGCAAGGTTAGATTAGCATTGAACCTTATTAATAGGATACTTGTTTTGAAGAGTGGGGGGACTAGTGGTGGTGGTGGTGATATAATGCTTTAAAAATAATATACTGCTTTGTATTTTTTTTTTAAGTTAACCAAGTGGTTTATAGAGTGAAAGGAATGAGAAAACATTCCTTCTATATAACTTTTTCTAGTACTTTTTCTGGGTGAAGAGCTGAGGAAAGATTCATTCCTTAGGAGAGTCACTAATTTATGGACTGAGAGTGCTTTTCTTTTATAGCTATTTGCAAATTTTATTGGGCATTAAATGACATTATGGTATCCAAATTAAAATGAGCATTTGTAAATATACTTGGAGACTAAATAAAACCTCCAAATTAACAACTTAAGTGAAACACCTGTTTCTTTTAGTATATTAAATGTGGGTGGGTGGGGGGAGAAAGTAGAAAGTGACACTGAAAGTCAAATCAGTAATACAAATGAAATATTTTGTTACATTTGCTTTGATGTTACTGCATGCTCTCCTCTTCCCTACGTGGTGGGAAGTTAGGATTTAGTTTCCTCTGGATTAGAGAGCACTGGTGACTTATGGTGTCTCCATACAATATCCACATTCTATCTATCTATCTATCTATCTACCTAATTATATATTTCTCTTAGGTGTACCCATCACTAATCCCATGTGTGGCAGCTCTCGCGAGAGTTCACAAACAGCTTCTGGATAGCGATGCGGATGGGTGGGGGGTGGGGGAGGAAAATAGTGGTGGCAACATCAGCCAGGCCAGGGGCCTGGTGGAGAAAAAAAGACGATGGTGAAAGGCAGCAGTGGGTGGCTGGCCAGGCAGAGAAACTGGAAGGAGCGGATGGGTGGAAGAAGGCAGTATAGGCCGGGTAGGAAGAAAACAATAATGGTGTGGGGGGGGGGGTAGGGAGGAGAAGTGGCGGCAGGTGGGTGGAGGGAAAACAGCATGGGTGGGGGTGGGGGCAAACTAGAGGTTCTGATGCTCTGTGCCCGGCCAGCTAGTTCTATTCTAATACAAACAAACTGTCCTGGATACAAACAAATACTCCTACATGGGGGAGCAGATCTCCAGAAAGCAACCTGTATAATTCCCTTCTCTTTGTAAGACAGCACCTCAGTACATGAGCATCCATGATAGGGGCAAGTAGCTCGTTGTCCCCCCACCCCAGGACTCATGGCCTAATTCAATTTCTGCATGTTTTTTAAAATATATTCCCCCCCTCCTCAGAAAAAAAAATCTGCTGACTTCCATGTCCAGCTACTAATGTTTCTCTCACCTGAATTCTTACACATACATCCTGCAGAGACCCTCATGGGTGAATTGCCTCTTTAGGGGACCATCTACAGTCATTAAAAAGTATTAACTTATGTAGACATTGTCCTGATAACTCATTGATAGTGGCCATCAGCAAACATCTTCAAATTGGACATTGATGCCTTCTGGACAGCTGCAGTGGTGACGCTGTAAGATGTCACCTTTCCTTCTTCTCTGGTAATTGCGCCACAATGCCCTGGGAAAGGAAGCAACATCACAACATTGCATTATTTTCTCAGTGCATTATTGGCAAAAAGTGGCTGTTCCCTGTAACTACAGTGGGCAGCATTAATTATTCGGAGTGGCCATTTCTACTAATATTTTGTAGAAGGGCACAATGCTATGACATAGCTTCCTTTCTTGGGCATTGCCAAGGGGGTAAGGTAGCATTTTAAAGTGCAACTGTTACAGCTGACCAGAAAGCAATTAATTTTCAATTAGAAGACAGATGGCAGCTCAATACCTGAATTCAGGTAAGGTCCCCTGAGTGCATCAAACTGACTGATATTTCGACTGGGATTTGATGCATGCAACTCCATCCTACCAGCCTCAACCTGTCAAAAACTACATTTCCTAGTGCTGTAGCAGCGTTACAGTGTCAGAGAGGGGGAGACAGAGGGATCCTCAGTTTCACTGCTACTGCTGGAGCAGGGTGAACAGTAAGCAGGTGGGTGGGAAAGGTTGTTGTAGGGTGGGTGTATGGAGGTTCACTGAAAGGCTTGGGAGAGCTATCATGCCCTCACACTCTCCTAGAGGCACCATGGTGCAACAGGTTCTGTATTGGGCTCATACTAATCTTGGAATAAATGGAACTTTTGCAAGATAGTTCAGTTTTTTCATCCCTGAATTTGACTGAGGGAAATCATAAATATTGGGGAAGACTAGAGGGGCTTGTCTTTGAGAATTACAAGGAAAACTCCCTTTGCACAAGGCCATTCTATGGGTATAGGTCTTCTTCAGATTGGAACCTGAGCATGCATCTTCTCTGTGCCTTATGGTTTCATTACTAGTTATGAAATTTGATCACCTATGTGCACAATTAAGATAAAAGCCCTCTTCAGATATTATTAGCAAAGACATTTGTCTGCAAAGAGGCATGCTGTAACCTGGATTGATTGGCAGATGGGTGGGATTGATTGACAGGTAAGAAGGACTTTCAGACCCACTTTGAGTATCATACTTGAGTGTAGGTATCATGCCCTGAAGCTACCTACTTGAGTGTAGGTATGTAAGAACAAGTTCAACACTGAACGTGTTTGGTTCAATGGTCTGATATTGAACTGAACCACCACCACCTGCCCCGCTTCAGTATCGGACTGAAGGGATGTGTAAACAGGTTTGGAACTAAACCAGTTTGAAGTCAAACTGGTTTGGTTTGAAGGCTCGGGGTGAAGCTGAACCATTCCTGATTTGGCTGAACCCCAGACTGAACCCATTCAGAGGTTCACAAACATATTTATGTAAATTTAAAAAAACCCTTACCACCCCCTTGAACGACCTCCCGGGGGGTTCTCCAAAGCAGCAGGGGGGTCCATGGAGGTTCCCCCTCCCCCTGCCAGCTTCCCTGACTTCCAAAACCTGCCTGTTCGGCCATTCTTTGGCCCATTTGGGACTTTCCCCTTGTGCAGCAGCCATTTTGGAGGCTGCCACGCCTTCACAATGGGCCTCTGCATATAATTTTTTAAAAAACATAAAAATGTTCGTGAATCCTCCTGGGGTCGTTCAAGGGGGTGGTTCAAGGGGTGGCTCAAAGGGGTGGTTCAAGGACTGCAGTGGTTCAAGGGGGTTCCAGACCAAATTGGCCTGCTCTGGTTCAGGTTGAGTTCGGACTCAAACTGGACCGGACCAGCCAGTTCCATGCACTCTCCTATCCGACTGAACCCCCTGGCTGTTCGGGGGATTTACAGTCTTTTTTTAAAAAAAATTGTAAAAAATTTTTGCTCGCCCCCTCCAGAGTGCTTCTCCTCCATGGGAGGTCTGAGGAGGATCCACCAGCCTCCATTAAGCAGCAAATTGCCCTGTTCGGGCAGTTTTCGGCCCGTTTCACATTGGAGGCTGCCATGCATGCCCAATGGGCCTTTGCATAGCTTGGGTCTCAGCCATGCAGAGGCCCTTTGTGCATGTGCAGTGGCCTCCAAAATGGCTACAGCAATGGGGGTGAGGCCCAGAACAGGCTGAAGACTCCCCGAACAGGGTGATTTGCTGCATAATGGAGGCTGGTGCAGGGAGGGGGCCACCAGAGACCCCTCCGCGGCCTTGAAGAAACAACCCCCCCGGAGGGTGTGTGTACAAAAATCTTTTAAATTTTCTTTTAAAAGAGCTTGAAAAACCCCTGACTAGACCAAATGGGGGGGGGGCGATGGGGTGCAGAACCAAACTGGCCCAGTGTAGTTCAGCTCTGGTTAGGACTCTAATCAAATTGGACCAGCCCGTTTTGTGCACACCTCTAGTACAGTGTAGCTGCTAATAACATCTGAAGAGGGCTAAAGTTTGAATGAGTATGTATTGGAGCAAATGCTTCTAGCCTGTTCACTTGTTTGCTGTCTGGCATGAACAAAGAATGATACTATGCAAAAGCTTGAATGAATATTTATTTAATATCTTTGTTGAATTTTGAATGCAGCTTGTGTGATACAAGGATGTATGCATTGGAACTTAATGGATGTTGTCAATTCACCTCCCCATGCTCACATGCCCCATTTCTCATAGTGAAATACTCCTTCTTTGTGCTTCATGAGATGCCTTGCTATTTCTGACATGGTGCATTTGCGCCCTCTCCTGCTCTGCTCTTTTAGCAAGTGAACATTTTAATCACATTGACTCACCTTTTGGAAATGCTTGAATAGGGGAGAACAGAATTCCTTCTGATTCCTTCAATTCTTCTAATTCTGTAATTGGAAAAAGACACATCTCAAGTGTGTCGGATAACTGGAGTGTGGCATGAGAGATAGACTTAGGCTGGGTTACCCTGCTCTACCACATGTACACCCTGTAATGAGGTCCTGTAACATGGAGTGCTTGTTCACATCACCATGAGCAAATCCAGGTTCTCATAGCAAGGTATATGTAGGGTCACTTTGTTGCAGTAACAACACTGGAACAAGGCTTTTTAATCACTGATTCATGAAGAAGGAAAGGCAGCTTGTCCAGTTGTCTATCCCTCCCTCACTGGCTGTTTTTAGCAGCATTCCAGATGCGCTGTGTAGCCAGTGGCAAAGGGACAGTAGTAGCCCAAAGCTCACCCCAGTGCATAGATTATACTGGTTTTCTGATGATGTGTTTAAAATTTTTATTAAAAAAACAACAACAACAAACCCTATTCCTCTCCCTGAAAGAGTTCCTGAAAGAGTTCCTGAAAGAGAAACACAATAGAGGTCCATCTTAATTTATGTAGGAAACAAACATAATAAACTTTGAATTAAGAATCCTGGATTCAACAAGGAGAAATTAATTACAGTATACAATAATTCATAGGTAAATCCATTGTGTCCTACGATTAATGTACACAAAGTATTGGAGGGTTACAAAGGGTACAGACCATGAAATTATACTCACATACTCAATTAACACTCACATCACAGTTAATTATGGTGAGGACATTTTAACAATGCCCTTTTCAACCACCTTGTGAAGGTTCCTTGATATGTGTGAAATAAATGATCCTCCAAGGGTGATTAAGGAAGGTCTCTCTTAAGTTTGCCAATGCTGACAACTTTTCTAATGGATGCTATCAAGCATAGAAAGGTAACATACGTCCCATTTGAGTGGGCAGTGGAGGGATCAGCCAGTCCTTCAGAATCGATTGTCAGCTTACTGGCAATAGCCATAGAGAAGAGAGTCTTATGCATCCTTCAGAAGCACAAGATATTAATGACCCACAATGTCCTATTCATATAACCAAAGTGAAAATGCCAAGTTGGATTGAGTGAGCCTAGGTTGAACTGTGCTCAGAGTAAAATAGTTGTTAAAAAGCACTCCTCTGATAAGTAACTCACAAATCAATCCACATGTACAACATCACTGCAAAAACTGCTGAAAATGGATGTAGAGATGGCACGGTTTCATTGAACTGTAAGTTCTGCTTGTCATGGTGAGGTAGTTATCACCCACCATTTGTACAGAGCCTAATACCTTTTGCCCACCCTTATTTCCTTTTGTAAATTGGTCCTTAGGGTTACTTCACTTGCTCTACTTCTTAGGTGCAGACTTCAGATTTTGTGTGTGTGTGTACACCTTAAAAATGGAAATACACATAACATACAGGTACACTCATCAGAAAATAAGGAATAACTGCAATTCCCTTTCAGATGTACACCAGGATTCACACATGATTTAACTAATACAGTTTTGGCAGTTCCAGCAGACGTGCCTTTGGTACCATCTGGTCCCGTTGTGTTGGATTCTTTTCGGTTGGTGCGGCCTGAGGATGTGGACAAGATCCTGGGCAGTGTGCGGGTGACTTCGTGCGCTCTTGACCCTTGCCCTTCATGGCTAATAAAAGCTGCCAGGGAGGGGACAGGTAGATGGCTGGAGGTGATCGTTAATGCTTCGTTAAGGGAGGGCAGGATGCCATCGTGCCTCAAGGAGGTGGTGGTAAGACCTCTATTAAAAAAGCCCTCCCTTGATCCCTCCAACCTGGACAACTATAGTCCTGTGTCTAACCTCCCCTTTTTGGGCAAGGTGATGGAGCGTGTGGTGGCGTCCCAGCTGCAGAGGGTCTTGGATGATACGGATTATCTGGACCCTTTTCAGTCTGGCTTCCGCCCCGGGTATGGGACTGAGACTGCCTTGGTCGCTCTAGTGGATGACCTACGCTGGGAACTAGACAGGGGGAGTGCGTCCCTGTTGGTTCTGCTGGACCTCTCGGCGGCGTTCGATACCATCGACCATGGTATCCTTCTGGGCCGCCTCTTGAGTATGGGAATCGGAGGCACTGCGTTGCAGTGGTTCCGGTCCTTTCTTGAGGGGAGGGTTCAGAAGGTGGTGCTGGGTGACTACTGCTCGGCCCCGTGGCCGTTGGCCTGTGGGGTCCCGCAGGGATCGGTCTTGTCCCCCATGCTGTTTAACATCTACATGAAGCCGCTGGGAGAGGTCATCCGGAGATTTGGACTGAGTTGTCAGCAATATGCAGATGACACTCAGCTCTATCTCTCCTTGTCATCTGATCCTAGGGAGGCGGTGGATGTCCTGAATCGGGGGTTGGAGGCCGTGATGGGTTGGATGTGGGCTAACAAACTGAAACTGAATCCGGATAAGACGGTGGTACTGTTGGTCAGTAGGAGAGCCAATTGGGATGAGGAGATTTTACCGGTTCTGGATGGGGTTGCACTCCCCTTGAAGGAGCAAGTACGCAGCTTGGGGGTACTACTGGACCCGGCTCTGCTTTTGGAGGCTCAGGTGGAGGCGGTGGCCAGGGGTGCCTTTGCATGGCTTCGGCTGGTGCGCCAGCTGCGTCCCTTTCTCGAGAAGGCAGATCTGGCCACGGTTACCCACGCCTTAGTCAAGTCGCGGCAGGATTACTGTAACGCACTCTACGTGGGGCTGCCCTTGAAGAATATCCGGAAACTGCAGCTAGTGCAAAACGCGGCAGCGAGGGTGTTATTCAGAGCTGCCCGTTGGGAACATATCACCCCCATTTTGAAAGAGCTGCACTGGCTGCCGGTTCGTTTCCGGGTCCAATTCAAGGTGCTGGTTTTGACCTTTAAAGCCCTAAACGGTTTGGGTCCGGGGTATTTGAGGGACCACCTGCTCCCAAGGGTTGCTGCCCACTTGACGAGGACATCTGAGGGGGCCCTGCTCTGGGTGCCGACAATGAGGGAGGCCCGGCTGTCGTGCACTCGGGACAGGGCCTTCTCTGTTGCTGCTCCTAGTCTCTGGAATGCTCTCCCAGTGGCCATTCATTCCTCAGACTCCATCACGGCTTTTAGAAAGCTTTTAAAGACTTGGCTTTTTACCCAGGCTTTTACATAATCATTTTTACTGCTGCTTCTGTGTGTTTTTATCTGTTGTCTTATTTTTTATGCTTGTTTGATATGTTTTTAGCTTGGTGTTTTTATTGCTTGGTGTTTTTATTGCTTTTATTGTATGTTTTAATTTTTGTAAACTGCCTTGGGGTTTTCTTTTAACGAAAGGCAGTATAGAAATTTAAAAATAAATAAATAAATAAATAAATACTACATTTCTTCACAGCCAACTATTAATTGCTTCATATCCAATGATAAACAGATCCAACTATAATATAAAGCTGTTTGGGCCTCACTGACTGACAGGAAACTCCCAGTCCTGACATTATTATTATTACATTTATACCCCGCTTTTCCTCTGAGCCCAGAGCAGTGTACAACATACTTAAGTTTCTCTTTCACAACAACCCTGTGAAGTAGACTAGGCTGAGAGAGAAGTAACTGGCCCAGAGTCACCCAGCTAGTATTATGGCTGAATGGGGATTTGAACTCGGGTCTCCCTGGTCTTAGTCCAGCATTCTAACCACTTTACCACACTGGCTCCCAAAGACATGAAACTCCCAAAGACAGAAACATGCTGTTTTTGCAGGTAGATTCCAGACCTTGCCCAGAATACAAACAAACAAAATCCAACCCCCCTGGGAAAAATCATTAATTTCCTGGAAAATCTGGGGAAATTGTCCCATTACAAAGCACAGGGAATAATACCTCATAGAGATAGCAAAAGACTAGAGTCACAGATTACTAAGGTGTTAATAAGCTTGCAAACTGCAAGGCCTCAACTGTAACTGACCGACTGACAAGAAACTCCCAGACCAAACCATGAAAGATAGAAACATGCCATTTTTGCAGGCAGGTCCTAGACCTCACCCTGACTACCAAAAAAAGAGTCCAAAACCACAGAAAATATCATTAATGTTTCAGGAAATTCAAAAATTCTCCAATTGAAACACAGAGCTAGAAAAAGACTAGAGTCACAGCAAGATAAGACATCCGTATGCTTGCAAACTGCAAGCCCTTTTACTAGTGATTGTGTAAAAAGAAAGCTGTAAAGAAACCCGTTCTGTATATAAAAATACTATAGTTAGGCCCACACAAATTTGCACCCTCACAGTGGTGCTGAAAATGCTCCTTGTTTCCATTTTACAGAAGGACAACTGAAGCTAAAAGTATGTAACTTCTCCAGTGTCTGGCCATGAATACATAGGATAAATCAATAAATAATGTATTGGTCTCAATCAAAGTCCCATAGATCTGTGTCTAGCTCTGTCACCACTGGACTACTTTGATTGACTCTCTCAAAATTGATCCCATCTTTTGTTCTCTGGAGTCTTCGTAAGGCTTTTCATTAAGCTATGCATACTACAGAAAACTGCAGGAACGAAAGCCACCTGCCAGAACCTTTAAAAAGTCTATTTTGTCTTAACAGATGCTGGAGGTGATTAATTAGCTCCTTTCCATAGCTGTCAAGTTATGCAGTTTGACTCTATGACACATGACTTTGAACCTATTCACCTGAGTATATATGCACAGTTCTGCTGTTCACTTGATATATTCCTCTCCATTTCATTCTTGTGAGGAAAAAAATGAAATGAATATTTTCATCAAGGTAATGGCTTACAGTTCATGGCTGGTTTGCTAAGGTTGCATACCTGACCTATTTTCCAATAAGACTAACAGCAAATAAGGTTTTTTAATTCTTCAGCACATGGCAATCTTGTAAGAAAGTATCAGATCAATAACAGGTATCTAATAATTTAATTGGCCATAGTTAAAGGGAGAAAATAAACTTCCCTGCCTTCCCCATATCAAAATTTCATGAGGATTATCCCCCCACCTTTTTGTTAAGAAAAACCAATATTTCCCCTGACAAATGTATTGAGCAAATCCCTTTTGAAAAAAGAAAGTGGCGGGGGGGGGGGGACCCCAAGGAACAAAATCCAAAACTTAAAATAAGCAAATGCTGTGAATGTCACTAATGAGAATGTTCATACTAGTCCTAAATAATTGTTACCTCAGTTTCCCTATATAACTGGCATAATTAGGGATATATAAACTTTATCTCTGAGTGTGGGAGAGGAGCATCAAGAGCAGGGTAAGTGGGGAGTGTATGTGTGTGAGTTTATTATCTCTGCAGTGAAGGAAAGTAGAATGGAAACAGAGAGGCCATTATATATTGTAGAAGTCACAAATTTTCATGGCTGTCCAGTCTACTTGTCTTTCCATAAACATATACAGTTTCTTATCTAAAGTCTTCCACAATATGGGAAACTGGAAAGGAATTTGGCATTCACATTTCTAAGCCACCAGGAACTTGGTCCAGTGCTTACACCCCTGCTGAAGTAGATTCCTACTTCATAGCGTACTTAGCAAATGGCCATTCCAGACCTCATTCATTCCAGATAACAGGAAGTAATGGATTGGATCCCATTTTTCAGTCTCCCAGAAAATGTGTTCCTACTTAAATAATTTTAAAAGCTTGTCTTGATTGAGTCAACCCCTTTCCCTCTTTCCAGTTTGTACAGTACCCAGCCAATTTTCCCATCTTCAAAAGCATTACAGAAGTTAACCTACTGATTCTCTATGAATTTGCATGCAAATCTGTTTTAACCATGAACTTCCAGATAGCAGTTTGCAAAGCTGTAAGAAAAGATAAACAGTTTATCCAGTTTAATGATATTTAATGCAGATGTCACCACAATGGTCGCTGGTTGGATCTGTGTCATTAGAATCAAAAGATATGCATGAAAGGTTTTTACTGCTCTCATTACTGATGCTAAGCCCAAGCAGTGTTGATATTACATTGGTACAGCACAAACTGGAAACTAAGACACAGGAAAAATGCACATTTCAGCTAAAGCTTTAGTGCAAAAAGCAGGGAGGGAGAGGGAATCAACCACTAAGAGCCAAGGTTAACTCTCTGTTTTCTAGTCCTCGGAGTGCACTGGTGAGCAAAAGTATTACTAGACAAAGTCAATGCTGTGAATTTTTAATTTACATATGAAATATAGGCAGTGGTATTAGAGCACAAAGGACTCTAATAATTTATAGTATTATTTTCTGCCTTTCTATTAAAAAAAGAAAACTATCCAAAATGAGACATGTGAAAAGCAGAGTCAACTCCTTGCCTTTTGCATTTATGTAACTGAAGACTCAATGTAATTTGTTCATGAGCAATTGCCTGTTCTTTCTCAAGGTCTTTCTATTTCAGAATGTTCAGTTGTTAAAGATTTTGATAAAGGTGTTAAAAGATGTCAAATAACTTCTTCAACTCAAATGCTGAAGAGATGATTCATGTACTTTAAAAAAGCCATATATGAATCATGTAAATAGGAATGTCAATTAGGTTTTCTAAACTCAAACAAGAATTCTTAGGAGCCTCTCCCTTCTCAGGAGAGGTACACTTTAAGAGTCTGAGCTTTCCCCCATCCCGGCAAGCCTGAGTTTAGAGAAATTCACTGAAGCTCTTCTCATGGCTTAGTCCGCTCTCCCTGCAGACGAGCAGACGCTCATAGCTGGGCGGCTAGATTGGCTGCCCACACAGCTGCCGGATGACCGCCCACACGGCTGCCAGCTCCATCACGGAGCTGGCAGGGGCTGTGGGGATCGGGGGTCGCATGGCCCCCAAAGTTCCAGAATGCCCTGCATGAGCACGCGAGGCATCCTGGAGAGACCCCCAAGCCCAGGAGGTTCCTGGCAGCCTCCCAGTCGGGGGTCTACTCGTGTGTTGCCATGCGCTGTGGCAACACACGAGCAAAAAAATGAGGTTAACAGAGCTCTCGCTCCATTAACCTCATTTAAAGGGAGGGGGAATTAGGCAGGTTCCCCCCCACCAGTGTCTGATTTTAGTAAAGCCCGTTGGGGCAGCAGTGTACCTGCCTGCCAGCCACCCTATTGCCCCATTTACCGGAACTACCCGGAAGTATTTGGTGTGCCTGCGCACAACCACTCAGGCATGCACAGACGTGCCAAATACTTACAGATAGTTCCAGTAAATGGGTGCAACGGGGTGGCAGGGAGGTACACTGCCTCCCCAATGGGCTTTACTAAAACCGGACGCTGGTGGGGAAAAAGCGGCTGGAGGGGTAAGTGCGCCCTCCCCTCCTTTGAAGCTACACCCCCCACCTTTGAGCCTCCCCCGCTCGGTTGTGTGCACATCCCTGCTGCATAGTAGTGCCAGCAATTCCAGTAGTGCAAGCAATTCTCTAATGTCATGCTGTTCAGGAGCATGGCACAATTCCAGCGGGGAGCTAAGCATGGTGCCATTGCTGCTTCTCCAACTGCCAATGAAAATAGTAATTTCATTCATTCATTCATTTAATTTCTATACCACCCTTACAAAAATGGCTCAGGGCAGTTTACATAGAGAAATAATAAATAAATAAGATGGAACTCTGTCCCCAAAGGGCTCACGTTCTAAAAAGAAACATAAGAGAGACACCAGCAACAGTCACTGGAGTTACTGTGCTGGGGGTGGATAGGGCCAGTTACTCTCCCCCTGCTAAATAAAGAGAATCACCACGTTAAAAATGGCCTCTTTGCCAAGTTAGCAGGAGTTGAATTAAAGGGGTTGAATTAAAGGGCAGGAACTGTCTGGGAGACAAAGATTGTGTCAGCAAATAATACAATTTCTTCCTAATTTTATGTGGAAGATCATTTTGGGGTTATTCTGTGCCAAGTGTGTTGGCATAGCCGCCTCACAGCCTGGAGAGCTCACTCACTGACAGTTTCTAGAGGGTTGCCAGCGAGCTCATGTGGCTGAGGCTGCCAGGGTCACAGGCCTGGACTGAGTGGCAGCTCAACCAGCAACACTGAAAAAGCAGGTGTTCGCAGCAGAAAAATCAGGAGACTGGCATTCGCTGGAGACAAGGACAGCAAGAGCTCCTGTTCCAATAACAGGTAGGCTAGACTGAGCAGCTTAAAAAGCTGAGGCTTGGTGGGTAGAGACTAATGAAAATAGAAATTAAATTAATAATAATAATAAGAAGAAGAAGAAGAAGAAGAAGTTATGGGTTGCAGGTGGGACTACCTGCCTAGTGTAGAACTTCTCCTCACAAGGAGTCTCTTTTCTTACTCATGAGTAGCCCTTGACCCAAGTTCCTTTCTTGCAGCTAAGCGGGCACTTCACCTGCATTCATTGAGGATTTCATGGGCCTTCCTCCAGTGCTGTTCAATTGGAGAGGGAGACTCCTCCTAATCAGAGTCCATAACGGTCCAGGTATGGGGTTCTCCCTATTGGAGGGCTCTGGGGTGTTCTATTCTGTGGCCTCCCCTGGCTCCAGGCCCTTGAGAGGGGCTTCAGAAGTGTTTCGGCTTCCTGGCTCAGGGGTCTCTGCACTAGTAGGGGCTTCTGTCGGCAAATCTGGGAGCTCTGGATTGCTGGTCCTTTCTCTCTCCTGATCCTGTTCAGGCTCACTACTGAGATCCCCATCACAATCTGTTCCCTGGCTGCTTCCTGATTGGATTCCTCCAAGTCGGATTCTGGTGGTCTGGGGCAATCCCTGACAGTGAGTTCTGAAGAGTTCATTTATCTCTGCATGTAAGGCTGAATGCAAGCATGATGTTCAATAGGAATGTTCAGAATACTCCCACCAAATAGTCTTTTATCTTTTTCTTATCAAAACTCCTTTTATATAACCTCTAAAGTTCCTAGATGTTTCTCCAGGAACTTCAAAATTCACCTCAAAATGTCACTTTAGGTATAATACACTGGAAACTCTAGATGCACCCTTCAGCTTAGCACTTTCTCCTGAGCAGAAGCCTCCATATTTGCTATAAAAATTTAATTTTGGAGATATTTGGTGGCAATTCTGCCTCGAGAAGGCAGATCTGGCCACTGTTACCCATGCCTTAGTCATGTCACGGCTGGATTACTGTAATGTGCTCTGCGTGGGGCTGCCCTTGAAGAATATCCAGAAACTGTAGCTAGTGCAAAACGCGGCAGCTAGGGTTTTATCTCAAGCTGCCCAGTGGGAGCACATCACACCCATTCTGAAAGAGCTGCATTGGCTGCCAGTTCGCTTCCGGGTCTAATTCAAGGTGCTGGTTTTGACCTTTAAAGCCCTTAACAGTTTAGGCCCGGGGTACTTGAGGGACCACCTGCTCCCAAGGGTTGCTGCCTGCTTGACAAGGCCATTTGAGGGGGCTCTGCTCCGAGAGCTGACAATGAGGGAGGCTCAGCTGTCGCGTAGTCTGGACACGGCCTTCTCTGTTGCTGCCCCCAGACTTTGGAATGCTCTCCTGGTGGCCATTTGCTCCTCAGACTCCATCACAGTTTTTAGAAAGCTTCTTAAATCTTGGCTTTTTATCCAGGCTTTTACATGACTGTTTCTATTGCTGCTTCTATGTGTTTTTATCCATTTATAGTTTTTATGCATGTATTTTATCGTTTTAAAATTAGATTCTTTTATATTTTTAGCTTAATGTTTTTACTGTTATTTTATTGTATGTTTTAACTTTTGTAAACCGCCTTGGGGTTGGTTTTAATGAAAGGCAGTATATAAATTCAACAATAAATAAATTCTAGTTCTAAGTGTAATTTATATTTATTATTTATACCCATTGTCAAAATACCCCAGTTATTAACTGTCTCCACCATGTGGATTGAGGCATTGCCACAGAGAGGGAGAAGTTGGTGGCTTCAGGAATATTCTTTATCCTTCCTTAAATTTCCAGCTTTCATTTTTCAGAAAATTAAAAGTCCTCCTTGTGGAGATAAAATGAAAAATGTTCAGGCAATATTCTACCCAATAGTTCTCAAAGAAGCAAATCTGCTGCCAGATTCCAGCACTCTGCCCAATGGAATGGAAAGGATGACCAAGATAGCACTCATTCTTGAAGGCAGCTGAATTTCTTAATACATTTATTTAATATGAATTATGTGAATCATATGAATCACTTACTTTCTAAAAAGTATGCTCAGGATTGCAATGTCAGTCTACTTTGAGACCAGCGTTGGAGTCAGAAATTGGTTTATTGGCTGTAGTGGACAATCAGTGACCCTCTTGATTCTTCTGGACCAGTTAGCCACTTTTGATTCATTTATTCATGATACCATTGATGATTAACAGACTTTATTGGAGAGGTTTGGAACTGGAAAGACTACATTGGGTTTACATGATTTTTAACTCTCTGTCCCACAATCACAACTTCCAGGCAGAGGAACTTATCTGCCTATTCTCTGCCACAGTGCAGTGCTACCCATATAATGACACCAGTGACCTGAGAAACTGATACCTCAGAAATCCAGCCCAGGCTACCTGAAAAACCCACAAGGGCCTGGTTTGCCCCATACAACCATTGCTCAAGGCTTGGTTTCTCAGTCTCAGTTCAGGATTTGACCCCATCTTGTCTTAAACCTCATCTGCTTATTCTGCAGTCAGACTTTCCCAGCCAAAGCCTGGCTTGGAGGCAGACCAAGTTCTGATACCTTAAATCCATCATCACACCTGCTTCCAAGACCAGCGATCCACTGAGACAGGAGGGGCCCAACAGAGGTCACCCTGCAGAGTGGCCCTGTTAATGGAACTGCCCCAGGGTGATTGGTAAACACCCCAAAATTGTGTTTGGGCTTTGTGTGGAGAAATTAGCTCAGAGTGGATAGGTTCCACATCAGAATAAATTTAATGCAAAGTCTTGGTTACAGGAAAATGACTGACAGAGAGAGATGTTTTTTAAAAAGATTTTATTTGAGGGGAAGGGGTACAATGGAGCAAGAGAGGCACTTAAAGCAATATTATCAAAAATATGTTACAAGATTAACCATACAACTGCTAAGAGGAAATTTAGCTTAATGTCCAAATTAAAGTAGCTTCTAGACTGGCCAGAGAAAGGAGGATCAGAGAAACAGGCTCTTGGATTTAAGAGAGAAGAGACAGGGATAGAGGGAGCCCAGATTGGGGCAATATAACTTAATTTCTTTCTTTAGTAGCAGGTGGATCCTCATGGCTCAGGAGCGACCAAAGGACCTCTCTCCTCGGGGATGGCCTGGGGAGCAGCAAGTAGGAGCAAAGAATCAAAGGGGTTAGGTAGCAGGGATAGATCAAATGGGCATCTGTTCTTGAGAAGCCAGCTCCAGGTGCTGGTGAGGAGGGCTGGGCAGATCGGATCTGGCAAGGGAGCCGATCTAGGGCCTGAAAGCAAGGGTGGACCACAGAGCAAAACACAGCCAAGTGGTATGGCATGTGTTTGCTGCAATGTCCAAGTAACAGGTGACTCCTCAAGATGTAGACCAAGTAAGGAGCACTGGAGACCAAGGGGAGCACGCTGGCTCAAGAATCCAGAGGCAGATAAAGCTCAACAGATGTCCTGAGGGGACATTCCAATGACCTTCTTTCTTGACTAGGACAGTTTTGGGGAATCTCAAAGGATCCCATTGTTTGTCTGTTGTGCTGCACTACAACACAATGAGCCTTTTCCCATGATCACTAGAAAGCAGTCTAAGGGAGCCTAGCCTGTTTTCTAGTGATAATCAGAACCACCGGGCTCTCCTAATTCCCCCTCTCCTTAAATGAGGTTAACGGAGTGAGCACTCCATTAACCTTATGATTTTGATTGTGTGCCACTGCGGCCCACGGTGCCACATAAGTAGACCCTGACTGGAAGACAACAAGAAGCCCCACCCCCCCGGTCTCAGGGGTCCCCCCAGAATGCCCAGTGCCCTTACGTGGGGTATCCTGGGATTTTCAGGGGCCAAGCAGCCCCTGATCCCCACAGCCCCCACCGGCTCCATGACAGAGCCAAGGGCTGCACAACTGATTTTCTGCGAGGAGAACAGGCTAAGTCCACTCTCCCCACAGAACCCTCCCAGGCTCTTCACACCGCTCGTATGTAGAGCCTCAATGTATGAATAGGCTAATGCAAATGGAGTGACTGAACTTGCAAACATGGGAACTCTTTTCAGTCAGAAACACCCAGTAAACTAATGAGCATTTTAATGGGTACATCTCTGAGTTCTTATAGCCCACGCTAGCCTTCTTTTGATAAGGAGGGAATGTGCATTCGCGGAGCCTTATCTGACTTCCCGCTGAAATAATTGGTTTTTAGCTTGTTTCAGGCATCTATGGAGGGGAGGTAAGCCAAAGGAGGGTCAATAATGCAAAGAGACCTTGAACAGAGAGTTAACTATTGCAAGTTAACTTCAGGAGTCTACTTAGGTATCCCAGCATGGGGGAGGTGCGAGGCTTGTTACCTTTCAATTTGGCTCTTTTGCAGCTGCTAAATATGGGGGTAACTGTCCCACTGGGGCGATTCTCACGATGAACAAAAATCGGGCTAGCAGAGGCTAGCCCAATTTTTGTTGACCGTAAGACCCACCGGGCTCGCAGCCGAGCCCGGTGGTTCTTGAGCGGGTAACCCGCTCGAGAACCCCTGGTAAAAAGCAGGTTTGCAGAGTGAGCGCTCCAGCAAACCTGCTTTTTACGATCGTGAGTAGCCGCGGCGTGCCTTCACGCTGCGCCTACTCACGAGTAGACTCCCAGCTGCAGGGGTCTCCCCAGTATGCCCTGCACACTCGTGCAGGGCATACTGGGGCTTGCGGGGGCCACACGGCCCCCGCTCCCCCCACCCCCTGCCGGCTCTGTCACGGTGCCGGACATCATGTGGGCGGCCAATCTGGCTGCCCAGGGCTCCCTGCCCGCTCGTGAGCGAGGAGAGTGGGCTTAGCCCGCTCTTCCCGCTCACCCGAGGAAACTGGGTCTCACTGATCATGAGACCCGGTCCACTGCCTATTAATTGACCCATTCTCAATATGCCAGAAAACAGAGAGCTCACGATGCTGTGAGGCTCCTGAGCATGTCAAAAGTGAGACCCATATGCCTGCAGTCTCAAACATAAGCAGAGAGGCTTCTGGGAGCCATCAGAAAAGCAGTGCTAGTAACACCCCTCAATCATAGAGCCAGCCATACACTGCCTGATCCTCAAGGGTTCCTTTTGCTGCTTCCTGATATGCATAACCATAGTTTGCCATGACACTCAAATTGGGCAAACTATGTCCAGGAATTGTTGCCAAAACATGTTTCTAGTGAATTTGGAACCAGCGTTTAGAAACCACCCTGCTCAACCTTAACCCCAGGTTGCCTAATTCAAATATGGTTATGCAAATCAGAAAAGTAAAAAAGGAAACATGTACATGAGATGGTCATGGAGGGAACATGAGAATCCACAACATGTTCCTCATTTCAGTTGAAACCATGGTTTGAAAGAGCAGGAATTTCAATTGAGCCAGTTGAATTGAAAATGCTTTTCTTTAGCTGGATGTGACAATTTGCACTCACTCAAGAATCAGCAGTGCTTTTGCCAATAATAATCCTGAAAATATTTTTCACCCTCCACAGCATTCACTCCCTTTCCAGTTCTTGGATGATTTTATAGAGACCTTGCATTGCACCTGAGAGTTGGTGGGAAAACAATTGCAAGAATTTAATTGAATATTTTCAAAGAAATGTGAGAGAATTAGTATCAATGTAAGTACCATTACAATAAGGGCAAATGAAGGGGTTTCCAAAACAACACATTTTACATCATTTAAAAGCAACAATATTCATAAAGAAACTTTGTAATGTGATACCTTATGTGATATATTATTGCCCCACTTGCTACTACAAAAGCTTGTTTAAACTCTTCATTTATACATCAAGAAGATTAAATTCAAAACATATTTTCAAAATCACATTTAACTTCTCTCTTTCCCCCCCAAATCACAGCTATTTGAGACGAAGGGGAGAAAATGAATACTGCATAATAATTACATGCAGATTGAAATCTCCTTCTCATAAAACTGTTAATGCTTGAAGAGACACAGAGATTATTCTTTGGCTGGGGGGAGTACAGAATCAATCAGTTCAGTTCAGTAACAAACTTCCTTATGAACTCCTTCATTTGGAATTAAAATATATACGTATTCAGATTAAAATAATAAATATTGTGGAAAGGATACTTTCTAACAGCTAGGTAATACCAGTCAAGCAAATCCAGTCAATTAAGAGCTCTAGCCCTCTTTTCTAATTGCACTTGGTCTACAATGGGACAGTGCAACTTAACCATAGTTAAGCGACCAAGAACTGACTGTGGTAGTGGCTACATTTGCATGTAATGTGGAACCGAACATCCAATGGATACATGTTTCTGCCCCCTCGCCTTCTGCCAAAGTAACCTATCCACATTCTGATATAACCGCCAGAACCCAAATTGCAGTCAGGGAGACTGAGAGAGGAGGGGGAATTGGCTGTCAGGCTACCTCCTTCACATGAAGGACAGCCATGGCAGCCAATCAGCATGGAGAAAGGGAGGTGTCCTGGAGAAGGCTGCCTCCCGTTCAGTGTTCATATGTAACAACCCCAAATTCAGACCACAGGTAGGAGAAGCAAAACTCACAGCAACTCAAGGGTTCAATCTGGAGTTTGGGGCGGGAAACCCCAGATCACTTTTTGAATGGGACAGAAGTTCCATGCATTCAGATGTACAAGTTATCCAACCTCTGCCTTTTAAACTCTGGTTTCCCATTATGTGCAAATGCAGTTAATCAAAGCCCCTCACTGGAGCTAGGGGTGTGCACAAAACTGGCTGGCCCGGTTTGGTTTGAGTCCAAACTGGACTTGAACTGGACCAGTCCAGTTCATTCTTGCTGCCCTCAACAACAACCCCCCCCCAGTTTGGTTCAGCTTGGGGGGGGGGTTCCACAAATTTTTAATTAAAAAAAAATTTTTTTTTTTACTTACCCCCTCTAGGTAAGCAAGTTGCTCTTCCCTTATAAAGCTGTGCAGTATGTTGGCTAAAATTGCACCTAGAAATACTTGGGAGCACAAATGCAGATCCCAGAATTACCAATAAATGGGGTGAACTTTGCAAGGTCCCTTTGCAAAGCTCCCAGCTGTGCAGCTTATGAAGAGGATGCAAAGTTAAAGTGACAGTTTGGCTCACGGCTAACAAGAACAGTGCTATACTCCTTGTGTAGTGGCAAGATAGATGGGACATATGCCTTTATGAGACCATTCCTTTATGGTCTTGGGTTGGGCAGGGGTTGGGCAGTTTCTCCAAGCTTGGTGCTTGTGGACTATCTCAGAGTAGAACTAGAATATATTAGGAGAATTTGCCTTAGAATATGGATGGGGAAACTTTGTGGGGGAGAACTGGCAGGTTGGCTGGGGTTAATTCTTCTCAGGCCATCAGTCTTCCCCTGCAAATTCATCACTGGCTGGTTTAGCTGATTATTGACAGCTGGTTTCAAAAAAGAAGGTGAGCCTGCCTGGAAGAAAAAAATAGCCTTGGGGAGTGGCATTTGCAGGTGAGAACTGAGAGCAATCAGTTCCACCCACCAATCTTCTGCTTAGAATGCCCCAAATTTCATTTGCATTATCTCAACAGACACAAGTTTGGGAACATGTGTTTGCTGAGGTAAAATGCTGCTCCTCCCTTAGGAATTGCATCACTCACCAAAGCCGTAAGGAAGAGCCTTTTGGAGCTTCCTGCACAGAATTTGGAGCTGGCACCAACATTTCAGTTTTGAATGGAATTTCAGGGTTCATCTTCCTCCCAAGAAAAAGCATCTGAGAATTTTCAAGAGAAGCCAACAAGTTTCTATAAGACAAGTGACATTTCTTAGAGGGTTTCTGGTGGTGGGCAGCACACTGTATCCAGAGCTTAGATGAAAAATAGTGGGGGGTGTTGTTGTTTTTTAATGGTGCTGCTGAAAATAAAAGCATTTGGCAACAGCAACAAACATAAAATTTGATGGATAGTTATTGTAGCTTGGCCTGGGGAAAAAATAAAGACAAATTAGGACTGATTCATTTGCACAAAAAAGTTGTCTGTATAGCTGTCAGCTTAGCTATGCAATGATAATGATTGTGAAACACCTACAATAATAGAACTGAAATGATCTTCACAGAGCATTGATGCAGAACATAGTTCCTTCATTTTCAGATGTTGCTACATACAGACTGCCACAGGTTTAAGAGAAGGGGGTTCTGCTAACCAATTTAGAGATCTGTAAATAGTTGTCCTTGAGAAGCACAGCTGAACTGCTTGAGCAGGGATCGAATAAGTCACTGAGTTTGCTCTTAATTATTTTGCAGTCACTGAAAGTTGCATCAAACCAAGGGGTGGAGGCATCAGGAACATAACTGTTGCCTGCTAACAAAAGGAAGGCTAAGGTTCTGGCTTGTGTTCAGAATTTGTATCTGAAGTGAGATAATATTACCGCACCCCAACCTCATGCCTCACCTGCGTGTTTCAAGGAGCACTTCCCAAGCCAGGCCTTAGACAGCTATTATATCTCCCCTTAGTCAGCTCCTTCAACTTACTCCTAAGAATTGGTTTCCAGACCCGTTGTAAGTTTTGTTTTCCTTTTCTGAACCCATTCCAGTACATTAATGTCCTTCCAAAAGTGCACTGCCCAGAACTGGACATATTATTCCAAGTGAGGTCTGCCAACAAAGAGTAGAGTGGAACAGTTACTGCTGTTACATTTCGTGATCTGGATGCAATGCTTCTGTTACTGCAAACTAAGATTTCATTCACCTTTTATAGTAGCTGCATCAGCTTGCTGACTTTTATTCATAGGAAAATAGGAAGCTGCTGTATACTGAGTCAGACCATAGGTCCATCGAGCTAAGCATTGTCTGCACAGACTGGCAGCGGCTTCTCCAAGGTTGCAGGCAGGAATCTCTCTCAGCCCTATCTTAGAGAAGCCAGGGAGGGAACTTGCAACCTTCTGCTCTTCCCAGAGTGGCTCCATCCCCTGAGAGGAATATCTTACAGTGCCCACACTTCTAGTCTCCCATTCATATCCAACCAGGGTGGACCCTGCTTAACTAAAGGAACACATCATGCTTGCTACCACAAGACCAGCTCTCCTCTCACACTTGAAAACTACTAGTTTTACTCACACGTGAGTAAAACTACTAAAACAACTTGATCATTTTTATATTCTGGCTGCTGCCAAATCAGCTCTCCCTCATCGTATATTTGATTTTTCTGACTTAAATGCGGGACTTTATATTTGCCTCTTTTGAACTTCATCTTGTGGGTTTGGCCCAATATGCAAGTCAATGGAATTGAATCTTGATCCTGTCTTCTAAGATGTTAGAAGCTTTGTGTCATCTGAAAATTTTATAAGCATCTCCTCCATTCTTTTTTCCAAGTCATTTATGACAATGTTGAGCAGCATAGGCACCAGGATGAAGCCCACTTGGTTTCTCTTTCCAAGTTGGCATGGAGCCATTGGCATGGAGCCATTAATGAGCACCCATTGGGTATGGTTGCTCAACCAACTATGAATCCACCTAACCGTACTATAAGCTAGCACATATTTTACTCTCTTGTCAACAAAGATATGATGGGAAACTTGGTCAAATGCTTGAGGAACTCAAAATTCACTATAGCCCTCTTCAAATGTTTGGAGAAGTGCCACTGTAACCATGTACAGCTGACACCAGGAAGCTCTGAGAACACTCCCTCGAGGATTAGGGTGCTGCTGTTGAATGCCAGGTCAGTCAATGCTAAAACCTCTCTCATCCATGATTTGATTGTGGGTGAGCATGCCTATCTGGTATGTGTGACGGAGACCTGGTTGCATGAGCTGGGTGGGGTTGGTCACTCTCAACTCTGTCCTCCAGGTTTCCAGGTTTCATGCAACAGCCCCACCTCGAGGGTCGGGGAGGGGGCATTGCAGTCCTCTATCAAGAGATCCTCCCCATTTCCAGATGCCCAGTCTGGCAATCTCAGAATTTCAAGTGTTTGTCCTTGAGGGTGGGCCTCCGAGATAGGCTGGGGATTCTGCTGGTGTACCGACCACCCCGCTGCACTTCAGCATCCCTACCTGAGCTGGCGGGGGTGGTCTCAGAGGTGGCTTTGGGTTCCCCCAAGCTTATTGTTTTGGGGGATTTCAATGTCCATGCTGAGGCCCCCCTAGTGAGTGTAGATCAGGATTTCATGGCCTCCATGGCAACCATGGGCCTGTCTCATCTGGTATCGGGCCTTACCCATATGGCAGGACATACTCTGGATCTGGTTTTTGCCAACCGGGAAATAAATAATCTGGAGGTGGGGGGAATTGAGATGACTCCCTTGCCACAGACAGATCATCATCTGGTGGGGTTTAGTTTGACTGCTCCGTCTGCCCTCTGAAGGGGTGGTGGACTGATTAGGATGTTCCGCCCCCAGAGGCTTATGGATCCTCTTGGATTCAAGATGGCCCTCAGGGAGTTTCCAGTATCCAGAGCTGGTGACCCTGTCGAGGCCCTGGTTGATCTCTGGAATGGAGAGACGGCCCAGGCAGCTGACACTGTTGCTCCTAAATGCCCTCTCTGGCTTGGTGGAGCCCGATCTGCTCTGTTTTCCTCAGAGCTTAGGGTGATGAAGCAACTTGGGAGACGGCTGGAGCGATGCTGGAGGAAGAGTCTTGGCAGTCTGGAGGAAGAGTTTTGGCAGCTCCGGCAGATGTGCCTCTGGTACCATCTGATCCTGGTGTGTTGGATTCTTTTCAGTTGGTGCAGCTTGAAGAAGTGGACAAGATCCTGTGCAGTGTGAGAGCGACATCATGTGCTCTTGACCCTTGTCCTTCATGGCTAATAAAAGCTGCCAGGGAGGGTACAGGCAGATGGTTGGAGGTGATAATTAAAGCTTCATTAAGGGAGGGCAGGATGCCATCATGCCTCAAGGAGGTGGTGGTAAGACCACTATTAAAAAAACCCTCCCTTGATCCCTCCAACCTGGACAACTATAGACTTGTATCTAACCTTCTGTTTTGGGGCAAGGTGATGGAGCGTGTGGTGGCGTCCCAGCTGCAGAGAATCTTGGATGATTCGAATTATCTGGACCCTTTTCAATCTGGCTTCCACCCCAGATATGGGACTGAGACTGCCTTGGTCACTCTAGTGGATGACCTATGCAGGGATCTAGACAAGGGAAGTGCATCCCTGTTGGTTCTGCTGGACCTCTCGACAGCATTCAATACCATCAACCGTGGTATCCTTCTGGGTTGCCTCTCGAGTATGGGAATTGGAGGTACTGCATTGCAGTGGTTCCTGTCCTTTCTTGGGGGGAGGGTCCAGAAGGTGGTGCTGGGGGACTACTGCTCAGCCCCATGGCCATTGGCCTGTGGAGTCCCGCAGGGTTCGGTCTTGTCCCCCTTGCTGTTTAACATCTACATGAAGCCGCTGGGAGAGGTCATCCGGGGACTTGGACTGAGTTGTCAGCAATATGCACATGACACTCAGCCCTATCTCTCCTTGTCACCTGATCCTAGGGAGGCGGTAGATGTCCTGAATCTGGGGCTGGAGGCCGTGATGGGTTGGATGTGGGCTAATAAACTGAAATTGAATCCGGACAAGATGGAGGTACTGTTGGTCAATAGGAGAGCCAATCGGGATGAGGAGATTTTACCGGTTCTGGATGGGGTTGCACTCCCCTTGAAGGAGCAAGTACGCAGCTTGCAGGTACTACTGGACCCGAATCTGCTTCTGGAAGCTCAGGTGGAGGTGGTGGCCAGGGTGCCTTTGCACGGTTTCAGCTAGTGCGCCAGCTGCGTCCCTATCTCGAGAAAGCAGATCTGGCCACAGTTACCCATGCCTTAGTCACGTCACGGCTGGATTACTGTAACATGGGGCTGCCCTTGAAGAATATTCTGAAATGGCAGCTAGTGCAAAACATGGCAGCTAGGGTTTTATCTGGAGCCCGGTGGGAGCACATCACACCCCTTTTGAAAGAGTTGCATTGGTTGCCAGTTGGTTTCCAGGTCCAATTCAAGGTGCTGGTTTTGACCTTTAAAGCCCCTAACGGTTTGGGCCCGGGGTACTTGAGGGACTGCCTGTTCCCAAGGGTTGCTACCTGCTTGACAAGCTCACCTGAGGGGGCTCTGCTCTGGGTGCCGACAATGAGGGAGGCTTGGCTGTTGTGCACTCGGGACAGGGCCTTCTCTGTTGCTGTCCCCAGACTTTGGAATGCTCTCCCAGTGGCCATTCGCTCCTCTGACTCCATCACAGTTTTTAGAAAGCTTGTTAAATCTTGGCTTTTTATCCAGGCCTTTACATGATTGTTTTATTGCTGCTTCTATGTGTTTTACTCACGTATAGTTTTTATGTTTGTATTTGATTTTAAATTAGATTGGTTTTGTATTTTTAGCTTAATATTTTTATTGTCATTTTTGTTATATGTTTTTTAACTTTTGTAAACTGCCTTGGGATTGTTTTTAATGAAAGGCAGTATATAATCGTAACAATAAAGAAAAATAAATAAATAATGGGTCAGAAGTCCAACCCACAACCCATCACTCACCAACATGTTGCACAGCTCATGCTTACAGGTGCATTTGTACGGATAGGGAAATGTTGTACCCATGATGGGGGTGCTTCTGTCATTGCAAGGAATCACTTGCCTGAGGTTTCTCCCTTCCCCTGTCCTATTAAGAAGCCTCCATGGGAATGCCCTCCAAAGAGAACCCCATCAGACTCATTCTGTTGAAGCTTTTATTAAAATTAAACTCCTTTTAAAAAATTCCACTAGACTATGAGGCTATTCCCATGATCAGGCGAAATCGGGCTAGGGGAGCCTAGCCCGATTTTGCCTGACTGTGAGAACCACTGGGCTCGCAGTCCTCCAGGTGGTTAACCCGCCAAACTACCCCTCCCCTTAAACTAGATTTGCAGAGCAAGTGCTCCGCAAACCCAGTTTTTTTAATCGTGAGTTGCCACGTCGCGGCTTCGCACCGCAGCAACTCTCAACGAGACCCCCAACCGGGAGGCTGGAAAGCAGCATCCCAGCTTGGGGGTCTCTCCAGCATGCCCTGCGTGCTTGCGCAGGGCATGCTAGACCTTCCGGGGGGGCACATGGCCCCCGATCCTCCCAGCTCCCGCCGGCTCTGTAACAGGCATTTGTGTGGGCAGCCGCTTCGGCCATCCAGAGCAGACTGCCTGCTTGTGTGCGGGGAAAGCGGACTAAGCCCGCTCTCCTCGCAAACCCTCTAATCACTCACTAATCATGAGAAGAGCCTCTGTGGGAGCTTTGACTTGTGTCAAGTGTTGTTTATGCTGCTGCTTCTACCTTTTTGTGGAGTTTTAAGTGTGGCTTATGGTGTTTAAACTCTTTTACATTGGTTGTGCATTACAAATACATTGCTGTAGACGGTTGATGGTTTTAAAATGTAAGCTTTGAAGAGGACTGTTTTGAGTCAATTTGTTGGTATTTATATTAAATACTTCTTACAAAAAGTAAGATCACCTGTTACCTTTCATTTGCTGAATTTTGCACATGAGCCAGTAGGAACAGAAAGGCAGAAGGGAAATAAAGTGGAGTACAAGTTACTGCTAGACCTTTGCGTCAATCAGTAGAAAGAAGCATGGGTTTCTGGGGAATTCTTCCAGCTGCAAAACACATGCAAAACACATTTCAGTCATTACTGAAAGCAATGACATTTGTCTGTGTCACAATCTGATTTTCAGCCTAGGAACAGTGGAGTTTATCACTGTCATTGCTACAAACACCATGTCAAGCCAGACACTCTAACAACCTGGGGCATACTCAGTTGTTTACTGGCTTCATAAAGGCCTCTAGTCAATCCCTTGCCTTCCAACCAGTGAGCCTAGATCACACAGCACTCTGGTGAATACTAAATGTTTGAGGACAGTAGTAGCTCTCGTAAAGCAGCATGCAGTGAACATACACAGACAGCTCTATATCTTTAACATACAATTGTCTGAAACATTCCCGATAGCAAATGAAAAATGTTTCCAGTATGATCTCGCTTGCATTTATACTGATTCCTGACAGGAAAATGAAAGGTTTCCATGCCTCTTATTTTCAAAACTCTCCCCTCCCTCCAAAGAACCTAAATCAGCTCCTCTCCCAGTAGTATTCCCCCCCCCCCACCAGCAAGCAGGATTAAGTATTTTAATTTCCCAGACCCCAAATTCAGTCTCTTTTTCAAGAGAAGATTGTTGGTGCATTGTCCAAAAACACACAGGAAATAACCTCCTCTGAATACAGGTAGGAGTAAGGATTTGATTAGTGGGTATTCCTGTGTACCCATAATGTGCATTTGAGGTTACTGAGTGTCCTTCAGAGAGGGAGCTCCATTGCTAGACATATCCATTGATAAACATCAGCTCTTCACACAATGAGTGTATTCCTACAGTAACAATGAATTTATTCCTGTAGAGACTATATTAAATAGAAAGTCAGGATTTGATTTGCCACTGTCAGATATTACAGGCTTAAAAATCACTGAAAACTGGGAGGGATGTGTGTATATATGTGTGTGTGTGTGTGTGTGTGAGAGAGAGAGAGAGAGAGAGAGAGAGAGTTTTCTTTGCTTTTATCCTTACTTGCTCAGCCCCAACATGTTTTCTTTATCTGAAATATTTGATGAAAGATCATGTGTGAATAACTTAAATTATTGTCTTAACCATTATCACAAGGTCCAAGCACAAGGTGCACCGGTGAGGGAATGGACAGGCAGATGGACATTTGCCCGGGCCCCAGATCTTCAAGGGAGCACAGGCACCTCCTGCAGCAGGGAGTCTGCAGGGGAGCTTCTCATCTTGGAAGTTCATCTGTCCAAAGAAAAGGGACAAAAGTTGGTTGGGCTGGTTGATTACCGTGCAGTTATCTGGGGAAGTCACACTTCTGTGAAGGTGAAGCCCTGCTCCTGCTTGGCTGCTCCCATTGGTGCAGGAGATCATATATGATTGTCTCTGCTGCTGCTCTTTGTACTTTGCTTTTATGCTTGTGTTTTAAATTTTTAGATTGGTTTTATATTTTTAGCTTAATATTTTTATTGTGTGTCTTTTGCAATCTTGTTTTTAAATTTTGCTGTAAACCGCCTTGGGATTGTTTTAATGAAAGGCAGTATATAAATTTAACAATCAATCAATCAATCAATCAATAAGGGAAGCATTAAAAGGCTTAGTCACATGTAATTGTAATCTGTGACTCTGTGTTAATACATCAAATTGCCATATTAAATGCTAAGACATTAACATACTTTTAAGGGATTTTTAAAATTTCATTATTCAATTATTTTTTAGCTATGAAAAGCCTTATTGATGTAGTCATTCATTTGTTGGAACTCATTCATTTTGGATGTTATTTCAAAAGTTTTCATTATTCCCATTCATTTCCATAGGGATGAGCAGAACTCACTCATTCTGTTCCTCAGTTGAGCCTGCTCCATACATTCAACATCTCCCTATTCGACTGATGTGCTGTCAATGGCTACCACTCCAAAGAAGATAAGAGGCAATAAATTGGAAGAAAAGGGCCACAACTTTATTAATTCAAATGACCAATTAACAAGATAACAAGGGAATTGGTGCATCACCTCCCAAGCCTATTACAGTGGAATTACTCTTTAACAAATGGCCCAGCTGTGAGCTCCCTGGCATGCATTTTATGGCTGATTACACTCAGCTCAGAGCAGCATCACAGCCCTGAGGCCAATTTATTATTATTTATTTATTTAAAATATTTATACCCCGCCCATACAGTGCAATACTGCTTGGGGCGGCTGACAACAATAAGATAGACACAGATACAAGTAATAAAATTATTTTTTATTTTTTATTTAAAAAAAGTCATATTAAAAGCAATTATTAGGTTCAAATTAAAACTGAAAATTATGAAAAGCTAAAGAACCTACCAGATACAATAAACAAATAATAATGGAGCATTAAAAAGCCTCCTTAGAAAGGTGTGTTTTAAGATGTTTTTTAAAAACATTGAGGGAGGGAGCATGGCGAAGCTCTGTAGGGAGGGCGTTCCAAAGCCGAGGGGCCACAACCAAAAAGGCCCTGTCTCTAGTCCTCGCCAACCCGATCTCTGCTAGTGGTGGGGTCATGAGCAGGGCCTGAGATGATGATCAGAGGGCCCTGGCAGATTCATATGGGCGATTGCAGTCTGACAAGTACCCTGGCCCCAAGCCGTGTAGGTCAATACCTACAGGTCAATACCAGCACCTTGAATCTAGCCTGGAAGCAGACTGGTAGCCAATGAAGCTGACACAGGATGGGTGTAAAACTCATGAAGCGACTCACACCCACTAGCATCCTTGCAACATTATTCTGAACCAGTTGAAGCTTCTGAACAGTCTTCAAGGGCAGCCCCATGTAGAGCTCATTGCAGTAGTCCAATCTGGATGTTACAAACGCATTAGTGACTGAGGTCAAGTCCGACTTCTCCAAGTAGGGTCGCAGCTGGCATGCCAGCCGTAGTTGGTAAAAGGCACTTCTGCACACTGCCTCCACCTGCACCTCCAAGGACAGCGTTGGGTCCAGAAGCACCCCCAGGCTGTGGACTTTGTCTTTCAGGGAGAGTGTGACCCCTTCCAAGACCAGATTTACCTCGTTACTCGGATTATCAGTTCTACCAACCCAGAGCACTTCTGTCTTATCTGGATTGAGTTTCAGCTTGTTTGCCCCCATCCAGTCGAGAACAGCCTCCAAGCCCCGGTTCAGAGCATCCATTAGAAAATAAGATCAAGGTATCTGCAGAAAGCACAGCCTCACATCAAGTCATGTAGCCTTTGAGATTGGTAAAGCTCCCCTAATTAGAGAAGCTCAGCCACAACTCCCTGATCTGTGCAGCCTCTAAGGAATGACTAGAACTCTTCCTCATGCAAGATACGTGCCTTTGGGTGCTCACCTTTAAGATGATCTGAGCATCCTCAAACCATTATGTTTAGGGAAACCTAACTATGGAAAACAGTGTGGGATAGGCAAAAAAGTCCCTTGAACACAAGGGACTGTGAAGGGTCAAAACATTTCTATCAGGCCGACAAAAGGACAACCAGTGAAAGTCGACTCTATGCCGTACTTCAGGTGCAGGAGGGATGCTGCTCTACAGCCGGATGAGAGACTGCGTGGGTGTGAGCTTCAAAGGCCATGCTTAGTCTACCCTCTGTTGGAGAATTTAATTGATCAAAATCTATGGAATTGGTGTGATAGATCCATTTTTATCATAAAGGCTATGCACAGATTATATCATTGTGGTTGCTTAGTACTTGGCAATGCCCGGTGCTTCTACTCACAAACTTGTGAGAGCTGCCATGCACAGGATTAGCCATGGGTACGACTTAGAGATATTTCTAACAAAAGCAATAGTTGGATGGTTGGCCAGAAGCATAACAGTAAACTCTGGAAAGAATTACAACTGGAAAGGGGGCAAAAACACAAACTGCATGCATTTCCATTCCATACACAGGACAAAGTTGATTTTAAAGACAGATTCTGTAGAGAAATATATTGAAGACGACATTTGGAGCATCCCTATTTTTCATTTATTTTCCTACCGCTACTATTTTCCCCTCCCCAAAGCCCTAGACTTGTAACATGATGGGACGAAAAATGGCAACCTCCACAAAAAGTGGTGACCACACCGTTAGCTACGATTTTTTCCTAAAATGTCTTAAGTACATAAGAACAGCCCTGCTGCATCAGGCCCAAGATCTATCAAGTCTAGTATCCTGTTTCACACAGTGGTCCACCATAGGGATGTGTATGGAACCGGCTGGTCCAGTTCAGTTTGAGGCCAGATCAGCCTCGAACCCAACCAGGCTAGTTCAGCACAGGCCATGCAGAGGCCATGTGCACAGGCACACGGGCTTCATAATGGCCGAAAACCAGCCGAAGAGTGGTCGAACTGGCCGAGGGGTGATTACAGAGGCTGGCAGGGGGACGGGGAACCTCCGCAGACCCTGCCACCTCCAAGAACTCCTCCGAGGGGAGTAAAGGTTTAAATTTTTTTTTTTTTACTATGTTAGCTCACAAACCCAGGGGGGTTGTGAACTCAGGGGGGGTTCAGTCCAGGGTTGCACTGAACAGGGAGTGGTTCAGTTTGACCCCAAACAGTCAAACTGAATTGGTTCAATGTTGAACACGTTCAACGTCGAACCTGTTTGCACACCCCTAATCCACCAGATGCCTCTGAGAAGCCCACAGGCAAGAGATGAAGGCATGCCCTCTCTCTTGCTGTTGCTCTCCTGCAACTAGTATTTAGAGGCTAAATGGGAGAGAAGAGCTGGTCTTGTGGTAGCAAGCATGACTTGTCCCCATAGCTAAGCAGGGTCTGCCCTGGTTGCATATGAATGGGAGACTTGATGTGTGAGAACTGCAAGACATTCCCCTCAGGGGATGAAGCTGCTCTGGGAAGAGCAGAAGGTTTCAAGTTTCCTCTCTGGCTTCTCCAAGATAGGGCTGAGAGAGATTCCTGCCTGCAACCTTGGAGAAGCCACTGCCAGTCTGTGAAGACAATACTGAGCTAGATAGACCAATGGTCTGACTCAGTATATGGCAGTTTCCTATGTTCCTATGAGGCATCTTGCTGCTGAGGCTAGAGGTTCTCTATAGCTACCAGACTAGTAGGCATTGATAGACTGTCATCCATGAATTTGTCTAAGCCCCTTTTAAAGCCATCTAAGCTACATCCAGAACAAAACAACAACTGAGGCATTCTGAGGGCAGAGGATGTTGGATGCCAGGAGCCAGCTACTGAAATACAAGAGCTCTATTGTTTTTGGTAAAAAAATAACTGTTCCCCTGAAATAGTTCCAAATGAAGCAAATTACATTTGCAAACAGTGTGAATGGGAGCCAAGGGGCTGTAAGAATGTTGGGTCCAGAGACTAGAATTGGACATGGCCGTTGCATCAATCAAATCATGTTCTGCCCATAGTGGCTTTTGCTGCCAGAGCATTCTTGAGACCTGGAAATCCTATAGGGGTTAATAAAGACCAAGCAGTGGGGCAAGGGCTGAATTGTACACGTTGATTTAAACTAACCAGCCAAAATTTTGACTGAAGTCTTCTAAACTGTATGGAGCATAGTAAGGATGCTGTGAGCTGATAATAGACTCTAAATGCTCCCTCCCCACCTTTTTCTTTTTCTTTTTTTGCATTCCTGCACTAGAAGACTGGTCCTGGAAGATGTCTCTGTATTTGTCACATACAAGCCAACATGCAAATAGTGAGTAGATAGTTGATGATTCACACACAGGCACAACAGCTCTTTCAAGAACATGACTACATACCTTCCTGGATCTCTTATGTCACAGCACAAACTACCAATGTAGACCTTGCTTTTGTGCAAAGTCATGCAGGGCACACATTAGTGTACTGCTAACCAGCATTTGTTTTCAGCACAACCTTTTGAAGAAAATAAAGCACCATGGAGAAAGAGACTAGATAGGCCTTTTAATGAGATCATCGTGATTACATTGAAAAGGTTGGGAAGTTAATTAATCAGAACAACCATACAATGCAAAGCATTCAGGAAAATCAATTAGAGATTAGAAGGACACTAAAGTAGACCCGTAAACCATTTAAAGCCTGGATGTGAGCTGAATCCATGAAAGAATCATGGAACTGTGCTCTGACTTCCACCCTCAGTGAAATCTACAAATGCCAGTAAAATTCACCAGGAGCAAATTATGAACTGTCTAATTTGATTTAAATTAGTCTTTTTGCTGCTATATCTCTTATTTTTAAAAACATTCTGTTGGGTTTCTGTATGTATTTCCTTTTATGCACTGGCCAGAAACTGTAATAAAGATTTTGATTGATTTGATTGATTAATGGACAAATGCCCATAAGCTGAATCTTCAAATAGTGACATGACCAGTCTATGAGGTGGGTCTCATGATCAGTGAGACCCGCTTTGTCCAGGTTAGTAGGGAGAGCGGGCTAAGCCTGCTCTCCCAGCAGACAATCGGAAAGCCCAGATCGGCTGCCCACACAACTGCTGGCTCTGTGACAGAGCCGGCGGGGGCTGGGGAGTTTGGGTGCCGTGCAGCCCCCGGAAGCTCCAGCATGCTCTGAACAAGCGCGCAAGGCATGCTGGAGAGACCCCCAAGCCAGGAGCCTGCTTTTGAGCCTTCCGGCCAGGGGTCTACTTGTGAGTAGCCGCGGTGCAGAGCCGCGCCGTGGCAACTCATGAGCAAAAAAAAAACGGGTTTGTGGAGCACTCACCCCGCAAACCCAGTTTAAGGGGAAGGTTACTTGAACACGTTACCCACTCAGGAACCACCGGGCTCGCAGCCGAGCCTCTAGCCTCTATATGTTATAGATTGTGTTTTTGTTTGTGTGTTTGTATAAAGTTTTATTAACATTAATACAAACATATTACTATCAAGCATAATAAAGTTACAATTTGTATTTGGATACAGTATCTTAAAAACGAAGCTAATTTTTCTGCCATGAGAGCATGGCTTTGTTGAATCTTGTCTGTCAACTTCTCCAATTCACCTATATCTAATCAACCTTTCCTTAATTATGGACTCAACTGCAGATTTCCAGTCTTGTGCCTATACTATACAATTTTGGTGTGTATGAGGATCTGTTCAGTAGGAGGTGTAAATATCATCTGATTCAACAAAATAATCAATTAATCCATTTATCATTAATTTCCAAATTGGAGAGACAATTATTATTACTGAGCCTAGTTAAGTTTAATTGTACAAGTTTAGTCAAATAATACTACAACATTGGAAAACTAACAAAACTGAACATAGCATAGTCCACTGGACAATTGCAGAATTCAAACCTGTCAGCAATAAACATTCCGTTTAAGTTAGTTAGCATCAAGTACCATTGGTTTCTGGTGCACTGTAAAAAATGGAAGATGTTTTAACTGAGCACTAAATTTTGGACCAAAGACTGTTTGAAATGGTATGTCCTAGTGGCCAAACTGGATATGACATTAAATGGATCAACATTTAGTTTGGGGCATTGATTCATATTCTCCTATTGGGGGGACTGTTCTGGATTGGGACCATAGAACAGAGGTGGGGGGGTATTTAACCCCTTAATTATACATCATTTCCCATTTTAAAAATCTCTTCCTCAGCTGTTATGAGCTCCAGCACAATCAATGAGAAGCCTGAGCAATAGGTACCTTGAATGTTATAATAAAGGGTCATCCATTCTACAATTCCTTTTCTTAAAAAAAAAAAAAACTCATTGAAAGCCATTTATTCCATGGATCATTATTTTACACTTGAGGCACTTCTGAAAGAGTTGATCGTTGTTTGTTTGTTTACTGAACAGGGGATCTCTTATGAAGTGCTCCTTCAAAATCAAAATGATCCTTAAACTTTACTTTACTGGATACTCATGTTCAGAATTGTTCTAGTGCCAATAGGGTCAACAGCACTTCAAGCATCTGGAAAGCAAGTGCTTTAACCCAAATGAATAGTTTCTTGACATGTGGCATCTTGTACTTAATGGCATTCTCAATGTTACACATTTTCAAGTTCTGACTGTAAAAGACTGATTGACTGACTACTATCTGCAGGTTGCTTGTTTCCTCTGTCACAACTGTCAGTTGCCCTGTGGCTATAGAAGTAAGGGGAATGACAATCTGGGCCCTGTCACTAGCATAGGGTTAAGGGCTGTTCGTAATTTGCATCCTCTCCTTCCCAACAAGAGCGCCAGGAAGGAGAAGATTGGCTAAGCCGCATCACCGATCTGTCAGTCAGAGGACCAACAGCTGAGTGGCTGAAATCTGCACACTGCTGCTTAGAGACTTCAAAACCCCAGGTAGAAAGCATTGATGTTGTAAGACCAGACTGTGACTTTCCTGACAAAAAGCATGCTATCTTCTTCCCAGTGCCTTCCTAATTGTTTCATTGGAGGCCTTTGTAATTTCCATGATGCAAAATGCATCCGTGGAACAGAATCTTATGAGAGTGATTTGCCCTTTCTACATGTTTAAAGGGCATGAGGAGAGCAGGATCATAGTGGCAGGCCCCACCCCGATCTACACACATGCATCTTATGGTCAGAATAGAGCTCCCACTTGTACAGCTGTTTGCACTTGGGGGCTCTTTCCATGCATTTAGCACTTATTACTTATACTGCTATTATTTATACACTGCTTTTCAACACAAGAGGCTTACTTAGAAAAAGAATAGTAAGGAGAAGATGGTTCCCTGTCCCCAAAGGGCTCAGAGTCTTAGAAGAAACATGAGGTAAATACCAAGAGTAGCCACTGGAGGACTTTGGAGCTGGTGTCCAAGAAAGCTAGTTTCTCTCCCTCTATATAATATAAGAATCACCACTTGGAAAGGTGCCTCTTTGCCAAGTTAGCAGGGGTGGTGGTACTACTACTTCTGCCACCGCCACCACCACTACTACTGCAGTAGGAGGAGGACGCCTGTTTTTTCATGAGGTCAGGTGTGGGAACAAGATGCAAAATTCTATTCTCCATTCCATGAGTTTTTTGGATGTGTATGTTGCCACATCCCCAGCCCCTTTACGGGGAGAGGGGGAATTTTGCCTCACCTGGTTTTGAAGAAGCCCTGCTGCAGATTCAGCTTTCCTCCCTCCCTAGGCACAGAATGGGCTGTGCTAATCATAATATTGGGGGCTGAATAGGAATTGTTTTGCTTTCTAACCTATTGGCCTGGGTATGAAAGGGTTGTTTGTTTGTTTTTGCTTACTCCATTCTGTTCCTTGTTTAATTATGTTGTTATAGGTCATAACTGGCAGGTCCAGTGGAAGCTGGTGGATCAGTCAAGAAGACAAGGATTGAAGAATAGAACAATATCGGACCTCTGAAAAGTATACAGTGCACTGTGCTTGATTAGCCAGCAAACTCGCCTGACCTGACCCCATAGAGAATCTATGGGGCATTGCCAAGAGAAGGATGAGAGACATGAGACCAAACAATGCAGACTTGCTGAAGGCCGCTAATGAAGCATCCTGGTCTTCCATAATACCTCATCAGTGCCACAGGCTGATAGCATCCATGCCACGCCGCATTGAGGCAGTAATTGCTGCAAAAGGGGCCCAAACCAAGTACTGAATACATATGCATGCTTATACTTTTCAGAGGTCCGATATTGTTCTATTCTTCAATCCTTGTCTTCTTGGTTCCATGTAATATTCTAATTTTCTGGGATTGTGGATTTGGGGTTTTCATGAGCTGTACGCCATGATCATCACAATTATAACAAATTAAGGCTTGACTTATCTCGCTTTGCATGTAATGCGTCTGTCTCATATATCAGTTTCACCTTTTAATTTGCATTACTGAAATTAATGGACTTTTGCACGATATTCTAATTTTCCGAGTTTCACCTGTATAAATATGTTAAATTAATAAATAAAATAAAGATTCAATTTTAAGGAAATGGTAGACTGTGATGCCTTCCTTAAAAAAGGATAAGAATAGTCAGATTATTTGTTCTCTAATAGAAGCTGTGTTTTATTTATTTTCTGTTATCAGGATTACATATTGCTAAATTTTGTAGCCTTCTGTTTTCAAAGTATGGGAAGTGTTATAATACTGAAACAAATCCATTAACTCATTCTGAGCATGGTAAACTAAACATTGTGGATTCTTTGATTGAATGCAAAAAAATAATTATCTGTTTTTATAAATCATATATAGCTTTTAATGAACCAGATAGTGTGGCAATAACAAATGTGTGAATGACATTTTGGAGATGCTCTATTAGAATGATGGTATTTTATTAGAGAATTGTTCTAAGGTTGTTAGACTGTCATATTCTATTATTAATTTGCAATATATATTTAAAGAAAAGTACAAAATGGAAGATGTCTAAAGATGAGCTTCAAGCCAGTGGTCCTTCTCCTGACTTTAACCATGACTTATCCATAAGCATTTATATGATATTTTAGAATATTCATATCACTTGATATGCATTTTTATACCACCTTTCAACCATTATTTATTTCATTTATATCCCACCTTTCTGCCAACATGGAACTCAATACATAAAGGGCATTCTCATGACTCGAGGCAGGGCGGGTGAGTGGGCACAGGGGAAGGCTGCGCAAAACTTACCTTCCCACCAGACAATCATTGGACATTGGTGGAAATGCAGACCATGCTGTCCCCGTCTCTGGGAATGCCATAATACACTGAGCAATGAGCATGGTGCATTGGGGGATTCCCCCAGGAGACGGACGCTCTAGGCTCCCATCTCTGTGTTGGCTTGGGCTGTAAGCACTCACATGGATCCCAGTGCCAGGGTTAAGGGCATGTTCACGCCCTTAACCTCAGCTAAAGGCCAGGGTAAAAAGCAGGGTTTGGACAGAGGACAGTTCTGGGAGCGGCCTCTTTCTCAACACTGTGCACAAGTAGCCTAGCCTGTGCTAGGCTGCTTGTGTGAATAGCCTTTAGTTCTTGGCACTGTAGCATGCTGGTTACAGGAGGTAGAAAAAGCCAACCACATTTTACTACTTTTACTATTTTGATTAAAAGGCTGGATAAAGATGTATGTGGGGGAACTATGCCATGTTATAATCCTCTTTACTAGGAGACATTCCTGAAAGGGTTGTCACTTGACTGAGGCCATTAGGTCAGGCAGGGCCCTATCCTTTGACAGTTTTCAATCTGTGGAGATATTGGGATATACCCACAAGTACTCATGTATTCTGATATGCTCATGTATCCTGTAGCCACAGACTCTCTTTGAGCAGCTAAGTATTTCTGCACCCTGAATGATGATTGAAATATGCAGTTCAGTTGGTCTATATACTAGGTAGGTATCTATGCCAAATGAACAAATCCCTTTGCTTTTTCAAAAGAAAGTGAAACTGTAGTTGTGCTGTAGTTCTTATTGGGAGGTGGGGTAATTAGTATTGAAAATGCCCTTTAAATATACATGTTTTAGCCATTTAATTTGGAATATATGTAAAGATGGGGGGGGTTTTAACCGTGGAAATAATCTGACCCCCTCCCATCACAGAAAGTTATTTCCCTCGTCCCATAATTTATATTTGAAATTGTCTTAATTTTAAATGGACCACATCTTCCTGCAAGGCTAGCTTACATGTTGCCTTCCCAATTTTAGCCTCACAGCAACCTTGTGGAATAGGTTAGTCTGAGAGAAATCATCTGATCCAGGGAAACGCATTATAATGGAAGAGAGTTACAATAATTCTGCAATGTAGCCTATCCTTTTCTCCCACGTTTGCAAATAGGTGTTCAGAGTAAGTAAAAAATGAAAGAAAAAAATGATACAGGGATGGGAAGGGTTTAAGAACATTATTAGAACAGTACAGTAGTAATATTACCAGCATTATTAGCATTATTCGTACAGTAATTCTGACAACTGCTCTGCAATGCTAATTGCTGCATCCCTTAAAGGAACTACACTCTCTACAATGCACCTTCTGGCATTTCTATATACAATGCTTGCCTTTTCTTCTTGATAAAATAGTGGTGCCAGCAGCAGCAATGGAGGCTCAGCCTGGTGGAGGCAGTTGTTCCAGTACTCTGGAGCAGTGGCGTATCGGGGGGAAACGACGCCCAGGGCAAGCTCCCTGAAATGGCACCCCCCACCCCCCCGTCCTCCACATACCTGTGAGGGTGCGGCGGCGCCCCCCAGGCAGCAGATCACCGGTGGTGGCGGCGATTCGGCGGTGGCGTGCGGCGGCAGGTCGCCTGAGTGTGGCGGCAGGTTGCCTGCCGAGTGTGGCGGCGGGTGTGCGGCGGCGATTTGGCACTGGCGGGCGGCGGCGGGTCGCCCGCCGCCCGCCAAGTGCGGCGGTGGCTGGTGGCTGGTGTGGCGGCGATGCTCTAGTGCGGCCCGAGCGGCGGTGGCAGATCACCCGCCGAGGATGGAATGCAGGCTGCAGAGCGACGCCGAGCCTGTCTCCTAGCCTGGTGTCGCTTCAGGCGCGCCTGCGCAGTTGGGAAGCGACGCCGGGCCAGGAGGCAGGCTCGGCGTCGCTCTGCGGCCTGCACTCCATCCTCGGCGGGCGATCTGCCGCCGCCGCTCAGGCCACGCTACAGCATCGCCGCCACGCCAGCCACCAGCCATCAGGCACCGCCGCACTTGGCAGGCCACGGGCGACCCGCCACCGCCCGCCAGCGCCAAATCGCTGCTGCACGCCCGCAGCCACACTCGGCGGGCGATCCAGGGGGGCGGGGGGAGCCACTTTTTGGTGCCCCCCATGTGACCCCCCGGGGTGGCGCCCGGGGCACCTGCCCCCCCTGCCCCCCTATCGTTACGCCCCTGCTCTGGAGGAAGTGAAGAGGACCTGGGTAAGGTAAGGGTGGAGGGAGGCAGGAGGGCAGTGCAGGGGTGTGTGTGTGTAGGATTTCATTCTGACAGGCATGTCAGAACTTGGACTAATTCCAGAATGATAGGAGAAAATATAGTTGTTCTGATTGATGGGGGTCCCTCCTATCATTTATGGAATTCATTTCAATAATCCTGGCATGGGGACTATTAATCTGACATGCCTGTTGGAGTTATCTGAGTGCCCAGGCCTAGTGGACAGAGCTGATAAAAAAATATCTGTAACTACTGAATTCAGTGATTAATGTACTGATAAATTATTAATGCTTTCCATTTTTCAGGAACCAAAGTGAAGAATGGACCAAAACAAGTCTCCTTGTTTGTTTCCAGATGATAAACGTGCAACACACTATTGGAAACAAATTCCATATTGTCCACAAACATAAGGAAGGTTTGGAGGGAAATTCAAAATCTCTAATCACTCTTGAAAATTCTGTCACTGTCTTCCTTATTGATGAATGAGATGAAGAATTCCAGAAACAGCATATTAGCTATTCCGAGATATAAGTTTCATTCACTAGTGTCAGAGACATTGGGGCTTGAGCCAGGAATCTCATGGAAGGAGGCTTGGTTTTAGCAGACTTCATTATCATTTGGCGTTAATAGAGCTGTGTATTTGACCTCAGCGTCTACTTCAGGCATGAAGGGAATAGAAGGCGGCAACATATGCCCCTGACAAACAGTATGAATTCTGTGGATTGTCTACATCTTATATAAACACTCCAGGAGCTTGACTTTCTAACCTTGCATGGTCAGTAGTGCAGTATACTGGCCTCAGGAAATGTCAGTTGGGCCGAATTGGGAAATAATGAGAAAATGGAGTTAAATGGGGCAGAGGTTATAACTCCATTATGTCTGAATTCATACAACTATGGTTTTGAGCTGAAAGCAACCTGTGAATTACCTCACCAAACTCCAATTTGAACCTTAAGTTTGCAATAAGGTTTGCCACAGAGACATGAGGTTTGGCTGCCAAAAGCATTATTGGCCTGTGGGGTCCCGCAGGGTTCGCTCTTGTCCCCCATGCTGTTTAACATCTACATGAAACCACTGGGAGAGGTCATCCAGGGACTTGAACTGAGTTGTCAGCAATATGCACATGACACTCAGCTCTATCTCTCCTTGTCACCTGATCCTAGGGAGGTGGTGGATGTCCTGAATCGGGGGCTGGAGGCCATGATGGGTTGGATGTGGGCTAATAAACTGAAATTGAATCCAGACAAGACGGAGGTACTGTTGGTCAGTAGGAGAGGCAATCGGGATGAGGAGATTTTACCAGTTCTGGATGGGGTTGCACTCCCCTTGAAGGAGCAAGTACGCAGCTTGGGGGTATTACTGGACCCAGCTCTGCTTTTGGAAGCTCGGGTGGAGGCGGTGGCCAGATGTACCTTTGCACGGCTTCAGCTAATGTGCCAGCAGCTAGTGCGCCAGCTGCGTCCCTATCTCGAGAAAGCAGATCTGGCCACAGTTACCCATGCCTTATTCACATCAAGACTGGATTACTGTAGCGCGCTCTGCATGTGGCTGCCCTTGAAACTGCAGAAACTGCAGCTAGTGCAAAACGCGGCAGCTAGGGTTTTATCTGGAGCTGCCTGGTGGGAGCACATCACATCCCCTTTGAAAGAGCTGCACTGGCTACCAGTTTGTTTCCGGGTCCAATTCAAGGTGCTGGTTTTGACCTTTAAAGCCCCTAACGGTTTGGGCCCGGGATATCTGAGGGACCACCTGCTCCCAAGGGTTGCTGCCCGCTTCATGAGGTCATCTGAGGGGGCTCTGCTCCGGGTGCTGACAATGAGGGAGGCTCGGTTGTCGTGCATGCGGGACAGGGCTTTCTCTGTTGCTGCCCCCAGACTCTGGAATGCTCTCCAGAGCATTCTATTCTCTCTATTCACTCCTCGGTCTCCATCACAGCTTTTAGAAAAAGTGTAAAATCTTGGCTTTTTGCCCCGGGCATTTATTTGATTCTCTGCTGCTGCTCTTTATATTCTGTATTGATTTTATGCTTTTGTTTTAAATTTTTAATCAGATTTGTTTAATTTTTTTTCACTTAATATTTAATTGTGTCTTTTTTACCATCTTGTGTTTACATTTTTAGTAGGGGTGTGCAATTTAGTAGGGGTGTGCAATTTTTAGTAGGGGTGTGCAAAGTGGGGTCATGAGAGTTTTTTAATTGAAAAAAATCTCATTTGCTATGATAGAATGAGAATTCACACCTCAGAAAAAACTTCTGAGGTGTGACTTCTCATTCTATCATAGCAAATGAGATTTTTTTCAATTAAACAACTCTCATGACCCCACTTTCACTTTTTCACACTTTCCTTTACTATGAATAATATGAGGAAGTAATCAATTTAACACACTTCACCTTATGAAGACAAACCTCATAAAAATAAATTCACCAAAATTCACCCCCTGCCCAATCACTCTTAAAGTGGGCATGGGTGGTAGCCTCCACCCATTAGACACTATCTACCAGCCCACCCCACTCCTTTGGGGCAGATCCACTTTCTGCCCCCAATCTGCCCCAAAGATACCCAAACTTCAAAAATTCTCAAAAAATCAGCCCTCTGCCCAATCCCCCTGAAATTGGGGTGGTCGCCTCCACCCATGAGGCACTACCACCCCACCCCACTCTTTTGGGGCAGATCCACTTTCTGCCCCCAAACTGCCCCAAAGTCACTAAAACTTCAAAAATTCTCAAAAAATCAGCCCTTTGTCCAAACCCCCTGAAATTGGGGTGGTAGCCTCCACCCATTAGGCACTACCACCCCACCCCACCCCACTATTCTGCCCCAGGCCCCACTTTCTGCCCCAATATGCCCCAATCTGCCCCAAAGACATGAAAATTTCAGAAATTTACCAAAAATCAGCCCTTTGCCCAATCCCCCTGAAATTGGGGTGGTAGTCTGCACCCATTAGGCACTACCACCCCACCCCACTCCTTTTGCCCAGATCCCATGCTATGCCCCCGAACTGCCCCAAAGTCACTAAAACTTTAAAAATTCACCAAAAATCAACCATGAACCGAATCACCCGAATTTTTTGGGTCCGAAATTCGGGTGATTCGGCTTGTTCCCGAAAAATATCGGGGGACATCGGGGGTGATTCGGTTCAGCCCCGAATCACCTGAAATTGTTCGTTTCGGGCACAGATCGTTCTGTGCCCGAAATTTTTTGCACATCCCTAATTTTTAGCTGTAAACAACCTTGGGATTGCTTTAATGAAAGGCGGTACATAAATTTAACAATAAATAAATAAATAAATAATGTCTGAAGCAGATGGTGCCATAACTATGGTTCTATGAGGTTATTGAAACTGCAATAATAGAGACTGAGGTGCAGACCTGCCCAGGATTGCACCTGGTCCATGCCTGTGATGCGTCTCTCCGATCACCTCTCTGAATATCAGCCCTGCCCTTCCTCTCCAATGCAACTATGCAGTAGCCCGGCAATAGGAAGGATGCAGCCATGTCCCATTTCAAGCTTGTCAGCCTTTCGAGTGGCAAATTAGCACAGGGGCATTCCCTCTCCCTACTCTGTCCCTTGCTTCCTGCTCATGGCAAGCAGGGGGGAAAGGGATGGGATGACAGGATGGGCAGTAAGTGCTTTGCTCCCTAAGAATAACACAACAATGATGTATGTTCACAAGTACAAACACTCCAAGAGGCAACATAACCATGGTGCCCCATTACAGTGCTGGGATGGGAACATTTGCCAGGAGTGGGGGTGGGTTTCAGGGTCAAGTTGCAAAGGCAGCCACAACTAGGAATGATTGGATAGTCAATTTCTATTTTTTGCACAAAAAGGTTGGGAAAGGGGCCCCCAGATCCTTCCCCTTTGGAGGTGTTTGGGCTCCCTAGGCTTACTCATAAGAAGGGCTGGACAGTAGGAAGAGCATTGTCAACACTAAGAAGAGAGATTCCTCCTCTGTGATCATGTTGGATGCTCATCCCAAGGGGACCGCTTACTCACAAGAGTCTAAGGCCAAGGGGACACCCTCTCACAACTAACAACAACAACAACAACAACAACAACAACAACAACTCATGGGAAGAAGCATTGTCACACAACTGTAATCACATTGTTGGGCAGAATTGTCACAGTGTCAGGAAGAATTGCTAATAATATGTGATGACAAAACAACCCCTACTCCCACTTACAGCTCTCTCACAAGAGTGTCAGACCATGGGGGTTCTATATAGAGCCAGTTTGCTCTATACATGAAAGCAATGTCTGTCTTGGTGACTGCCACCAAGTCACAGCGTTCCCCTTGCCAGCCCGTCCGCCCATGTAGACATGTCCACCCATGCTTGTGCCCCAAATTGAGGACCCTTCTTTCCTGGAGTTGCTAGAAATTGGGGCTCCTCTCTCCCATGATTCCCTGAAGCAGCAGATCTGCATACGGCATGATGGCCTACACCCAGGAATTTTGGAAGATCTGTCCCTGCACCTGGTGTTCCCCCTGTCCGCAAATGCGACCAGGATCTGACGCATGGAGCGTCATAATCATCTTTGGGTCCATGCAAGGCTTCCCAATGGAGAAGGGGGTTGCAGTGCAAAAGTTCTATCTTTTACCAGAAAGAGTGGCGCCCTGGGGCCCCCTTGCTGGGTTTGCTCAACTCATGAGCGCATAGTCCAAGAGAGTACCAAGGGTATCTAACCCAATAGTCCTCCCCAGTAGATTGGCCCTCTCATGAGAATACTAGTCTACCGACAGCAAGCTGCCAGGAGAGCAGGAGTGTGGTTTGGTCTGCATGAACTGCTTTGCCAGGGTGAGCCCTTGCAGGAACATCCTAGATCACAGCAGGAAAGACCCACAAGGATCCTTTGCCCTCCCTCATATAAATATCGCCTCCTATGAAGTAATCATGTTCCTTTTTCTAACAGGGAAATAGTGCCCCCCAATACCATCCCAGAAATCATGCCTGTGCAGGGCAGTTCTGTTGCAGGGCTCTTAGGAGGCAGGAGGTGAAACAGCTGTCAGAAGAAGTGCTGGCATGGCATGGCATGGCATTTAAAAGGGATTTAAATGCCTTTTTCCTAGCTGAGGGCAGGTGAACCATCCGAAAAGGCACAATTGTGCTCAACAAGCCCCCTTCAATATTGTGGCCAATCATAGCCACTCTGGTGATGTGCTGATGCTTTCCTCACAGTCTGGCTACAGATATTGCTGGGATACAACCTCAACAGCCAGGAGCAGGGAGGGGCCACCCTGCCCTTAAACTGGAGGCTCCCAGACCACAGTTGGACAAATGTCTGCAATGTGATTTCCAGTTTGAAATTGAAACTGTGAGTTCGTCAACCTTGTTACATGTGAATTCGGCCTTGGAGAACTCATGCTCCAGGTCCCTAGGTCTAGATTCAGTGAGAGCCTTCTCAGCCACGCCATTCTTAACTTGGTTCTGATGGTTTGCTTGTATGTCAATATCAATATGATTTGCTGAAAATGTGGACTTAAAAATGACAAATCATTTATTGTATAAGTTTCCTCTGAAAATGAATTACTGCTCATCCCATCAAATTGATCATTTTCTAGTAAACTAGTTTGATATACAACTCTTAATTTTAAAAAAATATGTTTTCTAGAGGTGTGCACAAAACCGAGTTGCCCAGTTTGCTTTGAGTCCGGATCAACCACACAAAGTCATGACATTGCCATACAGAAGCCCATTGGGCACATGTGGCAGCCTCCAAAATGGCCACCGCCATGGAGCAGAGGCCTGTAATGGGCCTGAACCGGGTGTTTCTCACTAACTGAAGGCTTGCGGCAGGGGGAGGGGGGACCTCTGGAGACACACAGACACAGCTGTGGCCACGGAGCAGCCTCTGGAGTGGGAAGCAGTGAGTTTTCTTTATGTTAAAAAGTTTTTTAAATTTTCTTTTTTAAAACAATGAACCCCTCAAACCCGAACTGGGGGTTGTTCAGTCCGAGAGCAGGCCAAGCAGAGGCTGGTTCAGTTCTAGGGTGGTTCAATATCGAACCACCAAACTGGCCATATTTGCTGTCAAATGGGTTCAAATTTGAATCCATTCACACATCTCTAATGTTTTCCTCTTTGGATTCTTCTAACAGCAACATTCTAATGCCTGCTGGCTGAAAAATTAACTTGTTGAGTGTCTTCCAAGGTATCTCCCAGTTGGCTAGGGATGATATGAACTTGACACCTTTAGGTTCTTTCTCTTACTCTCTGGGGAAGGTTGTGTGAGAAAGAGGAGAAATGCAATTTTTGTCATGGTCCAGTATTCATCACATCATTTGGCTCTTCCTTTAATCTTCTTTATATATATTTCTCCTAGGTTGACCCATCACTAATCCCATGTGTCGCAGCTCTTGCAAGAGTTTGGGATAGTGACAGGATGGCCAGGGGAGGGGAAATGGTGGCGCCAGGGGCAGCCGGCCAGTTGGCCAGTGGGGAAACAAAACACCGGCGAGTGGCCGCACAGCCAGGGGGAAGAGGACTGCTGGGAAGAAACTGGCGGCAATGGCGGTGGGCGGGTAGGCGAAGCAGGGGGGAACAGCGGCAGAGGCTGGCCAACTGGCAAGGAAACAGCAGCAGAGGCAGGTGGGGAAGAAGACAGTGATGGTGGCGGCAGTGAACTAGAGGTCAGGCCAGCCAAGTGCCGGGCAGGGAAATGTGGTGGCAGGTGGGGAGGAGAAGCCTGGCTGCCAAGGGAGAACAAACTGGGTGGGATGAACTGGGGTGGGGGGAGAAAGAAATGGGGCTAGGAGGGAGAGATAGGGAGAAATAGGAGTGCAGATGCTCTGCAGCAGGTCAGCTAGTTTGTATTATTTGGCTTGAACCTGGGTCAGTATCATAGTGTGATAACTGTTATTTCAAAATTATTACAAACGTATTACTCTTACTCAGGTATCAAATTGTAGGATGAAGAAACTGGGCATGGAAGTAGGCATGGAAGTTGTTTCAGACACAGTGGCTGACATCCTGACTAACAAAGAGTTTGCATTTTGAGCCACACAGCACTAGCCTCTGCACCATTCTCTGAGTCCAGTAGCAGTTGCTCTGTTGCAGAAGGGGCTTAAAGTTCGGAGTCTTCCCTGCATTCCAGAACTGCTCTCTAAGGTCAATGTCACTGAGGGTCAGTGATGCATTGCTGATCTTACAGAGCAGTGCCAGACACAGGGAGTATGCTGAACTCCTAGCTCTCTTCCACTAGAGCACCTAGGGAGTGGCATGAAGGCTCAAGTTGCTCGAAGCATATGCACTTCACTAGTTTGGATGTCAGCCAACAGTACTTAATCCTCCTGTGAGTATGACTACAATAAATACTACTTCTACTACTACTGATAGTAATGGTGCAATGGGATAAAGCATACATTCATGCTTGGATATCACAGAACTGATGCAAACCAGTAGATTATTTCCAGTAACTTCCTGTAACTTCCTTCTCTGCTTGAGTGAAACTTTATTCATTTTCAACTATTTTTTTCCTCAGTTAGACTAAAATGTAAATTATTTATACTGTAAGAATTGAGTACTAAATTGAGTATTTTATGGCTCTTTCATGCACTACCTGTGGGTTTATTACTACTATAAGTATTGTACAAAATGCATGTTATCCAGAGTTTATCACTCCTCTAAGTAGCTTAGAAAATGTATGTTATATAGTGGTGCAGGCTACCCATATGTTTCCAGAATGCCCATGAAAGGAAAATGGGAGGAATAAAGTGGCACATTTGTGTAGTTTCTCTTGAATTTCAGAATGATAACTATTATGGATGACATGAGAATAGCATTCAATCTTTTCAGTAAACATGTTTGCTGAGACAAAGAATTGGAAATTGGCAGACTACTATAAAAATTATGGCAGGGAATTTGATTTCCAAATGCATCCAGCCCACAACTCGCCCAGAATTTTGTAAACTAGAGCTCTTAGTGGCTTACTTATGAGCACAGAGCTGGAAACAAAATCCAGATTTTCCATGTCATAACAGCATTACAACCACAGGGCATTCCTACCTATTTTTCTGAAGTACTGCGTCAATTTTATCCCAGTCTGCCAATCCCAGTCTGCTACCTTGATAATAATATGTCCAGGAACCATAACTGCTCTTTGAAGACTTTCCCTCTTTTATAAATGTGCTTAAAATGATAGCTTGCAGGAAGGAAAGAAATAACTATGGGCAATCTTAAAGGGGATTTGAGATTCCCCGTGGAGCCAAAAAAACAGTGCAGTAAAGAGTTTGGTATCCATAGCACGGGGTGTAACTACTATTAGGGGAGGTGGCTGCCTGGGGCCCCTATGCCTCGAGGACATGACTATATATTGTGAAGTGTGTGTGTGTGTGTGTGTGTGTGTGTGTGTGTGTGTGTGTGTATCAGCAAGGGGCCCATTTTAAAATTTTGTCTCTGGGCCCACTCCAGCCTTGTTACGCCCCTGCCATAGCATGTGGATATGTTATACTAGACATTTCCTGCAGAAATATTTCCCACAATGAAAGAATCCCATGAAGACAAAAATGAATGGAAATGTATAAATAGAATTTTTAAAAAGAAATCGATAAGATTGCTTTGTAATGTATACAAATATGTCAATGTCAATTTCAGTTTAAACAGAAGATGTATGAGAATTTGACATAAGGTGACATCAATACATGCCATTGTGCTTGTAAAGCTACCATGTGAAACAATGTTAAGGAATGTTCGTCTTTCATCTTAGAATGAAATGTTTTTAAAAAATCAACCTTTGGTAACTGGAACATTTAGGTCTATTGCATGGATTATGTTGTGACAAACAACATCATCTACAACCAGTTTTGCTATCCTGATGAGTGTATCATATATGCATTTGAATATATGTTAGCTCCATTCATATATATATCATTTTGCATGTACACTGAGCATATCTGTACAGCAAATATAGACATGCACAGGTGAATTTGCACCTTCATGATCTTCCAACGGACACAGCAAAATGTACAGTAGACTCTGTTTAATGTGTGTCTAATATCAGACAATTATGTACTTCCCCTCATCTGACACCATGATATGTTATAGTGGAGTGGTGTTGGCCTAGCTTGTACTACAGAACTGGCTGGCATGTTTGATCACATGCTTACTCTACAGCTTGATCACATGGCTTGATCACATGGTTACTCTACAGCTTGATCACATGGCTTGATCACATGGTTACTCTACAGCTGTATTTGGGGGGCAATGGAAGATCATTGGTGGCTCCATCAGATCTCTCTTGTGTTAACATGTGATAGATGGGGGTTACAATCTTTTATCATAACTTACATATTATGTTGTATTATAAAATTTTAAATACTAAGTGATATATCCCCATTACTGACATTCTGTGCATGCCTATGACACCAAATAGAGGTTCAGTATTAACTGTGCAAGTCACAGCTTGTGCTACTAAAGCTAATGTCAGCACAGTTGTTCAGCTGTAAGGGCTGCTTCATACATTTTATTTATTTATTTGTTTGTTTATTTATTTATTTATTAAAACACTTTTATACTGCCCAAAACTTACGTCTCTGGGCGAGTTACAACAGAATAAAAACAAAGGAAAACATTAGTTAAGGAAGAAAGGAAAAAATTAACACATTACAACAATTTAAAATTTTTGAAAGAATATTTTAAAACAGCATTAAAACCATTAAAACAATATTAATTAAAAGTCTGGGTGAAGAGATGCATCTTTAAAGACTTTTTTTAAAGCTGTCAGAGATGGGGAGGTTCTTATTTCACTAGGGAGTGCATTCCAAAGCCTCGAGGCAGCAGCAGAGAAGGCCTGTCCCTGAGTGGCCACCAGAGGAGCCGGTGGCAGCTTCAGACGGACCTCTCCAGCAGATCTCAGTGGGCGGTGGGGTTCATGACGAAGAAGGCGTTCTCTTAAATACCCAGGGCCCAAACTGTTTAGGACTTTATAGGTTATAACCAGCACCTTGTATTTTGCCCTGAAACATATTGGCAGCCAGTGTAGCTCCTTCAATACAGGAGTTATATGGTCTCTCCAAGTTGACCTAGAGACCAGCCTAGCTGCCACATTCTGGACCAACTGTAGTTTATGGACTATGTCCAAGGGCAGCCCCACATAGAGCACATTCAGTAATCCAGTCTGGAGGTTACCAGCAGATGTACCACTGTTTTGAGGTTGTTCACCTCAAGAAACAGACGCAGCTGGCGTATCAGCTGAAGCTGATAGAAGGCACTTCTAGCCACTGCCTCAACCTGGGAGACTAGGGAGAGGCTTGGATCCTGAAGCACCCCTATACTGCATACCTGTTCCTTCAGGGAAAGTGTGATCCCATCCAGAACATGCAGATCAAAATCATCTCTTGAGTTCCGACCCCGCACAATTAGTACCTCCGTCTTAACTGGATTCAGTCTCAATTTGTTATCCCTCATCCAGCCCATCACTGACTCGAGGCAGGCATTTAGGGAGGTTATGCCCTCTCCTGATGATGCTGACATGGAGAAATAGATTTGGGTGTCATCAGCATACTGCTAGCACCCTGCACCAAATCTTCTGATGATCTCTCCCAATGGTTTCATGTAGGTGTTAAACAACACTGGAGACAATACGGAGCCCTGGGGCACACCATACAAGAGTTCAGATTTTGAAGAACAGCAATAGCAATAGCAATAGCAATAGCAATAGCAATAGCAATAGCAATAGCAATAGCACTTACATTTCTATACCGCTCTATAGCTGGAAGCTCTCTAAGCGGTTTACAATGATTTAGCATATTGCCCCCAACATTCTGGGTACTCATTTTACCGACCTTGGAAGGATGGAAGGCTGAGTCAACCTTGAGCCCCTGGTCAGGATTGAACTTGCAACCTTCTGGTTACAGGGCGGCAGTTTTACCACTGCGCCACCAGGGGCAGTCTCCAAGGGACACCATCTGGAACCTTCCCGAGAGGTAGGAGCGGAACCACTGCAAAGCAGTGCCTCCAACTCCCAACCCTCTCAGACACTCCAGAAGGATACTATGGTGGACAGTATCGAAAGCCGCTGAGAGGTCCAGAAGGACCAACAGAGTCACACTTCCTCTGTCAATTCCCAGTTGGAGATCATCCATCAGGCTGAACAAGGCAGTCTCCACCCCATAGCCAGCCCGAAAGCCAGTTTGAAATGGGTCTAGATAATCAGTTTCATCCAAGACTGTCTGGAGCTGGGAGGCCACCACCCTCTCAATTACCTTGCCCAGCCATGGAAGGTTGGAGACAGGCCTGTAGTTGTTCAAGTCTGAGGGATCCAGGGTAGGCTTCTTCAGAAGAGGTCTAATAATTGCCTCCTTAAGACAAGGAGGCATACTACCTTCCCTCAGAGACGCATTTATAATCTCTACCAGGCCTTCTACAACAACCCCCCTGCCAGATAATATAAGCCATGTCTCCGCACTTACTTCCGTATCTGATGTGGAGGTATCCAGTGACTCCTCTTATGTGGTTAGGCTGGATCAGTTCCAGTTTGTGACTTCTGAGGATGTAGACAAGCTGATTGGAACAGTGCGGCCCACCACCTGTCCTCTTGACCCTTGCCCAACATGGCTTGTTCAATCAATCCAGAATCAAATCATGGATGGTTTCTGATTTGTTCTGGACCAACCCGGCATTACAGAGGAGCAAGGCGAGGTTCCAAGGGTGATCGGCACTGCTCCCCAAGGTCAAAGAGCTGGCAGGACAGCCAGAAGGGGAAACAGCTATTAGAATTCCAAGTCCCCTTCCCCTGTAACGGCCTGCTGATCTGCCAATGTTACTTCTGCTGTTCCCCACCGCAACCAGAATGGCTGACCCCACAGTCAGTGGGCATGCCCCCTGTCTCCCCATCTCCAGTTAAGCCCAGACACATTCTAAGATTATCTCACCCAGGATGAATTAAAACAGAAGCTCCACTATTAAATGCCCACCCACATACAAATACCTAGGCCAAGAGACCTGGCCCTTGCTCTCAATGTCTCTCCCAAAGGGGCAACTCTGCCGGTGGCAGGCCTGCCGCCACTGGCAGAACCCTATATAGCCCTGAGCAGACAGCTCTAGGCAGATGGAATTCAGGAAACTGCCAAGACACCCTCCTGCCCGGGCCCCAACCCTGCAAGGCCTCACCTCAGCACAGCAGCCAGTCCTGGGGGACAGATAACCAGTGGCGTATCGGGGGGAAACGGCGCCCAGGGCAATGTGGCGGGCTACGGCAGCGGTGATGTGGCAGGCCACAACGGCGGGTCACCCGCCGAGTGTCGGCAGCGGCGGGTCGCCTGCCACGCCGACTGCGGCGGTGGCTGGTGTGGTGGCTGGCCTGGCGGCGATGGGATGGCCTCCTCAGTGTAGCTGTAGCGGCCGAGCGGTGGTGCGGAGTGCAGGCAGCGACGCCGAGCCTGCCTTCTGGCCTGGCATTGCTTCTGTCGCCAGTTGGGAAGCGTCGGCGTCCCAACTGCCACCAGTTCCATCCCATCGCTGCCAGGCCAGCCACCACACCAGCCACCGCCGCACTCGGCGCGGCGGGCAACCCCCCGCCACCGAATTGCTGCCCGCATGCCCGCCGCCACACTCGGCAGGCGATCCGGGGGGCGGCAGGGGGGAGCCACTTTTTGGCACCCCCCACGTGGCCTGCCGGGGTGGCACCCGGGGCACGTGCCCCCCTGCCCCCCCTATATTTATGCCCCTGCAGATAACAGACAGGGGGGCAGCAGGAGAAGCAAACAGGAAGGCACCCAGTCTCTCACCCTGGAGTCTACCTAGGAGCAGATGTTGTCTCTCCTCTTCTCTCTCCTGCAAGCTCCTGGGGGCTTTACTTTTTAAAAGGTGTGAATCAGCTCTTACATCCTCAAAGCAAACCCTCTCTGACCTGCTTCAAAATTAGCCCAGTGGTATTCAGAAGAATTACAGGAGCTGAAACAGTGAGGTAGATTAGTAGAGCGCAAATGGAGAAAGACTTGACTCGAATCCGTTAGGTTACAACATAGAGCAAATCTGAAAATCTATGCTCTAGCTATACATGCGGCAAAGAAACAATTATTGACTGTTCTCATTGCACCCACAAATTTATGTCCAACTGAATTGTCAAGGGTTGTGAGAGGGATAAAACAAGCCCCTTCCCCTTGGATCCAAATTTAGAACCATTGGTTACCCGCTGTGAGACTTTTAGTGATTTTTTTCATGGACAAAATGTCTTGTATTCGGGCCGAACTGGATTCTACAATTAGGGCAGAGTCTTATGTGGTCAGACTGGATCACTTTCAGATTGGGACTCCTGAGAATGTTGGCAAGCTGTTTCGGACTGTGCGTACTGCCACCTGCTCTCTTGACCCTTGCCCATCTTGGCTTATTCTAACAATCAGATGATTGAAGAGGGTCTGGTAAACATCATAAATCCTACCCTCTTAGGGAAGGTAGGATACCTCATTGTCTTGAGAGTAAATTGGACTATGTATACTGCCTAGAAATGTATATATGAGGTAGTATATAAATATGACAAATAAATAAATAAAACATGCATTGCCTACAGCCACCAGAGCACAAAGTATGAGTTGTATTTTCATTTATGAATCCTCTTTTTGAGAAGGGTGTTTGCCTCATATACTATAAATACCCCCTTGCTGTTAAGGGCCAGGAATATTTCTCTATGCTATTGATTATCAGGAGAACCCATGTGATATTGACTAAGTACTTCACTCATAGGCCACCTAATGGTGCAGCGGGGAAGCAACCTGCTAGAGAGCAGGAGGCTGTAGGTTTGAATCCCCACTGGTGTGTTTCTCAGAATATTATTATTATTATTTCTTGTTTACAAAGTCAGACAGGTGTTATTGACTGGTTTGTTTGTTGAGTCCTTCCCAAGGACCTGGGATGGCTGAATTTTATCATCAATACAGTTGGTTATTATAGATATCATCGCAAAATATAAGCTGTTCCCAGTAAAATTGCTTTTTGTAATTGGCTGATGGTGATTTCTGTGGCCCCTATGGTGTTGAGGTGCTCCTCAAGGTCTTTTGGAACTGCACCCAGGGCGCCAATTACCACTGGGATTATTTTGGTCTTCTTCTGCCACAGCCTTTCAATTTCAATTTGTAGATCTTTGTATTTGGTGATTTTTTCCTATTTCTTTTTCTTCTATTCTGCTATCCCCTGGTATTGCTATGTTGATTATTTAAACTTGTTTTTCTTTCTTCTCGACTACAGTGATATCTGGTGTATTGTGTGGCAGATGTTTGTCTGTTTGTAGTCAGAAGTCCCATAATATTTTTACATCTTCATTTTCTTCAACTTTTTCAATTTGATGGTCCCACCAATGTTTGGCTACAGGTAGCTTGTATTTTTTGCAGATGTTCCAGTGTATCATCCCTGCTACCTTGTCATGCCTTTGTTTGTAGTCAGTCTGTGCGATCTTCTTACAACAGCTGATTAGGTGGTCCATGGTTTCATCTGCTTCTTTACAAAGGTGGCACTTGCTGTTTGTTGTGGATTTTTCAACTTTGGCTCTTATTGCATTTGTTCTTAGTGCCTGTTCTTGTGCAGCCAGTATTAAACCCTCTGTTTCTTTCTTCAAGTTGCCATTCTTAAGCCATTGCCAGGTTGTTGTTGTTATTATTTATTTATTTATTTATTTATTTATTTAATTTGATTCCTATACCGCCCTTCCAAAAATGGCTCATGGTGGTTTACAAAGAGAAATAAAACAAATATGATGGCTCCCTGTCCCCAAAGGGCTCACATTCTAAAAAGAAACATAGGACACACACCAGCAACAGTCACTGGAAGTACTGTGCTGGGGGTGGATAGGGCCAGTTACTCTCCCCCTGCTAAATAGAGAGAATCACCATGGTAAAAGGTGCCTCTTTGCCCAGTTAGCAGGGGTTGCTAACTGGGGAAAGAGGCACCTTTTACCATGGTGATATGGTGATATGGGAAACTCCTATATCGGACACCTTTTACCATGGTGATATGGTAATATGGGAAACTCCTATATCAGACAGCAGTGATATAGGAAGGTGCTGAAAGATATAATCTCATTCTGCGCGGGAGAAGGCAATGGAAACCACTCCTGTATTCTACCAAAAAAACCATATGGCTCTGTGGTCTCCAGGATTCAACACTGATTCAAGGGCACATCACTCATATGATAACAGAGTCTTCTTCTGATATTGGTTGTCATAGGATAACTACCTTTCACACATCTATAAATTACTTAACAGTTGGAATTTAAGGAAAAATATAATGATTACTCATACCATACATGAAAGATCACCCTATACAGAGAGGCATAGCAATTGCTCTGGGCTTACCCATGTGAGTCAATTGAGTGGAATGTCTCCTCCATAATTCTTCATCCACACCACTGGGCTTTCTTACATTACATGCTTTCTTGTGAGATTCTACCATCAGGCAGAATTGTTTTGTTTAGCCTCCATGTAGGATAAGGAAATTTCTGTAAGAAATCACTAAGAGAGGTCATGCAGAGAACTGGATTATTCATCAGTATGTTGATGCAACCCAAATCTAGTGCTGCTTTACAGGGAGCAAAATGGAATTTCAAAGGAGAGCCGGAGTAAGCTTTTTGCATAAGTTGTTGTTAGCATTTTATTGTGTTAGGCTTTTAGCTTTGGGGGCTTCCCTTGACATTCCTCAGATGTTTTGCCTAAGGAGGAACACCCTAATTTGTGCTGAATTTCACATTAGGCAGAATTTCATTGGCAACTCTAATTTTAGTATGACCACTTTGTGTATGAGTATGTGTATCTATCTATCTATCTATCTATCTATCTATCTATCTATCTATTCTAGTGCTGACCTACATCTCAGGTGGCACTCATGCAGGGGCAATCTCAATCTGCAACTTCTACAGGAGGCCTGAGAAACTCTGATAAATGTGTCAGTCTACTGGCAGCTGCTTCCCCCCACCGCCACCCCTTCCATAATTCTCCTTAGGATGATACTACATCATGCTGCCACTGCTGTCCACAGAGGTATGATGTGAACTATAAAAAAGAAATGAAGGAAGAATGACACCTGTTGCTGTCACCACCACAGAGGAAAACCTCCCTCTGCCAAAACATTATAAGAAACGCCACAAGAATTTATCCCTGCCAGAATCACTTTGTTTCCTCCTGGAACTCTTCAGCACAAAAGATAGATATGGCAATATGACAGTTGACTGAAGTGATGTACATTAGGTGAAAATTAAGTGTTGTTTAATGTGTGCACTTCATCCTTAAGGGCACTGAGAGAGGGTTAAGCAAGAAATTAACCTTCCTTGCTTAACATAGTAACCTTCATTACTATGTGATGGTGGCATCTCTATATATAATTCTCCTAAACATCCTCATCGCTAATCCCATGTGTGGCAGCTCTTGCAAGAGTTTGCAAGCAGCTGCCTGGGGGATAGTGATGGGAATGGGGGGAGAAAATGGCGGTGGTAGCCAGTCAGCCAGAGGGAAAGTGCTGGCTGGCCAGCGAGGTTAAGTGCCAGGCCGGTTGGCAGGCAGGGAAGAGAAGCACCTGCCAGGCTGGCTGGCAAGAGAAAGCGCTGCCGGTGGGTGGGGAGGGGTGAAGGGAAGAGAAGCACCGGCCAGGCCAGCAGGTGAGAGAAAATGCTGTGGGCAGGGAGGGAGGGAAAGTGCCGGCCAGGCCAGCAGGCAGGGAAGGGAAGGGAAGCGCTGGCCAGGCAGGCCAGTGAGAGGAAGCGCTGCCAGCGGGCAGGGAGGGAGGGAGGGAAAGTGCCAGCCAGGCCGGCCCACAGGGGAAGGCACCACTGGAGGGAAAGCAGCCTGGGAGGAGGAGAATGGACTAGGGCTGAAGAGGGGAAAGGAGAATGGACTGGGGCTGAAGGGGGAAGAGCTAGGGGTCCAGATGCTCTGTGCAGGATCAGCTAGTACTCTTTATTTCTCTAAGAAAGAGTGTATTAGTGTTCGCTTGAACCATGGAATCACCTGTAAGGCTCAATGGTCTGCACACATTTAGTACAGACTCTTAGAGGCATCTCTCTCCTTATTTGGCTATATATTTAAAACAGGGGCGTAGCAAGGTTGGAGTGGGCCCAGAGACAAGATTTTAAAATGCCCCCCCTCACTGAAGTTCTATCTATCTATCTATCTATCTATCTATCTATCTATCTATCTATCTATCTATCTATCTACCGAGCACCTATGTGCCACAATAGAACATCATCCTAAATTATTTTTTAAAAGGTTTTGTAATTTGTGGATGATGCAAGTCATTTAATGGTACTAGAGAGACATGCTGTTCTGGTAGCTCCAGGTCTTAACACTCACATCAATTTCAGAGGATGAATACAACTGAAGGAAGCCTGGGCAGGTGCATGGCTGGGGAAGTCAGTCATGTGACTTGCCTCTGGGTGCCCCCCCACCAAGGCAGTGGGCCCCCAGACAACTGTCTCCCCTTGCCCTATTATAGCAATGCCCCTGATTTAAAAGGTTCCGTACTATGAAGGAAGCCATCCAATTAAAGAGGAATATTCCACAGCATTTCATTTTGCAATAGATGGGTTGTAACTTATGTCCCTTTTCAGGCAGAGTTCATCTGGGTATTGCCATTCTTTTTGTTGTGATTGTGTGTGTGTGTGTGTGTGTGTGTGTGTGTGTATAATTATATTTTTTTTGTGTGTGTAATTATATAATAATATATTATAATTATATAATTATACACACACACACACATATACATACATACATACATGACCAAGGAAGAAAAATCACTTATACTCACTTGAAGTTGTTTGCCAGCTATCCTCCAAGTTTGTACATTATTCTGAATAAACATGTGCTTAATTTTCTCTGGTTTCAATTTGTGGCAGGGTGAATAGCACTTCTGGTGGGACAGAAATGTTTTCCAAAAATGTTTCTCATGCCTATTGGCCATGATAGTCATACAGAACCCCCATGTTTAGAAGCAGTGGCCGACATCCAGGCAAATAAAGCACCAGTGCTATGGGAGAAACACCGGTGACGAGTTCTGAACATAAGAACAGCCCTGTTGGATCGAGCCCAAGGCCCATCTAGTCCAGCATCCTGTTTCACACAGTGACCTTCCAGATGCCACTGGGAGCCTACAGGCAGGATTTGAGGGCATGCCTCTCTCTCCTGCTGTTACTCCCCTGCAACTGGTATTCAGAGGCATCTGGTATTCTGGTATTCAGAGGCATTCAGAGTTCAACTAACTCAGATCTCCCAATCATGCTGGCAGAGAGGGGAAATTTTTGATTCCCCGTTCCCTGTAAATGCTCTGTGCCACCTCAAAATATGTCACAAGAGTTGTCCAGCCCTCACTGACATATTTTTGGGTGGCACAGACTGCTTCCCAGGGAAGGGGAGCTCATCAAAATTCCCCCTCCTCATGCAAGGACTGATTCAGAGTCTGGAACTCTTCAGAAGCACTGATGTTCTACACCACCAGAGCTTCACCAGTCTGCATGTTAGCTAGTTTATTTCTGGGTAACAAATTGTGGAGGGAAGGGCTGTAGCCTTCATGTATTGCTTGCAGCTTCCTGAGAGCATCTTGCCGACCACTTCTAGAAGCAGGATGCTGGATCAGAGGACCTTTTGTTCTGATCTATCACCTTTTTGCTCCTATATTCACTTAGGGCACATATACTGGAAAAATAAGCCAATGGTATCATATTATGCATTTTTTAACCTGTTCTTGACATTTGTTCATTGAAGAATACACATACGTTTCTACAGCCATTGCAGTCAATGAACATGTTTTGACTCATGTAGCACAACCCTCTGCTTGTTTACTTATAAATATGCCTCACTGTGTTCAATGGGGCTTACTCTTAGGGAAGTATGTTCTGGTCTGAAGTCTTAACCTTCTTCAACAGCATGAATACATTGGGAAAAATTCGATATCCAGAAGCTGCTTGACTATCTTCCTTAACAAATACAAGTAGTCAAAATTTCACAAGATATTCAATATCACAATGGAACCCTCACTTTCCTATATAATGTAACAATAATATATTATTGCTTTAAAGAATTACCTAATAATAATGTCCGACATGAAGATAAAAATTACTCAAAGTAGACCCACTGAAATTAAAAGGACAAGTTAGACATTTTAGCAGAGGCGTATCTAGGGAAAATAGTACCTAGGGCAAGCACTGAAATTGCGCCCCCTGTCCAAACATCTGACACCCATCTTTCAGATAACTTTACCATAACATCAGCTGAAAGTCAAGCTCGTTAATCTTTTAATATTTCAAAAACTATTTAGCAGTAGATGTAGCCAGAATAAAAAATGCTGGAAAACTACAAATTTCAGTATGCATGAAATACCCAAATGAAATACCCAAAATCATGAAATACCCAAGTACTATGTCGAGGTGTACTTGGAAAACTAAACAGAAGTGCCTGTTTAATTCTCTTCTATGCATTGTAGCATCACTATTACATAAGTTTTAAAAATAAATGGAGAATTTGATTTTTCCCAGATACTCTGAAAATAATTAAAGGATATGCAGAGTAAACTGTGACAATGCTTGGAAAATATTCTAGTATTTCAGAAAGACAGTTAAAATGAGATAAAGAGAGCAAGAAACTCCCAGTGGGCCTTAATACTAAGGATTTCACACTGATTCAAACACAAACTCACCATTAATAGCCGTTATTAAGACATCACATTTAACTCACTTATCACCAGAAGCAAAGTAAGAGCAAATGAATACAATCCTAGCTCATAAGCTTCAGCTCAGTATTCACAAGCCCTGATTCTCTGTACATAGTGCCAATCTGAATATGTGTACAGTGACTTATAGTATATCAAATTTAATTTTTTTTAACCTGTAGCCCCATTGGGGGGCTTCCTAAAGGCCATGGGGGGATCTTCAAAGTTTCCCCCTCCCCCACTGGCCTCTAGGACCTTGCAGGGACCATTTGAGCATGTGCGGTGGCCATTTTTAAATTTTTTTTAAAAATAGCCACAGAAAACAAAATGGCCACTGTGTAAGCGCAAATGGCCTCTGTGAGGCCTGGCATAGCCTAGGGCCTTACAGAGGCCATTTGAACATGCACAGTGGCCATTTATTTTTTGGTGGCCATTTAAAAAAAATTAATTTTACAAAATGGCGCCCCCCTTCAAGTGGTGCCCGGGGCACATGCCCTGCCTGCCACACCCTAGATACGCCCCTGCATTTTAGTGAGACTATTTGGAATAATTTTCATCATGTCAAATAAATAAAATTAATAATAATATCATCATCATCATCATCATCATCATCATCTTAGGGTCAGTGAGAGCACAGACTAAATTGTCTTGTTCTTTCCCTATTACAGTAGTTTACCAGAACCAAAGAGTGCCTATGGATTAACATTTGCCTTTTCAGATTAAAACTGGTCCTCATGAATTACCAAACCAAACTTTTAATTAATCTAATGATTCAACCAATCAGAGGTGCAGATCCCCCCTTGGCATTTAAAGAGTTCCCTCCTCATTTTCCTGAACTCTCCCTGCCAAATCTAACAATCACTATCTTCAATCCCCAAAGCATATCTTTCTCCCCCTCAAAAGAGTGTTTCCGCTCCTCCTCAAAAATTTAAGTGAGAAGTTGCTCTTCAAGCTTTCCCTTTGTCTGTACCCCTGCAACCAATGGAAGCTCTTAGACTCCGTTAAAATATCAGCCATGAAGATTGTTGTATCTGAAAGGATAAAGAAAGTGGGGCAGTGGCATACATTTTTAGTGAACAGCATTTTCCTGCTCCATTTAAAATTTCAAGTGGATATTCCTAGTTGACACATTTAAAAACTTTTAGTAAATTGCACACTGAAAACAAGGATAAATCTAATTTTACATGCACCAGCTTCAAAGGGCAAACAAATGTAAATGCTAGTATATGTTTTTCTGTCTGGGGTTTTGTATGCATATAGGGATATGTAATACATATTCATGCAAACATAATTTTGAGACAATTTACTGCAGAGAAATATCCAACCCGTAACAAAGGAATGCCTTGTATTATAATGCCTTACATGGTGCCCAAAGGTCACGTCATAATTTTAAAACCAAAATTAATCCAGTGGGGTACTATTACCTTCCTTATTAATATGATTGAGAGTGACCTTGTTTCACCATTGTTTCAAGATAACTTTGTTATTATTTCTCCTTTGCATTTTTGCCTCTATGCTCCCTCCTCCCCCAAACAAGGACTACATTTCCAGATGTACCCTATTCAGTTTACCATCTGTTGAACATTTGGATTCATTTGCCAAAACTGGCATATTTCGTCTGCTGGGAATTTTTCCTGCCAAATGACCACTTTTTCCCACACATCATCTTAAAGGTTAGATTCCTATGTGGGCAGTCAATCTATTGGAGACCAATTGTGTTATTTACTTTAGTTTAGGAAACAATGCTGGATATAAAGAACTATCAGCTCAAGATTTATTAAGGCTCACCATGCAGATAAGTGCATGTCAAAACTAATGCGATTGAAAAGGATTGTTCCCTGTCTCCCCTCACATAAATCAGAATTGCAGAAGCTTCACTGGAACAATATTAATAAGATCTGCTTGTGTGTTATGTGTGTGTTTTTAAAGAGTATGTGAGAAGCAGCTGGTTTTAAAGACTTGTTTACATGGAGTGACAATGACCTTTATTTGCTGCCCTCAGAAATTTGCCTCAGCGTCCGCCCCTCCCCTCCCCCCCAGTGTGCCAGTTGTAATTCCCCACACAACCTGTTAGGAATCATCCAGTGTTATTTATTTATTTATTTATTTATTTATTGACATATTTTTATACCGCCCAAAACGTGCACCTCTTATTATGACAAACACAGAATACTGGAAGAAAATAAAAATACCAAGTACATTACAGCTCATTTTAAGAACCTTACTATACTGGCACAGTTGTGCCAGTATAGTTAAGATGAGAGTGTTTTCAGCATTCCGCCATTATATTCAAAGTATCCACCCAATCCCTCTGAAATCATGCACTCATCATGCAGGAGATACTACCCCTCCAAATATGGTGCAAATCCACTGCAAAATGGCTAAGATACAGCACTTTATGTTTTTAACGCCTAAAAAGGGGGTTTCAAAGTTTGGGTGACCTTTTTTCACCTGTTCTCACGAGCAGCCAAGACTGGGCTAAGGCGACCAAACGCAGGCAAGTCTGCTTGTGAGGACCAATGGGATCCATGTGGATCCTGGTGGCCCCTTGGTGGCAAACCTGCCTAGGGAGCCCGCCTCTTAAACGAGGTTAAGGGAGTGAGTGCTCCCTGAAACTCGTAGAAGTGGTTGTGTGGTGACACATCCCAGCTCCTGCACCTCCTGGCTCCCTGGGGCAGTGGCAGACTCTCTGGGCACATGATCCTCACAGATGGCCCTCAGAGATCATCTGTGGGGAAGGCAGGCTTCTGAAGCCTTCCCTGCTGCCTGCCCATGCTGTCGTGAGAATTACCTCACTGTACATTTTTAAATGTTTGATGTCTTTTTAGCTTTGCCCCAAAATTCAGATCCATATAGTACTGGTGTCTTTTGCTGGTTTGAAAAACATCAATCTAGTGATTTTTGAGTAATTACTGTTTCAAATCCCCATCATAACAAGGAAAACAACAAAGGGGAAGTTAGCTGAAAGCATAGCAGAGTCAGCCCACTGAGAATTCTGAAGCCAATGTATGGAGGGGTAAGTCCTGGCAATTTCTAGTGAGTGACTTTCTGGTTCTGAACATAGGTTCAGATAAGGACAATCTATGAGCATTCTGGCACGTGTATAATTAAACAACAATTCCTCCCCATCCTTCCCTTTCATGGGTATTTGTTTTCTTCCTCTGCCCCTTTGCTCTGACCCCCCCCCCCCCCCCGCAAATGGGGGAAGCAGAGGCCATCAGCACAGTTTGGAATAAATTACTAGAAAGTGAATCCATTGATTTCATTGGAGTTTACTTCTGAGTAAACACACATAGGAATCAGAACCAGCAGAGATCCTAGGCAAGAACATGGGTTCTCTGTTTTTTTCCTTCCTCCCAGTCCCTCAACAAAGCATAGAAGAGGGGAACCTCATTTTTTTTTTAGTGGGGGCTTACTTCTGAGTAAAAATGCACAGGACTGGGGCCAAGGACTCCATGCTAGGAAGTTCTGAAGACTGAACCTCAAGGAAATCCTAAAAACCATTCCAATCCAGTACCAAGAAACCACCATTCTGGTGTAGGCTGCTCTTGAATATGGAGGTTCTACATCAGAGCCAAACTGCCAGTGAATATGGAAGCTTCACTTGGCCATACTTAAGAAATTAAGCCTCCATATTCACAGGTGGTTTGGCTCTCATGTAGAACCTCCATATTCAAGGGCAGTCTACACCAGAAGAACTCAGAGCTCAACCGTAGCCAGAGAACAGGCCCTGGAAAGGTTTGTGGAGGGCTGCTGCTCAAGGCCTGTGTGTTCCAAGCTAAGGAATGAGAAAAGGAAAGGGTTCCTATAGGTTTCCATCACTTAAAAGAGTTGGGGTTTCATGAATTGGAGGGGGGACTTTTGTTCTCTGGGGAGCTCATAAAGCAGAATATAAGTCACTATATATGGCAAGAAGGCACAATTCAGAGGGTTAAGGCCTACAATTTCAGTCAGATTGGCTTTAGGCCTACCACTATTTTGCTGATAACACCATACTGAAGGAAATTAAATCAAGCAGGACAACTGTGAGGTTTATGGGAAATTTCTGGGAAGGGAATCTGTAGTTTTGGACACAAAACATTTGTTATTTTTAATTATCATTGTTGTCTGTGTGTTTGTTTTTTAAGGAAAAAAATGAAGTACAGGTTTAAAGTGAACACAAATTACTTGCTTCCTGTTGTGTCTAGGGCTGAGCACAAATCACAATTTGTGATTTGATTTGAGGTTGAATCGAATTGCATATCCCCTGAATTGATTCATCAAAATCAGCTATCTTGGCCAGCTGATTCAGAGAATCAGCCCCAAATCACCCAAATTGATTTGGGTGATTTGTGCACCATTTTGAGGCCCATTTTCCTAGAAAAAACAGGCCACAAAATGGTGCTTTCCCACAAAGAGATCTGGTCTACGAATTGGATCACTGGGTAGACAAGCCCTCCGCTCTGGAATTAGCATGTCAGCCCACCTTGGAGGACAAGCCTAGCCAGATAGGCCTGTCCTCTGAGGCAGGTTGACACGCAAAGTATGGAGCAGAGGGCTGATCTACCTGCCAATCCAATTGGTAGACCAGCTCTCCTGTTTTTCCTGAGAGGCCTGTCAGCCTGCCTCAGAGGACAGGTTTTCCTGGATCCCATGCACCCATACTTGGGGGTAGGTCTTTCCTTGGTCTTTCAAATTGACATTGGGTTGGGGAGTCATCTAGACAGACATTTAAAAGATGCAGTTTCCCTAATCACTTCCTAGAGATGCCCTGGATGAATTTTTGCCAGATGCATCTCTGATGAAGGCAAAGTGTGCGTGAAAGGAGCTGCATTTCGAAACACATCGTCATATACCAGACTGGTGCAGAAGTTAAGATGGACTTCTTAACTTGCATTTTCCATTCTTTTTAGAGCACGAGTGAAAATGTATAGCATCTTAATTCTCATCTTAAACTGAAGCTTTTTCTATTACTGAATCAGAATCATGGAACCTCCACTCCATAGCATGTGTTTAATGTACCTTCTGACCCAATGGCATTAAGTGAAGTGTTTCCTCACACTGCTTTACAACCCTGGGTGCCAAAGGCAGGAATGGGAAAATACTCAATGGGATGGTTCAGATTATAGTCTGCTGGCACATAGGATAAAGTCAGCAATGCACCAAGAGCATGCTCACTCTAATGTCAGTAAAGGACTTATCAAAGCACTCTCAGGATCTCAGGGCATCACGTAATCTCAAGGTTTAAATAAGGATTTGGAGCACATGCAGAAGGGCAATACCAATAAACACCCCATGCAATTAAAAGTTGCTCTGAGAGCACATTGGGATGTCCTCCAGTGATATCAGGGTGGGGATGATCCCAGTGTTGCCCTGACATTATTGTGTGTGTCAGCAGGCTATCACTCTCATTCTAATGATATGAGAGTAATAGTCTCTTCTTCTTCATGATCCCCAGCACCCATTGAGATCATCCGGAGAAGTTTGTCTGCAATTGCTACACAGGGAAAGGCCTTCTCTGCTACTGCCCCAAGATTCTGGAATCTGCTCTCTGTTGAAATAAGAGCCTCCCCATCTCTAACAACTTTTTAAAAGTCTCTAAAGGCTTGTTTTTTCACGCAAGGTTTTAAACTCAACTGTGGTTATAAATTGTTTTAAGGTGTTTATTTTTAATCTGTTTTATATTTTTGTAAATTGCCCAGAGACGGAAGTTTGGGGTGGTATACAAATTTGAAAGATAGATAGATAGATAGATAGATAGATAGATAGATAGATAGATAGATAGATATCCTTCCAATTTAGTCAGTGGCTTTCAGTACAATGTGGATATGGGACTGGGATTTGTGTTTTACCGATGAAGATATTAGGTCATATATAGGAAGGATGCTGTCTGTTTGTAGTGTAGGACTTGCTCATTAGAAAACCTAAAGTGAAATAAGATTTTTCCCAAACTGCTTCTGGGTAAAAACTACCTACTTGATACAAATCTACCTATACGAAAACTGTGTCAGCTCTTGTTCAAGCTCTTGTGCAAATGTCTGCAGAAAAGCATTAAGCAGCTGTTTTCCTGCTCCTGTTTTTTGGATCCAGCCCAATATCTTTGCAGTGTGTGTGTGTGTGTGTGTGCGTGTAGATAGATAGATAGATAGATGGAGAGAGAGAGAGAGAGAGAGAGAGAGAGATTGCTGAATTAAATTGCTGCACAGATTGATATCTTGTGCATCAATTATTTATCAAAAGCAATGAGTAATGTATACTCTGCATAAAAGACAAATGGTGCCCCATGTAGGCAATGAATATGGTGGTGTATTCTCTAATGCAACAAAACAGCCTGGCTTTAGTCAGCCAGTTTGTAAAAGAATAATGCTTTCCAGCTCATTTCATACAGCTATAGCATGTGGAAAAGACGACTCTAGCTATTTCTTTAATTAGGGAAATTGCTACTGTTAGTCAAATTGTTTGCCTTGTGTTCCATTTAGCTAAGCTAATGCAGAAAGCTGAAGGAAAGAGGGAGAGAAAACATGGCACCCTCTAAACAACTACACATGGTTCTCAGTTGAATTGAAATACCTGGAACTGTGCTAATAGTGTTAGAAGAGGGAAAGATAAAAATACACTGCACAATAAAAAGACAAATTATATTCAGTTTAGCTCTCAGCTAACAAACCTGGAATTACTTACACTGATGAGATTCTACCTTGAAATGAGCCACAGAAACAGCATGTATAAAGGGAGCCAGGAACTTAAGCTATCAATTATCAAGAAGTACAAAGCACCTCAATACAGCTTTAATACCTGGATAGCCCATTTAGAACTGAAATTTAAGGCACAGTATGTTCAGTTTAAACAAAGTGGACTTGTACATTTGGAAGGAAAGACACTGTTGATGATACTTTAATGATTACAACTTTAGTGGGGAAATAAAAGATCTGCTTCACAATTGGACAGTTGGCTGCTGTAAGTAGGAAAAAATACACCCTTTAAAGAAAAGATAACATAGCAGACCAGGAGATATCTGAAACCATTGATGTCTGGGCAGATAGCCATCCATATGACTGTATTACATTTTGCAAAGCAGTAGGCGAGGCTTATATAATACAATCCTTTAAGAATTGAAATCACCTATACACACAACACAACATGGAAGCAAACATAGCTGCCTTTCCCAAAAATGCTTTGAAAATTGTGTTGAAAAAGAACTATTGTTTGAATGTGTGTGTATCTGTACAGTGCAGGATGAATAGAACTCATTAGGATGCTCTTTTGTGTGACATCGGGAACATCTGGTCATCAGGCTTCTTTAGGTCAAGCTGCAGAGGTAGAAAAATCTCTACTATCCCAGTCTCTGGGTAGAGGGCCTCGAGACTGTTTAATTCCAACCAAAATTTTAGAGATAGTCATGCTTTCCCACCATTAACCTCAACTTTTTTGCGGATAAAATTTCTCACATTTGGGCTGAGCTGGATTCCATGGTTATTGCAGAGTCTACTGTGGAGGTGTCCAGCAACTCCTCTTATTGGATTAGATTGGATCATTTTCAGTTTGTGACTCCAGAGGAAGTGGACAAACTGCTTTGGACTGTGCATCCTACAACTTGTTCTCTTGACCCTTGCCCAACTTGGCTGATCTCATCTGATAATTATTTATCAGAGAGGGACTGCTAAATATTATAAATGCTTCCCTGAGGAAGGGCAGGATGCCTCCTGCCTACTTAAAAGTATTATTAGAATACTTTTGAAGAAACCTACACTAGATCCCTCGGAGTTAATTAATTATAGACCTGTTTCTAGCCTTCCATGCTTGGGCAAGGTGACTGAGTGGGTGGTGGTACCCAGTTTTGGATGATACAGATTATCTAGACCCATTTCAAACTGGCTTTCATGTGGGCTATGTGGCTAGACTGCCTTGGTTGGCCTGATGTATGATCTCCAATTGGCTATCGACAGAGGGAGTGTGACTCTGCTGATCCTTTTGGATCTCTCGGCGGCTTTTGATACCATTGACCATGGAATCCTTCTGGACTGCCTGAGAGAGGTGGGATTGTGTGGCACTGTTTTACAGTGGTTCCACTCCTACCTCTCTGGTAGTGTCACTTGCAGACTCTTGCTCTGCAAGGCGAGAATTGAAGTATGCAGTTCCACATGGCTCTATACTGTCTGCAATGCTCTTTAACATCTGCATGAAACTGCTGGGAGAGATCATCAGGAAGTTTTGTTCTGTGTTTTATCAATATGCTGATGACACCCAGATTTACTCCTCCATGCCAACCTCATCAGGAAATGGCATATCTTCCCTAAATGCCTGCTTGGAGGTGGTAATGGGCTGGATGAGGGATAACAAACTGAAGTTGAATCCAAATAAGACGGAAGTATTGACTGTGGGGGTTTGGGACCTGCGAGATGGTTTAGATCTGCCTGTTCTGGATGCAGTTACACTCCCCCTGAAAGATCAGGTACGTAGCTTGGGAGTGCTCCTGGACCCAAAGCTCTCCCTGGTTTCTCAGGTTGAGGTGGTGGCCAGGAGCACCTTTTAAAAGCTTTGGCTGATACGTCAGCTGTGTCCATTTCTAGAGGTGAATGACCTTAAAACAGTGGTACATATGCTGGTAACCTCCAGACTTGACTACTGTAATGTGCTTGTGGGGCTGCCTCTGTATGTAGTCTGGAAACAACAATTGGTACAGAATGCAGCAACCAGATTGGTCTCTGGGATAACACAAAAGGACCATATAACACCTGTTTTGAAAGAACTGCACTGGCTGCCAATATGTTTCTGGGTGAAATGTAAAGTGCTGGTTATTACCTATAAAGCCCTTAACAGCTTGGAAGCAGGCTATTTAAGAGAGAGCCTCCTGTGTCATGAGCCTTTTATGATCTTCTGGAGAGGTCCAGTTACGGTTGCCGCCAACTCATTCAGTGATGACTTAGGATGGGCTTTCTCTGTGGCTGCCTCAGGACTTGGGAATATGTTCCCTGCTGAAATAACAGCATTTCCTTCTCTGTTTGCTTTCAGGAATACCCTCAAGAAGACTTTACTGTTCTCTCAAGCATTTAATTAGAATTTTAATAATTTTAATAATTTGTTTTATATTGTTTTTATCGTGTTTTATGTATTTTAACCTGTGATTTTAATGTTGCGATTTGTACACCACCTACAGATTTACATATCAGGCAGTATAAAAACATGATAAATAAGTAAGTAAGTAATGAAGTAAATAAATAAATGTAGCTGTATAGATACCGTGTTTCCCCGAAAATAAGACAGTGTCTTATATTAATTTTAGGCCCAAAAAATGCACTAGGGCTTATTTTCGGGTAGGTCTTATTTTGCACACACCTCCCCCGCCACGGCAGGCAAGCACAGAACAACTTACTCTGAGGTAGTGCCCCAAGTTTCAACCCCATCTCCTGCCGTTCTCAATCCCTGCGGCCAGCGCGCGGCCGCGAACCCCCGCCTCCCTCCTAGGTCTTATTTTCGGGTAGGTCTTATTTTCGGGTAGGTCTTATTTTCGGGTAGGTCTTATTTTCGGGGAAACACGGTAGATAGATAGATAGCCCCCAGATTAGGAGCCAGAGTGGTATAACAGTTAGAGTGTTGGACTAGGCAGTGGCACTCTTTGGACCAGACTTCTGGGTGGATGTCTGGTCCCCAGCAGGCCGGGGGGGAGGGCTCCAAATGCTGGCTTGGGGGGGGGGCTCCAAATCCTGAGCAGCCCATTAATTTAAGTGGAAGGATTGTATATGCAAAACATGGTATCTCTCTGCAAGTCAGTGGGACATATCTTATTCAGAATGTCATTTTAAAATAATATAAAAGTGGTGTTTCCAGCCTCCCCCAAGCATGTTTGGGTGTAAAAATAATGCATTGTAGTTCTCTGGTGGCAGTGGCAGTGGAGCGGGGGTGTGTGTGAAAAAGGCCTACAGGTCCAGGCTCCAAAATTACCTAGGTACACCCCTGGGACTAGGACCAGGAAGACCTGAATTCAAATCTCTGTTCAGCCATGAAACTCACTGGGTGACTCTGGGCCAGTCACTTATCTCTCAGCCTAACCTACATCACAGGGTTGTTGTGAGGATAAACATAACCATGTACACTGCTCTGGGCTGCTTGGGGAAGAGGGGAATATAAATGTAATAACATATATAAATAAATAAAGGCTTTTCCTAGCTAAAGATTTGAATAATGATTGTTTTTACAATCCTTTAAAAAAGGTAAAGGTAAACATATAGAAGTAAAAATAAAAGAACTATTAGGAAGGTTTCTTGTCATCACCAACAATGGCATCTCCATGAAGCTCCATCTCCCTCTACATAAGATGCTGTGTCCTGATTTCATTTTACTTCGATAATTTCCCTGCCCCCCCCCATCAATGGCTGTCATGGTTGGGGGTGAAGAAACACATAGCACAATGATTCCAGGAAATGGACCACATGTTACACAGGAAGAGAGGGGAGCTCGACCCAGGGTTCACTTTTCTGCCATGTTTCATAGAATATATAGTTCTACCTAGATGCAGTAAACAAATACTGTATTTCCCATAAGTTCTTCCATCTTGTTCAGCAAAATTACTGTCTGGCCTCAGCCAGGTTCAGGGACAAGCTATTGAGTTCAGAGCAAGTTCTCAGGGTTCCAAACTGAGAGCAGAGGCAGGTACTAGGGATGTGCGTGCGAATCGATTCGGGTACAAAATGATTTGCACCCAAATCTACCTATTTTGGGTGATTTGTGGACAAAACAAATAGCCCCTGTGCTAGCTGGCCAGATTCGAGTCCAAAACAAATTGCCCAGATTTTGGACCTGAAAAATTTGTAGATTCAGAACTCCATTTTGTTGAGATCTCTCTTGCTGTCTCCATTTTGTGTCAAGATTTTAAAAAAATAATAAAAATAAAAAAATCCTACCCTCCCAAGCTTCAGATTGGTAACTTACAGTGTGCAACGATTGGCTGGTGATTACACACACACACACACACACACACACACACACACACACACACGGTTCTAGATTGGCTTGTTTCCATTCAAGTCTTCTGTTGCTGGGGTGACTGACCCTACATTGGCTAGGGGAAGGGTCAAAGAAGGGACAAGGGTGGGGGGAGTTCAAAGGAGGGATTTTCAAATGCACTTAAGGAGGCAGCCAGCCACCATTCTGCCTTTCTGCCTCGTGAGAGAAGAGAGAGAGAGAGAGAGAGCCAGAGGAGCTTTGCTTTGCCTTGGCTGTCTGCTGCCTGGAGTGGATTCTCTGTTTTTTGTTCCTGCTTTCCTGATTGAGGAAATGAGAAGAGAATTTTTTTCCACCCCCTTCCTGCTGCTGGGAGAATCACTGTCTGTGCCAGCTGTCTGTCCAAATCAATTTGGGTACAAAACAATTTGTACCCAAATCTACCTATTTTGGGAGATTTATGGACAAAACAAATCGCTCCTGTGCTAGCTGGCCAGATTTGAACCCAAAACAAATTGCAAGTGATTCTATTTGGGTACAAATCGAATAGAAAAAAATCGATTTGTGCATATCCCTTGCAGATACATCATCAGGTTGGGCAGAAGGTGTGATCCTCCTCCAGCACAGCAAAACGGTTTCCAGAGAGGCCAGAGGTAAATACATAGTTAGGTATGTTGGGCATTTGTATTCACAAAAGTGGCAGTCCATGGCAGCAAAGCAAGGCAGAGCAGTCAGTGTAGCTCCAGCTAGAGGCAAGTTGCTCAGGCAAGGAACCAAACAACAGCAATGATATCAGGCCAGCTAGGCCCCTCTTGGTTTTCCAGATCACGAAGGCTGACTGGGCTGATGACCTGTCATCCAGCCGGAGCTTCAGCATAGCAAAGACAAAGCCAATATCACCCTCTGCTGGAGAGCTGCCAAAGTGACATGGAGAGTAAGGTGCCTGAGCCTGGCTGCTGTAGGCATTGGTTCAACATCCCCTTCCCCCCTTGTGCCTTCAGTTAACAACCCAGTGAAGAGAACTGATGGCATGGGACAAGTAAATTGCTTTCCAGTCCTTGTTAAATATGGCTCACATGTAATAGGAAGGAAGGTACAGATTATCCAGCATACAATTTCAGTGGGAGGTGGAAAGATTTTATTTGTAAAACAACTACGATTCACAGTAAGGCTCAAAGGCCTGTAGTTCTCTGTGAAAGATTCAAGTTTACCCTCCCCCCACAAAAGCAATACATTTCAAATGTATTCATTCTGATTTTGTGTGTTGCATGATCCCCAGAGATACATATGCACCTACTGAAGAAACCTTTTCTACATGCCACTTCTGCAGATTGTCCAGGGTCAAGTGATTTGCATAATATTTAATTGAATCTGTATGCACAGTAAAGTAAAAGTAGGCAGACTGCAATCTAGCTCTTTATAACAACCTGAAATGTAACAAAACAGATGGAAATCTTTGCATTCAATGGCAGTCACAATCAGAGGCAACTTGATGTGTGAGATGAGTTTCTCAGCACCAGTGAGGTTCAGCTGAGCTTCATTTAATACACAGATTCAATTAAATAAAGCCCATCACATAATCCGTGTTGAACTCTTGGGATTGAGTTGGAAGGAAACTAAATAAATAGTACTTAGCAACTCCAGAAAGAAAAGTAATTAATTAAAATACTAAAGACGCCTACTTGCTGTCTCTGAATTCTACAGATTTCAAGTTAAATTTATCTTTATTTGAAAACAATGTCACAAACTTTAAGATTACATAGCTCTTACACACAAGTAGCAGTGATAGCTGGTCTGGCCTGTATTTACCAGAAACATCCAAGAAGTAAAACTGAATTAATTCCCCATTGCTACCTCCATTGCAGTGTATAGAGGGATTGTTTTATAGCTGCTTCCCTCATACACACAAGGAAATATTATGTAGATGTAACTAGAGGTTTACTCAGCAACAACTCCACTTTCTCCTTCTCCTCCCTTTTCCTTTCTGGCTCCTACCTCACACTCTCTACAGAATCCCCACTGGGACAAACCTCCAAACAAACTGCAAAAGGTTACAGGCAAGAATGCAACAGGGATTTTTGTGCAGAAAGCATTTAGTGGGAGAAGGAGCAGTTTTTAAATGTGTGGATTCCAAATCTTGTATTACAATCTCATTTGGTGATGACTACAAGGGAGAGGCTTGCCTCACTAACCTTTTGGAGTTCTTTGAGAGTGTCAACAGTCATGTGGATAAAGGTGATCTGGTTGGCATTATATACTTGGACATCCCAAAAGCTTTTGACAAAGTTCCCCACCAAAGGCTCCTGAGTAAATTTAGCAGTCATGGGATAAGGGGACAGGTTCATGTGTGGTTTGGTAAATGGTTGAAGGACAGGAAATAGAGGCTAGGAATAAATGGATGGTTTTCATAATGAGAGGGTGTGAGAGGGAAAAGAATTTCTCTCTCTCCACCTTCTCCACACCATGCATGATTCTATAGACCTCTGTCATATCTCCCTGCTGTCATCTTTTTTCTAAACTAAAAAGCCCCAGGTGTTGTAGTCTTGCCTTATAAGAAAGGTGCTCTAGGCCCCTGATCATCTTGGTTGCCATCTTCTGTACCTTTTCCAGTTCAACAATGTCCTTTTAAAGATGTGGTGACCAGAATTGTACGTAGTACTCCACGTGTGGTCGCACTATAGTTTTGTATAAGGGCATTATAATATTAGTGGTTCTATTTTCAATCCCCTTCCTAATGATCCCTAGCATGGAATTGGCCTTTTCCACAGCTGCCGCACATTGAGTTGACACTTTCAACGAGCTGTCCACCACGACCCCAAGATCCCACTCCTGGTCAGTCACCGACAGCTCAGATCCCATCAGCATATACTTGAAGTTGGGGTTTTTTGTCCCATTGTGCATCACCTTACACTTGCTAGCATTGAACCGCACTTGCCATTTTGTTGCCCACTCCCCCAGTCTGGAGAGATCCTTTTGGAGCTCCTCACAATCCGTTTTGGATTTCACTACTCGGAAGAGTTTGATATCATCTGCAAATTTGGCCACCTCGCTGCTTACCCCTGCTTCTAGATCATTTATGAATAAATTAAAAAGCACTAGTCCCAGTATAGATCCCTGGGGAACCCCACTTCTTACTTCCCTCCATTGTGAAAACTGTCCATTTATACCTACCCTTTGTTTCCTGTCTTTCAACCAGTTAGCAATCCACACATGTCCTTCTTCCCTTATCCCATGACTGCTAGGTTTCCTCTGGAGTCTTTGATGAGGAACTTTGTCAAAAGCTTTTTGGAAGTCCAGGTATACTATGTCAACTGGATCACCTTGATCCACACACTTGTTGGCACTCTCAAAGAACTCCAAAAGGTTTGTGAAGCAAGATTTACCTTTGCGGCAGCCATGCTGGCTTACTCCCAGCAGGGCCTGTTCTTCTAGGTGCTTTACAATTTTATCCTTGAGGATGCTTTCCATCAATTTGCCTAGAACGGACGTTAGGCTTGTAATTTCCTGGATCGCCCCTGGAGCCCTTTTTAAAAATCGATGTTACATTTCCTACTCTCCAGTCCTCTGGTACAGAGCCCAATTTCAGGGATAAGTTATATATTTTAGCAAGGAGGTCAGCAATTTCACATTTGAGTTCTTTGAGGACTCTTGGATGGATGCCATCCGGCCCTGGTGATTTGTTAGCTTTCAGTTTTTCCAGACAGTTTAGAACATCATCCTTTGTCACTTCTATCTGACTCAGCTCTCTAGCCTCCATCCCTAAAAAGCCTTGTTCAGGAACAGGCATATGCTCAGTATCCTCTGCCATGAAGACAGATGGCAGATGCAAAGAACTCATTCAGCTTCTCTGCAGCCTCCATATCCTCCTTAATAATCCCTTTCACTCCCTCATTGTCTAATGGTCCAACTGCCTCCTGGCAGGTTTCCTGCTTCTGATGTTGTTGTTGTTGTTGTTGTTATTATTATTATTATTACATTTATATCCCGCTCTTCCTCCAAGGAGCCCAGAGCGGTGTACTACATACTTGAGTTTCTCTTTCACAACAACCCTGTGAAGTAGGTTAGGCTGAGAGAGAAGTGACTGGCCCAGAGTCACCCAGCTAGTTTTATGGCTGAATGGGGATTTGAAGTCGGGTCTCCCCAGTCCTAGTCCAGCACTCTAACCACTACACCATGCTGGCTCTCAAGAATTTAAAGAAGTTTTTGTTATTCCCCTTGATACTTTTGGCTAAATGTTCCTCGAACTCTCTTTTTGCCTCCCTTATTGTCACCTTGCATTTCTTTTGCAAGAGTTTGTGTTCCTTCCTGTTCTCTTCATTTGGACAGGCCTTCCAATTTCAGAAGGAAGTCTTCTTCCCTTTTATGGCTTCCTTGACAGTACCCATTAGCCATGCTGGCATCCTCCTGGACTTAGTGGTATCTTTCCTCCTTTTCGGTATACAATCTAACTGGGCTTCTAGTACTGTGGTTTTGAGTAAACTCCATGCACTCTGGAGTGAAGTGACTCTCCTGATTTTCCCTTTCAGCTTCCTTTTCACCATACTCCTCATTGTGGAGAAGTTTCCTCTTCTGAAATTCAAAATGTCCGTGTTAGATGTCCTTGGTGATTCTCTCCCCACATGTATGCTGATTTTGATGGCACTATGGTCACTGTTCCCTAAAGGGTCGATGACACTGACATCAATGACACTGACACTGACATCACGCACCAGGTCCTGGGTGCCACTCAGAATTAGGTCCAAGGTCACCTTCTCTCTGGTTGGTTCCAAGACCAACTGTTCTATGGCACAGTCATTTAGCATATCTAGAAATTTGATCTCTTTGTCCTGGCATGGCTGTGAATTTACCCAGTCTATGTGTAGGTAATTGAAGTCAACCATAATTACAGCCCTGCCTCTCCTTGACGCCTCCCTGATTTCCTCTTGCAACTCCCAGCCACTGTCAGCATTTTGATCCAGAGGCTGATAGCACGTCCCCAGTAGCATGTTCTCTTATAGGCCTTGTATTTTCACCCACAGGGTTTCTGTTGAGGACTACAGTCCACCTAGGTTTTCTAGCTTGTTAGATTCTATCCTTTCTTTAACATATAGTGCTACTCCTCCTCCAAGGTGCCCCTTCCTGTCCTTTCTACAGAGTTTATACCCAAGGATAACAGGGACCCACTGGTTCTCACTGTTCCACCATGTTTCTGTTATGCCCACTATGTATATTTCTGCGTTAGCAACCAAGCACTCCAGCTCACCCATCTTGGCTTGGAGGCTTCTGGCATTGGCATATAAGCACCTATACGCTGAATCTCTCACCTAATTTATGTTATTCTTTTGACTCTTTGGCCTGCTGGCACAGGCTCCCTTCTGCTCTTTATGCGGCTCTGCTCTGTCCCCTTTGATTTTATCTGAATTCTTTGCACCCTCACACTTTAAAAGATGGCATTTGCCAAACGGGATACTGCCCAGCTCCCATCGGCTGTTCCCCAGGCATCATTTTAAAAGCTGCTCTGCAACCTTTTTGATTTTAAGTGGCAGCAGTTTGGTTCCATCTTGGGTCAAGTGCAGCCCGTCCCTTTTGTACAGGCCTTGCTTGCCCCAAAATGTATCCCGGTGCCTAACAAATCTAAATCCCTCCTCCCGGCACCAGCATCTCATCCACGCATTGAAGCCCCTCAGTAATCAGGTCCTAACCTCCGCTGCTGCTGCCTCACCACTTTTCTGGGCACAGCACTCGCTCTACTAAAGACTGCGTGAGCATGAACAGCAGCCATGTGCATGACGATGCTGGAAAAGTGGTGGGGCAGCAGCAGAGCAGGTAAAGACCTCTGTTTCTTAAGGGATCCTCTCTCTTCACCGCTTGCGGCTGCCCAAGCCTGTTTGGGCATATCGCTAGAGCACAAGACCATGTTTAACCATAAGTGAACATAGGAACATAGGAAGCTGCCATATACTGTGTCAGACCATTGGTCTATCTAGCTCAGTATTGTCTTCAAAGACTGGCAGCAGCTTCTCCAAGGATGCAGGCAGGAATCTCTCTCAGCCCTCTCTTGGAGAAGCCAGGGAGGGAACTTGAAACCTTCTGCTCTTCCCAGAGCGGCTTCATCCCCTGAGGGGAATATCTTGCAGTGCTCACACATCAAGTCTCCCATTCATACGCAACCAGGGCAGACCCTGCTTAGCTAAGGGGACAAATCATGCCTGCTACCACAAGAACAGCTCTCCTGTGGGACAATAAAGAATGCTTGCATTCAGAACCATGTGTTTCTGAAAACATATAGAAATAATAACATAACATGAAGCCATAATTTAAAACAAAAATAAATCTGGGATTGATTTAAAAAAAAAATTGAGAAAAATATAATACTGAGCTAGAACATGTTTTCTACGGGGGGGAAAATAGGAAGGGTAAGTTATCTCCCCTGCCCTACCCCCATCCCCCCAAATTAAATGAGAAATATTAATGATTTTTAAAGCATGATTAAGTTAGAAAGCACTATATCTGCTGATGGACTTTAAAGGTGCCTATTAACTTTTGGCTCTGCTAAAATGCTTTTAAAGAAAAGGGAAAAGGGAAAGCAGTTATAGTGTGGAAACTACCAAATTAGAAAACTCCTAGAGAAAACAATGACTAGCAATAAGCAGTCAATTTTGTAAAAAATGGCAAAGGTTAACAGGCTGTTACCCTCCCCCATCCCAGGTCTTTGCTTTCAAAGAATTGAAAAGGAGTGAACTTTAATGACACAATCCACAAACCACTTTTTCCTAACTGACCTCACTTAATGTTTCATTGACATCTATGGGTTTACTTTGGGTTCCTCATGAAAGGAAAAAATCTGGTTTTAGTAACTGAATTATGTGGTGGCAATTGGGTTTTAGCAACTAAGTGTGTTTAGAACAGGTCCGCACAACTAGGAAACCACCAAACCAATGCAATCAATGGGAGCATGGATGGCAACCCATCTCTGGATGACTGGGGAATAAAAATGGGCATAAAAATGTTGTAAAGCACAAAGAAGTCCTCAACAAATGTCTGTGTTCAGTTTTAGTGGGCAGGGATGTTACTGAATTCTTTTATCAAAATCTACAACAGAACATGATTGTTGATTGTTCCCATTCCACAGCAGATTGGATGTTATAAGGTACAGAGATGTGTATGGATTCTAGAGTCCATACATGTGCAGAATAACACTTTGCAACAGTGGTTTTTGTAGGTAGGAAATATTAAAACTACTTGTGAAAATATGCTTCTACATATGTATTTACATATTTTTTCAGGGGAAAACTTGGGAATTTTTAGCAGATGAGAATGAAATGGAAATCAAAGGAACTGCAAAGTTTGGACGAAATGGAAACAGATATATCTCTCCATTCCTAAATTAGTGGTCACATACAAGCTGTGCAGATTTGTTTAGCAGGTAGAACTGTCACCCATGAGCTTCTTCTTCTCTTGATGGGTCCCAAGAATGCCACTCTGCCACCACCAAACAGAAGCTATGGATATGGAGATGGTCCAGGTATCAGCAGTGGGCCTCTCTGAGGGCTCTGGCCCCTTGGACACTGCCCAATGATACTGATCCCTGATGCCAGCTTTGGGAACATGTTGGGGTTTGTGATTATTTAGCAAAGTGCCAAGGAAACTAACACTTCTGTTCAATCAATCAATCTTTATTACAGTCACAGACCAGCATATAGTATAAGGATGATTACATGTTAAAAGTGAGATTAGATAAAAGATAAATGCATATAAAATAGTACATTTTGTTGCTAGAAGGACTAAGAACACTACAAATTCTAAGCCAATGTTAAAGGGTGATTCCATGTTAAAAGTGAAATTCGATTTAAAAAATGATTACCTATACTAAAAATACTAAAAAATAGAAAATAACATGAGGGCCTAAGTGCCTAAAAGATAGTAATAGTAATAAAAATGCATGAGTTAAAAGACATGAGTGGACAGAAATATATGACCTAAGTGATCAAACTGAAAAAAACCAGCCAGATTGAAGGATATAAGGAGCAGTGTAAGAGAGGCACTTGAGCAATTGCATGGCCTGCCCAGAGTCACAGAGAGGCAGATTGAGGCTGATAGGGCTCACGGCCTATCATCCGCTGACACTTCAGTTACATTACAGAGTGTGGAGTTTAGTTGTTGCAGCTATTTAAATAACACACCTGGGAGTGTTCTTTAGGATTGGGTCTTTAGGTCTGGGTCTAACATGTGGGGGGTACGTGTTAGACACAACATGTAGAGTCTAAGTTACTTAACTAGTTTATTGCTGGAATATACTGAGATAGGAAAGACGTAATCCTATCTATCAGCTGCATAATGAATAGGTAGGGGGAGAGAGAGAGAAGTTTCCATCTTATCTCTAGGAGGAAAGGAAGAGGACTGACTCACTACAGGCAGTACCTGAGGATCCAAGCAGGAGACATAGACTAGAGGCAAGCAGGGACAGGTAAGGAGACCATCACTAACTACCTCTACTCCCAATGCCTCTAGTGGTCATTGGGATAGTCGGTGCAAAAGGTCGATGCACTGGAACTCATCTGCAACAGAACAGACCCTGCAATGGGGAAACAGCTTCTGACTAGAGGTGTGCACAAAACCGGTTTGCCTGGTTCCATTTGTGTCCAAACTGGACTCTAACTGAACTGGGCATGTTTAGATTTGTGTCTCCCAAACAGACCAACCAGCTAGGCTCGAATTTGAGACAGTTCAGGGGTTCTAAAGTTTGTTTTTTAAAAAATTTAACACTCACTGCCAGGTTTGGCAGTCTCAGGGGGTGCTGGCACAGTGAGGGTCTCTGATGTTTCCCCTTTCCCCCACCAGCCTACCCCCACTCTTCCAAGGGCCATTCTGCCCGTTCTCAGGCCATTCTGGTCCTTTCTCTGGTTGTAGTGGCCAGTTTGGAGGCTGCCACGCATATGCCCCGGCCATTTTCATGACACGGCCATGCAAATGGCCGAGGCACATGCAAGGTGCCTCCAAATCAGCCCACGCAACTGGAGAAAGGGCCGGAATGGCCCCCAAATGGGCCAGAGCAGCCTTTCAAAGAGCAGGGGGGTATCCAGCGAGCGGGGGCAGAGGGAAACTGCAGAGACCTCTCTGCAGCAGCAGCAGCATCCCCCTGAGACCACCCGACCTGGCCGTGTGTGTTTAAAGATAATGATACACACACATTTAAAATAATATAAAATAAAAAACTTTAGAACTCCTGAACCGGCTCCAAACTGGCTGAGTGGGGGTTTGGCTTGAGGTTGAGCCCTCGAGCCGGACCAGTTTGATGGTGAACTGGCTTGACCTCAAGCCAGTTCACACATCCCTACTTCTGACTAGTTTATTTTTTATTGTGATTTTTCATTTATACTTGCAACAATGACTATAAGCTCCCAGATCACACACTGCGATATGGTGTTGATCATGGATAGCTTGCATAGCCATTATATTCTTTGGTAGTTTGCAGAAGAAATTAGCCATGTGCAGCACCCCAATAAATTCAAGTGCCTTAGTGCACATGTGAACTTCATGTGATTGAGGGAAATGTTGGCTGAAATGATAGACAGGGGTTCATCAGCACCACTGTGCATTGGGGCTCTTCTGACTCATAAGGCAGCCCTGACATTGCAAAGTGATGTGTTTCCACAGTGACAGAGGGCTTTAGAAGAAAGGGAGAGTGCTGCACAAAAAGTCGCCACTTGCTCCATTGCACAATGCATGTGGGAGGGAGCAGCATGCACATTCTCCCCATATTCCCACAATGCTTGGTACTGCAAGCACTTAATTATGTGAGGCCAGAAGCTCTTTCCATTTGCAAAGGAAGACTTGTGCTCTTTGAAAGGATCTGACCACAAGTGGTAAAAGGGTCCTCGCCTAAGTGCAGGTTTCCTTCCTTGAACAGAAGGGGTTTCCTACAATGGAGAAATGCTCTGCAAGCTTTTAGGGGCTTATGAGATCACCCTGCATTTCGTGTATGTTTCTGTCTGTCTGTCCCAACAACTTTGCAATGCCTGGATCAATATGAACCAAATTGGGTACAGTCGTGTGGACACATAGGGACACCTTAATGTTAAGTTTCTGATGATGTCACCCACCCTAATTTAGGATGGCGGATGAAAAATATTTGAGGTGCAAGTGGGCCTACTTGTGGACTGTCTAACTGATCTGAACCAAATTTGGTAAAAGTGTAGTGAGTAGGGACACCTCTTTGGTGTGGTATGTGATGTTGTAACCCAACCCAATTCAAAATGGCAGATGTGTAAACATTTGAGGCACAAGTGCCTTAATTTGTGAATTGCCTAACCTATTTGAACCAAATTCGCTATAGCTATATAGGGACACATCAACGGCATAGTTTGTGATGATGTCATCCACCCTATTCAAGATGGTGGGCATGTAAACGTTTGAGGCACAAGTGTGCTAACTTGTGGACCATCTAAATGATTTGAACCAAATTTGGTACAGCTGTAGCTGTACCTGGGGACACCTCAATGACATGGCTTGTGATTATTCCATCCAGCCCAATTCAAGATGGTGGAAACAGGAAAACTTGAGGTATAATCGGTCTAACATGTGAACTGCCTAACCAATTTGAACCAAATTTGCTACAGGTGTAGGGACACATAGGGGCAGCTCAAGGGTGTAGTTTGTAATGATGTCATCCACCCTTATTCAAGATGGTGGGCATGTGAACATTTTAGGTGCAAGTGGGAACCGATTTGGATCAAATTTGGTACAGTTGTAGGGACACAGAGGGACACCTCAAATGTATGGTTTGTGATGATGTCATCTACCTCAATTCAAGATGGTGGATGCATGAAAGTTTCAGGTGCAAGTGGGCTAACTTGTGAACTGCCTAACTGATCTGGACCAAATTTAGTCCACTTGTAGGGATAGTGAAAGGAAAATAGGCAGATTAGTTCTTAATAGAACAACTTGTCTTAATTTGTATTTCACCCAGGTGATTGACTGAGATCTATGTTTTGGCAAGGAATAGTTCTTCATTGTGTCTTGTGCACATGATGATATGTGTTTGGCTCATAGTGGGTGGCTGAAGTGCAAGATCTTGAGAGTGGGTGCAGCTTTATTATTTTTAAGCACATATTTAAATGTAATAAATATTTTTCAGTTCTGCCAGTGGGCTGAGACAAGTTTGAAGAAATTAGTATGCTTAGCAAAGAGATAGGGAACTTATTTTTTTCAAATGGCAGTTTTTTGTTCTAATAGAGAGACCTTGGCATTATATATTTCTACCAATGAAAACAAAAGGGCATTATGGATTAATTTCTATGTGTTTATTCAATAATGCCCAATATCTTAATCCATAAAATAACCATTCATTATTACAACTGAGATGGATATTTGTTTCAGAAATGTAGACTTCAGAATGCCCCAGGTAATTTGTTTCATCAAATTCTACTAGTATTCACTCCATCACTGGAGGCTGAAGTTGGATGCAGCAGGCTGCAGGAGAACACAGCAGAAAACAATGGTTTAGATATAAGCATTTGCAATTCATCCTGTTTTTGCCCAGGGCCCCTTTGACTATATACTTGATTTCTGCCCTTGCTGTAGTAGAAGTGCCAGTTTCAGCTGGGGGAGATGGCATTGGGGAGGGAAAGCAAGCAGAGTTTAGAACCAAGTTTCACAAGATTTCCATTGTTTGTATAATTGAACTGATGGATCAATGTGATTACTAAAATAATGTAAAAGGTTTTCGTTCAGATATAAAAAGAGATGTGGGACTTTGCAAGCAAAAATTGTGTGTGTGTGTTCAAATGAAAATGCCTAAACAAATTAGACAGAAACAAACCAAATCAGTGGATGAAAAGAACAGAGGTGTGCATAAAACCAGTTTTCTTGGTTCAGTTCAAGTTCAAAACAGGTGCAAGCCAAGTCCCCCAGTTTGAGTACTGGTTCTGTCAAGCTGACCCATGGTTCAGCTTAATCTCAAACCATACTCGAGCCGGTTCTAAAGGTTCAGCCATTGGGAATAATGGGGATTCAAACTGGCCCATAATTCCCCACAGGGAGTGCCTAGGGACACCAAAATGGGTTGGGTGGTAGGGACCCATGGGTGTCAACAAGGAATGTTTATGTATGGTAGATTCTCAGTTAAATAACTTCTTCATAGGGATTCCCTATGAAAAGAAGTTAACAACTGAGAATCTACAATACTTAAACATTCTTTTAAAAAGTTACCTGAGAGCCCTACTGGGTGGTAGGTTGGGTGGTAGTTGACACCCATGGGTCCCTACCACCCAACCTATTTTGGTGTCTCTAGGGTTAGGGTTAGGGTGACACCCATGGGGAATTATGGGGCTGATTTGAATTCCCATTATTCCCTATGGCGGGGGGGGGGGACGGACTCCAGGAATTACTAAAAAAAAAAAATCACCCCCCAGCCAATGGGGTCACAGTTGCCACAACAATGACTCTGAGTGGCATGATGGCAAGCCACCCAGAGCAGAGGACACAGCTGGTCAATCAGGGCAGTGGCAGGACAGCCAATAGGGAAAGGTGACACATCATGTCACAAAATGGCCTCTGTCATTCACCCACCTCAAAATGGCCATTCAAGTCATTGAGCCACATACGAGCCGGTTCAATCAAACTGGGCTCAGCTTGGCTCAGACTGGCCTCATTTTTATGGGACCAATTCAATTTGAGCTTGAGCCTTTGAGCTGAGCTGGCACAATCTCAAGCCGGCTCAATTCCAAGCTGGCTTGCACACAAGAGATGTGCATAAATCATCTTCTTGATTCAATTAAAGCTCAAATCAAATAAGCCAGATTCATTATGAGCTCAAATCTGACACCCCCCCAAACCACCCCTGATTCGATTCGGATCTGAATTAATCTGAATCTGAATTGATTCAGGGGGGAAGGGGTTCTGGGGGCAGCAGAGTATGCTGAGTGGTAGTGCCCAATGGGTGGCAGCTACCCCCCAAATTTCAAACTAATTGGCCAAAGGAATGATCTTTTTACAAATTTTTGAAGTTTGTGGTTTTTATTTTTCCCCAATAGGGAATAATGAATATTTCAGTGGCCCCATAATTCCACATGGGTGGTGCCAGGGTAGCTCAGAGTGGGTTGCAGTGTAGTGAACATAGGGTGCCAAACAACCCCCAAACCACCAGCCTACGGGGTACTGGGTTCTGTTCTTATTTTCAATTTTTGAGATGTTCTGTGTGGGTTCTTTGGTGCAAAATGATTCTAAGTGGATTTTTAGTCACTGATCATTCATTTTGCACCAAGCAGTTATGTTCAGATCCCTGGATGCAACAACAGAGCTGGCAGTGGCACAACAAGGTTACTTTCCCCCCACCTACCCACACAAATATAAGAGAGTGGTGCGACAATAATGGCACACATTTCAACCCAAAAATTCTGCAACAAAATGGAGCCAGTGGTGACAACAGAACCTATTGTAATGCAAACAATCTACTTTGAATAAAATGATGATGCTTCTCGAACACAAGTCACAATATGACCCAATCTTCATTGCAAATATGTCACACACAGAGAATCTATGCCCATCCACGAGGTTACCAAATCCATGAGGTGCAGTCACAACAACAAACCAAGGCAGTTGAATTAAGCACATACATATACTGCTAGTGATTATTAGTGATGGATCAAAAATAGCATATACCTGGGCCTGCTGTGCAAAAGGGTTAGGGTTTAGGTTATGTTTTGTCGTGGCACAGAATGCTATGCCCTCTGTGTGACAGATAGGCTGACACATGTGAGGGCACCAGCAGAAACCTCATCCTTCGCCACGGCTGGGGAAGGTGGGGGTTGGGTGGTGGTGTGTGTGTATGTGTTTGTGTTTGCTAGAGATGTGAATGGAACCAGGTGGGGGTAGCTCAAGGGGTGGGGTGTGTCACTAAGGTTGGGGGAGGATGCACTTACCCCTCCCCCCTTTTCTCCCCCACTGACTCTCAGTGTCTGTAAAAGCCTTCAGGGCAGCAGAGTACGGAAGTACCGGGTGCGCATGCACATGTACTTCCAGCCACTTCTGGCCAAAGAGGGGGAAGGGGCTGCGGGGAGGTATACTGCCACCTCAAAGGCTTTTATGGACACCGAGCACTGGCGGGGGGAAAGCAGGGGGAGGGTAAGTGTACCCTCCCCCACCCTTAAAGTGACACACACACCCCGCTTCGAACTTCACCCCCCCCCGTTCAAACCTGTTCGGAGGCCCATAAAAGGGCCTCTGAACAGGTTTGTGCACATCCCTAGTATGTGCTGCTTCAGTCACAGTCCTTCCAAGCAAAAAAACAGCAAAGCAAAGTCACATACAGACATTAAAGGAACAAGTGCAAAGCCATATTACAAATTCAAAGATATCAAATCACCATCATCAATCATCAATCATATTCAGCATTCATGTCAGCATCAATTAAACAATTAAATCAATTCATATCAGCATGCAAGTACTTCTCAGCAAAAACAAAACAAAACAAAACCCTCCTGCTGCCTGCCTGCCCCACCACACCACAACCTCTGATGGATGGGTGGTGCTGCTGGACCATGGTGGCAGCAGTCCAGCACCCACTTGAAAATCCCTCCATCTGCCACCCGCCCCCCCCACACCCTTTCCCTTAGCCAATGCTGACACAGTTATTCCTGGCTACACAAGATTTGAATGGAAACAAACCAGTCTGCGACCAAAGGGGATTCTCCAGCCAATCATTCACACATGTAAGTCACCAATCTGAAGCTTGGAGAGCAGGAGTTTGAAATTTTTTTGCAGGGAAACAAAATGGAGAGCAACAGAGATAACCACAAAATGGATGTCCGAATCTCAGAATTATTTTGTGTCCGAATCTGGGCAATTTGTTTTGGATCTGAATCTGGGCAATTGAGCACAGGGGCAATTTGTTCTATCAACAAATTGCCCGAAACAGCTAGACCCAGGTACACATCATTTTGTACCCAAATTCATTCACACATCCCTATTGTATACCCCTAGAGAAGCATCCATCAAACATAATATACTGGATGTCAAATTTGGATTAATTACTGTTTTGACCAAATGAAATAGTTTGTTGTGGAGAATGGTTCAATTTCAGGATTGGGGGGGTGGGGGCAGCATGGCTGATAGCCATTTCACCACATGTAAGCATGGCAGCATAAACTCAGGTAGATATATGGTTTGGGATATGAAGGAGCTCCCCTTGAGAAAAATAGGAACGGAGGAAATAGAAAAGATTGGAAAAGCGAAGGGGATGAATTGCTTGGGAGTTAGTTTCTGTTGATGACTTTTAATGTTGCATCCTTGTATTTAATTGTACACAAAAGATTGGAAATGTCATATCCTGGTATAAAGTTATATCCTAAAATAGTCAGATTTGACCAAATAACAAGATACAATATTAGTATGATAGAGGAAGGAGTAGATCCAAAGAAATAAGGCAATGTCAAATCACACACAGGCCACAGTTCAACATTGAGTCGGTGTGCTTCAGTCTATGTTTTGGATTGTAACCTAATTGCAGTAACTAGTGACTGGTATGAAGCAAGTCACACTTCCTCCTCCAGCTTAGTAGTACTATCCAAGATGATAACATTCGAGTGCTGGTGTCAAGTTATATATTTAAGATCAGCATGCTTTATCACTCTTGCATGAAAAAAATGTCCATAGTGATCTTATATATGATCCATTGTCATATTTTTCTAATCAGCTTTGGCTGATACGTCAGCTATGCCCACTTCTGGAGATAAATGACCTTAAAACAGTGTGCATATGCTGGTAACCTCCAGGCTTGACTACAGTAATGCACATGGGGTTGCCTTTGTACATAGTCCAGAAACTTTGATTGGTACAGAATGAGGTAGCCAGAGACCCGTTGGTCTCTGGAACAACTCAAAGGGACCATATAACACCAATTTTAAAAGAACTACACTGGCTACCAATATGTTTCTGAGTGAAATATAAAGGGCTAGTTAATACCTATAAAGCCCTTAATGGCTTGGGTCCAGGGAACGTAGCATATTCTTTGTCATGAACCCAGCCACCTATTAAGATCATCTAGAGAGGCCCGGTTACGGTTGCCACTGGCTTGTTTGGTGGCAACTTGGGACCGGGCCTTTTCTGTGACTGCCCTGAGGCTTTGGAAAATGGTCCCTGCCAAAATAAGAGCATCTCCATCTCTGATTGCTCTTTAAAAGACCATCAGACACACTTGTTTTCTCAGGCTTTTAACCCTTTAATTGTTTTTGTCCTATACAATTGTTTCAACTTTTTTTTCTGTGAAATTGTTTTAATTGTTTTATTCTGTTTTATATTTGTTGTTTAAAATTGTGTACACCACCCAGAGATACACATATCATGCAATAGAAAGATAGATAGATAGATAGATAGATAGATAGATAGATAGATAGATAGAAAAATATTAAATTAAAAATAAACTAGCTGACCCACACAGAGCATCTGTGCGCTCTTTAGGGCCTGCTGTTGTCCCCCCTCCTGCCCCCCTCTCACTTGCCCCCCTCCCCCCTGCCCCACTCTCTTGCCCGACTCCCCCTCCTGCCCCACTCTCTTGCCCCACTCCCCTCCCTCTTGCCCCACTCTCTCTTGCCCCCCCACTCTCTCTTGCCCCCCTCCCTCCTCCCGCCACAGCCAGGTCCTCCTTACTGGGGCAGTGGTGGGCCGAAAAGGGCCCCACCTCCACCATTCCTCCTCTTGGGCGGCGAACTGGGAAGTCTGACCACCCGTTTCCCTCCCACCCTGGCCTCCAACAGGTGCTGGGGCTGCATCCCACTGACCGTTACCTTTCGCCGCCCATTATCTTTTGCTCCTCTCCCTTCACCTTGGCCTGGCCATCCCACTGCTGCCTCCTGCTCCCGGCGGCCAGGCCCAGTGTGGCCGGGCCACTGGCGCCTCTTCCATACCCTGGCCTGGCCAGGCCAGGCCATCCAGCTGCCTCCGTGTCCCACGAGGCCGTCCCGCCGCCTCTGCCTCCCGCCAGGTCAGGCTGCCGCCGCCGCCTCTTCCATTCCTGGAACAGCCTGGCCTGGCCAGGCCAGGCCATCCCACTGCCTCCAGTTCCCAGCGGCCAGCCGAGGCCACCTCCTCTGGCTGTTTTGCGGCTGCCGCTGCCTCCATTTTTCATTTCCTCTCAACTCTCGCTGGGCCGGAACTCTCACAATATGTTGCGAGAGTTCCACCGCCAAATTGAGGACATGCACCGGCTAAGAGAATTAATTATATAGATTTGATGGATTAAATATCTGTCTACATTGGCAATTCTTTGATTGACAGGTTCAGCTTTTAAGAAGACAAAGGATGAGATGCAGATTTTTTCCTGCTATCTGACAAAATGTAAAATTCTTCAAGGGAAAGGTTTGCTTGCAGAAATTCAAGGAGGAATTCTGAACATGGTAGCAAGCTGACAATCCAATTCTAAGCATTTCACCAAAATAAAATGAAAAAGAAAATCATATATATTTTTTAAAAAAACATATAGCTTACAAACAGAAAAAGAAGTGCAATTCACTACATAAATTATTCACCAGAAATTATTTTGCTTGGCTCTGTTGGTGAGTCATGCTTAGCCTGAGTAGAAGTTCTGAACACTCTAGGAAGCATATAAATTATTTGAGCTCAATGTAAAATTCATGATTTATTCTCTTTCTCTCCTAACTTCTTCCCCAAATCCCCAAAATTCATTCACAAGAGACTTAGGTCCTGTAGGTTAGCATACAGGATATAATGGCCTTAGAATTAATTCCCGGTGTGGTGTGTGTGTGTGTGTGTGTGTGTGTGTGTGTGTATATATATATATATACACACACACATACATATACATACACACACCCTACCAAACAACAGCATAAACAATGTATGTTGGTGAAGGTAGTGGAGCTTATAATGCTATATTATAACACACCGTTATAGATTGGAGTGTTGTGGAGGCTATGGAAAGATTGCTAATACAATCTGTACATTGGCACCACACCATAGGACTAGCACAAGCTTCAGTACTGTGTTTGTAATGGGGTCAGTATCAACCCTGCCCGATTTGTCACCCATGAAACCAGACACTACCCACCAGGCATGCATTGCAGCCTTCTATGCGGGAAAAAGTGGTCTACTGAGCCCACCACACATGCTTGCCAATTAAAGCCTAGATAAACTCTAGACGCTAATTTCTCCTTTCTCCCAATCTCCTCTATCTCTCTAGCTATATGACTTTTCATATAACATTTCTGTAAGTAAATTTCCTGAGGAGGCTTGAAACATATTGAACTTCAAAGCCTTAAAAAAAGAAGACAATATCAAACATCTTTCTTTGGGACATTCCCTGTTGTTTTTCTCATTGTGAAGACACAGAAAGAGCCACGTGACCCACAAGAAGGGGATCAAGAGATAACTTTGGTTAGGGGGCTGCCTTATCCCTGCCTTGCTTATTCTAGTGCCACGCACAGACCTCTGCATGGGACTTTTATACTATTTTAATGGGTACGGGCACAGCTGGAGTTTCTGTGAGCTTGTGATTCAACAACCACATATGGTGGCCCACCAAATTCAATAAACTTCCTGCTGTTGGAACTGCTAAAAGAGAGAGGTTGTCATAGCTCTTGGCAGGTCACCATACATGATCTTGTGTTCTGCTTGAGACACACCAAGTTATGCAGTCCTGTTTCATATTCATGTATACTAATGATTTTGCCAGTATTCCATATGGCATTCTACTGCTCTGTTTTTTCATTTAAAAGAACCCCTTTTAAGGTGTGTGTTTGTTTGTTTGTTTGTTTTATACACTAACCTGATGACTAGGTTTTAAAAGTTCTTCCCTGTGTAGTATGTCATTGCCGCCACAGGCCTTGTCAGGCTTTTCTCTAAAATGAAACTCTGACTCAACAACTTTGCCCTTGGTTAAATAAATAAACTGTAACTGGAGTTGTAACATCATTATCAGAGTACAAACCTGAAGGTCTGCTAAGGATTTATTAGGGCTATGCTGCCATTACCAGTGCTGCTTAAACTTTATTGCATTCACCTTGCTTCCCTAACAGCATGTGTGCTGCTCCCGTGTCATTGGGAGAAGACTTTTCAACTCATCTAGCTCGAATAACACAACTTTCTACCCACTACTTCTCTCCCCCACCCTTTCCCGCACCCACAGCTTTTTGTGCTTTGTTGAGGTTTACAGCTTTTTGTGCTTTCCTTGTTTCCAGGTGGCGGGTGGGAGGAGGGAGTGGCGAATGGGACAAAATCCACAGCAAGTTTCAGAGGCCTGAATAAGTATTGCAAGACATGTGACAATTGCTTTATTAAGGGCCTCAGTGCCAAGCCCAAGACCCTGCATGTTCTCATACACAAATATATAAGCATTCAAGGATGCTCAGTATTTACATTAATTCAGGCTGTCAACACTTGCAACTAAATGAGTTTTCTAAGGAAGTTTTCCATCAAAAACTGAAGTATTTAGAAGAGCATACTGCTGTAAGGGATATCAATCAACTGCCCATTTATGGCATTGTGATCTTTCCCCAAAAACCATTACATTAAATTTTCATTGATTAACCAATAGTTCTATCAATCTGTCTCCCGGTGACTCTGGGCAGGCCTTGCAATTGTTCACGCGCCTCCCTTTTAAAGCTCATCATAATCCTCAATTCGGCTGTTTTCTAGTTTTATTACTCAGGATTGTATATATTATATATATATTTCTGGGTTTTTGTGCTTTTTAACCTTCATACAACTTTTTAAAAAGTGGTTTATGCTTTTTATGCATTTTTATGACTGCATAGACTATTTTACTATTTCTAAGGTGTGATTCTGCTTTTACTATTTTTAGTATTCTTAGTCCTTTTAGTATTATTATGCACCATTTTACATGTAATCACTTTTACCTGCTCTCATTTTAACTTATAATCACCCTTATACTTTATGCTGGTCTGTGAGCATAATAAAGATTGATTGATTGACCAATAATGTTTATTCCCTACAAAAGTGTTTGAAACTATACAACATTCTCTTCAAGCCTATTCTATTAAGGATCGCCAGTGTGGTGTAGTGGTTAGAGTTCTGGACTAGGACCGGGGAGACCCAAGTTCAAATCCCCATTCAGCCATGATACTTGCTGGGTGATTGGGCCAGTCATTTCTCTCTTAGCCTAACCTACTTCACAGGGTTGTTGTGAGAAGAAACCTAAGTATGTAGTACACCACTCTGGGCTCCTTGGAAGAAGAGTGGGATATGAAATGTAAATGAAAAATCAGATGATCAGCGTAACACAATACTGCCACTTTCTGATTTCCTGCTGAAAGTGCAAAGAAAGGGGAATGTCATGCTAGTGACAATATCATTCACATTTAGATTGAAAAGGAAAGGCGCCACGGGTCCTTGTTTATCCCTGTATTAATATAAATCTTCTCTGACAATGCAACATGAGACCCAAATCTTACTTGCACAACATTATCTTGATGCAGGATCTGAAGAAGCCAAAATAATCTTTTGACGATACTAGTCACTGCCAGTTTAGTCTATAACCAATCTCTTACAACAAAGTCAAAAATGGATGAAAAATCAATAAAACCTTCAAAAAATATTTATTTGAATCATTTGAACACTTAGAAAGTACCTGAGACAAAACAAATGCCTGATCAATCATACTCCTACCCTTCTTTTATTTAGCTTATTCTTCACAAGTAACAAGAGTTTTCCTAAATTAGCTATTTCCTTTCCCTAAATTAGCTATATACCAAGGTACAGGGTATATATTTTAGAGGCCACATCAAGAAGATTCATAGGTCTGTAATTCAAAAAAATTAGCTGGATCCCCTTTTTTGAAAATGAGACAATGATACCAGATGACCTCTCAAGGGGAATACTATCTGATGAATGGATATGAGTAAACAGGATTGGGGCTCACCAATCCATGTCACAAATGAAAACCTCTGAGGGAATCATATCTTCTCCAGGAGCTTTACCTGTCAGCTAATAAACATTAGCATTTGGTGAAATTGAAGTCTCAAATGGCTGTGGCTGTATTCCCAAATTCTCTCCAAAAACACTACTGTAATCCACACTCCAGATAATAACTGGGGATATATACAACATATTCCTACTAAGGTCTTTCTTGTTAATGAGACTCAAACACTTGTGTTTATTTCCCTCAATAAGAGCCAAACCTCAGGCTCTTCTAATTATTGTCAAAGGAGACTTGACTTGACAGTCTGTGCACAAGACACATCAGCAGGGTGGCAACCACTGGCCACAATCTCCAAGGGGTTGTGCCCAGAGTGATTGTGCCATTTTGGTATGGACTGCCCACTCTCAGCAGGGAATGGGCATTTAAACCCTTTAAAATGACATTGAAACTCTTTCCATCACACCACTTGGACCACCACCCTTGCCACTACCCATGCAAGAGTCCCATAGCTGAGCAAAACAGATTAGCACAAGCACAATTACTGGTAACAGCGGGATGGAGAGGGGCACTATTTTTCTGTTATTCCAGGAAGGGACCATGATGACTTCCTCGGAGGAAATATGTATATGAGGGAGGGCAAATGATCCTGGGGTCTTGGCCACTGTGGCAAAGGATGCTCGCGCCATGGCAGACCCAGCCAAAGCAGTCCAGGAATCACCAACACATTCTTGCCTCTGTGTCAGCTTGCCAGCCAGGGATTACCCTCTCATGTGGGAGCCAGTCCACTGTGGAATGAAAGAGCCAGTGCACTGACCAGAGGTTCTATGAGCTCCAGGTCTCCATTGGCCTGCGCCCTCATGAGTTAGACCATCCAACTATAGGGCCCCTTGCTCATGTCCCCCCCCCCCATATATCTGTTCAAATATAGAACTCATACTCCTCACTTTCCACTTCACACTCAACCCCTACAGACACCTAAGGAGTCCAGGTTGCTCCATGTGTCCAGCCGTTTCCCTGTGAGCTCAGTCTGGCAAAATCTGGGATGGATCCTAGTACACATTCAAAATTCCTGGGTTGCGACCGCCAGTCCCGGCAGTCCAGTGTATGCAGTATGGGGAATTGCAGATGAGGGGAGCTCCTATTTTCAGTTATCCTTGGCAAGCAGGGTGGCCCTACTGGGCAAAAATCAACTTTTTGGCATTTGCTATCTTTGTTGGGAAACAACTGGGTTGCCCAGTTTATGGTGCCACCAGGACTCCATGTGCTTGTGCAAATACTTATTCATCACTTGATTTGTGGAAACTTCACCACAAAGTGTCAATCTTGTCATCCCACCCCCTTTTCCTGCAAATTACCAAACTGGGGGTGGGGTGGGGAATGAGACACAGTAGAAAGCAGGCATCCCCCAATGTGGCTTTTCCCTTTCACGTGCTTTGAAGCTTGAGTCGTGACTATGTGGAATTCCTGTTGCTGGGCAACAGCTGAAGGAGTGTGTGGAGACAGTGGGGGAGTGGCAAGTGCCCAGAGAAGCGGCCAGGGAGAAGCGTGGCAGGCATAGAGCTGGTGCATTCCTGGGCTGGTCTGAGCTGCCCTCTCTATGGTTTTCGCAGCAGCCAAAGCACAAAACCCAGGTTATGGCAGAAGCAGCATTTGGATGACACAATGCCGCCTTCAAACCTCAGGTTGGAGCAGCAAAAGTCACTGCAAACCAAAGGTTCAGATGACGGTTTTGGCTCAAAAACCTTCAGTCACTTATGTGACGAATCTGCGGTTCCGAGCATTTGGCTGTCCACAAATTGGAATCTCTGACTCATACACCTCTGGATTGGCAAAGGCGATCATACTCTCTGTGACACTGAATCAGGGCGAGAACTGCCTTATCTACTCTAATATTCCTAGCTGTCCTAATTAACTTCTATCAGTCTGGCTCCCCACATGTGATAAGGACATACACACACATCTCCCCCCTCCCCCCTCCGTGTGTTGAGTCACCTCCTCCTAATCATGGGTGAGGAGGTTGTTTCATCTGAACTGCTTTTCGACATATGCTAGCAATACTAGCAAGGTTGTATGGATGAATTGCCACTCCACATAATTACACTCCTAAATGCCAAGAGGGGGAAGGACATGAGTACTCATGGAGCCTCCTTATCTCATGGGGTCAGATTGGCAGATGAAGTTTTGTTTGAACTCTAGACAACTTCTTTTGCTTGCTCTTACATTCTTGAACAAACCAACCATATGTAAAAGAAGCAGTTTTATCACTAAGTTGCCTCAAGATATCAATTATATCCCGATATATCAATTATATCCTAAATTCCATGTTAATCTTCAAGGGCCTGATGTTGCATTTCTGGGATCCTGGCACAACTCAGTAAAGTCATTAGATAGATAGATAGATAGATAGATAGATAGATAGATAGATAGATAGATAGATAGATAGATAGACTGTTAAATTTGTATACCACCTTTCATTAAAACAATCCCAAGGCAGTTTACACAAAAATTAAAAACAAGACTATAAAAATGACACAATTAAAATATTAAGCTAAAATATAAGACAAATCTGACTGAAAAGATTTAAAATACCAGCATAAAAACTGTACAAAATACAAAGAAGCAGCAGCAGAGACCATCATATAAAAGCCTGGGTAAAAAGCCAAGATTTAACATGCTTTCTAAAAACTGTGATGGAGACCGAGGAGCAAATAGCCAATAGGAGAGCATTCCAGAGTATGGGGGCAGCAACAGAGAAGGCCCTGTCCCGCATGCATGACAACCAAGCGTCCCTCATTGTCGGTACCCAGAGAAGAGCCCCTTCAGATGACCTCATCAAGCAGGCAGTAACCCATGGGAGCAGGCGGTCCCTCAGGTATCCTGGACCCAAACCAATAAGGGCTTTAAAGGTCAAAACCAGCACCCTGAATTGGATCCGGAAACAAACTGGTAGCCAGTGCAGCTCTTTCAAAATGAGTGTGATGTGATCCCAACAGGGAGCTCCAGATAAAACCCTAGCTGCCACATTTTGCACTAGCTGCAGTTTCCGGATATTCTTCAAGGGCAGCTCCATGTAGAGCATGTTACAGTAATCCAGCCATGACATGAGTAAGGCGTGGGTAACTGCAGCCAGACCTGCCTTCTCGAGAAAGAGATGCAGCTGGTGCACTAGCCAAAGCTGTGCAAAGGCACCCCTGGCTATCGCCTCCACCTGAGCTTCCCAAAGCAGAGCCAGGTCCAGTAATACCCTCAAGCTGTGTACTTGCTCCCTCAAGAGGAGTTCAACCCCATCCAGAACCAGTAAAATCCCCTCATCCCGATTGGCTCTCCTACTGACCAACAGTACCTCCATCTTGTCCGGATTCAATTTCAGTTTATTAGCCCACATCCAACCCATCATGGCCTCCAGTCCCCGATTCAGGACAACCACTACCTCCCTAGGATCAGGTGACAAGGAGAGATATTGCTGAATGTCATCTGCATATTTCTGACAACTCAGTCCAAGTCCCCGGATGGCTCTCCCAGCGGTTTCATGTAGATGTTAAACAGCATGGGCGACAAAATCGAACCCTGTGGGACCCCACAGGCCAATGGCTACAGAGCCAAGCAGTAGTCCCCCAGCACCACCTTCTGGACCCTCCCCCCAAGAAAGGACCGGAGCCACTGCAATGCAGTACCTCCAATTCCCATACTCAAGAGGCGGTCCAGAAGTATACCATGGTCAATGGTATCAAACACCGCTGAGAGGTCCAGCAAAACCGGACGCACTCCCCCTGTCTAGTTCCCGGCATAGGTCATAAGATCAATGTCAACTTGAGAAGTCCATTTATAAGGTTTACTACCTTGTAAATAACTCTTCATTTTTTTAAAAAAATGCCTCCCTAGAATATATATTTTGAAGCCTAAACAACAACATAGGGGGAAATGGTGACTTAGTCTTCAGTTCTTCCCTCTAGTGTCAGAAACAACAACAATTGGATCAAGAGCATCATAGAAAAACATTCAAGGAGGCAATTCTCATGATTGCCCAAAAGTGGGCTAAGGGAGCCTAGCCTGCTTTTGGGCAATCGTGTGCTGCAACGGGAGCCACGCAACAACCAGCAGCTAGCCACCCCAAATACCCCTCCCCTTAGTCGAAGTTAACGGATTGAGCGCTCCGTTACTCTCATCTTTTTGCTTGTGTGTTGCAGCAGTGCATCGCAACACATCAGTATTCCCCGACCGAGAGGCTGCAATCAGCCTCCCCAGCTCGGGGGTCTCTCCAGGTTGCCCCGTGGGAAATCCTGGAACTTCCGGGGGCCATGCGGCCCCTGATCCCTGCAGTCCCCGCTGGCTCCGTCTCGGAGCCGGCAGTCGTGTGGGTGGCCAATTCGGCCACCCAGGGCTGCCTTTCAATTGTCTGCGGGTTAAGCCCGCTCTCCCCACAAACCCCCTTATGGCTCCTCTCCTTGATCGTGAGACTCGCCTCATTGACATAAACAACCTTTCTTGGTTAAATAGGTACAATAACCACAGAGTGAGCTACAGAGCTTCCATGCAGGGGTAGGCAACCTTGCCTCTCCTGCTGTTGTTGAACTACATGTGATCTTGAGAAACTCTAGAAATGTTTATATAACCTTCGAATTCAAAACATAAGGTATGAATGGAGAGGAGAGCTGGTCTTGTGGTAGCAAGCATGACTTGTCCCCATAGCTAAGCAGGGTCTGCCCTGGTTGCATGTGAAGGGGAGACTTGATGTGTGAGCACTGTAAGATATTCCCCTCAGGGGATGGAGCCGCTCTGGGAAGAGCAGAAGGTTTCAAGTTCCCTCCCTGGCTTCTCCAAGATAGGGCTGAGAGAGATTCCTGCCTGCAACCTTGGTGAAGCCACTGCCAGTCTGTGAAGACAATACTGAGCTAGATAGACCAATGGTCTGACTCAGTATATGGCAGTTTCCTATGTTCTAATGAATGAATTTATTATTAGTCAGTGACCAGCAATCAAAACATAAGGTTTTACTCATGCTACTATAATATTTCCCCGTCCTAGCACTAAGACCACCAAAGATAAATAAATAGCAATTTCTCCCACAAAGACAAAACAACTAAATCATGCACATCAACACTTGTATGCACATAAAACATAATGCCTGAATAGGGTTCTGTCCTCTCCTCCCTTAATGTCTGTACTCCTTAAATCCCTTAAGAGGCTATATAGAACAAGAAGTGCTCTACTAACAGAAAGGTGCCTAACATAAATAAATAGTATAAACCAGTATTTATCAGGGGCAAATTTAAAAGATGATCCTTCCCCGCACATGTGAAAAGCTATTATGCTTGTGATCAGATCTGTACTGATTTGAGTGCTTTCTCCCGGTCCTCCTCTGCTGGCCTTTACTGCAGGTATGAATGTTTGTGTGCACAAAAGGAGAATGCCCATAGGGGAATTACTAAACATCCCTTTCCCGCCACCTGACTGATAGAGGTGTGCACAAACCCCCAAATGCCATTCAGTTCAAATTTGAATCAAATTCAAGCCAAACCACATTCTGCCAAACTGGTTCAGTCGAACTGACTGGTTGCTCAGGTCCGTTGCCGTTGTCCATTCAGGTGGCAATACTTGTAATGGGGAATCCAGTGAGTTTGTTTAAGGCTCTTATCCGGCTCGTTGCTGCTCCCTACTGGCTGCCCCTCGCCACTGGCTGCCCCCATCTCCAGCTGAATCACCATGCAGGCAGCCTGTGTTTAAAAAGCAACCCAGCCAGTGATTTGGCTGGGGATGGGGGCGACCAGTGGTGGGGAGTGGCAGGTGTTGAGTTCCAGCACACCAGGTAAGAGCCTTAAACAACCTTTCTTGCCACTCCCCCACTGTGGCTTGCTTCCCCTCGATGTAGAAATTGTTTACATTGAACTGGGCTTGGTCTGGTTCACAGATCAAACCATGGATCAAACCAGCTCCAGGTCGATTCATGATCAAACTGCCAAACTGGTCCAGTTCAATATGAACTGGTTCTATATAAAACGGTTTGTGCATACCCCTACTGCCTGATGTCTATGCTTTTGTGCCTTACACAGAGAGATTCTCTCATGAGCACGTTGGAGGGGCAGCTGTATATTGGGGCTTAAAAGGGTTAGTAGGGGGAAATAAAAGAGCTCATACTCTTCCTATGGGTATCTCCTCCCTTGCATGACCATAGAGCTACACAAGCCACAAGAGGGTCATTTATGCCCATAAGGTGTTTTGTGTTTTGTTTTTTAAACCTCCTGCATTTTCTGTGCATATTTTTGTGCCATTGTAAGGCATTTAAAGATCAGCAGATTATTTTGAGCCTTCCTCTTATGGAGCTTGCTCTCGGTATGAAATCTTTTCTTCCCATACTGAGATGTTCCTTTTTAAGGCCTTGCAAAAACATACAGGCAAAATTCTAAATTCACTGATTATAGTAATTCACCTTGTAGACTGACACTTGAATAGGTTTCAATTTTTAGCATCTTCCTTCACCTGTAGATTGCTAGTCAATCTACTGTTAAACCACCCCTGCACTATTTAGTGACCTATGGTATTTCTGTTGTATTTATTAATCACAGGTGATAAGTGGAAAGACTCATTAGCACAAATTGCTTTTTTTCCCAAATGCCTTTGGCAATGAATGCATTTTACATAATTGCTATATAATTGAGATTCAACTTTTAATTAATAGAATTCTGCTTGGCTTCTAAAGATGCAGGGCTGTATCAGGCGGGCCCAGTCAGTATACTGCCTCACTTGGAACATTGGTTTTCTTTACTTAAGAATTTGTCACAAATCAGCCTTTTTAATTCATGACATGACAGGTTCAATTTAGAGAATTCAGGCACATTTTTAGAACAGGGAAGTTTCTGATTGCTTTTTAAAAATGAAATGGAAGCAGCGGATGCCCCTACAAGTAGCAGTGCACCAGATTCTCCCCATGTGACCCACTGACTCTGTTCACCCAAGATGCACCTTAATTCAGAGCAGATATCATGCTTTAATTATCCTAAAAGCCCCTGCCCCCAACCCAGCTATTATGATTGGGAGCATTAAGGATGCTTCAAGGGGGCAACTTAAAGGGAGTTAACTTAAAGGGTGGGATTTATTTTAACCAGGAGTTATATATTCTATAGTTTCATTCTTATGTCATCAAGCTTTATGACTCAAGCATAAAAGTCCTACATATTGAAGAAAGCTCAGGAGAGATGTTGAGAAATAAATTCCAAGTGCCAAACTTCCAGTGTCGTCCTCCTTCCTTGTTATCTCTCCTCAAATATATTTAAAGACAGCCCATGCTTAGGATCAGTGAGTGAAATCACAAAGCAAACAGTTTCCTGAGCCACGGCTTCTGATCCAGTGCTCCTTTACCATTGACAACGTGTCTTAAAATCCTTACACAAGTGACATCCCAAACAAAAGGAAAGTTGATAATTAATTCAAATCCATATTTCCTATGCTCAGTCAATGAAACAAGCTTTTAAAAAACTGTCATAAGGACAAAACATGTGTGAAGGAACAGGCATGGAGGGAGGCCAGTGGTGGCCTGGGCACAGCCCCCTGCTGCAGCCCCTTGCCCCCCCCCCCGGCATCAGCATCCTCTATAATAAAGCCCTTGAGTGTAATCCCGTGTCCCTGCCCGTGTCTTTCTCGGCTATTCTGGGCATGCGCAGAGCGCATGCCCAGAACGTCCGAAAAAGATACGGCCGCAGGGACACGGCGGCCATGTTGGCTCCCGGACCGGGAGAAGGGAGCAGGGAAAGACGGGGCAGGGAAAGACACGGGGGTAGGGAAAGACGGCAGCGGCGGCAGGGACCAGGCGGCCATGTTGGCGGCCGCAACAGATACTTAAAAAGCACACACAGCCATGGGAAACACATAGCAAGAACAACGGCCCCAGCCAACGCCCGCCCCCCCCCCAACCGACCGAAGACGATCAGAGACGCCAGCAGCAGCCACGGTCCACCCCCCCCCTCAGCCGCCCGAAAGCCAACATAGTGAAAAAATAAAACAACACACACACACACACACACACACACACATTCAAACCCGGGTCGTTGCGGGCCGGCCGCGGGAATAGAAAAGACGACGGGGGCAGATTCGGCACGACCACCGGGAGAAGAAAAACGGCGGCGCCGGGTCCGGGAGAGGGGGTGAGTCCAGCCCGGGCGCGACTAGCCCAGAGGCAACAGAAGCAGCAGGAGAAAGCCACCAGCCTGAGACATACTCGCTGCTTTCTGTTTCCCGGGAGGTCCGGCTGGAGCAGGCACGGCAAAGCAAGCAAGACTTACAGAGGTGGGGAAGGGGAAGGGGGGAGGGGGGAGGTCTACTAGCGCCCGTTAATTTAACAGGCTTAAAATTACTAGTCTGATATAAGACCTTTAGATGCAGGGAGCAGTTAGCCATGCCCCCGTGTCTGACATCAGATGTGGGAGGTGTGTCTGGGTCATGAGGTGCGGTCACTGAGGGGTGGTGGCTTGGGTTAGTTGAACCCATTCTTTCTATGGTGGCTCCACCCCTGTGAAGGAATGACCCTTTCCCACTTTGTTTTCTGAATTGTAGTTTGTGTTTTGTACTTGCCTCCTTCTTTGTCTATTCCAGACTTGACAAAAGTGAAATACAGCAACCTCTTACAGCCTTGTCTGAGGTAAAAATATTGCTAACTGTAGAGTTTTGGAGGGAAAGTTAAAATGTAGCTTTTGGTTGCCAATGGTTGTCTCCAGGCAGAGACAGAAGGTTCTGGCTGCCAGAGGGAAGAAACTCCGTGACTGGACAATATATCCCCGTGAAACTGAATATAAGGGAGAGTGCAAAAGCCAAGGATGAGGCTGCTGGAAGGAGGGAAAGCTGAGAGCTGAGCTGTGAGAGAGAAGAGAAGGGATCAGTTAGATTGTTTGTTGCTGAGTGATCCTGAGGGCGAATACACTAGCAGTTGTGGATCAGGCAAAAACTGCTAGGGAAGGTAGTAGGAATGTGCATAAACTGGGCGGGGGAAGTTTGAAGGTGGGGGTGACTTTAAAGGTGTGGGAGAGTGCACTTAACCCTCCCTCCACATTCCCCCCACTGGCGCTCCATTGCAAACTGGTCTGGTGGCAGCATAACTCCGTGTCACCCTGTCCACTCCTCGGACTGGAAATAAGCAGAAGTACCCGGCACGTGTGCACACGTTGTGCTCATGCACATGCCACATGCAAAGGGGGCATGAACCAGGTTTGGGATAGAACAAGCGACCTCTTCCCCTCTCATTTCAGGCAGCATTTGCTGCCTGAAAGCATTTATTTCCCTTCCTCTTCCTTGCTGCCTGAAATGAGAGGGGGGAAGCTCTCCAGAGCCCAAGCCATGACCGTGTGTGTGTGTGTGTGTGTGTGTGTGTGTGTGTGTGTGTGTGTGTGTGACATCATGCACAAAGGGTGTCACTGGTTGGGCCACTGGGCAGGGTGGAACGGAACACAGGCCGCCATTCGGCTCACTCTGCCACCGGAAACAATGTAGCATATAATGACTGGATGTGCCCTGTCTTATATTTAATAAAGAATGTTTTACCAGACACAATCACTGTATATAATACCTTGTTTAGTCTAGAACTGATCTTTTGCTGGGGAAAAACATCCTGGCTCAGTTCTGGAGATCATGATTTGTATTTATTTATTTATTCATTTATCAAATTTATATATCGCCCAAACTTTCATCTCATTACACCTGCTGTTGCGATAAACCTATTACAACTGATAAAATAATAGACCAATTCTAATTCTGGTGAACAAAAAAAGAAAAATCAGAACTATAACATTGCAATACCTCGCTCTCATACATAACTTGGAAAAAATTGAGAATTAAAAAAATTAAAAACTACCAGAATCTATCCAGAGAACTAACATATGTCTGGAAATTCAAAACAATTCATACAACAGACCTCTTAATAGCAAACACAGGAGTGGGGCAAAATACCCTGAAGCAACACCTCAAGAGAGGATAGATTTGCCATCATTTCTATTAAAGTGGTTATTTCCCAGACTTTCCACGTAATTAGGAAATTCCTAAATGGAAATAAAAATGTCTTCTAGGAAGACACTTGGGACCAGGCTTGGTTCCAGGTTTTCTGAAGTTTTAGTGGGCCCTCCATCCTCCTCACCTCCTTCTCCTTGCTGCACCCTCAAGGCAGGCAAGAGGTCAGCTAGGATGGTAAGTCACAGTCTCTGAGCACTATCCTGTCTTAGTGGCATGCTGATGCAGCACACAAATGAAGGGGCTTCATATTTCCCAGCGGGGTGGTCTACTCTACTCAGAGGAAGTAGTTCTGATTGGCTCTCCGAAGTTCTTGGGCCTCAGTAGTGCTGCCCGTTGATGCTGGTCCTCTTTTAAATCCGAACAAGCTACAAAAAGGATAATAATATTAATACTACTACTAATAATACTAATAATGATAATGATCACAACAAGAAAAAGAACAGTTTGAAATGTGTCATATGCACTCTAAGTATAATTAATAGTATATTAAGGACCTAGTAATGTTCCGTAGTAGGGATATGACTTGATTAGCAAGCCAGGGGTTGCCAGTTCGAATCCCCGCTGGTATGTTTCCCAGACTATGGGAAACACCTATATCGGGCAGCAGCAATAAAAGAAGGTGCTGAAAGGCATCATCTCATACTGCATGGGAGGAGGCAATGGTAAATCCCTCCTGTATTCTACCAAAGACAGCTTCAGGGCTCAGAGGTTGTCAGGAGTCAACACCGACTTGATGGCACACTTTACTTTACTAATGTTCATCTTGTTTTAAGGAGTTGCTGAAATTCAGCAATAGATTGTGAAATCTAATTGAGTCATATGTCCTCTGTTGGTGTAAATTAGCTTCTGAAGATTACAAATTACACATCTGATGTGATATCTCGATAGCCACTCATCTGGGGAATAAGAACCACATCACCAGAAATGGAAGCTTTACAAAAACTGGCTCTTTCGTTGTCATTGATGATGATGTTTAGGCCAGAAATTACTTAAGAAGGAAAGTAATTTATTACTAATAAAGGAAGGTAAATTAGTAACAAAGGAAGGCTGGCAGGCAAAGAAACAAATGGGAGGGGCTACTAATCTTTATAGAACTATTTGCAGGCTGAGTAGATCTCATTTTGAAATTGCAACCATTTTAATAAGTCATAGATCTGCACTGTTGCCCCCACACTGAAGAAAGTACAAGGTGGTAACACTCAGACAATGTATCTTGGGTAAAATGGCCACACAACCTTATTGATTATAACATTAACATTAAACCTAAGGATGTACGCCCCACCCCAGAGCAGTGCAGGTGCTAAACTGCAGGCAGAAGGTCACATTGATGTCCTGTCCTTTCCCTCAATCTGCTTGAGTGATTACATCCTGGCTCAGAGTAGTGGATCAGAACCCCTTGAATCCCTGCTCCTCTTCACCAACTTCTTACAGGCTCAGGACAATTCAGTAGCTTCACCCCACAAAAAATTGTTCATTCTTTAAGGTGGGCAAAACTGCTGAAGAAGGGGAAGAGTCCCAATCCAAGCCATAACACCACAAAGCCATTAAGGGCTGATTGACCACTTCCCCCTTACCAAACAAAGGCCCAAGAGTTCTCACTAAACATGCCTATTGCTACTTTCTGCCTGCACTGAACCTGCCAACTAACTAAAAATGAGCAAAATGGGCCAGGCAAAACATAACAAAACAATAACCCTCTAGACAAAGGCCAATCAGTATGGAAGTAAAAAATTCCTGCCTAGCACCAAAAAGAGTCACAAGTCAAAGGGTCACTGCCCCAAAGGCGGGAAGGAGAGAGGGATGCTGATGGGCAGGCATGTAGAGATAATTAGGGTTGTGCACAGAACTGTCTGGCCTGGTTCGGTTCAAGGCCGAACCGGCCTCGAATGGAACCAGGCCAGTTCGGTTCCGTCCCTATCAGAAACACACACACCCTGGTCTAGTCCGGTCTTGTGGGGGCCTGTGAATTTTTATGTTTTTTAATAAAATTAGATTAATGATAAATACCAGTAGCCCCTTCGGGGGGCTTGCTGTAGGCGAGGGTGTGTGTGTCCGTGAGGGTTCCCCCTCCCCACACCGGCATCCCTCACCACCACCGCAGCTGGGTAAATGTAGTATTTTTGGCCCTTTCGGGCCTCCGTAAAAGCGAACGGCAGCGATTTTGGCTGCTGCCACGCATGCACAAATGCCCTCTGAAAGGCCATCGGCCCTCTGCAAGGCCAAAATGGCCGCTGCTCGCCTTTACAGAGGCCTGAAAGGGCCAAAAATACTGCATTTATCCGGCTGCGGCGGTGATGAGGGAGGTCGGTGGGGGAGAGGCAACCCTCATGGGCCTCCCTGTGGCCTACAGCAAGCCCCCCAAAGGGGCTACAGGTATTTATCATTAATTTTAATTTTTTTAAACAAAGATTCACGGACCTGTCTGGCTGTTTGGTTCCGGTCTGGACGGAACGGGGGGGGGGGGCGGTTCGGTTCAATCCCAAACCCCCGAACCTCCGGACTGAGCCGCCGGACCGGCAGACCAGTTCGCAATCCCTAGAGATAATGGAGTAGGGGGCAACAAATGTCCCAAGGCCATGGGGCCTGGGGGGGGGGGCAGCAGGTTGCCCTTCCCCGTTCTATTATCCCTCTCTCCTCACCCCCACCATGCTTCTCCTGCTGTGTTTCCCTCCACCTCGATCAGAAGCACTAACATGTGTTGGCCATGCCCATCCTTTTATGTCATCATGTTGATGGCGGGGGCATGACCGTCACTGGGAAGGAACATATGGCAGCTCTCTCATCCTCTTCAGCCCAGAAAGCATTCAGCTGGTGAAACACTGTCTGAGCTGGAGAGGGTGAGGGGCCACTGTGTGTTCCTTCTTATCCCTGGCCACATTTCCTGCACAAAGGAAGAGGCATGGCCAGCATGGCAGCAGTGGAGGGAAATGTGATGGTGGCAGAAAATACAGTGGCAGATAGAAACACAGCAGTAGCCTATTCCTGGTTGCTGTCCAGCTTCCTATGCTGCTGTGCTGGGTTCCACCAAGCCATGCCTTCCATACCACTGATTGGCCCTAACCCCAACCAGGCTTCATGCTTCCCTAGCCAGGTAGGGCAAAGCTCACCCTCACCCCCAGCATGAGACTGCAGGTGTGGTGAAGTTATTTCAAAATATGTACAAGTGAAGAAGTCCAGAATTTTTTATTAAGAACTTTAGAATGAAATAATGAGGTCCTGCCAGAAAAAAAGCTGGCAGGATAAAAAGTAATAGATCAACTCCTTCAATAAGCTGACCACAATAGCTAGTGTCATAAATAGATGTTCTTGGGGTGGGGGGAAGAGAAACTACAAATTAATCTAGGCAGCATAGAGCTACAAATAAAATATGTGTGGACCAGGATAACTGAAGACTCCACCTTGAGTTTACAGAAAGGTCAGAAAATACTCATCCCAATGTATACATTTTAAAGTGATATTCAAAAAGCAAAACATCATGTTAAATAACCCCAACTAATCCATACTCTGTACTAATTGTTTTGGTGGGCTGGTAATATGCAGCATAATGGTGATTCGTCCACTTTGAACTATCAGTTTGGAAGCTCCTGGTTCAAATTCCACATCTGCTACGAACTTACTAGGTGAGCTTAGGCAAGCTACTCTAAGCCTCACTGTCCTCTGCAATATATTAATCATTACACTGACCTACCTTATAGGATTCTTGTAAGGATTGTTGTAAGGATTACAAGATGAAGAAGAAGAAGAAGAAGAAGAAGAAGAAGAAGAAGAAGAAGAAGAAGAAGAAGAAGAAGAAGAAGAAGAAGAAGAAGAAGAAGAATTTGATTTCTATACCGCCCTTCCAAAAATGGCTCAGGGCAGTTTACACAGAGAAATAATAAATAAATAAATAAGGTGGATCCCTGTCCCCAAAGGGCTCACAATCTAAAAGAAACATAAGACAGATACCAGCAACAGTCACTGGAGGTACTGTGCTGGGGGTGGATAGGGCCAGTTATGTATGGGAATGTATGGGAATTGCTTTGAAGACTGTAAACATTTTGCTTTAGTTCTACCCTTTGTAACTGTCTAGATAGTCATTCCTCACAAGGTCAATATTCACATCACTTTTGCTGGGTTTTTGTTTGTTTTATTTGTGCATGGTGAGTCAGTGCTTTAGGGACTCCTTGAACACATGCTGTTTGTGCACCCAAGGTATTTATCTTGTGGCCATTCTAACAAACCGATTAAATGAAACACTTTTGAAATTCAAATCGCCATAATACTGATCAGCAACGGTCCATTTACTGTCCTTTAATTGCAGAGGATGGTTATTCATTCTTGCCCCCATATTTTACTCCATCTTCTGCAATGTTCTAGGTCACTGCATGGGTAGAGTTGGGATTCTGGAATATTTGTTAACGTAATTGTGCAAACAAAGACTGCTTAGAAAACAAACTGAAGGGCAATAAAGTTAGAACTGAAAACTTAGCAAAAAGAAGTATTGCATGCAATATTGAGAGCTGTATTGTTCTTCTGTTCTCTCAAATGTTTCTGTTGCATAGGGTTCTATGGTTTCTTTGTATTAGGCAGGTATTTCACCTTCTGAATTTATTACAGAAAGAATAAAACATTACAGGTTTATGCAGACGTTGGAACATATATTGGAAAGATGCTTGTGGCTAAAAAACAGGGCCTTTTCAGCAGCAGGACCCTGTCCGAAGAGGTGCACAATCAACAGACCTTGTTTGTTTACAGATGGCTAAAGCATTTTTGAAGACATTTGAAAATTAATTCTGATTTAAATTATTTTAATGAATAATTTGTAAGCATTAGTGCTGCTCGCAAGAAAGAAGGCCTGATGACCACACCTGTCTGAATGGGGAGCTGTCTGAAAGCATCAGGGTTGCAGTTCACAGGATCACTGGCTATCACGCTTATGATGGTGACCCATTTGGACCAACAGAACCATAAGTGTGGTTGTCAGGCGCTGGGGCTGAGTGACAGAAGGCTAGGTGGGACCTCCTCCCTGCTTTCCCCCTCATGAATGGCTCTCATGTTTACAGTTTATAACATCTGAACAGGAGTAAAATGGTGGTGATGTGTTAATTAGTTAACAGAACATAGCTGATATCTCACAGAGTTCATTGTTTTTGATTAATCAAGATATATGAAGTCACTTTACATGATATAATGTCCTGTGGAATATAATCAATTAAGGATTGTGATGTAAACTGAGTTAGGGATGTGTGAACCAGCTCAAGGTCAAGCCAGCTTGCCATTGAACCGGTCCGGCTCAAGGTTGAGCCAAACCTGCCAAGCCAGGTTGGTGCCAGTTTGGGAGTTCTTAAGTTTTTTAAAGAAATGTAACACTCACTGCCGGGTCCAGTGGCCTTGGGGGTGCTATCATGACTGTGTGTGGGGGTGTCCCTGCCATTTCCCTCTGCACCCACCGGCCTCTCCCCGATCTTCTAAGGGCCATTTTAGCCCCCTTTGGCGGCATTTTCTCTCTGGCAGCCATTTTGGAGGCCTTCATGCATGCACCCTGGCCATTTGCTTGAGGTTAGAACAAATGACCAGGGCACATGCATGGTGGTCTCCAAAATGGCTGCCACCATCAGAGGATAGGCCGAAATGGCCCTTACAAGACCAGAGGAAGGCCGGCAGGGTAGAAGGAAACAGCAGGGACACACACATACACACCCCGCCATGGCAGCACTCCTTGAGACTTCTGGACCCGGCAGTAAGTGTTAAATAAATAAATAAACACATAAATAAATATACACAAACACATTAAGAACCCTGGTATGGACTCAGTTTTAAGCTGAGCTGGGGGGGGGTGTTGTTTGGGGGCACAAAACACAAAACTGCACATGCTCAGTTTAGTTTGAGTCCAGTTCGGACTTGAACTGAACCAGGCTAACTGGTTTTGTGCACACCCCTAAACTGAGTTGCATGATCATATAAACCCTGCCAGCTTTGTCTGCAGTATCAATGAACAGTAATTGCTCATAAGCTAATTATCAGTGATTGAACTAGTTCATGGGATTTGCACCTTGGTCCAAAGCTTTAGGATAGCAACTGGCCACCACAACAAGCTCCACTTGTTGAATATGCTTCCATTTATCTAAAGAATAACCTAATGTCTACACTCTGTTCAAGAATGCCCCTCCTAAGGCCTCGTGCTGCGGGAGGGGAGTTTGTCCCAGCCCCGCCCATGCACAGGCCCTAGAAGGCACCCGATTGGCTGGGGCCTCTTCTGGGGGCGGGGCTTGAAGTGCAGCAACTGCTGCTCCCCACCTCACGCTTCAGATCGGGCCAAGAGTTTCCCTCCTTCCCATCCCTAGGCTCAGAATGGGCTCTGCTGGTTGTCCTTTTGGGGGCTGGGTAGGAATTTTTGGCTCCCAAACACATTGGCCTGGTTTGGGGTTTTTTTTGCCTCCCCCGTTCTGAGGCCTTTTACAGTTAGTTAGTAGTTAGCTGGTCACAACTTGGCAGGAACAGTGAGGGCTGGCAATTAGATAAAGGGATTTAACATTGGTGAGCACCCTTGGGCATTTAAGCAGGTCTGGTGGTCAGTCGCTCCCTTGTGGTTTGTGCGGCCCAGGGGGCTGGCTGGCCATGGAGCCGGATCCAGGACTCTGCAAATCCTAGGGCTCAGCGGTCTGGGAGGTGTGAAGTCATGGAAATGCCCAGAGCCCTCGAGTTGACTGTGTAGAGACAGAAGCAGGTTTCCACCTGCTTCTTTCCAGAGTCAGGCTGTGTTGCCCATTTAGGGTGTGGACTAGGATTGTGGAGTCTGAACCCCACCTTTTAGGCCCGCACTGTTATGGGGGGTGGAGTTTTCCCTCCTATTGTCTGCTGCTCAAATCAATCAGACAATTAAAATAAAGTTGTGGCCCTGTTTATACCCAACATTGTTGTCCCTGTCTTCTTGGGCTTGGGTCTGGGGAGATGGAGTTCCAACTTCAAGTACTAAGAAGAAGCAAGAAACTTTGGGCAGGATTGGGTACCACCAGTCTCTTTATTAAATAAGTATGAATGCAGTCTTGGAAAAACAGGGCAGTCTGACCAGTTTTCCTTGTAACAGGGATCCCCAGATGTTGTTGACTACAACTCCCATTACCCCCAGCCAAAGACCATTGCAGCTGGGGATGATGGGAGTTGTAGTCAACAACATCTGGGGATCCCTGTTACAGGGAACACTGAGTCTGACTCATGATGGTTGGTTGATAGAAATACAAAGGGCATAGTGGTTTCTCAATAGCTTAAGGCCATTCCATTCCAACTCCTTTGCTCCTTTGCTACAAATTCCAATGCTTTGTTACAAAATATCTTCAGTGGACTGAAAGCACAGCTGGGTACAAATGTTCTTGAACGTATGATCCTAATAGTGAGTTGGTCAGCAAGATGAAAGAACAGCCTGTCTTCACTTATTCAATAAGGTTATAATGTTGCTTGCTTGCTTCTGCTATGAGTTTACATGGTGCAGATGATGCAAGCATAGACATAGTTGAGACATGCTATTGCAAGATATGTTCACATAAAATGTGGAGCTGCATAATTAGAACATTCCCGGATATACTACTCTGTTAAATGGAGGTTCTCATCTACACAAATCTGATATTCTGAAAGGCTGGTGGGCAAGGGGGATTACCACTGTTTGGTAATGGTAGGTGTTATAGTGTGTGTGTGTGTGTGTGTGTGTGTGTGTGTGTGTGTGTGCATCTATCTATCTATCTATCTATCTATCTATCTATCTATCTATCTATCTATCTATCTATCCAGTTTATAGCATACCTCTGTGGTGTGGCAGGACCAATGCTGTACCTCTTTGCAGCAGCTGATTCCACCTGGCTCTCATTTTTCCTCTGGAGTGCTTTGGGAATGATGCTATATCTTGACCTACCATAATTCCAAAAGGGAATATAGGGCTGGAGTGGGGTGGCAGCTAGACAAAGCTGGCCATGAGGAAGTGGCCTAGCACTTCCTACACTGCTGTTGCTACTGCCACCCACAGAGGCACAGTGTAAACTGAAAAGAAGTTAAAGACAAACCCACATGACCCTGTTTTATCCCCCCCCCCAAAAAAAACCCCAGAGGTTTCTTTATTGTAATGCGGCTATCTTGTCCACAAAACCCAAAAATGAAATGGCAATGTCCAGATTTAAAGATTTTGTAAAACTTGCCCTAGTTTAAACATGCAATTTTATGGTTACTAACATGGTAGGCATGTGGACTATAGATGGCCAAATTCATTTCCTACTTGATAGAAAGAACTTACTTCGACAAAACAATACATTCATAATAATACAAAAGTATCTGTATCACCTTCTTCAAGCCCTAATGTTATCAAGAGCTTGGAACCTTAATTTTATTAACCACTTTACATGTACTCCATGAATGTGTGATGATTGATGACCCTTTTGAGGTCATTTCTACAACAGTTGGGGTCCAGTCTGTCAACTTATTTCCTCTATCTTTAGTACTCCATCAAATGACATGCAGCTCCCATGATTACACAAAAACAGGGAAATGCAGATGTGCATGTTGATATTTGCCATACCTTAAAAAACAACAAAGAAAACCAAGCTGTTCTGGTAGAAACTAATCTGCCTGCTTTCCTTTCTCTATAATCTTAATTTATAACTACCATCCTCACAAGTTAGCCCATTTCAGCCTTAAACATTCATACATCTGCCATCTCGAATCAGGGTGGATAACACCATTACAAACTATACCATTGAGCCATCTCTATGTGTCCCTACACCTGTAGCAAATTGGTTCAAATTGGTTAGGCAGTTCACAAGTTGGGCCACTTGTGCCTCAAAGATTCATGTGTCTACCATCTTAAATTGGGGTAGATAGCATCACAAACTACACTGTTGAGGTGTCTCTATGTGTCACTCGCTACAGCAGTACCAAATTTGGTTCAGATCTGACAGGCGGACCACAAGTTAGCCCACTTGCACCTCAAACCTGAATTGGGGTGGATGGCATCATCACAATCTACTCCACTGAGGTATCCCTATGTGTCCCCACAGCTGTACCAAATTTTGTTTAAATTGGTTAAGCAGTTCAAAAGTTAGCTCACTTGAGCCTCTCTATGTGTCCACCATCTTGAATCAAGGTGGATGACATCATCACAAAGTATGCCGTTGAGGTGTCCCTATGTATCCCTACAAGTGTATCTGATTTGGTTCATATTGGTCCAGGCATTGCAAAGTTGATGGACGGGACACACACACAATGCTGGATGATCTCATAAGTGTATTTTCCTTAAGGAAAGTAGGCTAAAAAGCAATCTAAAGATGGTGGATGACATAGTGCACAATATTATGTGCACGATGGTGGTCTATGACCATAATAAAGATTGATTGATGTGCATTCACAGAGTTGTACTAATTGCAAGAATTGTGCAAATGCAGTTGTGCAATTGATGGCCATTGTTTTTAATAGTAATGAACTGTGCAACCATGTTTGCACAATTTGTGCGATTAGCACAAATAATTGCACTCATAATAAGCTTATGAGTGCAGTGCGATTAGCACAGTACTCTTGCAAACTCTGTGCATGCTACATTGCAAGGTGCATGTAACATTGCACGTCAACCACTAGTTTCAATATCTGTCATGTTAATTGATAATAGAGTCATTAATCTATTAGATAGTTTTACCAGAAGCTTAGAGGTCAAAGTAGCTGCAGCATAAAGCCCTCATCTTTCATGGTCACTACTTGGTTGCATTTATACTACATCAGCTCTGTTGCCACTATGATCAGTTATCAGGATGACCTGTTCTGAAACTTAAAAAATAATATAAAATCCTGCTGTCTAAACAAGGAAATTTCAGGATGCACCATCATCTTCTCATTTTCTGTTGTATCTTGGAAGGCAGCCAGATGAATTTACTGTGGCCTTGTGCTATAGCTGGAAAGGACAAGCAATTGCCTCAGCTGATGCTTTGTAATTTATTCTTCAGGGTTCTGCATTTCTAAGATACTTTAGTTTATAGAAGATTACTTGTTTTGCAGCGCTAACTTGATGATGGCACATAATGTCTGTGCAAAATTTGGTCTTTTTTTCCCTTCAAGAAGTCAGTACCACATGTGGTTCTTTTAAAATGAGCAACTTATTACAATTGTCAGACAGTCTTTGTGTCTTCCTCTCTAGTAGTGATTTTCATTTACTGAAATTGCACATTTAGCTTTATAATTGAGTGCTTAAATTAGAATACATTGCTCATGGTGGAAATAAAATATTAGCGATGGGTTTAAAAAAAAGGTTGGAGTGATATACCTTTAGATTCTGGCGAATTTTTTGGCATTTTCCCCCCCATCTGTATTATAATGTGCAGCTGAGCAGGAAGCTAAAGGTTTTGACTATTATTTGTAGGATTCTGCATCTTTCATACAGCTGCCAGTCAAGTGAAACAAGAAGAGATATCATCACTGTTTAATGGTAGAGAAACATGTTGGGAATGGAATATGGACTTCATGAATCAGACTTAAACATGTGACAAAATGCATTCCACTTGCCAGATCTATAGCGAGCACTCAGGAAATGCCAACACATCACAAGATTTTGAATCTTCATGTCCAAGATCATTCCATTTTCCTAAAGTTTTTTTAATAACACAGTGGGCTAACTTACACTATCTTTCATTTGGGGAAACCGTGTGTAGTGTGTATACAGTTCACAGAGTCATATTCATAGGCATGTGGTATGATATGTGCATTGAAAATACTACACATTTATTTTTTGCTCATGCAAAATCCTTATATCCTCCCATCACTTGTGGGAGATGATTGTAGAAATTGGATATATTCATGTACATTAGTATGCCTCATACACTGCACTTATTACATCCAATTGTGTTGTAATATGTGTAGTAAAATGACCATAGCCCAAAGCAGGCTGTGGGGTTGAGACAGCCTTGGTCAGTCTGATGGATGATCTCTACCAAGGAACTGAAAGAAATAGTGTGACTCTGTTGGTTCTTCTGGATGTCTCTGTGGTCAGGGTGTGCACGGAACTGGCTGGTCCAGTTCAATTCAAGTCTGAACTGGACCCGGAATGGTCCAGTTGAGTCCGGCACCCCCTCAACCTCCCCCCACCCAGTTTGGGTCAGTCTGGGGTTGGGGGTTCATGAGCTTAAAAAAAATTCCCCCAAACATATCCCCTCCAGGGGAATTGTGCAAAGGTGGCGGGGGGGGGGGTCTGCAGAAGATTCCCCTCCACCTGCTGACCTCCTTTAGTCAAATTTGGCTGTTCTTCAGCTGGTTTTCGGTCTTTCCCCTGGTGCTGTGGCCATTTCAGAGGCCACCGCACCTCTGCATGGCCTGGCATGACCAAGGCCATGCAGAGGCCCATTGCACAGGTGTGTCGGACTCCAAAATGGCTGATGTGCCGGGGAAAGGCTCCAAACCAGCCGAAGAATGGCCCAACCGTCAATTTTTTGACTAAGGGAGGCAGTTGGGGGAGAGGGAACCTCCATGAACCCCACCCCCCACAGCCTCAGACAACTTCCCCGGAGGGGGTAAGTTTTTTAAAATATATTTTTAAAAACTTACCCCCTCCGGGGAAGTTGTCTGAGGCTGTGGGGGGTGGGCAAATATCTCTCTCTCTCTCTCTCTCTCTCTCTCTCTCTCTCTCTCTCTCTCTCTCTATCTCGTGAACCCCTAGAACTGGCGGGGGGTGGGATTGGTCGTACCAAAAGAGGGGGGGTCAGTTCGGTCCTGAACAGTCAAATTGAACCAGTTCAATATAACACACATTCAATGTCAAACCTGTTTGCACTCCCCTACTTTGTGGCTTTTGATACAATTATCTATAGTATCCTTCTGGATTGTTTAAGGGATTTGGGAGTAGTTTGTACTGCCTTACAGTGGTTTCATTCCAATCTCTTGGATAGATTCCAAATGGTGTCACTCAGAGATAGTTGCTCTGTAAAACAAGAACTATTTATGCTGTCTCTCAGGGCTCCATCCTACCTCTGATGTTTTTTAACATCTACATGAAACCACTGGGTGAGATCTACAGGAGATTAGGATCAGGGTGTTATCAATCTGCTGATGACACCCAAATCTATTTCTTCATGACACCATCATCAGGAAATGTCATATTTCCCCTAAAGGCATTCCTACAGGTGGTAATGGGCTGGATGAAGGATAATAAATTGAAGCTGAATCCAAACAAGACAGAGGTACTCATGGTGAGGGATCATGATTCAAGGGATGTGATAGAACTTCCTGTTCTAGATGGGGTTGCACTCCCTCAAAAGGAACAGATAAGTAGTTTGGGAATGTTTCTGGACCCATACCTCACCCTCTTTTATCAGACTGAAGCTATGGGCAGGAGAGATTTTTTTCAACTTTGGTTGATATGACAGCTACATCCATTCATTGAAAATAATGATCTCAAAACTGTGGTGCACTCACTGGTAATTTCTAGGCTTGACTACTGTAATGGGCTCTACATGGGGCTGAACTATATACAAATATAGTTCAAAATTTTCAGTTAGTTCAAAATGAGGCAGCAAAATTGGTCTCCAGGGTGTCTTGGAGAGATCACATTATGCCTGTTTTAAAACACTTGCATTGGTTGCTAATATGTTTCTGGGTAAAACACAAAGTGCTGGTAATTACCTTTAAAGCCCTGAACAGCTTAGGACCGGGTTTCCTGGGAGAGCACCTACAGCAGTACGATCCCCAACACACTTTATGGTTATCAGGAGAGGCCTGTCTCTGGCCGCTGCCAGCTTGCCAACGGCAACTCAGGATCAAGCAATCTCTGTTGCTTCTCCTGAGCTCTGGAATGTACTGTCTATAGACATCCCAAGCTTAAGATCTTTACCAGCCTTTAAAGTAGCCCTAAAACACATCTTTTTAGCCTAGCCTTCAGTGATTTTTAAATAGTTTTAAACTGATTTATTCTTTAATTGTTTCAATGGGTTATTTTATTTTATTTTTATCAGTTGTTATTTATGTGAGCGACCTAGAGCGATCTGGGTTAGGTGGTACAGAAATTCAAATTCATAAATAACTACCAACAAAAAAGGCACTTTCACATATCACCAACAGCTGGACCTCAGATGGTGCTGGGAACAAAGTAAGCCTGTTGGCACTGCTCTCAACTGGCGGGCAGGTTCATATGGTGGTAGGCAGTTCTTTCGATTCCAAACCATACAGCTTCAAGTAGTAAGCAGTACTTTGAACTGGGCTAGCCAACAAATTGGGAGCAAAGGAAGATTGAACATTGATCCCAGACTAATGAAGACATGAGACATAGATTTTGATAACTGGCTACAACTTTATTAATTATAAATTGGTCGGCAAAAGGGGATTGGCACTCCATTCCCCACAGTGTGGTAACTAGAGCTCACCACCCAAGGTGTGTGCCCAGCCTATAACACCATGAGCAAAACACCTTGGCTCCAGGTAGGCTCATTGCCCTGTGGCTGAGGCTGCCCTTCCTAGCCCTTCCTAGCCAACCTAAAATCAGGCAACTGCAAGAGTCATCAACCTCCCCCCATCCCTGAAGACGTATAGTCCTGGGTGAAGCCACAGCAGTTTAGAGCAAGCCCAAACCAGAGCTCAGAGACATAAAGCATCTAGGAAATGTCTTGGGCTCCTCTGTATGCCAAATGCATGCCTGTGGTGCTCACCAAACCCTATTCTGCACTGTCCTTGCCTCAGTAGAGGGTTAGCCTACCTTGGCCCCCTACACCTCCCACCAACTACTCAGAATAGTAGCCAATCCCCTCTGTAAGTCAGTTAAATAAATGCCTGAACTGAGGGGAGATAAATGAACCTCATCACCCCATAGAGCTCAGGCCATGAAAATAAAATGTCTGGATAGTGGATAAATCCCCCACCCCAAGAGGAGGCAAACCTCCCCAGATCCTGATTAATCTTTTTACAGGCCTGTTCAATTCTGCCTTTTTCACACAACACATAATTAACTTTTGCCCAAGATGTGGTGACAGCCACCAGCCTGGATGGCTTTAAGAATGGCTTAGATAAATTCATGGAGAACAAGTCTATCTATGACTATATGCCACCTCCAGACTAAGAAGCAAGATACCTCTAAATACCAGTTGTGTGGAAGAGGATGCTGGAATAGATAGGCTTTGGGCCTGACCCAGCATGGCTCTTCTTATGTTCTCTTATGATGCCAAGGAAGGTGAGCTTGCAAACAGGGCCCTCAATCTTACCCTCAGCTAAAGGTACCCCCAGCTCTGAACACCGGTCACGAAACTCATTCTGGAGGCACATGCACTGATCTGAATCCTTACATCCCACAAAAAGAAAATCATCTAAAACATGTGTGATGGTCTGTAGCCCAACCCAATGCCTGACTGTCCACTCCAGCATGGAGCTAAATGACTCAAATGCCACACAAGACACAGAGCAAACCATTGGAAGAGTGTGATCAACATAATAGAAGCCTCCAAAGGAAAATCCCAAAAGAACAAAGTCCAGAGAATGTACAAGAAGAAGATGAAATGCCGACTTCACATTTTGCCATCAGTGCTGCCATCCCACAGCTATGCACAATGAGCATTGCTTCATCAAAGGAAGTATACCTAACTGAACAAAGCTCAGCTGGTAGAAGAGCCCCTGGGGAAAGACAGGTGATGAATAAGTCGGTATTCCTTTTTGGAAGGAAGTCCTCATGCCTTTTTAGGCACGACACCTAACAGCAAAACATGTAAATTGGGCAGAGGAAGGGACGCAAAAGGTCCCCAAACCCTACCCAAATTCATTTCCTTCTGAATTTTTCTATGAACAATATCCTCTATCCCATGAATTGACCTCAAATTCCATCCTTCCACATAAACTCAGGGCAATCCACAATGGATCTGGAATCCATGCATAAAGCCCTGCAACAGATATTCAGCTTTGTCATGCAGTTGATAGTCCTAAAACAGGTGCTCAAACACTAACAAGTTAATTGGACTGGGCCCCTTTTCCAGAGGAAGAGGAGGGGGAGGCAGATCCTCCACTGCCCTTCTTTGTGCTGTGATTCTGGTCCTGAGTGCCCCCTCTAAAACCCCTGCTTCTTGGGCAATTGTAGCTTTACCCCCACAGAATCCACAATCGTGGCAAAATTTGCACAAATTCCAGGTGCATCTGCCTCCCAACAAAGGAGCTAGGATTGAACCCACTTTGGAGAAGTATTGCATAGTAGCTCCAACTACTAGTCTGATCTTTCCCTTTTAAATCTAAGTATTAAAAAACCCTGCCCCAAAGTACTATACCATATTCAGCCAGTTAAATGGCTTACAAAAGGCATAGCACCCCACTGGTTCAAGAGTGGGGTGTGTGTGCTGGTTTTGTCCAATTCTAAGCTCTGTTCTGAGCTTGCAGAACCGCCATGCTGACTAAGAATTGCATCACCTCTGTAGCAATACTGCTCCGATTATTCCCCGTGGGAGCAGTATCACTTCAGCACTGGCAATTCTTAGTAGGCACAGAAGTTCTCTGAGCTTGGAAACAGTGTGGACAAGGCCTAGAATTGGATCGAACCAGTGGGGCACTATAAGGTATCTAAGCCACTAATTATCAATAAACTGGGGGGGGGGGGGAATTCTCCCAACCCACTACCAACAACACCGCCATCTTTTACTCTGCCCTGCAAATTGGGCTCTGTGGTTTTTTCTATAGATCACAGAGAAAATGAAACAAGCACTCCATGTAAGGGCTCTAAACCACACATCAGCAAGCAAATAGCACAGATTGATATCAATAGCTTGTAGCTGGCCTTAGATCAGGTAACAGATCACAGAAAGTATTTTTCTCCCTTATGTTCAGTGTATGACATTAGCAGTTGTGCTTAGTAGCGCTGGCTGCAATTTTAATTATGATCTTGGAAGTTTTAGTAACATCTCATTTTCTCCCTCAAGGTTGGTCGTGCTCCAAAGGCTCGGCAAGTAACAATGCTGTAGACTAGTTGTTGTCAAGCTGTGAGAGCTTTTAATTACACAGAGTTCAATTAGCCTCTCTCATTTTCATGGAGGAGAAATTGGAGGATAAATTGATACAGGTTTAGATTCATTACTGTGAGTATAGAAGCATTTTTCATCCTAGATTAATGTTTTGCCACTATAGTGATACGTTGAGATGCAAATAGATATGTATGTATGTACATATGCATTATGTATGTATGTATGTATGTATGTAATAGATAATGTGTTTTTTCAGACATCTTAGTAAAAAATATTTCTGTGACTTAGCTTGTTTCTTATTTACAGCCTGACCATCTGTATGATCATGCAGAAGGAAGTTCAATAAACTTACTTAAACTTTACTTTAGTAAAGGTAAAGTGTGTTGTTGAGTTGGTGTTGATTCCTGGTGACCACAGAGCCCTGTGGTTGTCTTTGGTAGAATACAGGAGGGGTTTACCATTGCTAGCTTCTGAATAAACATGCTTGGAATCATAGCTTGAAAGCCTGTTTAGTTGCATGAAGTCAATGTTATAAATACTGTACTGCAAAAACACTTGAAACATTGAAAATGACGACAAGGAAATTAGAGAATATTTATTATGCCATTAAAGAAAACAAGTTGTTCTAGTAAGAACTAATCAGCCTACTTTCCTTTCACTGTATCTACAACTGGACTAAATTTGGTTCAAATCGAGGTTCACAACAAAGATCTCTTGTACCTCAAATGTTCATGTGTCTGCCATCTTGGTTCAGGGTGGATGACATCATTACAAACTACATCATTGAGGTGTCCCTGTGTGTCACTTACTGCAACTGTAACAAATTTGGATCAAATCGGTTAGACAATCCTCAAGTTAGTGGACTTGTGCCTCAAAAGTTCACAGATTCACCATCCTGGATCAGGGTGGATGGCATCAACACAAACTACACTACTGGAACATCCTTATGTGTCCCTACAGATGCAACAATTTTGGTTCAAATAGGTTAAGTGGTTCACAAGTTAGCCCACCTGTACCTCCAAAGTTTATGGGTCCACCATCTTGAATTGGGGTGGATGACATCATCACAAACTATGCCCCTGAGGTGTCCCTGTGTGTCACTTACTGCAACTGTACCCAATTTGGTTCAAATGGGTTAGACAGTTCACAAATTAGCTGGCTTGTGCCCAAGACATTCATGTGACCACCATCTTGGATCATCACAAACTATGCCATTGAAGTGTCCATATGTGTCCCTACAGCTGTAGCAATCTTGGTTCAAACCGGTTAAGCAGTTCACAAGTTAGACTACTTGTGCCTCAAAAGTTCACGTGTCCACCATCTTGAATCAGAGAGGATGACATCATCATAAACTATGCCATTGATGTGTCTCTGTGTGTCACTCACTGCAATTGTACCCAATTTGGTTCAAAGGCAGCCCACAAATTAGCTCACTTGCACCTCAGATGTTCACACGGCTGCAATCTTGAATTGGAGTGGATGACATCATCGCATACCATGCCATTAGGGCATCCCTATGTGTCCCTACAGCTGTAGCAATTTCGGTTCAAATCGGTTAAGCAATTCACACATTCGTTCACTTGTGCCTCAAAAGTTTACGCATCCAGCATCTTGGATTGGGGTGGATGACATAATCACAAACTAGGCCGTTGAGGTATCCCTATGTGTCTCTACAGCTGTAACTGATTTGCTTCATATTGGGCCAGGTGTTGCGAAGTTGATTTGGGGGGGACACACAGATACACGGACACACACACAGAATGCTAGGTTATCTTATAAGCCTACTGGAAAGTAGGCTAAAAATGGAGTTGTTTCTGAACAAACCTTAAGTAAATCTACATAAGATTTTTTTTTTTGTTTGTCTATGAGGGAATCAGCTATAAAACAAAACTTTATACATGTTGTAGCAATCAGCCCTTCCCTTACCCTAAAGAATGAACAGCAGAAAGTGAAGGGGGTCTTTGTTCACAGAAGCAGCCAGGCAGGAGATGAGAGAGGATGGGCCTTAGATGGGCCAGGCAGGAAATGAGAGAGGATGGGCTTAGTGGGGGAGCAATGGAATTTTGTGCCTCATGGTCAAAGCTAGCCTGAAGAATTTTCTCAGGGAAGGACATCTGCAGATCTTGGAGATACAGGATTGCAGGAAGCTTGAATCCTCTGCTGTGGATATGGTGACTTCAGGAGGGAAGCCAGGGCTTTGGCTCCAGGGAAAGGTTTAGCCAGGGAACTGTGTGTTAAGCAGCCTGCATTAGATTATTTTGATTTTGTGAATTGCAAGCTCTTACAACTGGGTTATTGTGTTTTTTTCTGTAATGTAACAAGCTAAGAGCAATGCTAGCCTGAGCCCTTTCTTTCCAACATGGGGGCTTTTGTATTTGCTTTCATTTATGTTCTATGAAACAGAGTAACCACGATTTATAAAGTGTGCTACTCCATACAAACCAGCTGGAGTGCTTTTTGGAAGTGATCTTGTAAAGTACTGAGTGTTTCTTTTCCCTGTAATGGAAGCTGCTAGAGCCTCAGACTGAAGCAGTCTGTAGTATTTTGAATAAAGTTTTTCTCTTTTTGATTCTTTGTATCTTACTTGCCTCTGAGTGGATTTTTAACTCAGGAAAAAGGGGTTTTACTCTGGTGCAAACACGTCTCAAGTTTGATCACTCAGCAGCTCACACTACCAAGTTTGCTCTTCACATATCGACTGCTCAGGGAAGGGTTGTTTTTAAAAATTATTATTTTTCCATTGGTAAAAGAGGAAGAGAGTCTCCCTGGACACTCACACAAATCCAGGGAGGAGTTAACTCTGTAATTAGGGTGTGGTGGCAGCGATTACCAAAGGAAAAGTTTTAAGTTTTAGAGGAACATCCTTTGTTGAGCAAACATGGAGGGAATGAATCAGCATTTTTCTTTCCACCATGTAGACTTGCTCTGAGACAAAGGCTGGGCTTAAATCCACTATTTGTGACACATGTATGTTTTGGTCCTAACTAGGATTACAGCATTTCTCAACACCAAGATGCACTTGCTAAGGAAAGCTTCAGTTCTTCAACTGTGGCCTCTCATGTGCCTATTCAACCTTCCATTAAAAGGTGGTAACCAATTCAAGATGGCAGACGCGTAAACTTGTGAAGCACAAGTAGGCTTAGGAGGATATGGAGGTTGCAGAGAAGCTAAATGAGTCCTTTGCATCCATCTTCATGGCAGAGGATACTGAGCATATACCTGTTCCTGAAACAGGCTTTTCAAGGATGGAGGCTAAAGGACTTAGTCAGATAGAAGTAACAAGGGGTGATGTTCTAAACTGTCTGGAAAAACTGAAAACTAGCACATTGCCAGGGCCAGACGGCATCCATCCAAGAGTCCTCAAAGAACTCAAATGTGAAATTGCCGATGTCCTTGCTGAAATATATATAACTTATCCCTACAATCAGGTTCTGTACTGGAGGACTAGAAAGAAGCAAATGTAAGGGAACAAGAGGCGATCCGGGAAATGACAGGCCGGTTAGCTTAACATCCGTTCCAGGCAAATTGATGGAAAGCATCCTCAAGGATAAAATTATAAAGCACATAGAAGAACAGGCCCTGCTGGGAGACAACCAGCATGGCTTCTGCAAAGGTAAATCTTGCCTCATGAAACTTTTGGAGTTCTTTGTGAGTGTCAACAAGCGTGTGGATCAAGGTGATCCAGTTGACATAGTATACCTGGACTTCCAAAAAGCTTTCGACAAAGTTCCTCACCAAAGACTCCTGAGAAAACTTATCAGTCATGGGATAAGGCGACAAGTACATGTGTGGATTGCTGACTGGTTAAAGAACAGGAAACATAGGGTAGGTATAAATGAAGGGAAGTAAGAAGTGGGATCTGCCAGGGATCTGTACTGGGACCAGTGCTTTTTAATTTATGCATAAATGATCTAGAAGTAGGGGTAAGCAGCAAGGTGGCCAAATTTGCAGATGATACCAAACTCTTTTGAGTAGTGAAATCCAAAACAAATTATGAGGAGCTCCAAAAGGATCTCTCCAAACTAGGTGAGTGGGTGACAAAGTGATGTACATTGGGACAAAAAAACCCAACTTCAAGTATACGCTGATGGGATCTGAGAGACTGACTAGGAGAGGTTGTGGGGTTGTGGTGGATAGCTCATTGAAAGTGTCGACTTACCGTATTTTTCGGACCATAAGACGCATCTGACCATAGGACTCACCCAGTATTAGGGGCCGAATCGGCCCAAGCTACTGCCGCCGCGGCGCCCGCCTGCCCGCCCTCCCAGCCTCCCCCCCAGCCGCCTCCCCACCTGATTAGAGGCGAAATCGGCCCAAACTATTGCTGCCGCGGCCGCAGACTGCCCTCCCGCCCTTCCAGCTGCCCGAGTCCTAACCTTGTAGGTCGATCAGGGACCCATAAATGGAGAAGGAGAGTGGAGCTCGCAAACAGAGCTCCTCTTTCTGCAAAGCCTCAGCCCGAACTGGCGCTTTGGGTGGGGTGGCGGGGCGGCTGGGAGGGCGGCTGGGAGGGCGGGCAGGTGGCGGCAATAGTTTGGGCCGATTCGGCCCCTAATCAGGTGGGGGGGCGGGGGGCTGGTGCATACCCCCACTGGACAGCATTCGGACCATAAGACGCACCCTCATCTCCCCCCCAATTTTTTTGGGGGGGAAGTGCGCCTTATGGTCCGAAAAATACAGTAATGTGTGGCAGCTGTTAAAAAAAAGGCCAATTCCATGCTAGTGATCATTAGGAAGGGGATTAAGAATAAAACTGCTCATATTATAATGCCTTTATACAAAACTATTATGTGGCCACACCTGGAGTACTGTGTAAAATTCTGGTCACCAGATCTAAAAAAGGACATTGTGGAACTGGAAAAGGTACAGAAGAGGGCAACCAAGATAATCATGGGCCTAGAGCACCTTCCTTATGAGGCAAGGCTACAACACCTGGTACTATTTAGTTTAGAAAAAAGACGACTGAGGGGAGACATGATAGAGGTCTATAAAATCATGCATGGTGTGGAGAAAGTGGATAGAGCGAAATTTTTCTCCCTCTCCCATAACACTAGAACCAGGGGTCATCCCATGAAATTGATTGCTGGGAAATTTAGGACCAGCAAACGGAAGTACTTTTTCACACAATGCATAATCAACTTGTGGAATTCTCTGCCACAAGATGTGGTGACAGCCAACAGCCTGGATGGCTTTATGAGGGGTTTGGATAACTTCATGGAGGAGAGGTCTATCAACGGCTACTAATTGGAGGGCTATAGGCCACGTGCAGCCTCAAAGGCAGGATGTCTCTGAGTACCAGTTGCAGGGACTAACAGCAGGAGAGAGGGCCTGCCCTCAACTCCTGCCTGTAGGCTTCCAGCATCATCTGGTGGGCCACTGTGTGAAACAGGATACTGGACTAGATGGGCCTTGGGCCTAATCTAGCAGGACTATTCTTATGTCCTTTTGCCCCTTTTTATCTCATATACTGGGCAAATCAGAGGAATTTTATGTTTCTTATCTTCTCTCTGGCAAAAATGTACATGTAACTTCATGCATTGCCAAAATTTGGTACATTGCACACAAAGTGTGTCAAGAATTTGTAAATGTTTTCCGCATTATGGTGTATGGAGACAGTTAAGTAAATTAAGTGTTTCTGTTATATAAGTTATATAGGTTTCTTTTGTTTCAGATAGATTTATGATATTTAGAGTTTCAGATTGATGGTGGATGGATGGTGATGGGTTTCATTCTGTTGTACTGGTCAGTGACCATAATACAGATCTGAATTCTGATTCTGATTTATTAGAAATTAAGGAGCAATGAGCCTTTAAGCAAAGCTTTCTCTTTAGAAATGACTACATAACGAAAAACTGAATCTTGGAATGTATCTTTTTTCTTTCTCTCATCAATTTCTTAGACTATAGAAGCTATAGGAAAGCCACAGACATCTGCATTTGCCTTAGGACTTGAGAAAAGAAATGTGGTGGTGTTCTAAAATGTAAATACGAGTAGTAGTCTTCAGGAAGCCCTTCTTGCCACAAGTTTCCTCTCTTCACAAAGGTTTGCTCCCTTGAGAAGTAGGGGATTGGCAGGGAGGGCTAGTTCATGATGAATGCATTGTAAGCCAGGCCCAAACATCAGAAGGGGTTTGGGCCTGTCACATAAAGTGAGCAATATTTCAAAACTGAGGGGTTTTTGTGTCCAGACTTCCACATTCTAAAAACGTTTGCAGTATTGGTAGCATTTGCATTATATAGATTGAGCACACTGTATTGTGCTACTACGAGCATCCCACAATGCATTTCACCCTTCACATTAATTACTTTAGAGGATTGTTGGTAATTAAATAGAAGCAGATCATCAAGATATTATATATCATTAGATGAAATTGAATTTTGTTTAGCTTACACAGTGAGCATTGTGCTCTTAAATGTGTTTATTTCATATAGGGCTTATAAGAATGTGCCTGTGGGTGTGTAGTTAAAATATAGAGATAGCTTTTATTTTGTTCAGAGGAAAATCAGCTGTGGGCTAATCAGCAGTAGGGAATGCTGTTCATTCTAATGGACATAGTGAACTAAATTGTTCAGGTTAATGGCATTACTGCTGTTGTAATCTATTATCTGCTTAGTAAAGCCAGAGACTGTTTAAAAGTGATCGAACTGAGTTAATACTGGGGAAAAAAACATATATTGAATGCAACAACAAGAATGTACTTTAAAATGTTCAGATTCACAATGAGGTCTAAATCATAAATGTTTCAGCATTGCATTGTCATAAAAAGATCATAAATAGTTTTTGTCATGTCTGGACTCTATTTGAACTTCAGCATTTCAGATAAAAATAACTTTTAAAGCACTCAAAGCCAGATCCAGTCCAAGTTTGGGCACTGTGAAAGAAGAATTCCCATAGGCTTCCATAGATTCTGGCTTGTCTCATTCCTCCCACATCAGAGTGCACACACAGGCAGCATGAGGCGCACTGCTGGGAATGGGAGGCCAATGAGCCCTATGCCCATACATCCCTCCCTCTTTGTGCACATGCTACTCATGCTCTGGAACCAGTTAACTTCAATAGCATTTGGGTTGGAGAGGGTTAACGGTGTCAGACTCTCCCATTCCCTTCAATGGTCCATTGTGTTGCAAGTGAAGGACTATGCGCTGTCTCTTGTCTCGATGACACAGGAGGACAGACTAGTGAGTCAGAGGGCTAGAGGGTCAAGACACTGGTCATCCCTTCTCTACTGCTCTAACACTATCCCTTTGGAATGTAGATTGCTAATCTCAGGGACACTTCCTTCCTTCCTGCCATGTCACTTCCTCTCTCCCTTCTCTTCCCTTCCTTCTACCTTGCAACATGCAAACTCCTCTCCCCTGCACCATGTGTGCAGAGATGCAGAATCCATCTGCATCCAGCTAGATAGATAGATTAGAGATCCCATCTCTTCACTTACCTATCTAGACTGGAGTTCTCTAATAAATGCCACTTATATTGATTTGAAACTATGAACTGGCTCCAAGTTACTTAACTCTCAGCATACACGCATGCCTAACTAAATTCCGCTGTGTTGTGCCTCTGTGCATTCTGCTATAATGAAAAAGGGCTTCTCTTACCAGAGAGAATTCCCAACACATTGTGCTCTCTGTTACATGTACAACTGGGTGCTTGCATAGGTATGAGGAGAGAAGATGAGGAAAAGAGAGTTTAATGAGTTATCTTCCTGTGTGCTGTTCCTCTGCTTTGACTGAATCAGGCCCACAGCAGAGTATCACTCCTTATAAACTGAATGTGCTTGCACCCCAAACACACCCTTCAGCTGCACATTGCAAGGGGGAAACTTGGAATTTGATGAGTGAGCTGTCTTTCAGAGTTTTTAGAATAATTTTTGATCTTCTAAGTGATGAATCTCTGTCAGGGTTTTGAGTAAGCCTTGGAACACTGTTTGCAGGCCTTTGCCCTGGAGCAGACAGACATGTTGCGTTGATGATCTAACTTGAGCCTGCATTACTTGTTGTAGCAAAGTTTCACTGAAGGTGGTGCTCCACTGTTGCCATTAATGTGTATTTTTAAATCATTATTAACTATTTATTAGTTTAGTAACAAACTTATTTTGATTCCGTGCCCTAGTGCCTGCTGTCTATTTCCACGTTTCCATTAATGTGGAAATGGAGGCCTAGACAAGCTGTGATGAAACCATTTCACTATCTTTGACTGTAGACTACAGATCTATTGGTACAAAAGTAGAGCTCCACGTGTGGGGCATTTTTTCCCCTTGAACATTCCTCTGCCTGTGAAATACTGGCCACTACCTATCAGGCTGGTACTGTAGAACTTTGAGCCATATGTAGGTTTGTAGCACTTAACAAGACAGAAGCATCCATCTAAATATTTTTAATTATGCCATAATTAGCTTCCAGATTTTCAGTCTCATCATCTTTAGTGCTTCAAGTGGCCATTTATTATTTTTGCTGGCAGGCAGACACAATCCTAGAATTAGACTGGCCATGGCTGGTTTGAGGATTTTGCGGGGTCCTGGACAAAGAACTATCTATTGGCCCTGAATCCAGCCCTTCCTACCCACTCCTAAGCCAAAGGTTTGCTTTACGTTTTGGGATTCATTCTGGGAGGAAAATATTGTGCATGTTTATTATTTTCATTGTTTGCTGAATTAAAATTGCAACCAATGTATGATCATGCCTCACAAACATCACCATTAATCAACCAAAAATATTAGCTAGCCTATTAATGTTAACTGGATTTCTTTCTTTCTTTGCCAGATAGGACCCTCTGATATTAGACACATGAACAGGATGCTAGCACATTTGATTTCTTTCTTTCTTTCTTTTTACAGTCACAAATAACATTGCACAGTTGCTGCATATTTGCCTGGCTCCTACGTTGATCTTAAAAAGAAGAAGAAAAAGCCACCACCTGGCCCTTCCTTTAATCATTCAAGACTTTGGAGAATTTGAATTGGGGATGATTTTGGATTTTATCTGCTTAATGTTACTTTTTGAATTACATTAGACTTGTATTTTGGTTTTGGTTTTAAAGTTGACTTCAAATTGTATTAAACTTGTCTGTAAGCCTTGGACTTCCAGTAAACTGAAAAGCACGAAAAAAGACTTTTAAATAAATAAAATAAATACATAATGAACAGAATTCCCATCCCAGTCATAAATATGCATTAATAAACACTGGAACATAAGAATTTCCCCACTCTATCCATATCATTCAGCATTACAAAAATGCATATAAACATATGAAGCTGCCTCAGACCAATGATCTATCTAGCCCAGTACTCTCAATTCAATTGACAGTGTTGACAAGTTTCTAGCAAATTATGTTCCTGTCATGTCAGCTGAGATCCTTTTAATTTATTATTATGTTGTTGTTTACACAGTCAGACAGGTGTTATTGACTGGTTTGTTTTATCCAGACATCGAGTCCTTCCGAAGGACTTGGGATGGTATTGCTGCAGAATATAGGCTGTTCCCAGTGAAGTTGCTTTTTGTAATTGGCTGGTGGTGATTTCTGTGGCCCCTATGGTGTTGAGGTGCTCTTCAAGGTCTTTTGGAATTGCACCAAGGGCGCCAATTACCACTGGGATGATTTGGGTCTTCTTCTGCCACAGCCTTTCAATTTCAATTTGTAGATCTTTGTATTTTGTTATTTTTTCTATTTCTTTGTCTTCTATTCTGCTATCCCCTGGTATTGCTATGTCAATTATTTTGACTTGTTTTTCTTTCTTCTCGACTACAGTGATATCTGGTGTATTGTGTGGCAGATGTTTGTCTGTTTGTAGTCAGAAGTCCCATAATATTTTTGCATCTTCATTTTCTTCAACTTTTTCAATTTTATGGTCCCACCAATGTTTGGCTACAGGTAGCTTGTATTTTTTGCAGATGTTCCAGTGTATCATCCCTGCTACTTTGTCATGCCTTTGTTTGTAGTCAATTTGTGCAATCTTTTTACAACAGCTGATTAGGTGGTCCACTGTTACATCTGCTTCTTTACAAAGGTGGCACTTGCTGTTGTTGATTTTTCTACTTTTGCTCTTATTGCATTTGTTCTTAGTGCCTGTTTTTGTGCAGCCAGTATTAAACCCTCTGTTTCTTTCTTCAAGTTGCCATTCTTAAGCCATTGCCAGGTCTTGGTGATGTCTGATTTTCCATTTATATTGTGCAAATATTGACCATGCAGTGGCTTCTTTTTCCATTTTTCTGCTCGGTTCTTGACTTGTTCTTTCTTGTAGGCCTGCTTTGTTTCATTGTTGTTGAATAGTTTCTCGTTGTTAACCATTTTAAGTGCATCATCTTCACTGTCCTTGATATATTCTTCAAGGCCTCTTTTCTCCTCTTCTACTGTTTGATGGACTTACAGCATTCCTCTTCCACCTGAGCTGCGAGGGACAGAGGTGTATCTAGGGAAAATAGCGCCTAGGGCAAGCACTGAAATTGCGCCCCCCCCCCCAAATATCTGGCACCCATCTTTCAGATAACTTCACCATAATATCAGCTCAAAAAGTAAAAGTCAAGCTTATTAATCTTTTAAGTAAAAAATTATGGCACTACCTGAAAATTATAACTGCACCTTACTTGCTTTCACTGATGCAAATTGCTGAAGCAGCACAGATACAACCTTCTTCAGAAAGCAGGAATCACACCTATCAGCTATTCAGAGAGGTACTGGAGACTGGATGTAGTCCTTACACTCGCTGATCAGCATGTTCATTGCATTCCAAATCCAGCATTGTGTATTAGTAACCCTCCTGCCGCCCCCACCCCCCAGCTGCTATCTGCCAGCAATCAGTAACATTCACATTTTTTATATCCCGTTCTTCCTCCAAGAAGCCCAGAATAGTGTACATACTTAAGTTTCTCCTCACAAAAACCCTGTGAAGTAGGTTAGGCTGAGAGAGAAGTGACTGGCCCACAGTCACCCAGCAAGTCTCATGGCTGGATGGGGATTTGAACTCGGGTCTCCCTGGTCCTAGTCCAGCACTCTAACCACTATCAAGGCAGATAGCAGCTGGGGGGCGGGGGCGGCAGGAGGGTTACTAATACACAATGCTGGATTTGGAATGCAATGAACATGCTGATCAGCGAGTGTAAGGACTACATCCAGTCTCCTCCAGTACCTCTCTGAATAGCTGATAGGTGTGATTCCTGCTTTCTGAAGAAGGCTGTATCTGTATATTAAAGACAGACAATTTTTAAAAGCTGGGAAAGCTTGGGTGAGAAGATGGGTTTTCAGGTGTTTTTTAAAAATTGCCAGAGATGGCAATTTTATTAACAATAAACACATTTCTACTATGGGCTTTGTTTGGTCTTTGCCTAATTCCCTTAGGTTGAGAATAAATGTTGAAGAGAATGAAAAGAACAGAAAAATACATAACAGGTGCTGTCTTTAAATCTAAAATGATCCCTCACTAGTAGCCATCACATGCTGGAAAATCTCAGGCCAGGAGACTGCTTAGTCTGCATTCTCATGACTTAGGACAAGTCAGTTGTGCACCTGACAAACGCTACTTATACAGCCAATTATTTTCACTCTTCATTACTGCATGAATATCAAATGGTTATGTGCCACAACACCTTCCTTATAATGAATCTGACTTAGAACCAAGTTAAATAGAATTTAATGCAATTTCCATTTTGCATAGGTAAGGCCTGAAATTTAACTGGGTAATCCTGAGCAGTTTTATGATCACACATGAGATCTTAGATCCTCACAAAAGGAGCTGTTCCTTACATAAGACATTCCCAGCCCACTCACACCTATCCTCCTAACTAGAATCAACTAGCTACAGTGAGCCAACATGATCCATTCACCAAATAACTTAAAGAACACACCTTGGATTGAAGAGCTGTTTTCACACAGTTGCCCTCAAATTGGGAGTCCAAAATATCTCCAAGAATAGAAGCTAATAGAAACTTTTTGGAGTCCCCAAAAAGATCAGAAGTAAACAACAAACTGGAACCTCAACCAAAAACCAGGATGCAAACGTATTGTAACATAAAGGTTAAGTTTGTGCCATTGAGTCGGTGTTGTTGACTCCTGGCAACCACAGAGCCACGTGGTTGTCTTTGGTAGAATACACAGGAGGGGTTCACCATTGCCATCTCCTGTGCAGTGTTTCAGCACCTTTCTATATCGCTGCTGCCTGATATAAGAGTTTCCCATATCCTGGGAAACACACCAGTGGGGAGTCAAACCAACAGCCTCCTGCTCTCTAGTTGCTTCCCCACTGTGCCATTAATGGTTCAAGTGACTCCAAATACAAATAGTAACCATACTTTTTATTTATTTATTTAACATATTTTTATACCACCCACTACCAAAGTCTCTAGGCAGTTTACAGCTATAAAAACACATTAAAAGATCAAATTAAAATAACCATGAAAACTATCATATACATACATATAAAACATATGTGATGAGTTTTCTGGATAATGACCCTCTTCTATTATTTATCAAACATACAAAAATTTTGTTAATACTAATACATCAGTATTACTAATACATCAGTATTACTAATACACAAAGCATTAGTAATACTAATACTAATACAAAATTTTGTTAATACTAATACATAGAAAAACTCAAGTGAAAAACTGGAACATATAAGATTGCCAGAGTGAAAATTGACCCAGATTAATCTACAGTTCAAAGTAGAAAACATATTTTGCAGAATTCTTCATCTTAATAAGAAAATTCTTTCAGAATCAAAGAAATCACTCATGGCAAATTTGCACTAGGACCTCCCAACTATTTAAGAACTAGATTCTTCTGCAAACATTGTGCCCATAGATCAGAAAATTGTTTTTAGCTTCCATATTGTGCATATTAAGGAATCTCATTCTACATAACACAAAGGACAAGAAATACAAGGCCAGATATCCCATACATACTTCAGAGTAAGTTATATTGTAGTCAGTGCAATTTATTCTCAGGGAAACATGCATAGGTTTGAGTTACACTGACCTGAAAGTCACCAAAGGATCTTCAAACGAAGCCATAGAAATAGCTTTCTATACACAGAACGTATCAGGACTCTTTAGAGCTCTAGGCCACACCCCCTTTACATGTGATATGTCACATGATGATATCACATGCAAAGGGGGTGTGGCCTCGAGGTAGAAATTGCCAGAGCGAGCTCTTCAGTCTCATTTCAGGGCAGGCTTGCTGCCTGAAAGGGTGTATTTTCTCTTTCTCTTCCTCTGTGGGAGGGAGAGAAAGAGGAATAGACGCTTTTCGGCAGCAAACGCTCCCTGAAATTAATGCAAAAGTAAGCGCTTATGGAGGCTCCTGGGGGGCGTGTGCCCCGTCCCCTACTCAGAGAAGGCGGCGGGGGGCGCGCGATTAAAAAAAATATTTTTTTAATCAACTGAGGTGGTTGGGGTGGGGCGGGGCATGGCGGGCACTTGGCACCCCTCTGCAACTGGCGCCTAGGGCACGTGCCCTGCCTGCCCCCCCCACTGGTTACACCTCTGGCGAGGGAGGTATGGCCTTTCTACATCACTGCAGGGGTGCAGAGCATTATTTATTTATTTATTTATTTATTTATTTATTTAACATATTTGTATACTGTCCAAAACTCTAGTTTCTGGGCAGTTTGACAATGCTAGAGATTTGAACCTGTGACCTTCTACATGGTGGCACTCTCTAATAAAAGGGTGCATCACCCAGACTTCCTCTCATCCCAGAGCAAGAACTGGCAACTTTCTGACCTATGTACAACAACAACAGACAACTAGCAAATGTTTATTAGTTACAGGAGGAACTGGTCAGATATTAGGGGTATGCATAAATGTTTCGAAATGAAGCAGATCACCATGAACTGGGCCGGTTTGATTGTGAACTGGACTGGCCCTCAGGAAAGGCAGCCGGTCTGCGATCAAACTGAATTGAACTCGGTTTGATGTGAAATGTTTCAAAGGTTCGATGGTGGCTGACATTTTGTCTGTTTGTTTACTTGTTTTTCTCCCTTGCTGATTCATTTTCTATCACTTCCAATTGTGATCTCCTTTCCTCTGGTTGGCTTGTTATTCCAAATCAAGTGTTTTCAGGGCAACTCTTCTCCCTTTGGTTGTGGGTAGGGGGGATGAAGGAGGGGGAGCAAAAAGGAGGGAGTTTCTAACTGTATTTAAAACCCAGTCAGACAGTGTCTGGCTTCACTCTGCCTCTGGATCTGGAGGAAGAGCTGGCTTGCCTTGATGCCTTGTTACCTTGCTGTGCCAGCTTTGCTTTTTCCTTGGCCTCTGTGCTGGACCCCTTCTGCCCTGATGGACCTGCTGCTGCCTTGCTGTGCCCATTGCCTGCTGCTGAGCTGAATCACTGAGCTGAATCACTGAATCTGCACTGCAGAAGACACTGCTCTGTTGATAAACCATGTGCTGGTTGTGATGTCTCCTAGAAGTCTGGCTCCCCATGCAAGAGAGAGCTCTGCAACTCAGTTAATTTCTCTTTAGTGAATGTTGTCTCAAGTTGAAATCCTTTCAGTGGTTCCTGCCCTTCTTTCTCCTGAGGGTCAAGCAACCTCCTTCAGGTGACAGATTCTGGTATTTTTAGGTTTCATTCAAAGGAAGCAAACTGACAATTTTAGCATTGTATTTTTAGCACACTCAGGGTCTCCTTTTGAATATTCTACGCAGCTGAGCTGAAACTGTCTTCTTCATATTCTTATTGTCAAAAAGCACTTCTGTTTTTCAGCGTACACTTGACTGCTCCTTCAGAATTTAACCTATGTTTCATTAAAGATCTGGTTTCTAGAAAGAAGTGGAAAAACGTTCCTAAAAACTCATTTTTAGGACTCGGGGGTTTCCTCGAGTCAGCCTTTGAGCAAAGGATCATTGTGATTCCTGGGCCTGTTTAACCAAGCTTGGGGGATCTCCTTGATGACTGGGTTGGTTCAGACATCATGCAAAATCACAGTTCAATCTTCATTCTGCTCAACAGCCCTGAGCCTCAGGAGTGCACACTGCACACCCCTCTCCTGCTGATGTGTGAATTAAAATAATTCTGCTTCCAAAAGCTGTTAACAAACCCATTGAACTGACCAGTCCTGGATTATTCTAATCAAATTGCCTGATGTAAACCAAGATCTAAAATATATTTCAGACTTTGAGTACAGCTATCAGAATTTTTAAGGCATTTGGTTAGAAAACCCCAAGATCAGTCTGTTTGGACATTACAGCTGTTTGGACATCTTGGTTTGCTTCTAACACCATTCAGATGTAGAATTCTTCTCACTCACATGCACCAGATTGGTTTGAGGTGCAGCCTTTTTTCGCCTACTTCTCACTTAGACCTAGGAGTTGGATTGCAGTCTGGCATAGTAGATTAACCGGTCACTTGGCAGGAGAGTGCAGGTGTGGGGTAGGTAGACTCAGTATTGGAGTTTGGCTGGAGGGCCATTTGGGGTGAGAGGGGGTCAAGGAACAGCCCTTCAGGGTTTGGGTGGCCCAGAGGGCTGGGAATGGCCCCCACTCGGGGGCAGCATGACTCACCAGCTCAGAACTTTGGTGACATGGGTTTGGGGTGGGTCGGGCTGCCTCTCCTCAGTGGGGTGAAGCCTTGTGGTGAGAGGAGGTCAGGACATGGCTCCTGACCAAATCAGTACCAGGCCCTTCGCCCTGGTGTGGGATGGCCCCCACTAGGAGGGGGCCACCACACGAGAGGCTTACCCACACTCTGATTAGTTAGGGACCTCGTTGCAAGTTTGTTATCTGCTGTACACTAATAAAGTGGCCCTAAGAAACTCCAACTAAACATGTCCTGTCTTCATTGGGGCCTGGGGGTGCAAAGAAGAGTAACCCTTTTGATTTCCACATGACTGATGAAAACTTCTTCCTCATCCAGCATGCACAGCTTCACACAAAAAAGGAAACTTACAGAAATTCAGCTCAATACTGCTGCCTCTGGCACCATAATATCTTGGCCCATTTCTGCTCTGAAAAACAGGGAGGGATTCCTCCAACAGAAGTTTGGATTCATATTACACAGGGAATCAAACTTGTGCATGTCTGCCGCAAGAGTAGTAAAAATTCATGAGTTTACGGATTACCTCTGAGCACTAAGATTTTTATGATCCCACACTCCTGATATAAAGTTTGCTTCACAATCTTTTTAACCATTTTTTAGTTCCCCTGCACCCCAGATAAGTATTAAGTTAGAAAATAAAACAAGCTTGAAAAGATCATATGAAATGATATTATTGATTTTAGTGTATCCTAAAGTATATATGGCATAAATAACTAAAATTTCCCCAAGAATTAGTAGTAATTCCATATTTAAAATGGTGAACACTTAATAAATCTGCTAAAACAGATTCAACCAACTCTGTTTGCCACAAACTTGTAGAAATATATAGTATGGCATTCAGTGGCAGCAATAAGCATAAAGGTTCATTTGTCCCCTTGCATTCAGAATTAAGTTTACAGTTTTGCAGCTCTGAGAAGCGCTTACCCAATGTATTTCTGTTAGTCGAGAGTATGTATTCATATAATGTGAATGTTGTAGTCTTCTATAGGCAATATCAAGTGTTTACTTTTTATTTTGATATAATTCTTCCACACATACAAAGATTAATATATCTTAATCCCTTGTTGAACCTTACATTTAGATAAACCATTAAAAGCTTTCCAGAAAAAAACGGAGTAATATTCTAATCTGTAATTGATTCTATCTCTTCAGTTCCAAGCAATATATAATAGACCCAGGTTGTAGAGAGCCCTTCTTAGTTATTTCCTTAGGGCTGAGGGAGAAATGCAGAGACGTCTTCAAGGGACAAGTTGATTCCACAGCAAAGGGAGGGGCATGCCACAACCTTCAGAAATGCACTCCTAGGAAAAGGAAACAAGTCGGTTGGTGCTAAAACATGTGTGCCATGAGATCTTAAATACATTCACTCTGGAATAAATCCTACTGAGTTCAACAAAAAGTTACTTTCTAGTTAATTTGCATAGGGTTGCAGTGTTAAATACACATTTGCAGGATTATCTCTGGAACACTGGGAACTAATTTATTTTTTAAAGTCTTGGGGATCTAATCGTGCCTATTACCTGGGGGGGGAAATATCATTTTACCACTGTCTCTTGCTGTGCTCAGTACACTAGTACCCCAAGGCATCTTTCTTTTCCCAGATAACAATCTCATGAAGAAGTCCTATAGGCTTATCTGGAATCCATAATGTTACACTGACGGCTGTTTCTCATAGTTATAAATGTGGATTGCTTTTCAATTCACTGGAGACATTTTACTCATACACACTGACACACACTGAACCCAGGGTCTGGATTCAACAGTCAGATTCTTCTCCAAATACAAAATAGGAGGAACAGAATTCCAAAACAGTGGAACACGTTGAGTTTGGGAAGTTTTCCCTGTTGTGCTAGGACTGGTCAGAGAACTCAGGGTGCCAGCGCACATCTCATGGCCTCTATGCAGGCTATGTCCTGTATAGAACAGATCAAGCTATCCATGTCACACTTAAGAAGGCATCCACAGATGCAACATTAAGACCATAATCCATGCCTCAAAGGCCTCAAAAGTTCTACAAGTCTCTAGGCATCAAGGACATAAATAATGTTATTTATTCCACACCAGTGCTTAGAGTCTACTGGCCAAATCTAGCAAGATTTGGATTGTTCCTCAATCAGGCAGAATCCCCAGCAATTTTCAGTATGTTTCCCTGAATTTCCACTGTAGATGAAAGAAGGAAGGAAGTGCATTTATGGTGCAGAAAATACAACTGGGATGTTAGAAAGAGTGGCCAACATCCTGACTAATAAAGACACGCTGGTTCAGCAATGATGAATTCAAAGACTAAGGCTGTGCCAGTGCATGTCGGGTAGAAAACAATTTCCCCTTACTTCTGAAGTTGCCTGTGGTGGTGCAAACTACTGCAAAAGGGTGAGGAGTTCTTTACCTTCCTTCATGTGCTGGGACAGCTTTAGTCTGGAATGCACTGTGACACTAGCATGAACTACGTTAGTCAGGATGTTGGCCAGTGTGTGGATCCTGTTTATAGGGGTGTGCACAACTACAAAAAAATTGGATTGGGTCAGTTCCAGAAACACCAGATGTCAGTTTTGTTTCCTTTTCAACCTTCATAAGGCCAGGGATCAGTAAAATTGGGGTCAGTAAAATTGTCAACAATCCCCATAGAAGTCTATGGGGAAAAGGATGAAAGACTCACCAAGAAAAATGGATAGCCTGGTAGCTCTGAAAGCTGGCACAAAATTAGCCAAGGGTGGTCGGACTCTGTGTATTTTACTAGAAGTGAATCAGACCATTGGTTGTTTTTAGATTAATATTTTTAAGTAACCAGGAATTGTACTCACAGAGCATGTGAAAGAAAATTGATGTAACATCCGGGAATCTCAGGGGAAGTGATTTATCATCAGAGAACCACAGGGGAACCCCAGAAACCGGCAGCTATATTTTTTAAAAAATGTGAATAAAAATATGGCAAAAAACTTACAAAAGAAGAAATAAATGCTTGGGCAGGCAGGCAAGCAGGCAGGCTGGCTGGCAGATAAGTAGCAGAAGATGTTTTTCACCCCAGTCGTGATTGACTCCCACTGCCATTTGGAGCTACAAAGTGCTATGACTAGCCTTCCCAACACCCTCTGACCTGGCCCATGTGGGCCAATGTCTAACCTCTCTAATCCAACCTTGCACACCTCTACCTGTTTAATCTTTTTTCATTTGGACTTCTTAAAAAAAGATGTTGCAAAAAAAATTATGTTAACTAATTAATGGCAGCATCTGGTTCATCCATTCATACATACCTCAAGTAAAGATTATTTAGGCCACCTCAAGGGATGTGCATGGAACCAGTTTTGTATACCCAAGTATCTATTTTTGCAACTATCTACATAAGAACATAAGAATAGCCCTGCTGGATGAGGCCCATGGCCCATCTAGTCCAGCATCCTGTTTCACACAGTGGCCCACCAGATGCCATTGGAATAGGCAAGAGTTGAGGGCATGGCCTCTCTCCTGCTCTTACTCCCCTGAAACTGGTACTCAGAGGCATCCTGCCTTTGAGGCTGCATGTGGCCTATAGCCCTCCAATTAGTAGCCGTTGATAGACCTCTCCTCCATGAAGTTATCCAAACCCCTCATAAAGCCATCCAGGTTGTTGGCTGCCACCACATCTTGTGGCAGAGAATTCCACAAGTTGATTATGCATTGTGTATAAAAGTACTTCTGCTTGTTGGTCCAAAATTTCCTGGCAATCAATTTCATGGCATGACCCCTGGTTCTAGTGTTATGTGAGAGGGAGAAAAAATTCTCTCTATCCACTTTCGCCACACTATGCATGATTTTATAGACTTCTATCATGTCTCCCCTCAGTCTTTTTTTTTCTAAACTAAAAAGCTCCAGGTGTTGTAGCCTTGCCTCATAAGAAAGGTGCTCTAGGCCCCGATCATCTTGGTTGCTCTTTTAGGTTGCCCTGATGTTGATCTATCTTCAACATCAGTCTGGTAATGAACAAGTTAAGTGCTGAGACCATCTGGGTGTCCTGAAAAACTTTTGCAACCACTAAGCTAACTCCTATTTGCAACCGTTAAGCTAAATCCTGACTCTGTATGTGTGTGTGTGTGTGTGTGTGTGAGAGAGAGAGAGAGAGAGAGAGAGAGAGAGAGAGAGAGAGGAGTAGTAGTAGTAGTAGTAGTAGTAGTAGTAGTATTATACTAAAAAATTGTTTTCTTTGTATTTACAAGCCTTCTCAGAGTGTTTGACTGACTCTGGGAGAGAGGAAGAGGAAGCCTCTAGTTCACACTGCCCCAACCAGACATACTAAGCCTGCTACTCTCCACTTAAGCATATATAAGTAGAACCATGTTTTTATATTTGCCTGCTGGAAAATTAAAGAAGGGATGGGAAGTTTTAGTGTTCCAATTCTCGTGAGAGCTAACTCTGTTAACCAAGGAGCTCTTGGTGGCAGTGAGACAATCTACCAGAGAGTCTTCTTTTCTTTTTAATTAATGTTAAATCCAGTCAGTCCACAAGGCTTGGAGAGGCGTGGTTCAGTTAGAGTCTCCTCTCAGGTGGGCTGGGCTTGGGTTTGTTACACAGTCATTCATGTAAAACCATGTGCAAATGTGTTGATATCTGTACATGTATATGAATCAAAATTATAGTTTTTCATAAATATTTTTGGCAGTGCCAAATTTTCCCTTTCCAGTGAGTGTGAACATGTTTGTTTATTCACTTCCATTACACTCAATAGCTTTCAGTGATGCCATCACCTGGACATCTGATTGGTTAGGTAGCATTATGAGGTCATCCCATTCAGTGTGTGATACCTGATTTGATGGGATTGCCTATGTGATCAAGGAATGAGGAAGAAATAGCAGCCTGCAAGAAGAAAGATGCTGAAACTGCAGCAGGTGGAGAAAACACTGGAACTGTATAAGAGTGAAAATATTATACAATCTATTTGCAGAGAAATTTGCTAGTTTCTACTTCCGAATCAAATTGGAGAATATTCAGCATAGCTCAACCTGTGCAGCTGTTGCTGAAGCCTCATTTTTACCCTGTTTGCTTTTGGAGTAAATAAATGAATGTTATCCATTACTTACTGCACCAGATTATAAATACAAGCCTCTTAAAGCATTGTAACCTTAATTATCCTGCACATCTAATCTGTCACATGCCAATTATTTGAACCATGTTGAGGACACAACGTGCTATATAGCATCAGTCTGCCTTTTAAATAAAAGTAGGAGTGAGCATTCTTAATGAACTTAGGCAGTATGTGAAATAAACAGGATGAAGGAAACATATTTCATTTTCTGTCTGTTCACAAAAAGAAGAAATGCTGGCTTCAGACTCCCCATAATTAGATTCTATATGATGAAGTCACTATGTATGTACATTCTGAAAGCAGAGGTCACACTATTGTGGGGATGTTTCCGAGGTAAGCTATCAGAGCATAAAGTTCTTAATTCTTGAGCTGTATTTCATTCCACTTGTCTAGCTTTTTATTATGTTCTGAAGTACAAACGGTTGATGGCCACGTTGGAAGAGAAGAAGCAAGTTCAAAGTGACCTTGTCAGTGGGCTCAGTGACTTCAGAATTTAATCAATCAGCCATTTGAAAGAATATGATAACCACGATCTTTCTGGCATAACCCAGACTTTGAAACTGACGATGTCATAAACAGAGGAGGAAAAGAAGGAGAGGCGAATTGTAACGATAAATGCCATCCGAGCATTTTCAGCTAAAAGAAATACTTAAATATACATTCAGTACACCAAAGTATTTTGCATAAGTTATGCCATCAGCATATCAACCTAGAATCTGTTAGTTTATAACCTAGCTGACATTAATGAGCTTAATGCACTTGGTCTCTTGTGTTTTACATCTCGGGCTGCAAAAAGAAAAATAGGAAGATAAAAAGGCTAGTAAATAGAGAATAAAAATGGAATGTGACTAGAGAAACATTTTCAAGAAGAGATTTATGACTCAAATACCCATAATTATAGCACTGCAGCTGTTGTTTTCCATTAGGTTCAAGCAAAATGCACTAACCAAGGAAATATTTCTTTCCCCAGAAATTTTCTACAACAAAGCAACTGTGCAGTGTCATTTTTCCCCGAGTGTGAAAACTAGAGATCTGTTGAGTTGTCTTCTCATCATCTCTTGATCATAGCAGGTAGCCTTCAACCTTTCTTTACATCAAATGTTGCATGCTGGGTACTAGGGCTGTGCATTGAATTAGAACAATAATCAGAATCTATTTGATACAGTCCCTGATGGTGACATTTTTGTTACACTGGTTTCAATGCAAAATTGCTAATATCGGCACCACACAAAACAATATTTTCTATATCATATTGAGTTGCATCAAGCTTCATCTAGTGATCAGATGGGCTGTTTTCATGCTACTTTTCTCTGTTGCTTATATCATAAAACTTGCTTGGTAGTGGGGTGGGAGGGGTGGCAGGAAGAAAACAGTTATATGATTGTTTGATATCCCTGCTTCAAATCAATGCCTCTTTAGGCATTGCCCGCTATTCTTAAACTCTGGAATTTCTGATGAAATGGAGGTGGTATCAAGCTCTAAGAAGGATCTTAGAGGTATCAAAAGACATCTACCAGAATGGAAAGTTTCATCCCATTCGGTCTTATGATAATATTTCTATAGACTTTCAATGATGTCACATCATTTCCTATGGACCATTATATCCTATGGGCCAGTGCATCAACCCTGATAATGATCCATTGAACGAATCAATCCTGGGTGGTTCAGTTGTTGTTGTTGTTGTTGTTGTTGTTGTTGTTGTTGTTGTTGTTGTTATGAATTCAATTTCTATATCGTCCTTCCAAAAATGGCTCAGGGTGGTTTACAAAGAGAAATAACAAACAAATAAGATAGAACCCTGTCCCCAAAGGGCTCACAATCTAAAAAGAAACATAAGATAGATACCAGCAACAGTCACTGTGCTGGGGGTGGATAGGGCCAGTTACTCTCCCACTGCTAAATAAAGAGAATCACCACATTAAAAGGTGCCTCTTTGCCAAGTTAGCAGGGCCTGTTGCATGTTGTTTCAATAATCCCTTGCATTGTGTATGTATTAGACTGGATCCAATAACTTTGTTCATGCACAGCCCTACTGGTTACTTGACAGAACACTTTTTTGCTAATATCCCTCCATGTAATGTGAATAGTTTATGAAATGCCATTGTTATCATGCACTGTCTTGAGTAGAGACCATGGTTGCTCTTTTGCTCTTTAAGTTGTTCAGCTTATGTGAATGAGAGAAAGCATGCTCATTATTGATAAATATGATTACATCACTTTTCAAGCTATGAAGCCCATTTCAGCATATGAAATATTGTACAAATATTATTTCATTGTACCCTCTCCCATCACTCCAGTAGCCAGGTTATACTGAAGATAATTATTCACCCAAGACCATCCAGTGACGTTCATGTCTAACAAGACACTAGGACCCAGAAAGAGTTGCCATCAGATTTTGCCTGAAATGAAATTTGATACAAAGTTGGATGCTTAAAAAAACCCAAAAAACATTAGAGATCAAGTTCCTGCAAATCAAGCTCCCAAGAAGAATGTGTTCATCAAAGGGAAAGCTACTTTACTGTTGCTAGCACAATGAATTGTAATTTTTCTCTTGGTAGCCATTTTACTGATGATGTATAATAATCCTAATACACATTCTGTTTTGAGAGTTGCTTCAGATTAAAATTAGGAGCAACACTGCTTATATTCATTCATTTTTAAACTTTAGATTCACAAAGGCTGCATCATCAAAACCATAAAGCTGCTGGATCCAAGTTTGCTATACAAGTATTGAATCATGGATAGATATTTACATGCCAATCCTTGTGTTTTCATACTCACTGTTCTGCTACATTTAGACCCAGAGTAGGTTGCATAGTCTTAAAAGAGAAGCCAAAATAATTTGTTAAAAAACATAAACGAACAGTAGAGTTACCATCAAACACATCTCAGTTTTCACGTCATGCCACCCCCGAGTGCCTTCTGAATGCAGATACCGGTAGTCTTCATCGTCTTTTGGAAGTAGGGGTGTGCAAGCAGGCTTGGTTCAAGCCAGGCTCAATGTTGAACCGGCTTGGTTCAACAGGTTTGGGGTTAAAATGGACCATACTCTGCCAGTCTGAGTTCGAACCAAACCAGGCCTGGATTGAACTGAACCTGTTTGGACCTCTACTGGTACAGGGGAATCCAGTGAGGATTCCACTTTACCAGTAAAGGGGCAGGGGGGCTTTCCTAAGGGTGGAGCAGGCAGGAGGGGAGTCAGTTACTACTTACAAGTCCCATTGGTGACGGCTGCTAGGGGGGCAGTGGGGGTGGGGGCAACTCTCCCCCACCCCCGCTGGCCTCCCTGTGAGTAGCCAGGAATTGTGGTGGTCCAGTTCAGGCCTCTGTGCATGTACGGAAGCCATTTTAGTGACCTCTGCACATGCACAGAGGCCATTTGCATGACCACACAATTGGCGTGGTCATGCAAATGGCTGCTGAGCATGTGTGGAGGTCACTAAAATGGCCTCCACACATACACAGAGGCCCGAACCAGGCTGGAGAAGGCCTGAACCAGGCTGCTGGAGGCCCTGGCTACTCTGGAGCAGGCTGGTGGGGGGGAGGGGGGACCTGGCCTCATCCCTGTTGCCCCCTGGGGTGGCAGCTGCCACCAGTGGGACTTGTAAGTAGTAATTGACTCCCATCCACTCTACCCTTTGGGAAGCTCCCCTGCCCCTTTACTGGTAAGGGGGGATCCTTGCCAGATTCCCCTTTACCAGTGGAGCTCTGAACTGATTTGAACTGGTTCGGAAGTTGAACTGAACTGGGTCCATTTCAACCAGAACCAAAACCGAACCAGAAAAACCAGTTTTGTGCGCATCCCTATTTGGAAAGTAATCAAGAATTGGACAAAAGCAACCATCTGTGGAAAGCCATCCATAGCTGTGCTGCCAGAACAGAAAAGGACTTTCCCTTTGTAGTCACTAAGTAAACCTCAGAAAGTGGAGGCATGTTAAGCAGGGCTTCCCCAGAAGATCTAATAGTGTGTGGAGGTTCATATGGAAGCAGACACTTGACTTGTGTAAGTATGCACAAAGGTTTAGCTAGAAGTAGGACTGATTTCTGAGGGATTTACTTGAATTCAAGCTTGCTGTAATGAATCCTTAGGACAGCTTCTTATATCTAATGCTACATTTGCCTGCTTCCATTGTAACCTCCATTCTGAGTTTAGAGCTACAAACACAAATAGCATTGACATCATGACACACTGTGTGAGACAGCAAGTACATATCAGCACATTGTGGGCACTCATGGTGTTCCTTGTGATAGGGATTCTCTTTTTCAATTGGTAGCAAATCAATATGGCAAAGCACATGGTACCAATTTCATCAAGAGCCTGATGTAATTCCAGCTGTGTAATTCCAGCTGTGTTGCTCTGAGAGAGTCAAAAGATGAGTCATTCACCTTGACTGTGTGTGTGTGTGTGTGTATACACACTTCCCTCCCCCAGACCCTTCAAGTCTTCTTTCCCCCTTTCCATGCTATGAGAGGCATGATCATCTCCAAGATGTTGATTAAAAAGAGCTGTGTTGGAAGATGTTTTAGTGGCATTTTTAAATGTTTTTTTGGGGGGAAATAACAGTCTATGAAGACATTATAGCCTCTTTGCCGCCCATGGGAACCTTGTACTCTGTGGTAAGTGAATACATCTTTCCAACTGGTATTTGGCTCAGCTATGAACAAATTACTGTCAAGGTTAATTATCCTATTCAAATCTGTTCTCACCTGAAGGATTTCCAAAATATTTTAGAAGTACCAGTGAAGGTTGCTGTTGGGTTGTTGTTTTTGCTTTGCCAAAGTGTGTGATATGCATAAAAGTGCTTGAAAATGGCTGGCTTCTTAAGATTAACTTTTCAGATACAAATGGAAAGCACAGAATTTTAATATTTTGAGTGGCTCATAAGGTTGGCTGTGTGGTAAGGCTACATATGGGGATGGATTATGGCATATCTATTGATCAGCATTGTCACGCTATTCATTGTCAGAAGAGAACCCAGGAGAAGATGTTTTCCCAGCTGCTTTGACCTCTGACATGAAGGGAGGGGGTTGGTGCTGGTTTGGATCAGCACAAATCACAACATAAGCCCTATTCAGCTGTATTTAATGGAGGTTATACTCACATACAGCCTCTGAAAGCATGCTGGAAGTCCCACCCAGTGCATCACTCACTTAGTTCTCCTGGCATGTCACTCAAGATTAGAGGTGTTTGAAGTGATGAACACTGTAAGCATGATGGTGGGCACTCAAGACTGCCGATCACTGAAGTGCCCACCATCATGCTTACGGAGCTCATCTCTTCAAACACTTGTAATATTGAGTGACTCACTGGGAGAACTAAGTGAGTGATGTGCTGGGCGGAACTTCTAACACACGTTTGGACTATAGCCCTATTCACATGTTATTTAACATCTTTAGGGCAATAGCTGTGTTCTGTGGCAGCGGCTCACGTACAGCCTAAGTTAAATAACATCTGAATGGTGCTATAGTGTCATTCTGAGGGCACATTTGGGCAAAAATGGTGATTGCCAATGGGCTGAGACATTTCTCAGATTCCCTGACCCCAGGTTCACTGACTCAGGATTTGGTGAAAAATTTGGGAAGGGAGTTTTGGATCACCCTAGGAAATCGAAAAGTTATATTTTGTGACAATTAGAGCCAGCGTGGTGCAGTGGTTAGAGTGCTGGACTAGGACCGAGGAGACCCGAGTTCAAATTCCCATTCAGCCATAAAACTAGCTGGGTGACTCTGGGCCAATCACTTTTCTCTCAGCCTAACCTACTTCACAGGGTTGTTGTGAAAGAGAAATTCAAGCATGTAGTGCACTGCTCTGGGCTCCTTGGAGGAAGAGCGGGATATAAATGTAATAATAATAATAACTTTTAAATCTATATGAGGAAAAACATGGTGATCCCAATTCTAAGCAGCAGTAATTGGGGATTACAAGATTCTTCTGGCTTTTTAACACTGATCACCTCTATCTCCTGATCCATAGTCCTTACAGAAAAACTACCTTCCTGAAGCCAGCAAGCTGTTGCTAGGTATCTGATTAAATCTTTCTTTTCTCCATGAATGCCCTTAATTCTAATAAACTGTCATGACTCCAGTGCCAAGCACTGATCTGGACACTGACTCTGTGAAGGAGTTGGTCAACATCACAAGATATTACTACAGGCTTTTAAATGTGGCATAGTATTGATGGATGCAGTATGAATTTGCATGTATACAAGCATAGATAAACCTTTATGTATTCTTGTTTAGGGAAAAAGAATAAGATTATTAGTTTCACGGGGTTTAAACTTCCACTGCTTTTGCACATAATATGAGACCGGAGGTTGCTGAACCTGCAGTTAATTTTTCAAATGGTGAATCACATTGCAGTCATCCATCCAACCATGATCCAGCAACCTCCATTTTCAGGGCAGGGTCTTCCTCATCTGCCAAGACCTCATCTCAGCAAGCTCCATAGCGCTCACATTGTAGACTGTGGGCAAGGTGTCAGCACATCTCCAGGGTGGCAGCCCTTGGCCACAATCCTCAAGGGGAGTGCCAAGCATGAGCATGCCTTATCAGAATGGTCCACCCACCCTCAGCAGGGAAAGGGCATTCAAATCCCTTTAAATGCCATGCCATGCAAACTCTTCTTCTGACAGCAACTGCACTGCTGTCCTTGTAAGAGCCCCCAAACAAAACTCTCTTGCACAAGCACAATTTCTGGTGGCAGGGTGTGGGATCTGGGGGGGCACTATTTTCTTGTTACTCAGGAAAGAGAAGGGAACATGATGACTTCCTAGGAGGGGATATGTATATGACAGAGAGCAAATGATCCTCCAGTCTTGCCCACTGTGACCATGGTGCCAGTCTACTGGGGAGGACCTTATGTTGGCCAAAAACTTTGGGCTTCGGTCAGACTGTGAGCTCATGAGTTAAACTTGCCCCAAGGGGGGGCGCTGCTTGCTTGGGGCCCTTGCTCTCTCTGATTAATGATAGAACCTTTGCACAGCAACACCCTCCTCTGCAGAAAAGCCTTTCACACACCCAAAGGAGATTTCTGATGCTTCATGTGTCTGGGCATAGCCAGGCAGGCAGACCCAATATACAGTGACCCCAGGAGAGTGGGGATGCCATTTTGGGCAAAAACAAAGATGGTCATGTTCAAATCGGTGGACAGGCTGGCAGATGGCATACTTTGACAGCTTATTTGCGGCAGACACCAAGAGAGAGGGAGCTGTTGCTGAGGTACCCATCCCCACAACTTGCTTGTATAGAGCAACTTGGCTGGGCAGCATTTGCCGTCCGGCCCCATGGCCTGCCACTCTCACGAGCAAGTGGTGCGTGGGAGAAGGGGAGGTCATCACACATTCTTAATGATTCTGCCCAACACCCCTGTCCCCACAGACAGTTTTTCTCCTGAGCTGTGAAGGGGTATCCCCATGGCCTTACACTCTCATGAGTGAATGGTCCACTCAGGAACAGCATTCATCATCATCACAGAGGAAGAATCTCTCCTGTCAGTGCTCACAATGATGATCCTGCTGCCTGGCCCTTCTCATAAGTAAGCCTATTGACCACACATGTTCACCCAAGGGAAAGGAGCTGGGGCCCCCTTCCCCAACATCATTGTGCAAAAATTATAACTTAGCCATTCAATAATTCCTGGTTGGGGCTGCCTTTTAACCACCCCAGTACACTAATGGGGTTGCCCTGCTTATGTTGCCACCTGGAGTTCATGTGCCTGTGAACATACATTTTTGTCACTCCATTTTCAGAGAGTAAAGCATGTAGTGCCTGTCTTGCCACCCCATCCCCTTTCTCTCCTGATTGCCAGGAGAGGGGAGCAAGATATTGAGTGGGAAGAGAGCTTGCCCCTGTGCAACTGTGCCATTTGACAGGCTGACAAGCTTGGGATGGGACATGATGGTGTCCCTGGTGATGGGCAACTGCTTTGTTGGATTGGAGGCAGCGGGGCGGGGCAAGTGTTCGGAGAGGCAGCCAGCAAGAAGCTCTGCAGGCATGGAGCAGGCGGTATCACAGGTTGGTCTGCGCCACCGTCTCTATGATTACGGCTCCAGAAAGTGAACAAAACTGCTGTTATGGCACATTCTAAATGAGTTTATGGCAATATCCGTACGGCTGTAGCTTCAGTATCAAATATAATTCTGCTGCCAAAAAAACCTCAGGTTATGGCGGCAAAACTCACTACAAACCAAAGGTTCAAATTGGAGTTTGGCGAGGGAGACCTCAGGTCACTTTTGCTGTGAAACCGCGTTTGCACACCTTCGGATGCAATGGAGTTCCAACCACTGCCCCATTTAATTGTGGTTTCATGTTACATGTGAATGCGGCCTTTATCGTCTATGCAATTATTGCTCCCTGTGAACACAGAATTTGAAGCAGTTCAACCCAGTCTTAATTTAGGACTCAAGCTCACTCCACACAAGATGAACTGGGTCTGGCAGCAATTAAAGGTTCTGGAAAGCTTTACTCTAAAGTCTTGTCGCTATTCAAGTTGGTCAAGATTATCATACATTTATTATTTATTAATTTATTTTATCAAATTTGTACACAGCCCCAAACTTTCATCTCTGGGCGGTTAACAATAACATAAAAACAGTTAAAAACATATACAAAAATCTTTAAAACAATAACAATTTAAAAATAAACCAGAGATTAAAACCCCAAAATGTACATGTACTTTGAATGCTTCTTTGAACCCTGAAGCCATGTAATGCAGAGATTACTTTAGCCACTTGAGCTCTTTAAGAACTACCATAAAATCTACCCAAAGCTTTGTGACCTCCTGCTCCATGTTGCCAGTGATGCCAATGGACCCCTCAGGAAAGAACCAAACGATGGTCAAATGCAAGACTCCACTCCTTAGAGAGCATGACAGTAAGACAGGCAGTAGGGCTATATATAAGAGCTTGATGAACTAAATAACTGTCTTGTACCTTGCCTCTAGTCATATCTGGGTGCTTTACCTCTTGTAGGATATCTCTCAGAACACCAGGTGCACCTTCCTAGTCAATTGTACAAATATGACGAATATTTTTATACCACTTTTCAACAAAAAGTTCTCCAAGTGGTTTACATAGATATAAATAGATAAATAAAATTGCTCCCTGACCCCAAAGGGCTCACAAGCTAAAAATTGTCACACAAATAAGTGGTGATGCAAATGATATGAATTTGTGTCAACACGTAATGGCCTGAATTTGCATCACCCACGGCGGTGAGAGGGGATTGAAGAAGCCCCACCGCTACCTCCAATGTCTCAGCTACCACTGCCACCCTAGTGCCTTAATTTTAAAGGTAAAGACTATCTTTTCTCTCAACCCCCATTTACTGTAGGGAATTTCTTTACTTCTAAAGGGGAATCTGTGCTGGATTCCCCATTAGAGGTATACCCCCTGAGCTGGCAAGCAAACTGGTTTGATGGCCAAAATGGGTCCTAGGCCAGGTTGGCTTGAATCTGGTTCAGATTCAAGCTGATCTGGCAAAACCAGTTTCATGCACATCCCTACCTGACTTTACTTGCTAGCCATGCTAGTATCCTCCTGAACTTGGTGGTATATTTCTTCCTCCTTGGTATACGTTCCAACTGAGCTTCTATTATTGTGGTTTTGAATAAGTTCCATGCTTTCTGGAGTTATTTCACACTTCTGACCTTCTATTTCAGCTTCCTTTTTACCAGTTCCCTCATTTTTGAGAAGTTTCCTCTTCTGAAGTCCAGTGCATCTTTGTTGGACTTCCTTGGCAGTGCTCCACTCACATATATGCTGAATTGGAGCATACTATGGTCACTAATCCCCAATGGTTCTACAACTATGATATCTCGCACAAGGTCCTGGGTGCCACTCAGGATTAAGTTCAAGGTTGCCTTATCTCTGGATGCTTCTGCGATTAACTGTACAAAGGCACAGTCTTTAGCATGTCTAGCAATTCAATGACTGTTGTCGGGATTTCCTACCCTACTCCGTGATACAAGGTTGTTTACACAGTCAAACGGCAGTGTGCTGAGAGAAGCAGAGGGCTCCAGGACAACTCCAGTAATTCCCTTTCAGAAGTCAGGAAGGGCCCAGAGAGGTATGCAACAGCTGCTGGAGGATGGGCGGGGGCAGTCCAAGGGGCAGCAGAAGGGTGGAGAGGGAATAGTGATGACATCAGCTCCACAGCTGCAGCCTTGTGTGGAAATGATAGTGAAGGGGGTGGAGTTGGGGAAAAAGGCCCCTTGGGAGGCCAGGGATTGGGTGGCCAATCCACTTGCCAATCCACTTGCCTGGCCAGGGGAAAAGGAGCAAGCTGGAAGGGGGGAAGAGTGTCCTAAATGTAGGGCTTTATTTAAGGCAGGGGCTGCCGATGATGAGACGATCAGCAAGGATGGGGTTTGTTGATCTGGTCGACTCCTGGAAAGGAGATCAGACCTTTACTCCCGCTGATAGGTGAAGGAGTGGAGTGAATATACTTCCCTCCTCCCCCAACTCTGAGGCAATGTCCATGCCTATTATTTAGTGTGAGGGGGTGGGAAGGTTAATTAGAGAATTCCTCCTCCCTAAACACAGACATCTGTCAACACCCAAATGTGTATTTGCCCACTCTATGTGAGGGTAATTGAAGTTATCCATTATTACAGGTCTGTTTCTCTTTGACATCTCTCTGATAATAATAATAATATGATACCTAGAAGCCTAAATTTTGCTTCCAGGACCTCCAGACTGAATTTCCCAACATTGTTGGTGCCAACATACACCACAACAGCTGACTCCTCTCCAGCACTGTCTAACAGCCTATCTAGATGCTGTGTGATGTCCACAGCCTTCACACCAGGCAGGCAAGTCACCGTGCAGTCTACATGCAGGTCAGAAACCCATCTCTCTATGCCCCTAACAATTAAATCACCCACTATTAGGAGGCCCCCAATTCTCGGAGGAGTATCCCCTGTGTGAGAGGATATGGGTGCATCACCCAAGGAAGGAGTATTTTATAAGGGAGCATTCCCTTCTTCTTCAGACTGATGTCCCCCTTCCCCGAGACCTTCATTCTTCATGACAGCAGAGAAGTTATCAGCCTTGGAGTGGAAATGGCTCTATCACATATCTGAGGGTCTCACCCACATACCTCTCTGCCTCCCTGAGCTTCTCCAGGTCAGCCACTTTGGCTTTGAGGGAACCAACTTGTTCCCTGAGAGCTAGGAGCTCTTTGCACCAAATGCACAGCCATGACTTTTGCCCCTCAGGTAGATAGTAATACATGCAATACTCTGTGCGATACACTGGCAACCCCTCCCCTTCTTCCATTAGGAACATAGGAAGTTGCCACATACTGAGTCAGACCATTGGTATATCTAGCTCAGTATTGTCTTCACAGACTGGCAGCTCAACCTTCATAACTGGTTTCATTGGCTATTTAGAATATTTAGAGCTTGTTTACTTGAAAGCTAGGTCTTAGCTGCAGTTGTCAGCTAAGTAAAGGTTTCAGACTCTGTCTTCCAAGAATATTACAGAAGTAGGGTAGTACTCACCTTCTTTTCAGACCGAGTGTCTCCTTTGTGATAAATGGAGATCACTTCTGTGCCCTGACAAACTTAGCTTGTCTTTATTAGTCACATATTATGTGACTAATAAGTTTTTAAAATTTAAAAAGTATTGTAGAAACACATTGGAAGGGCTTCAGTATAGTGATGCTGAGGTGAAAAATGTCAGAGCATCCGTGCAAAACAGGGCGGAATGAAACATTGTTATTAAGATGTGAGCCTCAAGAAGTTTTATATATATAAACACAGAGCTTTAGTGGTTCTGTGTCATAAAGGGTTTCTAGACAAATAGGATACAGTAGTGTGAGCTCAGTTGTGCAATCCATTGTAAATTCTGATGTTTGCTATACGGCAGCCTTTAGCAAGGTGCAATATTTTCTTCACACACAAAGCCCACTAACAGGGGCAGAAAAGGCAAAGTGACTGTATAATTCACCCTTAACAATGAAATCATTTATCACTTCCCTAGGTGCTAGTGAAGCTTATAGAAATTGGTCTGGTCTATCAAGATCTGAGAAAACTTGGAGGCATAGCAGTACCATGGATCTTTGGAAAGTTGGCAACATTTGCATCATAGTGATTGGGACACCTCCGTCCCTATGCTTGAACAATATTTGGGCCATGAATTATGAATATAGCCAAATACTCCTGGATAAATCTATGTCTGGCCTGAAGTTGGACTGAGGGGGCCCAACATTTTTGGAGAGAGAAGCAAAAGTTTACAAATCATGTCAAGGGTGGGGGGCATAACACGGTGGCAGTGGCACAGTCTTAAAAAAAAAAATACTGTGAGCAGTGTCCCCTCTAAGGTGTGTGCATGTGCGCTTGCATACAAGTTTTTAACATTTCTGCTCAGTTAATTTTAGATGTGCAAAACATCTAAAATTAAATGTTGATTCAATCACTCAGGTTGATTCAACCGCTCAGCCCCACTCTGAATGCATGTGTGCGCACACTGCCTCGATCCTGCCACCCAAAACAAAACTCATTCTGCACACAGATTGGGGGTGGGGTGGATAGAGAGAACATTGACTGTGAGTGCAGGCATTTCTGCAGTAGAGGATACTTCTAGTAGTTGCCAGTTTTCTCTCAGTGTCATGGAACTGGTATTATACTGGATCTTATTAGGGGAAATGACAGGCAGCACATAAAATGGCTGCCACCAAATTGCCAAAATACTCACTAATTTTCCCCCTAGGAATGTAACAACAGTGCTGCTGGATCAGGCCCAGGGCCTATCTAGTCCAGCATCCTGTTTCACACGGTGGCCTGCCAGATGCCTCTGAGATAGGGATGTGCACACACAGTTCAATAGCAAACTATTCTGCCATGAACCAAGCTTGTCCGACTGTTCAGTCGCTAACCAGACCGGTTTTCAAGAACGGCAGGCTAATCCAAGATCAAACTGAATTACCACCTCAATCATCGGTTCGCCAGCTCAAGAGGCTATAAAGCTGCTTGTAAAGGGAATAAAACTTAGGGTAGCCAATGAGGGCAGAAGGTGGGGTGAGAGGCACCTTTACAAGTAAATAAGAAAGTACAGCTTACCGGCATAGTACCACTCCTGGACGCTGCAGTGGCACTTGCCCCAGCAGCCTGTGTGGTGGTGGCGTGGCTGCAGGCACGCACTCACCTGGCCTCTGCACATGCAGCTGGTCTGATCAGTTTAGACCAAACCATGGAACACGGTCCATGCACAGCCCTACTCGGAGAAGCCCACAGGCAAGAGGAGAGGCCATGCCTTCTCTTTTGCTGTTGCTCCTGTGCAACAGGTATTTAGAGTAGGGATGTGCACAAAATGTATTTTGCGCTTTGTTTCAATTTGAAATTGAAATGCACACCTCTGAAATGTTCCATCAAAACAGTGGTCAAACTAGTTGTTGTTTCAACAAAACAAAAATAAAAAATTATTGAATGTTTCAGCCATAGGAATAAAAGGGACAACTAGAATCCCACAATATACCATGCTCGTTGCCCTTTAAACCAAGTAAAACCAAGTAAAAGGTCAGGTTGTATTCCCGGGCCACCATATGGTGGTGGTGGTGGTGGTGGGTTAATATGGGGGGTTGGGGGGGGAATTAAAAAATTGTTTGAAATCTCCTGCTTGCCAATTTCTTTGTGAGTTGGGAGGTTTTTTCCCCTTAGCTAAGCAGGTTGCATATGAATGGTTGCATATGAATGGCAGCCGTGATTTGTGAGCACTGTAAGGTATTCCCCTTTGGGAATGGAGCCACTCTGAAGAAGTTTCCAAGTTCCATCCCTAGCATCTCCAAGATAAAGCTGAGAGAGATTCCTGCCTGCAACCTTGGAGAAGCTGCTGCCAGTTTGTGTGGACAATTCTGAGCTAGATGGAACTAGGGTCTGACTCATTATATGACAGCTTCCTATGTCCCTATGTTCCTAGGAGCTACCCATAGGGAACAATGGGGTGTTTCAAGTTTCCTAATTGTTCCCTATGGCAGCTTGTTCCGGCCATAGGGAACAATGAGAAGTTGAGTTCTGGAGTGTGTATACTGTCAGTATCCTCTGCCATGAAGACCGATACAAAGAATTCATTCACCTTCTCTGCAGTCTCCTTATCCTCCTTAATAATTTCTCTAAGGGGACAACTGCCTCCCTGGCAGGTTTTCTGCTTCTGATATGCTCCTCAAACTCTCTTTTTGCATCCCTTATTGTCTCCTTGCATTTCTTTTGCCAGACTTTATATTCCTTTCGGTTATCTTTGTTTGGGCAGGACTTCCATTTTCTGAAGGAAATCTTCCCCTGTATAGCTCCCTGACTCTATTTGTTAGCCATGCCAGCATCCTCTGCTGGGTGAAACCTTTGCTCCTTCTTGATATACATTCTAACTGAGCTTCTGTTATTTTGGTTTTGAATATGTTTCATGCTTTCTTGAATGACTTGACCCTTCTGACTTTCCCTGTCAACTTCCTTTTTACCGGTCCCCTCATTTTTTAGAAGTTTCCTCTTCTGAAGTCCAATCCATCTGCGTTGGACTTCCTTGGCAGTGCTCCACTCGTATATAAGCTGAATTGGAGCACACTATGGTCATTTTTTCCTAATGGTTCTACAATTATGACATGTTGCACCAGGTCCTGGGCACCACTCATGATTGTCCAAGGTTGCCATCTCTCTGGTTGGTTCTGCAACCAGCTGTTCTAAGGGACAGTCATTTAGCATGTCTAGAAATTTAACCTCTCTGTCAATACCTGCATGTAAATTTGCCCAGTTTATGTGAGGGTAAATGAAGTCATCCATGTTTACAGCTCTGGCTTTTTCTGATACCTGTCTGATTTGCTTCTCCAATTCCAGGTCACTCTCAGCGTTTTGATCTAAAAGGTGATAGCATGTTCCAAGAAACACATTTCCTTTCAGTCCTCGTATTGTCACCCATAATGATTTTGTGGAGGACTCTGGTCCTCCTAGATTTTCTAGCTTGTTGTATTCTATCCCTTCATTAATATATAGTGCTACTTCATTCCCATCCCCACCGCTGCAGTCCTTTCCGTAGAGTTTATATCTCAGTGCCTCTCTCCATTCCATCAGGTTTCAATTATGCTCACTATATCTATGTTTTCATCAGCAACCAAGCACTCCACCTCATCCATATTGGCTCAGAGCCTTCTGGCATTGGTATATAAACACTTATACAACATGTCTCTTACTGGGTGTTAGTGTGTGCTATCTCCCTTCCTGACATTTGACCTTTTTGACCAGCTGCCATGTGATTCCATCTGCTCTAGTCCTGATTCTACTCTGTCCTTTTCTGATTTATCTGAAATGTTTGCACCCTCACACCTTAGGGGATTTTGCTTGCTGAACAAGATACCACCCATTTCCTGTCGGCAACACCCCAGGCCGACATTTTAAAAGTTGCTCTGCAACCTTTTTCATTTTAAGGGCCAGCAGTCTGGTTCCTGTTGGTTCAAGTGGAACCCATCCCTTTTGTACAGGCCTTTCTTGCCCCAAAATGTATCCCAGTGCCTAACAAATCTAAACCCCTCCTCTCGGCACCACTGTCTCAGTGACCCCCCCCCCAGCTCTGCCTGTCTCGCTGGTCTGGGTGTGCATGAAGCAAAAGACATGCTTTGGTCTGAAATTGAATAGAATTGGAACCGAACTGCATGTTGCCAAACAAGTTCAGTCAAACCTACTGGGCAGCCTGATCCATTTGACCAAACCAGTCTGGCATTTTGAGCATAGCTATACATGTAAAGATGAATCCAGTGAGGATTCCCCTTTACAAGTAAAGAGGTGGGGGTCCTGGTAGGCTGTAGTAGTGGTGGGGGTAGTGAAAGAGGTAATGTGAACATGTCATACCCAGCTGGCATGGATGCCGGCACTGCCACTCAATTCCCCTGACACAGATCATTACGTGTTCTACAATGCCTCCTTTAGAAAGCCACCCGCATAGTGGTGGTGCAGTTCCAGCTTCCATGGATGCTTGGAGACTGAAACTGTGCCACTGCCACATCGGAGGCATCATGGTGCGCTCTTTGCTATGTAAAGGAGGCATCGTGGTGTGGGCTTGGCTATGGGCTTTGCCAGGGGGCAAGCAGCAGTGCTGGCAGTCACACAAGCTTGGTATGACACTTTAACTACCTCTATCACTCCCCACCCCCGCCGCCCTGCAGCCAGTTCTATGCTGGACTGGTCCTCCTGAGCCTGACTGTGAACCGAACCAGGGGTGGTTCAGTCCGCAATCAAACCAAACCACCCCCGGTTCGGTTCATAGTCAAAGCGCCAAACCGACTCAGTTTGAGATGAACAGGTTCAGCATTGAATGGTTCATGCACACCCCTGCTTGCTGGCTTTGTGCATGACACAGGTAGCACTTCAGAGAATGCTACCAAGTGGGTCCAGGACATTAATATGCTAGCTTGATTGATTGATTGATTGATTGATTGATTGATTGATTGAGTGCTGGCAAGATGGTGTCAACTTTTAGCAACCACATAGATATATTCTCTCCAGGATAATCTGTCTTCAACTTGGCATTTAAGGTCTCTCAGTGGTGCATTCATTATAGTCGTAATCAAGTCCATCCACCTTGCTGCTGGTCATCCTCTTCTTCTCTTTCCTTCAACTTTTCCCAGCATTATGGACTTCTCAAGGGAGCTGGGTTTTTGCATAATGTGTCCGAAGTATGATAGTTTGAGCCTAGCCATTTGTGTCTCGAGTGCAAATTCTGGATTGATTTGTTCTATGATCCCTTTGTTTGTTTTACTGGCTGTCCATGGTATCCTCAAAAGTCTTCTCCAGCACCAAAGTTCAGAAGTGCCAATACTTTTTCTCTCTTGCTTCTTCGAAGTCCAGCTTTCACATCCATAGAGTGTCATGGGAAAAACCATTGTCTGAATGATTCTAATTTTTGTAGGTATAGACATGTCATAGCATCTAAATTCCTTTCCAAGGTCTTCATTGCAACCCTACCAAGTGCTATTCTGCAGCATATTTCTTGACTGCTGGATCCTTTACTGTTGATGATTGATCCTAAAAGGCAGAAGCTATCAACTACTTCAGTGTCTTCATTATCAATTCTGAGGCTGGTTGCTGTACCCATTGTCATTAGTTTAGTCTTCTTTACATTTAGTCGTAGTCCCATTTTTTTCAATGTGCCCCTTGACTTTCATTACTAGAGCTTGCAGATCATCCACATTCTGAGCTATCTGAGTGGTGTCATCAGCGTAGCACAAGTTATTGATGTTTCTTCCTCTAGCTTTAAAACCACGCTCATCATCAGCCTAAATTTGGCTTCCAGGACCTCCCAACTGCATTTCCCAACATCGTTGGTGCTGATGTGCACTATGACATCTGATTCCTCTACAGTACTGCCTATCTAGATGCTGAGTGATGTCCTCAAACTTTGCACCAGACAGACAGATCGCCATGCAGATCACAAACCCACATGGGTCACAAACCCATCTCTCTATGCCCCTAATGACTGAATCACCCACTCCTAGAGGCCCCCAACCCCTGTAGGAGTATCCTGTGTGAGAGGATATGGGTGCATCACCCAAGGAAGGAGTCTCTTCTAAGGGAGCATTCCCGTCTTCCTCAGACGTATGTCCTCCTTCCCTGAATCCTTCATTCTCCATGACAGCAGAGGAGCTGTCAGCCTCAGAGTGGGATGCCTCTATCACATCCCTGAGGGTCTCATCCACATAACTTGCTACCTCCCTGAGCTTCTCCAGTTCAGCCACCTTGGCTTTGAGCAAACCAACTTGTTCCCGGAAAGCCAGGAGTTCTTTGCACCAAGTGCAAACCTACAACTTCTGCCCCTCAGGCAGATAATAATACATGCAACTCTCTGAGCAATACAGTGAGAAGCACCCCCTCCTTTGCTGGCATTCTACCTTCATAACTAGTTGTATTGGTTATTTAGAATATATAGAGCTTGTTTACTTGAAATGGGATATGGATGGGATGGTGAATTTGGGCAGGCAATTTTCACTCAACCTTAATTACAATCAGCAGCATGTTGCCTAAGCAACAATGCTCCAGTTACTTATGTGTTATGAGCCCTGAATTCTTGGTTCCTGATTGGTTTCTGTAATGTGGAGGAGAAAGTGATGTCTGTTAGCCACTCTGGTGGGGTTCCTGGGGGCAGCAGTCTTGCTTATCAGGCAGCAAGCAGCTACTTTAGAGCTGGCCTGCTGCAGAGGCATGCATCTTCTGTTCCCCTAAACTCCTCCCTATATGGAAGCAGAGCCTGATGCCAGTAAATGACAGCATGCCACCTTCCATAAGAATCATAATCTTGTAGGCAGGAATTGGGACCTGGTGATAGAGAGGTGACAAACTGGCACCAGGTTTATCAGTTGTTCAGCACCACTGGTATGCATTTCTGCAAGCAGAGAACGCTCAAGATATTTGGTGCTTGAGACTAAGATTCCAAATGGTGCTTTGCAGAAGTGTAAAAGTGCTTTATATAAATATAAAGAATTGACAATTGCTGTCCATTAAAGGTAGCACTAAATTTTCTGACTTAAGCATTACATACAGCAAAGTGCTGTGCTGATCCAAGAGCAGAGTGCACATGCTCATTCTGTGCCTCTCCAAACCACACCCATGATGCTAGTGAGTTCATAGAGGCTCTTTCACTAATAATGATTCATCATTGGAGTAACGATGAGCCTCCCATTATTCTCAATGGGAGGCTCGCTCCTCACTTCACCAATGATGTCATCGTTAGTAGCAGTGGAGCTCCTGCCAACTCTTTAGTAGCATGAAGATTGTATGGAGAGGTATCCTGGACCAGTGGGGCACTCTGCTGTATGTAAGCCTCCACCTTTGGTGGGCTGCCTCACCCTGCTGGATGGTATACTGGCCCTGCTTGCATTCCAGCCATACATGCAGACCCAGTGGGCAGTATGGTCTGCATCCCATATACACGAATGTCAATACCATAATGCACAGCTCGGTTTCACTGAGGAAGATGAATGGATAAGAGAATGTAATAGAATGTAATCTGATGAAGCTCCGGGTAAGCATTGCCCACAACACTTATCTTGCATGGTATTCTATTTTACATATTCAGTGGTCCGTTTCACACATGGATGTGCATCATTTCTTTACATTTGTTGAGTTCACATTATTAATTAAAGTCGTGCACATGACCAAACCATTGATGGGAAGGTTGGGCAGTGGGGAAGACAGGGTTTTACCTCCCTTCTCCCCATATGACCAACCAAGCTCCTCTTCAGCATGCCACTGCATGCCCAGTTGGAGGAAAGCTAGTTTTGTGGGGGCAAGTATGAATTCTCCCCTTTGCAAAGCACAGTCTTCTCTGGTTTGCAATTGAATGGGAGGCATGTGTGAGCACTGTAAGATATTCCCCTCAGGAATATCTTACATATCTTCCCTCTGGGAAGAGTAGAAGGTTCCAAGTTCCCTCCCTGTCATCTCCAATTTAGGATCCCTGCCTGCAGCCTTGGAGAAGCCACTGCCAGTCTGTGCAGATAATACTGAGCTAGATGGACCAATGGTCTGAGTCAGTATAAGGCAGCTTTCTGTGTTCTGCCCTACTCCTTGTAGCATGGATCTCTGCAGGCTGGGACTCATTTTCCTGGCTGGGATTCATTTTCCCAGCCTCCAGGAATCCCTCAATGCACCGCACAATGAGCACGGTGCATTGGGGGATTCCCCTGGGAATCAGATGTTCTAGGCACCCAGCACTGTGTACTCTAGGCACCAAACTCTGTGCCTGAGCATACACACAACCCTGGCACCAGGGTTAAGGGCACACTCATGCCTTTAACCTTGGCTAAAGGCTGGGGTAAAAAGTTGGGTTAGGCAGGGCAGCAGCACCGGGATCGGTCTCAATCTCAGTGCTCCACCTGAGCAGCCTAACCCAGGCTGGGCTGCCTTAGCCTTGGTTAGGCTGCTCATGAGAATAGCTTCACTGAATGTGTGAAACTCTATTCAAATGATTCATATTTGAGGTGTAGTTAGGATTGATTAAAGTTCTATCAATACTGACCCATTCACAAATACAAATCATCACTTGGTGTTTCAGTCATCAAGAAACAAATATGGATGTGTGAATGAAGCAACGGACCACAAGAATTATGCAATTTATATAAGTTAAGAACATGCTGGTTGACATCCTGACTAATGCTGCACTTCTACAATGAGCAAAGTTATGATAGGGCAAGAAGAATGTGTAGCTGCACAAAATCATAATCAATTTTCAAAATTGTACAATAGCACTATTTCCCAATTGCATGAAAGTTCCCTGTGAAACATATAAGATCTTTGACAGGTTGTATGCGCCCAACATGTTTGTACTTGTGCAACACTAGTCGGGCACACAAGCTCCAAACTTAGCACAAGTCAGCAGCACAACAGGCTTGTGCAAGCAAAATGTCTTTGTGCAAGTGCAGGATTAGTTAGGATATTGGTTGCTGTCTATGAAGCATGTCCTTGTAGAAAGAGTGCCAAATGAAGAAAGATAGAATAATCAGGGCAGAGAAGCCATAATATAATGGCAGAGGACAAACACTGCAAGTCCAAATGAAGTGTGTGGATTATAAAAAATGCAAGATGGAGAGTTCAAGGAGAAGCCAGGTTATGTAAAGTAAATGAAGTTTCTGAAAGTAAAGTATGTCTAAGTGAGAGAAAGAGACAGGCTGGATTTCTGAGAAGCTTCCATTTGCTGTGTTATTGTTCGAGCAGAGGGAGAAATAACATAGAATGTTAAGAAAGCGGAGAACCACTTGTTCTTGCTTGCTTTATGTGTAAATCCTGAAAAAAGAACCTCAGTTTCTTTACAATGGCATGAAGGTCAGAGAAAGAAAATGGGGGAATTAAAGATTTCTATCATAGGCAAATGTGATGATTTCCAAGGCTGAGTGGAAAACCTGAGGTCAATTCAATATGTCACAATGATAATTTAGTATGGGAATAAATGCAAGTGGGAATGGAAATTCAAAAAACACCCTGTGTTGTGCAAAATAAAGGTGAATGAAATATTTGATGCAAGAGGAGTATCTTCAATTAACACTGATGACTAAAGGCAGCTACAAGTGCAAATGTCTTGGGAAAACACATTTCTATGCAAGTTAAGTGTTTAGTGCATATTCACTGTGGAGTGTTGAATCAAGTTATGTCTATTGTGAAAATGCCTAGCACAGCAGAACAAAAGTTTGACTCTGTATTCAAAAAACAAAAGCCTCATTGATTGATACACTAGGTTCAAAATAAAGACACAAACTTCTTAAAAGATAAATATTTCGTTGCTGGATTGGAGGTCCATCAGGTCCAGCATTCTATTTTCAGCAGTAGCCATCCAACCAGGTATCTCTTGGAAGCCCCAAAACAAGGCATAAAGAAAGACAACTCTCTCTGAAGTGTGCCCCCAGCATCTGCTGTTCTCGTGACATGGTTTATATTGTCTGGCAGGGAGATTGTTGGAGATGGCCTGGTTGAGATCATAAATGTTTATCTGAGGGAAAGTAGGATGCCTCCTTGTTTAAAAGAGGCAATTATTAGACCTCTTTCAAAGAAGCCTACACTGGATCCCTCAGAGTTGGGCAATTATAGGCTCCAATCTCCCATGGTTGGCCAAAGTGATTGAGAGGGTGGTGGCCTCTCAATTACAGGCAGTCTTGGATGAAACAGATTATCTAGACCCATTTCAAATTGGATTTCGGGTGGGTTATGGGGTGGAGACTGCTTTAGTCGGCCTGGTGGATGATCTCCAAAGGGACATTGACAGAGGGAATGTGACTCTCTTGGTCCTTTTGGATCTCTCAGCGGCTTTCAGTACCATCGACCATGGTATCCTTCTGGATTGCCTGTGGGAACTGGGTATAGGGGGCACTGCTTTGGAGTGGTTCTGCTCATATCTCTCAGGCAGATTTACGAAAGTGTTACTTGGATACTGCTGCTCTATTTTCACTTCCACAGAAGGAACAGGTTCACAGTTTGGGAGTACTTCTGGACCCAACCCTCTCTCTGATACTTCAGGTGGAGGCAGTGGGCAAGAGTGCTTTTTATCAGCTTTCACTGGTTCAATAACAGTGCCCTTTCCTGGAAGTGAGTGACCTTAAGACAGTGGTGCACATTCTGGTAACCTTCAGGCTTGACTACCGCAGTGCACTCTACATGGGGCTGCCTTTGTATGTAGTGCAGAATCTGCAGTTGGTGTAGAATGCTGCTGACAGATTGGTCTCTGGGACATCCTATAGAGACCATATTACTCTGATTCTAAAAGATCTGCACTGGCTAACAATAGATTTCCGGGCAAAATACAAAGTGCTGGCTATTACCTATAAAGCCCTTAATGGCTTGGGCTCACGGTATTTACAATAACGCCTTCCTCATTATGAACCCCACCATCTATTAAGATCTTCAGGGAAGGTTCGTTTGCGAATGCCGCCAGCTTCTCTGTTGGCGACTCAAAAGCGTGACTTCTCTGTAGTTGCCCTAAAACTGTGGAATGAACTTCTTGTTGAGATTAGAGCTGCTCCATCTCTGTTGGCTTTCAGGAAACAACTAAAGACAGATCTCTTCAGCCAAGCTTTTTAGTTGGTGTTTTTATGGATATTTTAATCTGGTCTTTATATGTTTTAACTGTTAAATTCTTGGTTTGTTTCATTCTTGATTTGTTTTATGCTGTAAACTGCCTAGATGCTTCAGTAGTGGGTGGTATACAAATCAATTAAATAAATAAATAATAAACAAATACACAAATAAATAAAATTCATTGTTATACCACCTCTGAATATGAAATTTCCATTTAGCTATCTTGACTAATAGCTATAGTTATGCTTCCCCTTCATGAATTTATCAAATTGTTTCCTAAAGCATCCACGCTAGTGCCTATCTTCACTACTTGTGGTAAAAGAGCTCATATTTTCAATAGAATGACCAACAGTGATGGAAATTCACTTGCAAATTAGGAAGTGCAGGCACTCTTCATGACAGCCCCCAGGGCCATGTCCATCCCAACAGCCAGAGAAGCCGAGAAGTTCTGCTCTCCGTCCCTGCACATCCCCCTCCAATACACCCCTTATGACCTACAGTGTATTGCCAGTGTGTGAGGGAACAATCTAAATGGTAAAGGGGGTGGAAGGTTTCCTTTGCTAACTAGGCAACGAGGCAGCTTTCAAGTGTTGGCTCTCGTGTTTAGCAGAGGGAGAACCACAACAACTCTTTGGCTCAGCATGGGCTGTTGATGGTGTCTGCTTTGTGGGTGGGTGTTTAAGATTATGAGCCCTTTTGGACAGAGAACCATCTTCTATAGTCTTTTGCTGTATAAAGTTCTTGAAGAGGTTTTGATGTTGTTGTTGTAGAAAAGCAGTATATAAATATTTTTAATAATATAATAATGATGACAATCCAGTTTGTGCCACATCTCCTTTTCCTAGGTCACCGACCTGTCAGTTTTTGCTCTTTGGGGTCCGCATCACAGTGAGCACCCTTGGGCAGCTGATCAGTGCCCAGTGCCCTCAACAGACCCACTGCTTACATCTCTCCCCCTGAGGAGGCCTGAGCCTGGCTAGCAAGTCGCAGCCACTGGATGGACAAGCCACCCTCCATTTACCTTGCATGTGGGTAGTGATTGTCCGCTCTTCCCTGCTACTTCTTCATCTCTTTCTCCTTTGAAAAATGGAACAGGCAAGAGGCCATGCTTCTTCTTTCTCCTCATCACCACTCATATTAAAAGGAGGGATAGGAAGAAGAGTCAAGGAGGAGGCCACTCACTAGGAACAAGGTTGGCAGGCAGGCAGGCAAGTTCCTTGGGCAGGTAAGGACACTGTTACCTAGAGTTTTCACTTCCCTTGCTTCTTAGATTTTTATTTTCTGCCTAGAATGATAACTTCACTGTGACCTTTTTCTGCTTGACTCAAACTTCTCACAAACTTGAACTCACAACTTCTTGCCCCAAACTGAGATGTCATGCGCATAACCAGTACAGGGGCAGGGAGGGCAGGCGGCGGCGGGGGGAAGGCAGAGTTGAGCCTACCTTTCCCCCTGATGATTTAGCCTTCATCCAAGCCTCATGGTTCACACACATGATGGTTGCTGCCACATGCCACATGATGGTTGCTGCCACATGCCACATGATGGTTGCTGCCACATGCCACATGATGGTTGCTGCCACATGCCACATGATGGTTGCTGCCACATGCCACATGATGGTTGCTGCCACATGCCACATGATGGTTGCTGCCACATGCCACATGATGGTTGCTGCCACATGCCACATGATGGTTGCTGCCACATGCCACATGCATTCTGGAGAAATGCATCACGGGAAAATGCATCACGGCTTCCAAATACCCCACAATGTACTGCATGAGAAATGCATGATCCTATGTCCTGGTCCAATTTTCTGCAAAATCATTCAGAGCATACTTCATCAGCCGCATGCCAGTCAAGACCTTTCCCCCTTCCTGTTAAAACTAACCACAGTTGTAGTTCCGGAGCATGGAAACTGCCCTCTACTGAGTCAGGCCCACTATTACTACTAGCCCACTATTGTTTGCACAGATTAGCTATGCTTTGCCTTCCAAAGTGGTCATGCGGCTCGTCCCTGTTACTCGTTACCTTTCCCGTTATATTCCCAAACTCTGAGTCATGATAACCAGGCTTATAGTCTGTGGACTTTGCCCCTTCCCTACAGGCCAAAGAATGCCTTTGCTTGCTTGAAAGAACCGTTGCACTTTGGTTTCCTGCTTGCAAATTCCCTTGTTCCCTCTTTAACCTAAAATTCCTCAGACTTGTTACATGGTTCACAGTTTCCAGCTCCGTGCCTGACCCTCCGTCTTCCCCAGCAGCAACACCTGGCTCAGCAACGTCCGTATAAATATTGGCAATAGACAGCACTTAACCCATCCTGACTGGCAGTAGCTCTCCAACCCTCGCGCAGGGGTCTTTCTGGTGATGGCAGGGGTTAAACCTGGAATCCCCTGCATACAGAGGAGACTAGTGCCCCGCCACTAAGCTACCGCTCCCCCACATCAACAGCCCCCCCAACTTCAGGTGGGGGCCACCCGCCCCAAGTGAGGCGACAAACTTGCTGTAGCAGTGGCTGCTGCACACATGCCCCACTGTGCCTTTTTCCAGAGCAAATGGGCCAAAAACGTTGCCACTAAATGCAGGGGCTGAAGCCTCGCCTAATAAAAGCTACCCGCCACGATGGGGACCGTGGGGGTCCCATCTGCCCCAGTTCTGATCTCCAGCCCCCACCCCAATGAGCCCCAAACACTCTCCCTTGTGCTCCCAGAAATGAAATTTCTAACATTTCATTTATGTGCTTGGACTGACTTTCTCCTTCTCTGAGTCTTTTATTGCTCAGTTTTCTTAATAGATGCACTTTGGAAACCACAGACTACTTATGTGATCCCTTCAGAGTTTCCCACATATTCTTTGCATTTTCTTTGTCTCTTAGATGCACTAAGAATGGGTCACTCACCACCAAGCAAATCATTCCTGATGCCTTTGCATCTGCTCTGTCCCATTCTGCTCTTTTCCTGAATCTGCAGGGCACTGGGTGTGCAAAACTCTGCCAAGTCCATGACTCTTGAGGAGCATCTCCATTTTGATAGAACAGAGCTCATACTCAGGACCTTGCAACTTTTCCATCATCTGGAATCCTTCTGCTGTCTCCATTTTCAAAGCTTTTCTCTTTGCTTTGTTTTCTCATTCACTCTCTAGGTTCTTCTCTTTTCTTCACTGTCTTCTGGGCCCATAACCATTTGTAGGGGAAGAATGGCATTTCAGTCCCCAAATAGCAGCCCCCAAAACCAGTTTGGTGAGAAAACAGCAAAGCAAGATGTCTTGAGACAGTTCTCTAATACTGAAGAACTACAATGATTTATTTAAAGAAAATGTTACAAACAAATGTGAAAAAGCCCACAGCTTAATTTCAGCTGCAGCTCATGGCTGAAGAGAGAGACCAAAACAAACAGCCATCTCTGGAGAGACAAAATACAGACTAACACTGGAAGAAGAAAAAGGGAAGGAGTCCAGCACTTTTATCCATGACCCCTAACCCCACCACAGTGATCACTATAAGACATTGCAGCTGAGAGCTGATGCTTCTAAGGTCCTAGCTCCAACAAACTTCTCAGCTGCTGCTTGTGAGAACTAGATTGTTCTCAGAATGTAATGGGATGTGCTGTGATGGTGCCTTCATCACTAATGTAATGAGAAGGGGGTCTTCCTTGCAACTAACTTTTTCTGAATTTTGTTCAATGCATGTGCAATGTTTTAAATCCTTGAAATGAGCTGTGCAAGGCCTTTACAACACCATTCTCAGGGTCATAACAAAGGGCAAGAAAGGAGATTGTGCAGATGTGGATAATAGCACTGCCGATAACTACACTGCTGGATTGTTGAAGGGTCTTTCCTTGGGAAGCATTTGGCCAGGTTTAAGGAGTTCTTTTACTTTCCTCCCAGCAACAATCTAAATGAGAGACCATCCAATTGGGCTGGTTTTATAATAATAAAATTGCCAGTTGCCAAAAATAGGAATGGATCTAATAAACAAACAAACAAGCAAGCAGGGATGAATCTTATCAGCTGCCCACACATGTGGGCTCCTGCCAGCAGAGGTTTTTTCAACTTTGTACCTGAAGCTAATATCTGCCTAGTTCTGAATACAGAATCTGTTTCCAGTTCCCATGAAACGCTACTTGTCCGTGTGTATCTGTGACTGCAGTAAAGTAAGCAGCATATTGAGTCCTATCTGGAGGAATTATTCACAGCACCTGCTTGTGACAGCTTGGGAAGGGACCTCAGCAGGCTAGTTTCTTAAACTCTTCCCCCCGCCCTCCCCCTTTCAGCTACAACTCAAGATTGTCTGTTTGTTTTCATCAGGAACTAATATCAGAGCAGTACATGCAAATGCCAACAAACAGCACCTCCTGCAATGTTCTGCTGGGTTATTGCAATCCATTATGCAGTCCTTTTATTTTATTAGGTCCTAATTATAATTCTTAATACTCTAGAGCCTTGTCTCATATACTCTTCCAAACAAAATCAGCTCCTGACTATTAGGGGCAGGGATACAATCTCTTACTTCCATTTCCCAACAGAACCTCTGAGAATCCTCCATACAAGAGACAATGATGGTGAAAATATATAAAAATTCAATCATCAGCTGACCAGATTTCCAGTGAGGACTGACCGCTCATGTATTTTTGCCCCACCTGGTGCACCACCCCCACTCCCACAGCCACGAGGGTGTGTGCGTGCGTGTGTGCGCATCCGCGTGCAGTGGTGCACCTAGGTAATTTTGGAACCTGGACCTAAAGGCCTTTGGAGCCCCACTCCCAACAGACACACACTGGAGCCTCCCCTCCTGCTGCAAGGTAAGCATCATCCTACACATGCACGCACACAAGCACACACACACACTGTGACACACACAGTATTTTTAACACGTGGGTTCTTGAGGGCACAATCAGCAACTGAACTCACAAGAAGGTAAGAACATAACACAAGTATATTTATGCAAATATGCATTCGCAGAAACATTTCAGCACACCATGTAACATATTCCCATCCCATATATTGCCACACAAAAGCATCCAGAATCTGTGATGGCCCATTCAGGCATGCAAATTGTCACTGGATAGTGCAGTCGTAAAGTGATAAGCATGTGTGAAGCAGTCATGAATGTCATTCAGACAGGTAACTTCTGAGACACAGACACATTTTTATGCTGCATAATAATATAATATAAGGGGGCATTACTTTATATTAGGGGGCATTTGATAACCCAAGCTACAATCAAAAAATACTAATACTAATTTCTTTCTTTCTTTCTTTCTTTCTTTCTTTCTTTCTTTCTTTCTTTCTTTCTTTCTTTCTTTATTTATTTGCAATAAATAGTTATCAAGGCAAAGTTCAGATATTGTAGGATATGAGCAACAGCCACTGGAGGGGCATCACATTGGGCTTAATAGGGACAATTGTTCTCCCCCTGCCTAAATATGATACCACTTTAAAAGGCATCTTTTTGCCCAGTTCTAACAGGTGATGGAGTCCTAAAATTTTATTGTGCCAGTGGGGAAATCTTGGAATGATCTTGGGGGTGGACCTGGGGTGTTCAGCTGTACCCAGGAATAGCATGATACTCTATTCATGAGCAGAGAAACAGAAACCTCATTTCCAAAAAGAGGTCAATCATTACCTGGCACAACATTTACCGTATTTTATGGACTATAAGACTCACTTTTTTCCTCGAAAAATATCCGCCAAAATTCAGGAGCGTCTTATATGTTTTAACAGTTTAATATGTTAAAACTCTGAAAAACTGGATTAAAATTAAGGTGCGTCTTATAGTCCGTAGCGTCTTATAGTCCGTAAAATACGGTATTCCAATTCTATATGTGCTTATTTAAACAAAAAGTGTCACACAGTCAGAAAGCAAATAAAGGGTGGGGGATTTTTTCCTGCTTCAAATGTTCTAACCTGCCTCTAGGGTGTACAAGTACAAAGCAGTACATAAATGAAGTATACACACAACACACACACAAGCATAAGAACAGGGTGGGTCTTTCTAAGGAGAAGCAGCAGCAGCAGCTTCTTTGGAGCTTCTTTGGAGGAGAAGCAGCAGCAAAAAGGCAAGAAATGTAGCCCAAATCCAAGAGATTCCTGGGGATCAGAGTGGCAGGGGGAGCTATAATTTGCAACACACACAGGACTCCACCACCCAATACGATTGCAGGAAAGTTATTCTTCTTATCTGCAGGGTCTGCTGTGAGAAAACGGAAGCAAACGGCTGTGCCCTGCAAAGGTGGTGGGGTTGGGTAAAAGGAGGTGGAATGCAGAGGTTTCTGCTGCAGAGGTGCAGAAGGAGAAAGGAGCTCAGGTAGTGATCCGTCACCCTCCTACTGGCTCTTGTAGGTGGGTGTGGGGTTTCCATCTCTCTGATCTCTGGTGCTATTGCATCTGCAAGAAGAGGCAGCAGTAGCAGCAGGAAGTAGAGATCTGGGAGGGAGGAACAGTGGGGGAGAGGAAAGGGTTTCCCTCCCCCTTTGAAATAAGCAGGGATTGCTCTCACAGCTCGCTGTCCCCCTGAATGAAGAAATTTCCTAGGCTGGAGGCAAAGAGCTCCTGCTAGCTAGCCTGCTTTTTCCAAAGCTTCCAAGGGGGAAATAACAGTCAGGGGGTGGGGCGGGGGGTGAGGAAACTGCAAACAAAGGGCAGCTGTTTCCCAGTTCTCCACCACATGGTTTGGGGCTGGAGAGAGAGCCCTCCAAGGAACAACTTTGCAGCAGCCTCCATTCACGCTGCCTTGCCTCTTGGCTCATTCAGTGTGCATGTGGTACGTCATGACCACACAGGCACAGACAGGGAGCACAGGCCCGGCTGCATTCGGCCCTGAGCGGATCACTGTCTCTGCACAACAGGATAATGGGCAGGTGGGCTGCAGACTGCAACCCAGGTTGGTCCAGAATAAGTCGGAAACCATCAATGATTTGATTCTGGATGAAGGGGCAGACCTGGTATGTATTACAGAGACATAATAATACATAGGCTGGTGGCCCAGTCTGGTCCCAGCTTCTTCCTCCAGGGTTCTCTGTTGAAGAGCAGGTCCGGGGACGTGGGCGGGGAGGTGGAGTGTCTGTGGTCTATAAGAATAACCTCTCCCTGATAAGAATCCCTGTTGAAGTGTCTGACCATATTGAATGTGTGTACCCAAGTTTGGGGCCCAGGGATAGAATGGGACTTCTGTTGGTGTATTGATCACCCTGCTGCCCAATAGAGTCCCTAGCTGAGCTGGCAGACTTCGTCTTGGGTTCGGCATTGGAGTCCCCTAGGCTTGTAGTGCTGGGGGACTTCAATGTCTATTTTGGTACCAATCTGTCCGGGGTGGCTCAGGAGTTCATAGAGGCCATGACAACTATGGGCCTATCCCAAAGGGTCTCAGAACCGATGCACATTGCAAGTCACCTACTTGATCTGGTCTTTCACTCTGATCAGGGTGGTGTTCCATGGGTGGGGAACCCTGTGATTTCCCCATTGCCATGGATAGACCACCATCTGGTTAAGGTTGGACTCACAGTCACACCCCACCTTTGCAGGGGTGAGGGGCCCATTAGAATGGTCCTCCCTAGAAGGTTATTGGATCCAGTAGAGTTCCAAGAAGCCTTGGAGGGATTTAGTGTTGGCTCTGCTAGCGATCCTGTTGATGCCCTGGTGAAGAATTGGAACAGCAAACTCGCGGGGGAAGTAGACATGATCACTCCTAAGCATCCTCTCCAACCCACTTCAAAATTGGTCCATTGGTATATGGAAGAACTACAGGGGCTGGAGCGGCGAGGTAGGTGACTGGAGCACAAGTGGAAGAAGACTCAAATTGAATCGACACAATCGTATTGTGTCCGCAAGTTCACATCCAGCGGAGTTCGGGGTTGTGAGAGGGCTAGTAAGTGCTCCTCCTTCCTTGAATCAGAACTTGGAACCATATATTACCCGCTATGACGATTTTGATTTTTGTGGATAAAATCTCTTGTATTCAGGCCAACTCAGATTTAGACCCCACAGTTACTACAGTATCTGAATCAGAGGTGTCCAGCAACTCTTCCTATGTGGTCAGGCTGGATCACCTCCAGTTTGTGACTCATGAGGATGTGGACAAGCTGCTTGGAGTGGTATGGCCTACCACCTGTTCTCTTGACCCTTGCCCGTCAAAGCTTATACTATCTGGCAAGAAAGAGGGTATAGTAGAGATTATAAATGCTTCTCTGAGGGAGGGCATGATGCCGTCTTGCCTTAAGGAGGCAATTATTAGACCTCCTTTGAAGGAGCCTGCATTGGATCCTTCAGAGTTAAGCAACTATAGGCCTGTCTCCAACCTTCCGTGGTTAGGCAAGGTAATTGAGAGGGTGGTGGCCTCCCAACTCCAGGCAGTCTTGGATGAAACTGATTATCTGGACTCGTTTCAGACTGGCTTCTGGGTGGGCTATGGGGTGGAGACTGCCTTGGTCAGCCTGACGGATGATCTCCAATTGGAAATTGACAGAAGAAGTGTGACTGTGTTGGTCCTTTTGGACCTCTTGGCGGCTTTCGATGCTCTTGACCATAGTATACTTCTGGAGCATCTCATGGGGTTGGGGGTAGGAGCCACTGGTTTCCAGTGATTCCACTCTTACCTCTCTGGCAGATTCCAGATGGTGTCCCTCGGGGACTTGTTCTTCAAAATCTGAACTTTGGTATGGTGTCTCTCAGGGCACTGTATTGTCTCTGATGTTGTTTAACACGTACATGAAACTGCTGAGAAAGATCATTAGGAGATTTGGTGCAGGGTGTTATCAGTATGCTGATGACACCCAAATCTTTTTCTCCATGTCAACCTCATCGAGAGAAGGCATAACCTCCCTAAATGCCTGGCTGGAGGCAGTGATGTGCTGGATGAGAGATAACAAGCTGAGGCTGAAACCAGGTAAGATGGAGGTACTTATTGTTTGGGGTTGGAACTCGGGAAATGATTTTGATCTGCCAGTTCTGGATGGGTCACACTTCCCCAGAACAGGTATGCAGTCTGGGGGTGATTCTGGACACAAACCTCTCCCTGGTGTCCCAGCTTGAGGCAGTGGCCAGAGGTGCCTTTTATCAGCTCCAGCTGATATGCCATCTGTGATATGCCACCCTCTGCCACCCACCTTCTGGGGTACATGCTAGTAGGCTGTAAACTTAGGAGGGTCACAATTTGTGGGGCTTGAGTTATTGTTAATATTAAGTAATCATTGTTTAGCTGTTCATTAGGGATGTGCGAAACGTTTCGGATACAAAACGTTTTGTACCCAAAACAGCCTGTTTTGGGTGTTTTGTAGACAAAACAAAGCACCCATTCTCCAGATCCAAAAGTTTTGTATACAAAACAAAACGTCCTTGTTTCGGCTACAAAACATTTTGTTGTTTCGGACCTCCATTTTGTGGTGATCTCTGAGTCAGTCTCCATTTTGTGTTTGACATCTCTTTGAATTTCCCACCCTTCCAGCTAGTGATGTGCGGTTCAGTTCGGATCCGAACCGGTTCGGATCCGGCGGCTTGATCCCTGACCGAATCCGGGCCGGTTCGGATCCGAACCGGTTCGGATGTCACAGAGGCTTCTATTGACTGTCTTCAGTGTCTCTTGTAAGTTAGAAGTGTGTCCTCCATTTTGTGGCTCCTTCCCGAAACTTTTGCTCCTGGCATCCATTTTGTGAGGCTATTTTCAGGCATTGCATTGGCTGTGCTATTGATCCTTTGATTGGCCAGAATGAGTCCTTTGGTCTGGTAGGCTGCTTGGCTGTTGTACTGTTGAGAGCTGGCACCCTGTTGGCCGTGGGGGGAGTGCAAAGGTGGGGGCTTCCAAAGGAGGGAATTTCAAAACCTATATAAACCCAAGCCTCTTGTCTGGAAACTTCTCTTGGCTGCAGTTGTGGGATCATCTCTGAGACCTGCTACTTGCCCTTTGCTGGCTGCTGGTGTCTCTGTGAGTCCTGTCCCTGACTGTGTCCTGTGTCTCTCTGTCTGTGTGCTCTAATCCTTTGTCCACCTGCCCCTTGTGACTCTCTGTGTGTCTCTGTCTGTCTCTTGTCTGTACTGTTACTTTACTTTACTTTCTTCTTAATTTCCCCCAAATTTCCCTGTTTCTTTGTCTGTCTGCTTTTCTCCCCCCCCCCCTTTCCCTTCTCATTCCTCCCTTGGGCCTACCCTCCCCACTCCCACCCACTGCATTCTCATTGCTTTAAAAGTTCTTCTATTTATTATTGCTCTTTGTGTCCTGCCTTGTTTTTGTTCAACTTTTTGATTTTCACATTCCATTGGTTTTTCATTTATATATTGCTTACTGGTTTTGCTTAAATTGTGTAGTAGCATTTTGTTTGTTTCTGCTGCTGCCCTGCGAGTTGGTTCCCTTCCCCCCACCCCAGAGGATTCTGTTGTTGTTTTTTGTTGTCCCATATAATCAATTTTGGTTCTCTTGTTGGTTGTGTGCTCCTCCATTGCCTTGATTTGATAATATTGGTTCTGTGTGTTCAGCTTTTTAAGTTGCTCCTTGTTCTGTGTGGTGGCCCCCCCTGCTCCTAACTTGCCCCTCCAAGTCCAAACCAAACACACCCCACCCCAAGCCCACCCCATCCAGCCTTCTCCCAATTGCTGCTGCCCAACAGAGTCCAGTTTTTTTTGCTTGCAGTACCACTTATTTATTTGCTATTATATGCAGCAATTGTTGTTTTGTTGTTGTCTCTGTTTAATTAGTGCCCCCTCCCGAGTCAGTGTTTGGTTCCCCTCCCGCTCCCCACACCCCCACCCACGAGTTTCTTTCTGCAGTGGTTTTGGTTTAAAGAGTTAGTCTTTCTTATTGTGTTTTTTTAAACTTGCTTGTTTTCTTGATAATATATTGCTTTATACATTTTGCTCCCCTCCTCCTCCTCCTCCCCCCTACCTGCCCCCCATCCTCCCTCCTCCAAGACCCTAGCCCAGCTCCTCCCCCCACCCCATCCATCCAGCCTTCTCCCAATCGCTGCTGCCAAACAGAGTCCAGGTTTTTTTGCTTGTACCACTTATTTATTTGCTATTATTTGCAGCAATTGTGGTTTCATTGTTGTCTCTGTTTAATTAGTCCCCCCCCCCCGAGTCAGTGTTTGGTTCCCCTCCCCATACCCCCACCCACGAGTTTCTTTCTGCAGTGGTTTTGGTTTAAAGAGTCAGTCTTTCTTATTGTGTTTTTTTAAACTTGCTTGTGTTCTTGATAATATATTGCTTTATATATTTTGCTCCCCTCCTCCTCCCCCCTGCCTGCCCCCCCACTCTCCCTCCTCCAAGACCCTAGCTCAGCTCCTCCCCCCACCCCATCCAGCCTAATTGCTGTTGCTACCCGCCCGAATTGTTCTAGTTTCTCCTTTGCTGTTTGTTGCCCCCTCCCCTTCCCCCCAACACCCCCTGCCACATACTAGCCCAACAACCCACACACCCACAGCTCCCCCCACCTCTCCTTCTTCTTGCCCCTGACTCCCTCTACTTACCCTAGGCCCCCTGCAACACACTAGCCCCCCAACCCACACACCCTCTGCTCCCCCCACCTCTCCTTCTTCTTGCCCCTGACTCCCTCTACTTACCCCAGGCCCCCTGCCACACACTAGCCCGCCAACCCACACACCCTCCGCTCCCCCCACCTCTCCTTCTTCTTGCCCCTGACTCCCTCTACTTACCCCAGGCCCCCTGCCACACACTAGCCCCCCAACCCACACATCCTCTGCTCCCCCCACCTCTGCTGCTACTGCGGTCCTCCCCCACACCTGAATCCCCCTCTCTGCTGCGCTGCGCTGCGCTCCTCCTCTCTCCTCTCTCTCTCTCTCTCTCTCTCTCTCTCTCTCTCTCTCCTCTCTTTCTCTTTGTCCCTGCCCCACTCTTTTTTCTCTCTCTCTTCTCTCTTTCTCTGCTCTCTCTCTCTTTTCTCTCTCTTTTCTCTCTTTCTCTTTGTCCCTGCTGCCCCCCTCTCTCTTTTCTCTCTCTCTTTGACTTTTCGCTCTCTGCTCCCCTTCACTTTCCACCTCCTCTCACAGCTGCAGCCGCACACAGTAGCCTACCCACCTGGCGGCTGCCATCGTTTTTTTTTTCTTTTGAAAGTTTTTGGTTGATTTGTCTCTGCTTGGGGGTGAGTTGAGCGACACAAATAGTGTTGTCTCCTCACTTCTGCCCCTCTCCATCGTTGACCTACCCCGGTTGCCTGTGCCTCGTGCGGCCGCCCTGCCTGTGTCCCAGCCCAGGGTGGCTGGCTGGCGGCGCATCCGTGACCAGCAGTGAGCAGCAGGAGAAGGACCAGAAGAAGAGGGGTTAGTGCGTGTGCAATTGTGCACCTTTTGTTGCCCCCTTTCCCTCCCTAGTTGGCGGTTTTAAATAGCGACACCCCTATTTTGAAATGCATTTGGGTGTGGGGAGGAGGGAGGGACCCTTGGAGAGGAGATGTACTTTTGTAACTTGTGTCTTCTTGCTCAATGAAGAAATTGCTGCTGTGTGTGCTGCGTTGCATTGCATGCCTCTTGCAGTTGGTTTTTGAACAGGTGCCTTCCAGAGTGTTTCCTGGCCTCTGGGTGGGGCAGAGTGGGGTCATGGGTTCTGCTCTGATGCTTGCTGCTACTACATGCTGTGCCAATGCCATGCCAGAGAGTTTCCTGGCCTCTGGGTGGGGCAGAGTGGGGTCATGGGTTCTGATCTGATGCTGCTACTACATGCTGTGTCAATACACATATATGATGATGATGTTCCATCCATGCTGCCATCAAGTGTTTGCTGCTGCTTGCTTGCCATGGCGGGCAGAGTCACAGTGTGGGTGGGTTCAACTTCTGTGCAGGTGCGACTGGGTTCTGGTTTTGGTTGTGTGCAATTTAAAGTCACTAAATAGGCTGCATTGAGGTTGATGCTCCCCCCACAGGAGCATTACTTGAAAACCACCCCCCAGAACCATACCACACTGTGTGTTTCAGTTCACTAAATAAGGGTTTCCTCCTTTGATCTGCAGGTGCCCAAGCTTTGACTGCGTCCCTCCCCCCCCCCCGGTAGGTGCTGGGCCCTCCCCCCATCCACTCTCCCCCAAAAATAAAAAAAACTTGCCACCCACACCACAACTACTCCACCCAACTGCCCGTGGTCCACCCTTTAATCCCCAATTTTTAAAAAAACCTCCCAGAGCCATCTCCCCAATTGGCTTGACTCCCAAATTTTAAAAGGTCACCCTCTCCCCCTCAATTCAATTGGCTTCCCCCCTCCATCAAAAAGTCTTCCATCCTTCCCCCCCCCCAATTGGCTTACTTTTTAAAAACAGCACCCCCCCCGCCAGCTCTAAATCAATTGTGGTTTTTTTGCCACTTTCAACCCCCTCCAAATTATTTTTTTGCCCCTTCTTGGCCTTACTCTTAAAGTCTCCCTCCCTCCTCCTAGATAAGAATGTCTGAGCGCCGTGTGGCGGGCAGGGCTCGCTCTAGGTTGCCAGGCAGAGGACGTGGGAGAGGCCAGGAGCAGGGTGCGCCTGTGGAAACTCAGAGACGGAGAGGACGCGGGGAGCCTGAGGACACCCCAGTCGTCCCCATTGGAGAATTCTTTGCCACAGCTCCGAGTTTGGTGCGCAGGATTCGTTTCCCCCCGCCTGCTGCCGGCAATCGCGGCACGGGCATGGCCACTCAGACTAGGGCTGTGGCGGGTCCCTCCTCGGTGGCACCAGGTGCTGCTGAGGTACCGCCAGTCATTGTGGTGGAGGAGACTGTGGAGGTGGAAGAGCAGGTAGAGGGCGGTGAGGATGTAGCCATGTTCTCCCTCCCTCTGGGGCCCCTTCCCCCATCCTTTCGCCGCTCAGTGGGCCCCCCCCTCATGAAGCCCAACACTCTGGTGGGGAGTGGTCTGGTGAGCTGGTGGAGGAGAGGCCTGCCTCTCTGATGCCAGTTGAGCCGGGCCCTTCCTCTGGTGTGGAGGGCGGAAGGGGCGTGTTGGGTGGCAGCAGTGGGCAGGCAGCGGCGGCCGCCCCCCCCAGGACTGCAGCCACCCATGGAAAAACGGCCTAGGACGGCGCCCAGGGCGCAGGAGGCCAAGGGCAGTGGTGTGTGGGTGCATTTTGAGGTCCCTCAAGACGCCCCATTCCACGCCCGCTGTGTCCACTGCAGGATGCAGGTCAGCCGTGGCAGGGACCCTGCGCACCTGGGTACTACACCTATGTGGAGACACATAGAGCGTCACCACCCAGGTCTCAGGGGACAGGCTGGCAGCGCTAGCGTGCCTTGTGCATCTGCCACTAGGGCGGGCAGCGGCAGTGTGCCAGCCAGCAGGCAGGTTACACTGCCAGTCCAGCGGTGGATGCAGTCGTCAGGCAGCCAGCGTACTGTTCGCGTGGACCATCATCACCTCACCCGCCTCTTAGGGCAGATGATTTCCACCGATGACCAGCCGTTTCAGGTGGTCGAGAACTCCGGCTTCCGCCGGATTATCCAGTACCTGGCTCCCGATTACGTTATCCCCTCAAGGACCACGTTCAGCCTGAACGTGGTCCCCTCCCTGTACCGCAAGTGCAGGGAGCTCGTGTCAGCCGGGCTGCGTGCAGCTCCGCCGGGCACCAGCGTGCATTTCACGACTGACCTCTGGGCCAGTGTCAGTGGGATGCACGCTGCTTTCCTGGCCCTCACTGCCCACTGGTGGGGACCAGAGAGTGAGTGGACCTCCTCGGGCGATGCTTCTGGGTCCTGCACGGCTCCCGCTTCACTACGGCACAGGTGGGCTGTCCTGCACGTGGAGACGATGGACACGAGGCACACCGGGGAGGAGGTGGCGGCCGTACTCGACTGCCAGATAGAGGAGTGCATTGGCGGGTGTCCACACCTCTCCCGCTGCTTCATTGTCACCGACAATGGAGCCAACGTTACCACCGCTGTCGAGAGTCATGGACTGTGTGAACATACGGTGTATGGCACACACGCTCCATCTGACCGTCAGGGACGCCCTTGGCCTTAAGGAGCTTAAGGCGTCCCAGGAGAGGGGGGGGCGCCCCATCCCAGTTGATGTTGCTGCCACGGCCACGCTTGTGGATAAGTCTCGCAAGCTGGCCGCCCACTTCCACCGCAGCGAGAAGTCCAGGAGACTGCTTCGCCACAAGCAGGATGACCTTGGGCTTCCTCGCCATCTCATCCCTTCAGATGTTGAGACGCGGTGGAACTCCACCTTCCTCCTGTTCCAGCGCCTGTTGGAGCAGGAGAGAGCCCTTGTTGCCCTGGTGAGGGACGAGTCCTTGGATATCTGCGACCTCTCGAACACAGAGTGGAAGCAGATGTCCGAGGCTGTGTCGGCACTCCACCCCTTCCAATTTGCCACGAAGGGCTTGTGTGGCGACACCACTCCCTTGAGCCAGGCGCTGCCCACAGCTATGGGTCTCGAGAAGCTGATGGGTGAACTCCAGATTTCTCTGACCACGCCAGAGGGTTGTGCTCTGGCTGGGAGGCTGAAGTCTGGGGTTGACAGGCGGCTCATTGGGGTGCTGGGAGAGAGGGAGGAATATGTCCTCGCTTGTCTCTGTCACCCAGCCCTCAAGGGCAATGCCGTGAGTGCCGACGAATTGCCCAGGTGGAGGGGCATCCTGGTAGAGAAGGTTAGGGAGGAGGAGGCCACTAGGGCCCGCAGAGACCAGGATGTTGGTAGCGGTGCGGGGGCAGCCCCCGCCGCCCAACCCGCACCCAGCAGCAGCATGGGCGGCCAGCTGGCATCAGCTTCCCCTCCCCCTTCCTCTTCCCAGTCCAGCAGCGCAGCATCCCAGGCAGCGCCATCGCAGCAGCCAGTTGCTACCGACTCGAGATCCGCCCAGTGGTTTCAGCGGTTCTGCTATGGCACCATGCCTGGTATGCGGGAGGCTCGACCTGCCAGGCCCCCCTCCAGTGCTGAGCAATACATTGCGCAGTACTTGGAGGAGCCTGTGGAGGAAGACGGCATGGACTGCGCACAGTTCTGGGCAAGCCGCCGCCAAGTCTGGCCGGACCTGGCGGTGGTAGCTGTGCGCCTCCTCTCCTGCCCCCCAACCAGTGTCCAGAGCGAGCGGGTGTTTTCACGTGCCGGGGACGTGGTGACACCCTCTCGCTCCTGCTTGGACCCTGGTCTGGTGGAGCAGCTGGTCTTCCTTAAGGTGAACCTCCCCCTGTTGGGCTACCCCAAGCTGGAGTTTGAGCCGGGTGATTGATTACCGTGGGTTGCCCTATGGTTGGTCACCTGCCTGGCTCGACCTCTGTGCTTATCCCTCCCCTCCCCCCATCCACCTCTAGCTGAGCTGACGTGCCAGATGCTGAGCCGTGCCAGCCAGTCACAGCGTGTAGTGTGCCCACACAGAGATGCATTGGTAGTAGTAGTTGTAGTGCTGCGACTGGGCAGACGTTTACAATGCCCACGCCCACCTAAAAAGAAACCCAATGCTGACCAGCAGCAGCACAGGCCCTTATCTCTACCTGTCAGCATTTGGGGACCTGGCATGGGCACGGCACACACCCCAAAAGTAGCACAGCCCAAATAGTACTAGACTCAGCGGCAGCGGTGGGTATACGTTCTAACGCAGTGTAAATATTGTAAATACTTTATGTAAATAAACATGTAAATATTTTTTTCTTTAAAACACCATGTTAAAATCAACCCTCAAAATTGTCCAAAAGGGGGGGGAAAGGTAACAAAGGGAGAACAAAATGATGAATGCCAAATGAATTGATTTTATTGAAAATGTTACCAGAAATCATGTGTGGGGGGCTTGGTTTACATGGAGAAAATGATTGGATGATTTTTTTCTAATGAAACGAATGAATTATTATCATCTTATGTTCATCTTGATTGTGGTCACTGTTGATGTTGGCTGATGGCAAAAAACCAAAAACCATCAGAATAGCAATGAACTGGCTGCCCACACAACATATTGATTGATAACTATGCAGGGGGGGAATTGGGTCTGTGTGTGTGTGTGTGTGTGTGTGTGTGTGTGTGTGTGTGTGTGTGTGTGGTGCAGGCTCAGTCTGTCTCTCTTCCTGTTGTGTGTCTGTCTGTCTGTGTGAATGGGTGCCTAGCACTGTCTGTGTGTGTGGATGCTTTCTGTAGTGTGCTGTCTGTCTGTCTGTGCTGTGTCTACATGTTTTTTTTCCTTCCCCCCTCCAAGACTCCCTCCATCCCTCCCTCCCCCCATCCTCCCTCCTCCCTCTTCATCACCCTCCTCCATCTTCCCTTCCACGCCCACCTCACCTGCCCCCAAACCCCGGTCTGGCAAGATGATGAGAATCTGGTCTCTCCCACCGAAGCACACACGTGACCACGTGTGTGCATAATATGTGGCTGACCAACTCTGAGCCGGACCCTCCTCCCCCTTCAATCCCCTCTGCTACATCCCTCTCCCCCTCCAACTCCCCCTCCCCTTTCCTCCCCCCTTCCCTCCCTCCTAGCTAGCAGCACACACACACGCACCTGGTGGCAAACACCAGCACGCATGCACTCACACTGGTGGCACCACCACCTGCCTTGGTCCTCTCTGTGTCCTTGAGCAAATATGTGGTGGACCAGAGAACCATTTCTTTTCAAGTAAGGCAAAAGGCATGCACTCACTGCGCACACACGAAGAAGAGGTGAAGACAAGTGACAACTACTAGAACCAGCAGCAGCAGGTGAGTGTTGTTGTGTTGTGTTGCTTGCCAAATGCCATTGCCCATGCTCAATGCTCTCAGTCTGCTGAAACTAACTAACTAGTATCATCATCCTTCCTCACACTCAGTCAGCTGCACTCAATGCACTCACCACACTACACTACAGCTGGTGGTAGAAGATATACTGGATTTCAACTTCAAAATCTGTGCTAGGATTTTCCCGCCTCCTCCTGCCTGTAATTGTGCCCTGCCCTCTCCCCTTGCAGTTGCGCGTCGTGACGGGTTGGTGTGCATGCGCCGTCTACTCAGCTCTCCTCTTGTTGGCTTGGCTTGCTAGACACTGGCTGGCAGCAGCTGTTGTCTGTGTGCCATGCTCAGGCTGTGGTGCGTGTGACTGGCAATGTTGGCGTAGCGTAGCAACACTGGTTGTGGGGTAGTAGTAATAGTAGTACTACTACTAGTAGTAGTTGTTGTTGTTGCTGGCCGGCCTCTGGCCAGGCCAGATGTGGGGTGTGTGTGCATCATCCATGGGGAGGAGGAGCAGCAGAGCAGAGCAGGTTGGCTGGCTTGGCTTCTGTCTGTCAGGCCTCAGTGGCAGGCACTGAGTGGGGCGGTGGCTTCTTTGGGCATCATCACATCACCCATCATGCAGAGCAGCAGGTTTGCTGCTCTGCTCCACCTCCTGCTTCTACTCTGTGTGTGTGCTTAGTGTGCTGCTCCACTGCTGGCAGGCAGCAGCAGCAGCAGTGGCCTTTTTGTTAAATCAGGGAGGTGGTGTTGTCTCTCTGAGTGTCATCTTAGTTGCTTGGGTAGGTGGTAGGTAGGTATTAAGGTGGACTGACTGGGTGTTACGTGTAGGGTGCCCAGAGAGAGAGGGGCAAAGAAGCTGGGGTGGCAATTGATGGGTGCCCCTAGAATTGTTGGTGGGTTTCTTGAAGAGAAAAAAAAAAATCCCATTGGCTAGAATGGGGATTTGGGGCAGCCCCGTGTACCCGCCTCTGTGGGGTGGCAGCACCCCCAAAGTGGGTCCGGGGCCATGGCAAAAATGGCCTCAGTCCCTCACGGCAATCCCCGGAGAGATAGGAGTGATGGTTTTTTAATTAGGATTTCCTAAGGCATTAAATAACTATCTCTCTATGTGGCTTTTACCTTTCACCCAGTGACACACATTCTATTCTTTCCAATTAGATATTATTTAATGCCTTAGAAAATCTTAATTAAAAAAACCATCACTCCTATCTCTCCGGAGATTGCTGGGAGGGACTGAGGCCATTTTTGCCATGGCCCCGGACCCACATTGGGGGTGCTGCCGCCCCACAGAGGCTGATCTGGGGCAGCCCAAAACCCCCATTCTAGCCAATGGGATTTTTTTCTTCAAAATTTCACCAATAATACTGGGAGCAACCAATTGCCTTGGGATTGTTGGGGTGGAGGACACCCATGGGTGGCTACCACCCACCCCAGCTTTTTGCCCCTAAGTGCTCTACATAGGGAGTTATGGGCAAAAATTGAAAATTAAAAAAAATTGTAAAGAATCAGAGGAAGGTCCAATCGACTTGAAATTTGGGTGGCAGGTAGAACACAAGGTCCCCTTTCAAACCAGCTACTTTTTGAGATCCGAACCGTACTGGTTCAGCTCCGAACCGGACCGGGGGGTGGTTCGGCAAAACCAAAACCGAACCACCCCGGTCCAGTTCGGACCCGGTTTGAATCCGAACCGAACCGGGAGAACCGGTTTTATGCACATCCCTACTTCCAGCCTTCTAATCAGTGACCTAAATCATGGGCTGACCTGCTGACAATTCCCTCCTTGTTCCCCATTGGCTCTTTTGCTTCTTGCCACTCTTTACTGACCCCACATTGGCCAGGGGAAGGGTTGCTAACCCATGGGGTGCTGGGTTCTGCTGTTTCTGTGGTGTTCTGAGTGTATATTCTCTGGTAGCATATGAGAGTGGATTCTTATTTTTCACTGAAAATCTCATATGCCACCAGAGAATCTACAATGAACACCTCAGAAACAACAAAACCCAGTACCCCACAGGCTTGTGGGTGTGATGGTGGTTGGCACCCTATGTGCACTACACAACCCCTCGCTCTGGGCAACCCCAGTGCCCTCCAAGTGGAATTATGGAGCTGCTGAAACCTCCATTATTCCCCATGGGAGAAATCTTAAGGACACGTAAACTTCAACAAATCACAAAAGATCAGCCCTTTGCCCAATTCCTTTGAAATAATTCTGGAAGTTTCCTTGCCCCCATTGAGCACTACCACCCACCACACTTTGCTCTGGGTCATCCCTTTCCCCTTGATTTGAAGCGATACATTTGCTGGAATCCCCATTATTCCCTATAGGAAAATTCTTAAAGATGTGTAAACTTAAAAAAAAAATCACACCAAAAAAAAAATCAGCCCTTTGCATAATTCCTTTGAAATTTGGGTGGTAGCTTCCACCCATTGGACACTACCACCACCACCCACTCTTTTTGCCCTGGGACCCTTTTTAAAAATCCAAATCAATTCGGATTCGGATTCGGAAAATTTGGGTACAAAACAAAACAGGGATGTTTTGATTTGGATACAAAGCGAAACAAGAAAATTCCAAAATGCACACCCCTACTGTTCATCTGAGAATGTGTACAGGAGGGAGCTGAACTATGTCAGCTCACAACTACTGGCTTCACTCTATGCACCTATTTGCTCTATGCACTTTTAAACTCTACACAGCATATGCTCTGCCTGTACAATTACTTAACTATTTTTATTTTTCAAATTCTATTTTACCTTTCTTGCCAGGAGGCCTAAGGCAACTAACAACAGAACAAGAAAAAAAAATCTGCTAATTAACAATTAACAGAAACGTTAACAAAATTAAGAGGCAGACAGCAGAGTAATATCATAACTCACAACCAAAATCCAAAGCATAACACTGGTCTCGGGCTCTGCATATTTAAGGGTCCAAGAGGATTGTGTGGACAGAGCAATCATGCATGCATGTATTTCTACTGAACAATTGTATTGGGTTGAACCAGCAGCTGTGTGGGGACAACTCTTCTCTCTTCTATGTATAAATGCCTCAGCTGGGCTTCTGTGTTCCTCTAACCCAGCAATCTACATCTTCATAGTCTTCTACTGTCTCACTCTTCATTGTAGGGAAGGTGTTGGGATGGGTTATCTGTGAATAAGAATGACTAATTTGTTGTTGTTGTTGTTGAATGCATCCCTTCCAACATATCAGAAATAAAAACAGGGACATCCTTGCAACACTCCTGATTCTCATATCAAGGATCTCTTTGTGAAACCTGCACTCCTCAGTGACTTCACTACTGTACCGTAGCCCTGTCCAGTCATTACTGTACCTGAGTACAGGGGAAATGAACATGTCAGCTAGCCCTGCCTACCCCACCCCATGCTGCACATCAAAGCCACACTCATGGAACTGCCATAAGTATAGCATTCATCAGAAGAGGCAAATGTGGTTCCCAGGGAAAGCTTCTGCCCTCATGTACAGCATTCGCCTCTGCCATGCACTCACATCCTACCTGGGCACCATAACATTATTATATTTTATTTATTTATTTATTTGATTGATGATTGATTGGTTGATTGATTGATTTCTATCCCACCCTTCCAAAAATGGCTCAGGGCGGTTTACACAGAGAAATAATAAATAAATAAGATGGAACTCTGTCCCCAAAGGGCTCACAATCTAAAAGAAACATAAGATAGACACCAGCAACGGTCACTGGAGGTACTCTGCTGCGGGTGGATAGGGCCAGTTATTCTCCCCCTGCCAAATAAAGAGAATCAGCATGTTAAAAAGTGCCTCTTTGCCAAGTTAGCAGGGGTTAACATCTGAATAGAGTGAGTGCTGAAAGCTCTTCTCCACTTCCCATATGCTTTATTCATTTACACTGCAGCAGTGTGTCCCACCTTGATTTAAAACCCAAGAGTGTGGGTTCAAGGAAAAAAAAGAATGAGCCTAGAATTTCTTATCAACGGTACAAAATCTACATCATCAGCAGCTTCAGGCAATGAAACGGCAGGCAGACTGCATGGAGCCTTAGTCCCCAAGCAGCAATCCTAGGCATGTTTACTAATTTCTGGGTTAAGTGGGGCTTTGGTTGCAGTCTTCGATATTTAACTTTTCTGGGGTAGGAAATGAACCCCAGAGAATGACAACTCTAGCAATTCACATACACACATCTTACCAAGGCAAAAACCAAGGCAGAATAAAAACAATCATTTACCAGAAAGAGGAACCAGAAGATAGGAACTTTGAATCGTAAACAAAAGAACATTAATGAAGTAGCTCCATTTGCATCGGCAGCTGCTACAATCAAAGCCAATCTGAAACTAATGGGACACCTACAATACACTCTTCCTCTAATTCAGCCTACTGTATTGCATAGTTGTTTTGTTGGGTTTTGGCATGGGATGGATCAGACTTGCTCTGATAGTCCAAATGCCCCTGGCTGTGCATTATGCCTACAGGAACTCCTCTTAGAAAGACTGCAGCTATCCTGCAATGGCCCTTTGAATCTGCCTGTGGTCCGTTTCCCTTTTCTGCCCGGAAGGGAATTGCCTGCAAGCCACAATTCCTATCTGTGTATAATATTAACTGCATTCAACCACTCCGAACAGCTATCACTTTTCCTTTCTCATTTCCCTCACAGCTGAAATTATTTACTTCCTGGAGGTTGCATTTTGTTTTGTCTGATTATAGCTTGTTTGAATGGAATTTGTACATTTATGCAACTTAATGATGTCTATATTGAAATGTATAAGTATCCACGGAATGCAAGAACCCACTGGTAAACTTCATTATTATACCTTAGGTGAGCAGGGGTGATCAAATTTGACGTCCCAAACCCACGTAACTCTTCTAGGCAGCTAAGGACTGTGATTGCTTAGCACAGCAGTAATCATTGTAGAAACTTTTAATGACAATCTATTAGGTGGTGCAGGTTGTTGAAGACAGACAATATTAAAGTAACAAATGGATACCCATAATGAAACGGCAGGGAAGGGGGTTAGTTTCCATCCCACTGTGTCCCCAGCAGGAGGTGTGAACTAATCATCTGCTCTCCTCCTTCCCCATTGCAGAGGGGAGGAGTAGCTTTACTTCCAACTTGTTCTATCTCATTAAGGTAGATGGTAAGCATCACCAGTGCAGGTTCAGGTCATGGTGCTAAGCCTCCACTCTTCATTTCTCTTCACCAGATGCTCTAGCCCTGTGGTGATCCATTGTAGAAGAAAAGATCACCTGTAAATTAGTTCTGGTATTGCTTTCCAAAAAGGAGGGGGGAGAAGAGAAAATCTGTCTTTGCAAATTGCATTCCTCTCAGGGATGTGCTCAAGGCGGTTCAATGGGGCAGGGAGCAGTTCCCTTAAGAAGCAGGGATGCAGGTGCTTACCTAGTCTGCTGCCGCCCCACCACGTCTCTGGGTGTGGTGCTCGCTCTAGCAAAGGCCACGTGCGGCTGTGGCACTGTTCCTTGCAGTCTGTGTGCATGGCGACAGTACACACATGCCCTCCATGCATGTGTGGTGGCCATGCGCATGCTGACACCACACATGCAGTATTCAGGAAACAGTGCCACAGCCGCACACAGCCTTTGCTAGAATGAGCACAGGGCTGGGAAAAGTGGTGAGGCGGCAGCAGAGCAGGTAGAGACCTGCCTCTCTGCTTCTTAAGGGTACCACTACCCACCCCGCCTACTCCTGCACAAGCCATTCGTGCACATCCCTAGTTCCTCTGTCTCTCATTACACTCAAGTCCTATTTAGACATTATGCTGTATGTGCATACAGATGTCTGTACACATGTACAGTGGGTATAGGAAAGAATCACCCCCTTTGATAGACCTTAAATTCCGGTTCCCTTACATCCTGAAATGAAAACACAAAGAAAATTCCCTTCACCACCTGTACTTATCCAATGCAACCTATAACATTCAACTGAAAAACATCACAATTACAGTCCAGAAAAAGTGTCAGAAATAAAAGAATTACTGAGATTGAAAAAGGATCACCCCCCCCCCAATGTCAATATTTTGTTGAACCACCTTTTGCTTTAATAACAGCCTTGAGTCTGTTGGGATACTTCTCTATCAACCTTGCACATCTAGACGGAGCAATATTTGCCCACTCCTCTATACAGAACTGTTCAAGTTCGGTCACATTGGATGGTAGGTGTTGGTGGACTGCTGTCTTCAAATCTCTCCACAGATTTTCTATGGGATTTAGGTCTGGGCTCTGACTGGAACACATGAGGACTGGCCACATGAGGACGTTCACTTTTTTCTCCTTCAGCCACTGTGTGGTCAATTTTGCTGTGTGCTTCGGATCGCTGTCATGTTGAAAGGTGAATCTTCTGCCCATCCTCAACTGTCTGGCAGAGGGTAGCAGGTTTTCTTCCAGAATCTGACGGTATTTTGCCCCATCCATTTTTCCTTCTATCCTAACGAGAGCCCCAGTCCCTGAGGCAGAGAAACACCCCCACAACAGGATGCTGCCACCTCCATGCTTCATTGTAGGTATGGTGTGTTGTGGATGGTGAGCTGCATTGGATTTACGCCAGGTGTACTGTTTGGTGTTGAGGCCAAATAGTTCAATCTTGGTCTCATCTGACCATAAGACCTTTTTCCATTTGGCATCAGAATCTTTAAGGTGCCTTCTGGCAAAGCTCAAACGAGCTTTAATGTGGCCTTTCTTGAGAAGAGGCTTTCTCCTTGCAACCCTCCCAAACAAGCCACATCTGTGGAGCGCTCGTGAAATTGTTGTCACATGCACAGAACAACCACTCTTTGCCATGAAGTCCTTTAACTCCTTCAGAGTGGTCATTGGCCTCTTGGTAACCTCTCTTACCAGTTTCCTCCTTGCTCTTCTATCCAGTTTGGAGGGCCGACCGGATCCAGGGAGGATAGCAGTCCACCAACACCTACCATCCAATGTGACCGAACTTGAACAGTTCTGTATGGAGGAGTGGGCAAATATTGCTCCGTCTAGATGTGCAAGGTTGATAGAGAAGTATCCCAACAGACTCAAGGCTGTTATTAAAGCAAAAGGTGGTTCAACAAAATATTGACATGGGGGGGGGGGGTGATCCTTTTTCAATCTCAGTAATTCTTGTTTTTTATTTCTGACACTTTTTCTGGACTGTAATTGTGATGTTTTTCAGTTGGATGTTATAGGTTGCATTGGATAAGTACAGCTGGTGAAGGGAATTTTCTTTGTGTTTTCATTTCAGGATGTAAGGGAACCGGAATTTAAGGTCTATCAAAGGGGGTGATTCTTTCCTATACCCACTGTACATGTGTGGCCCCCTTAAATCCAGGGTATAAATAGGAAGTGCACTATTGCACATGTGTTGAACATAACATATGAATAACTATGTGCACACAGTGCTGCATGTGCATACACTGTGTGGATAGGGCTCCAGAGTTTCCCATTATTTCTACCTTTCAAGAGGAGTTTTTAAACACTAAAGAGCATTCAGACTACGCTGCCCCACATGTTAGAATTTTTCACATGCACAATGATTTCTGTCCTTCAGGGGCCCCTGAAGGGCAGCAAAGGGAAGAGAGATTAGGCAAATCATTGTGAGCATGCAATCATCTCAGGCAAGGGTAGTATTCATTGGATGCTGCCCATTGTTTTATTTATCTATCTTCCTCCACAAATCTCAAGGTGCGTACATGGGATTATCCCGTTTTTATCCTCAAAACAACCCTATGAGAGGTTTTATTGTGAGAAAATGACTGGCCCAAAGAGCCGTTTGTGGCTGAGTGGATATTTGCATGCTAGTAGTCTCCCTGGTCCACATCCAATGGTGGAATGAGGTGTTTGTAAAACAAGGAGGAGGAGGAGGAGGAGGAGGAGGAGGAGGAGGAGGAGGAGGAGGAGGAGGAGGAGGAGGAGGAGGAGGAGGAGTTCCATTCCAACGTTTGCCTCCAACATGCAAAGCAGGAGTGAGGCATTGGGGGGGCCCTATAAGCATCCCATTATCTTTCAAGATTTTATTGGCAGTAACATGTGAGAGGCCTTTCTCCATCAAGGCACCCACTCTTCCGAACTCCTTGCCATGTGAAGTACTGTTGGTTGCTTTTCTGCCTGTATTTCAGTGGGGGTTGAAGATGTTGCTATTCTGACCTCTGCTGATAATGTAATTTTTTGCTCTGATTCACTGTTTCTCTCTTAGTTCTTGTGTTTCTCTTCCGACCTTTCCCATCTGCAAGTGACTTTCATCCAGAGGTCCTACAATAATGCAGGGGGTGAAATTTAAACTCCCCCTACTCCCAAAACACTGCTTCTCTGTTGTAAATGCTCACCCCTCACATTGTACATTGGAGGTAAAAATGAACCTTGAGATCCCATGTTATCCATGGATTGACTACTTCTGACTTTAGGAGGAAAATGGTCCTTCCTTGCTGCTAGGACTTTATTCTAGGTCTCCTGTAGATCACAGAATGTTCTTGTGAGAGCCACTACAGCATTACAAAAAATAAACAAACCCAAATGAGGAGAAACAAATTCATTATGGTCTTAGCAGCAAGGAGTTTGCATCCTGCAGCAAAGAATGTGATTAGTTTTACCTTCTCGGGCACTTGCTAATGTTGTTATCTGAAATGCAATCTTCAATTCGCCTCATAAAAATAAGTTCAAACTCCAGCAATGACCTCCATCTTATACTTATGGAGTGCATTCCATCAGCCAGCTACAGGCTGTGCAAAGAGCATTTCTCTTTAATTTATCTCAAATGCTCTTGTCATTAATTTAATCAAATGCCCCCTCTTAGAGACTGGTATGAAAACACATGATGAACAACAACAACAAAACTAGGCTTTTTTTTTTCCTGTGCAGGTGACTATGACTAGATTTTTGGCAGGGGGAGGGAGACAATCAAATGCTTCTTGTAGCTCTTGGCATCTCCCCCCCCCCCTTTTTAACAGCCTTTTGAATCTTCAACTAGCTGTTCTTCAACAATCTGAATCAATTCAAGACAGCAGGGTCTGATGGCCTTCACCTTGGGATTCTGAAGGAATCATCCAAGCAAATTGCTGTGCCACTAGCTATTACACTTGAGAACTCAGGAAGAACCGGTGTACTCACAAATGACCAGGGAAGTTCAAATATGCAGTTTGTAAAATCCAGTGGCAGACATGACTGACAGTCCTTTGTAGGAACCCACCAGGGCTGCTGTGCAACTTGAAAGTTGGGCCTGGCAACAATAATGTGGTGGGCCTGCCGTGGGATGACTTGAACTTGCTTCCAGGCATTCAAGCAACACTTCTTCCATTGTTTCCAGCCCATCATGCTACACCATCAGGGCTGCCTTTCAAGTTTCACAGCAGCCCCAGGCAGGTCCCTAATGTTGATGTAGGGCAACAGTCATGTCAGCCACTGATTTTATCACTGGCATTTTAATATTGTCCTATGCTTGTATTTTGTCACTTGGGCCACCTTCAGACATAACGCAGAACCACGGTTCCAATGCACCCCCGATTCTGTGCCCCCTCACCCCACTCTCTTGTCCACTTTTGGAAGTTTGGGAGAGCTGCCTCTCTGCAGTCAGTGAGACTCCTGAGAGGCAGGGGAATTGGCTATGAAGGCTTCCTTCTTGACAGAAGGACAGCCTGCACAGCCAATCGGGCAAGAGGGAGGGAGGAGCTTCCTCCCTCAACTCTGGTTCCTTGGTGCCAGCATTCAGTGCCAGTTGCGTTCCTTGGTGCCAGAATTCAGATGTAATGCTGGCATTGCAGAACCAGAGGTAAGGGTAGCGAAACTCCACTCTGACCAAAGATTCAGAGTGGAGTTTGGGAAGGAAAACCGAAGGACCCTTCTAGCCTTTAACTCCAATTTCATCAATTTGGACGTGTAGCTTGGGAAAACAAAGGTGAAGGGACCTGCAGTTTTCTAATATGTCGAAATTTGGCATTGGTGTCACTATAATGTGACATCTAGTTGCAGAATACAAATATTATGTCTCACAGGAGGAAGATACCTTTAGCATCCAATATAGCTTCTGTTGCTTGAATCATTGTCTACCAATATGGTAAGGGACAAGCTTTTACAATTTGAAGAGGAAGAAAACAAGTATATCTTATACTAATAAGCACCACGGGGGTGAAGCAGAATCAAGGAACTACATAAGAAGCCTTTCCCATATGACTCCACATGGGTATAATTACAAAGGCCTATGTGGGATACAGATGAGGCAAACATCCTCATGTGTGTGTCTCATTGTATAGACTCACTCTAAGTAGACTTCAAGAGTGCATTAGAAAATCTATTTATACTTCAATAAGACCCTTAGGGCACCTACTTATAAATGCTTTAAAATGCGAACAATAAGAAGTTACCATAAGATGAGCACAAGATCGGATGTCAAAAGGAATGCTCTGAGAATAATTAATGGATTTCCCTCAGACTCAAGCCCTGTTCAGACATTACGCTGAGGTGTCGGGATACATGTACATGCTTTTGTGTGAATGGCAATACATGCATTCATTTTTAAAGCTAACATGGATACAGACTCCCACAGATGCAAGGGAAAGATAGAAGGTGCACTACTGTATGTGTGTTGAATATAAGGTGTGAATAACTATGTGCAAACAGAGCCTTACATGTTTGTACTGCACACATACTGAACATAACATGAGAACAGGGCTACAGAAGAGGTAGCAAATGCTCATGCTGGATCATGCTGTTCAACCTTTGCAATGAGGATATGGGTTGTTCATGCTTGCTCACATATGCACATAACCCAAGATTGGGAGATAATAGAGCTTTCTTCACAGTCCATGAGAAAAGCTCTGGGGTCATCTGTGAGGAAGGAGGGTTTAACGTACCTTCCTCGCAGATGATCACCATGGCTTCCCTGGGTGGACATATTGCCTGCCCAGATGGCTGTAGGCTTGCCCAGCAGCTCCCGGGGTCAGGGGGCCAGAACACACTGCTTTGCATCCCCCAATAATGGAGCCCTAATAATGCACCACATGAGTATGCGGTGCATTACTGGGATCTGCCATCCCCCTGAGTGTGCCAGCCACAGCAGACACATGATTAGAAAAATTAAGATAAAGGAGCACTCTCTCCCTCAAAAATGAAGTAGCAGGGAGATAACTTGCCACTGTGAAGTCACTAGGATTGGGTGCAATCCTGGTGGTTCTCATGAGCGTGCAAAACTGAGCTGGGCTCCTTTAGCTTGGTTTTGCATGCTCGTGTGAATAGCCTCAATATTCTCACACTCCATGAGAAGTGTTCCGGGGCAGTCTGTGGGGAAGGAGGGTTTAACGTACCTTCCTTGCAGATGATCGCCATGGCTTCCCTGGGTGGGCAGATTGCCCACCCAGACAACTGTAGGCAACTGTAGGCTTGCCCAGCCGCTCCAGGGATTGGGGTGTCAGGACACGCTGCTGCACATCGCCCCGCACCCCAGAGCCCCAATAATGCTCTGCACAAGTTCGCAGTGCATTACTGGGATCCCCCCTCCCACCATGTGTGTCAGCCGTGGCTACAAGAAGCCACAGCTGACACACGATTAGAACAAAGAAGTTAAGGCAGCGCTCACTCCCTTAACCTCACTGAGCAGGGAGGCTGTTTAGGTGGGTTGGCCACCGTGTAGCCACCAGGATCAGGCATGATTCCAGTGGTTCACACGAGCATGCAAAACCGGGCTGGGCTCCCTTAGCCCGGTTTTGCAAATTCATGTGAATAGCCTCAGTGCAAATTTCTGAGCTGGAATTAAACATTCATTACTAGTAAACATAATGTTTGAGAAGCCTTCCCTTCAAATATCACACTCCGAGTGATAGGTGAGCTCCCCATACCATATCCACCATTGGCTTGATGAAAGCTTGAGATCTTTTCAAAAGTTCTCACACATCCATGCCGGCATGTCCTCATGCTTGTGCATTTTCCTGCTGCACTTTGGGGACTGTGGTTCTCTTGCAGTATCCGGGGCGGAACTAAGATGGCATCTGTTGAGCAGCTTCTTTTATGAGCTCCTAGTAGTGGATAGCGATGACTGCTGGTTTTCAAGCTCCCCCCCACTCTTTTTATTAGACTGTTTTTATATCAGCTTTTTATCTATGGCTTCAAAGCTGAAGGAAGACTACTGATAAGTCATATTTATTGTCCACTGGATTGACAGTGAGGACAGTGACAGAATGAAAGTTGTTGTATCATCACAATCTGTATAAAACATCCCGCAAGTCCACAGTATGTCTTCCAGTCCACTTTGAAATCTAGCAATGTTAGCACTATAATGCAGTTAGGAGGAAACAGGGCTAGTTCAGTTGATCAAATAAATTGTGGTTTGTATGGTCATGAACACAGTTTCCAACCCTCCTGAGTGTGCATGCTCTCTCTTCCCAATCCCCATATTTCCTTCCCTTGTAAACCAGAGGAATCTTGGTTTGTTAAAGTGCAGCTCTGCAGATTATGCAAAGCCAAAGTCACTGTTTAACTGTGGTTTACAAAACTGCTATTAAATCAGGATATGATGCCAAGATTCATCTCTGTTTTCTAATCCTTGTTTAATAGTGCTTTGTAAACCACAATTAAACAGCAGTTTTAATTTTGGATGAGCCATGGAGGTGCTGTTTGCTTAACAAATGTTCACATCAGAGCTGTGTGCCAGTGAAAGAGGTATGGGAGCAGCCAAGGCCTATCTAATCCAGCATCCTGTTTCCCAGAGTGGCTGATGGGATGCCTCTGGGAAGTCCAAAGCCGGAGAAGATGGCATAATCCCTCTCCCACCATTGCGCTTCTAAAACTGAAGTGCTGTAGACAGAGGCGTAACTATAATAGGGCAAGGGGAGACAGTTGTCTGGGGGCCCACTGCCTTGGGTAGGGGGCAGAGGCAAGTCACATGACTGACTCCCCAGCCGCGCACCCACCTGGGCTTCCTTCAGTTGAATTCATCCTCTGAAATTGATGTGGGTGTTAAGACCTGGAGTTGCCAGAACAGCATGTCTTTCTCTAGTACCATTAAATGACTTGCATAATCAACAGTTTACAAACCCTTTAAAAATATAATTTAGGATGATGTTTTATTGTGGCACGCATGCACACACACACACACACACAGAGAGAGAGACACACACAGACATGTATGTATATGTATATGTGTAAATTCCACTATGATTTTTTTAACCAGTACACAGCCTCATTTAAGATTTCATTACTTCATGAGCTGAGCTTCAGTGAAGGGGGGTGGGGGATTTTAAAATCTTGTCTCTGGGCCCACTCCAACCTTGCTACACCCCTGGCTGTAGACATAGGGGGCATGTGTGGGACCTGACTCTCTCAAGGACATTGCAGGCCCCTTTCATCTTTCATTTTAAGATGAAAAATTAGAGAAGCAACTCTTTAGACATTTACTTGTGTAGATATAATTAAAAGTGTGCAGGCAGAATGCTACCTATTTGCTCATTAACACGTTCTATTAGACGTAACAGATTAGCTTACCATATGTACTTGCTGTTTTGCACTGATTCTCTGGCCTCACCAGCAAGTTTCTGTCTATAGACTTGTTAATGAGGATTATAAAAGCATTGCACATTAACAGTAGCTATTGATTGATTGATTGATTGATTGATTGATTAAGTGCCGTCAAGTCGGTGTCGACTCCTAGTGACCACATAGATAGATTTTCTCCAGGATGATCTGTCTTCAACTTGGCCTTTAAGGTCTCACAGTGGTGCATTCATTGCTGTTGTAATCGAGTCCATCCACCTTGCTGCTGGTCGTCCTCTCCTGTATCCTTCACCGTTTCCCAGCATTATGGATTTCTCAAGGGAGCTGGGTCTTCACATAATGTGTCTGAAGTATGCTAGTTTGGGCCTGGTCATTTGTGCCTCAAGTGAAAATTCTGGATTGATTTGTTCTATGAACCATTTGTTTGTTTTCCTGGCTGTATCAGAAGCTATACCCAGGTACTAATAAAAAAACAACAACTAATAATTAACGACTGCTGTTCTTGCTTAATCCACCAGTGATTGCTAGGAAAAGTTACATTTCTGGTTGAATGGCGATATTTATAAGATACTGTTTTAAATAACTCTTGGCATTTGTACAGCCTACTTCATGATCTTTGAAGATCTGGACCATCACTTTAATAATAATAATAATCACACCACTAATCCTCTAGAATCCAGAGCTGACACGGAATGACCCTGAAAAGTGCCATGTAATTGCCAAAAATGCTGTTATCATCAAAGGGTATTGAAAAGTGGTTGCCATTCAGCTATAGTTTACTTCACAAAGTACTGGTATGATTTATATGATCAATTTCAGACTGGCTTTCTTCCAGTGCAAGAATATGGAGACATTTTGCCGGCAACATTGTAATGACCTAGCTCATTGTGTCTGCTAACAGGGGTGACTTTCTGACTTTCTTCTACCAGACTAATCAATGGAATTAGCTGGTCCTGACTGTGAAAGTGTCATTGTACTTTGCAAATATTGTCAGTCAAACTCACTTGTTTGCCTAGGCTGTGTAAAATCTAACTTAGATGTTCATTCACTGTAATATAACTGTCTGCACTCTTATGTAAACTTACCTGCTACAGCAATTTCCAAAAGTCAAAACTTAGATAATGAATCATTATAAGGAGCTGAATAACATAAAGTTCAGAAAACCTTAATATAATAAATGCCAACCATGTAAGATCAGCCATGATTTTTGAAATCACATTATGTGAATATACTTAGAAAGTACTTTGGAATGTGTTTTTAAAATATTATTGGGATTCTTGGATTCATTAGGATTTTATTCTAATTTTAATATTACATCTGGTTTATTAATGGTGCATTAGTTAGACTGGGTAGTATCTAAACTAGAGGTATTCTGAGTGTGGATTCTATGATAGCAAATTAGAGTGGATTCATGGTGTTTCATTGAAAATCTCATTTGCTATCATAGAATCCACACTCAGAATACCTCAGAAAGAACAGAACCCTGTACCCCATGGGTTAGAAACCCATGGGGGTGGTTGGCACCCTATGTGCACTACACCACCACTCACTCTGGGCCACCCCAGCACCCCCCAAGTGCACTTATGGGGCTGCTGAAAGCTCCATTATAACTTATTATGAGGAAAAACCTTAAAGACGCGTAAACTTTAACAATTCCCCAAAAATCAGCCCTCTGCCCAAACCCTTTGAAAAAATTCAGGTAGCTTCCTTGCCCCTGCCTGGCACTACCACCAACCCCACACTGCTCTAGGCCACCCCTTTGCCCCCGACGTGAAGCTATACATTTGCTGACACCTCCATGCTTCTTTATGGAGAAAAACCTTAAAGACGTTAAAACTTCAACAATTCCCCAAAAATCAGCCCTCTGCCCAATCACTCTGAAATTGGGGTGGTAGCCTCCTCCCATTAGTCACTACCACCCCACACCACCCCACTCTTTTTGCCCAGATCCCACGCTATGCTCCCATTCTGCCCCAAAGACACTAAAACTTCAAAAATTCCCCAAAAATCAGCCCTTTGCCCAATTCCCCTACAATTGGGGTGGTAGCCTCCACCCATTAGGCACTACCACCCCACCCCACTATTTTGCCCCTGGGACCCGAAATTCGAGCTGACATCACATCAGACCTTTTTGCATTCAAATCAATGGAGGCAAAAAGGCGGGAAATTCAAAGAGACGTCATCCCGAATCACCCGAATTTTTCGGGCACGAATCAGGGGTGATTCGGCTTGGGCACGAAAAATATCGGGGGGCATCGGGGGTGATTCGGTTCGGCCCTGAATCACCCGAAATTGCTCGTTTCGGGCACAGATCCATCTGTGCCCGAAACATTTTGCACATCCCTACTGGATACCACCCAAAATGTCCATACTATAATTGTCATGCTAAAGTATGCCCTGAAAGAAAGCAGCTAGCACTCCAGATGAATCAGGTTAAACCATCTGCAATATCATATATATGTAATATAAAGCTGCTTGGGTCTCACTCACCTCACTCACTGACATGAAAGTCCCAGACAAAACCACAAAAGACAGAAACATGTCATTTTCACAGGTAGGTTCAGATCTCATCCAGACTACCAGAAAAATAAAAAATTCTAGAAAGATTGATTAATCTGCTGAAAAATGTAGAAAAACTGTCCATTGGAAAACCATGGGGAATACCTTCCAAAAAACGTTGGCAGTTCCCTTGGGGACTTTTCAAGGATGCACAGCATGCAAGGAGATGGAGGAAGGCAGATGGGTGAGAGGCAGACTGGTGGAGCGTATGAATCAATGTGCACAAGAAGATGGAGGCAGGCAAGAGGCAGGGGGATGGGCACAAGGCAGACTGGTTGGCCCTGTGAGGGCAGATGAGCATGAGCAGCAGCAACAGCATGGGGCAGTGGGAGGTGGGATGCAATGGAGGGTGCATGGTCATTTTATGGCACAGGAGGAATGCTTGCAACGTGCATGACTGTTTTACATTTGTGTGTGCAATGTTAACACACATTTTGCATGTGGTTTAACATGTTTGTTTATTATTATTATTTCTTCTTTACACAGTCAGACAGGTGTTATTGACTGGTTTGTTTTATCCAGACATCGAGTCCTTCCCAAGGACCTGGGATGCCAGAATTTTATTATCAATGTTGTTGCTGTTGTTATAGATATCGTCGCAGAATATAGGCTGTTCCCAGTAAAGCTGCTTTTTGTAATTGGCTGATGGTGATTTCTTCTTCTTCTTCTTCTTCTTCTTCTTCTTATTATTATTATTATTATTATTATTATTATTATTATTATTATTATTATTATTTCAATTTCTATACCACCCTTCCAAAATTGGCTCAGGGCGGTTTACACAGAGAAATGATAGATAGATAGATAGATAGATCCCTGTCCCCAAAAGGCTCACAATCTAAAAGAAACATAAGATAGACACCAGAAACAGCCATTGGAGGTAATATGCTGGGGGTGAATAGGGCCAGTTACTCTCCCCCTGCTAAATAAAGAGAATCACCATGTTAAAAGGTCCCTCTTTGCCAAGTTAGCAGGGGTTTCACGTGTTTAGTTGCTCATGAACAGGTGAATCCTCACTTTTTAGACAATCCAAGTTGATTTAAGCCTCAAAAATGATAATGCACTAAGGCCCTATTCAAGCTCTAGTCTGCTCCTGGAAAACAAGAGCTGGGTTTGCTTAAATCCAAGTTCTGGAGAATTTTCTCCAAAATAAAAAATTCTATCAGAATTTAATGAGTTTTCAGGGCAATCATGGATCACCCAAGGAGAAATGGAAATTCTCTACTAATTTATTTCCTTGGGTTCCTTCCAAGGACAAATTTTAGAGAACTTTCAGCGTTCCTTACACCAAGAAATTTCAGATAATTTTCTCAGTTGGCTTCTCTGTCTGATGCTCATTAGAATGTACATTTCATTGATAGCAATGGAATGTAGATTGTAGAATGCACATAAGCTTTATTACTCCAATTCCTGATCCAGCTAGGGTATTTAAGAGAGCACCTTCTTCTCCATGACCTCCACTGCTTACTTAGATCAATTGGGGAGGTCCAACTGCAGATGCCACCAGCTTGCCACTCTGAAAACGCACTTCATGGTGGAATTAGAGCTTCACCAATCCTGGCAGCTTTTTAAAGGACGTTAAACAGGATGCACCAGTTTAATCAGGTTTCTGGTTAATTTCAAGTAGCTTCAAGTGATTTTAAAAATGTTTGTATTATTTTAACTGTTTTGGTTTTTGTTTTTATATTTTAATGTGTAAAAAGCCTAAAGAGATTTGTTTGGGTAATATATAAAAGTGTTAAATAAACAAAATAATAAATAAGTGGTATGTATTTATATCCATAAATCTCCTTGGGCCAGATCAGATGATACTCTTAAATGCACAATTTAGTATATCTGTGGCTTTTTACACCCACTTGGAAAACAGATTTAGATGAACAGACCAATGTGGGTAGAGAGCACATTCTTCCAATTATGTGTTTAGAACCTTTCTTTCACAGATGCAGGCGTATCACTCCCCTCTCTCTAGAGTTCCCAGGCTTTCTTTGTTGTGTTTCCTGCTTCAAGCACAGCACCTTCTCATAGACATAATTACATAAAATTATAGAGTCATGCACAGTGATCAGTTGATGAGATGCAATTGTTTTCCAAAGCAGAACTTAGAACTTTGTCTGCTTTGTCTTTCTATGCTTACCGGTCTGCCATCTTGAGGTACACAAATTAAATGGGCATGTCTGGAGATCTCAGGGTGCAACCCAGGTATCTACATTAGCTTCCAGTTTTCAAGCATTCTTCTAAATATCAACCACTTATCTTTGTCTGTGAATATAGCCTTTCCTATCTCTATGAGGTTTCATTGTCCATGTTTTTCAATGGGCGGTTTCCCCACATTTTCTGGGAAAGTAATGCATTTTTGTAGGGTTTGGGATTATTAATTGATTGCGTGTAGGTCTGGAACCTACCAGCAGGTGAGGTCTGGAACCTACCAGCAAAAATTAGATAGATGTTTTTTGTGCATTGGTCTGGGAGTTCCATGTCAGTGAGTGAGTGAGGCCCAAAGGCCCAAGCAGCTTTGTGTGTGTGTGTGTGTGTGTGTGTGTGTTTGCATTTCTAGCACGCCCTGTACCCAAAGGTCTCAGAGCGGGTTACAATAAAACTAATATAAAACATAATTAAAATACTTCATCATAAAATCAAAAATACAGTAAAAAAAAAAAATACAGTGCCTGAGAGGGGAACAACCACAACATTTCTAGTCAAAGGGTAAAGAGGTGCATCTTCATCATTCTCCTGAATGAACACAGTGTTGGAGTTTGGAGCACCTGAGAGGGGAGGGCATTTCAAAACCTAGGGGCCACCACAGAGAAAGCCCTCTCACATGCCTCTAACCCCTGTAACTGCTGGCAGTGGTGGCACTACCAAGAGGGCCTCTCCTACAGATCTTAACTAATGGGCAGGTCTACATGGGAGAAGGCGTTCCTTCAGGTATTTGGGGCCCAGGTTGTTCAGGGCTTTGTAAGTCAATATTAAAACCCTGAATTGGGCTCGGTGGCAAATTCGCAACCAGTGCAGTTCCTTTAAGACTGGTGTGATGTGCATCCGGCCAGATGTACCCATCAGCAATCTTGCTGTTGCATTCTGCCCTGGATGCAGCCTCCAAACTATCTTCAGGGGCAGTTTTCATTCATTAGCATTTTTGGATGAATTGTTTCGTAGATAGCTTCTTTTGTCTTCTAGCCAAAGATTATGTGGGACATTTCTTTATCTGAAGAATCTTTGGGTGTGGATCTCAGTCTGGGTTCTGGATTTTCTATTATTTCACATGATCAAATGGGAAAAAAGTGATCTTTGAAGAAGGCAAGAATTGTTCATTTGGAGCTGCACTTCTACAGTCTTATTTCTGTCTTTTCCATTTTACAGCTTACATTGTCCAAAACACAATCGTGCCACCGAAGGTCACCTCTGGCTTTCAGTCTGAAACAGAAGGAAAACTAATATCAAAGTGAAAGGGAATGTAAGAGGCAAATGGCAAATACTTTGAAGAATTTATAGATTTGTCCCAAAACTGATCTGACTGAAACTGACACTAAAACTGGACGGCAAGACTTGAAGGCTATAAAAGCAATGAAGGCTCCCGCGCATATATTTTCCAGGGGTTTCATTAGAACTGTTAACTGCTTCAGCTCATATTTCAGCCAAGAGGGTCACATGATCATTTAAACAGAAGCATTAAAGGAGAAATATATCATGTTGTAAAAAGGCATAAAAAGGCAAACAGCACAGAGGATTTTTTTTGTATTGAGAACTATTTTCTTTAGATTAAAATGAATATACCACTTGTGGTTACTAGCAGTGACTTCTGCATCCAATTTATTTCATTTTATTAAGTCCCCAATCCTGAGTTCCAGAATTTTTTTAAAAAACCAATTTCCTTATATTTTTATTGGGGAGCTAAGAAAAACAACATTAGCATCTGTTTCAAATTAAATAATAGTTATTCTTAATTTTTATCCTAATGCACTTGTGAATTCTTATATATTTACATGGAAATAAATGCAAATGTGTTCTTGGAACCTGCTTCAAGGCAAATTTGTTCAGAACTAGAATGTCTGTGATGTATTATGCCACATTTTAAGAAACTAAGTTGAACAGGGGTCTGAAACTACATGGTCTCCAACGATGTAGGTACAGTTATACCATATTTACCCAAATTGAAGACAACTCTGAATTTAAGACAACCCCCTTAAAAAGTAGAGGTTAAATACAGATTATGCCTGCATTTACTCAAAAGGAACAGGACTCTGAATTTAAGATGACCTCCTGATTTCAATTATCAAAAAATGTGGGCGGAGGGGGGGACTAGTCTTTGATTCAGGTGAATACAGTACTTGCTAAATTCTTCCACACAGAGTGGCATGAAAGAAGTTATGTATGAGAACTGCAGAATTTCCCATGGTGGTGCAATATTGGCATGGGAGCAGTTTTGCCAGCTACAACTGTAGGAATTAACTGCATGGTTCCATCAACAAATATATTACTTGCTTCATATGGCTGTGGACAGAGGACCACTTTGTACAGAATATTTCTGTACAAATAAAATCTGGCCATACTAACACAGAACAACCCTTTAAAGCAGCTGCAGGGATGGTAATGCTAAACTTTGGCTAGAGGCTCTGCAAACTGTACCTGGAGAGAGACAGGGATGTGCAGCTCAAGTATCTTATACTTGGGTACACCATACCCAGTTTGTATAATCGTTGAACAAGCTTATATCTCACATGGCTCCTTTCACCCAGGATGCTATGAAAGTCATGCCATAAGACTTTGTAATCCCATTCCAAACTGACTTATCAATGGGACTGCTTAAGATCCATTTTCATGATCTAGGACACTGCTTTTTGTGGCTATTGCAAGGTACTTTTACCATAAGTAGAGGCAATCACCACTGTTATCCACACCCCTGTATTCAATTGAGCAAGCTTTTTGGCCTTTTGGCAGGCCATACTAAAAGAACTCAATGCATTCTGAGCTCTGTGTGCACTAATTGGTATCACATGAAAAGGGCCCAGCACCTCAAGGCGCTGATAAGCGCTGAATATACATCAGCAGTAGTTACTATGCAAGAGATGATTAGGCAAATGGGATTTTAACCTCTCCTGTTTAACTCATGCATACATGCATTATCAATAATCTGACAGTGTGAGAAAAGTGGAAAAAATATTGACTGAAATATTTTCAGTCAAAATTGGCAACCCTTTCTATTATAGAAATTAGGGGTGTGCAATTCGGTATTTTTGGTGTTTCAGTTCGGACCTGAACCAAAACACCCCTGTTCTATTCTGTGCCCGAATTTTGCTCACCCGAATCACCCCCGATTCGGTTCGGATTCGGATTTACCGAAATCCGAATCGATTTGGGTAAGAAAAACAGGTCCTGGGGCCAAAAGAGTGGGGTGGGATGGTAGTGCCCAATGGGTGGAGGCTACCACCCAAATTTCAGGGGGATTGGGCAAAGGGCTGATTTTTGGTGATTTTTTGAAATTTTAGTGTCTTTGGGGCAGATCGGGGGCAGAAAGTGGGATCTGGGCCAGAAGAGTGGGGTGGAGTGGTAGTGCCTAATGGGTGGAGGCTACCACCCCAATTGCAGAGTGATTGAGCAGAGGGCTGATTTTTGGTGAATTTCTGAAGTTTACGCGTTTTTAAGGTTTCCCCCCATTAGGTAGAATGGAGGGTGTATCGCTTCACCTTAAGGGGGAAGGGGTGGCCTAGAGTGGTGTGGGGTTGGTGGTAGTGCTGGGTAGGGGCAAGGAAGCTACCTGAATTTTTTCAAAGGATTTGGGCATAGGGCTGATTTTTGGTTAATTGTTGAAGTTCATGTCTTTAAGGTTTAGATTCTATGATAGCAAATTAGAGTGGATTCATGGTGTGTCATTGAAATTCTCATTTGCTATCATAGAATCCACACTCAGAATACCTCAGAAACAACAGAACCCTGTACGCCATGGGTTAGAAACCCATGGGGGTGGTTGGCACCCTATGTGCACTACACCACCACTCGCTCTGGGCCACCCCAGCACCTCCCAAGTGCACTTATGGGGCTGCTGAAAGCTCCATTCTATTATAACTTATGAGGAAAAAGCTTAAAGACGCATAAACTTCAACAATTCACCAAAAATCAGCCCGCTGCCCAAATCCTTTGAAAAAATTCAGGTAGCTTCCTTGCCCCTACCTGGCACTACCACCAATCCCACAACACTCTAGGCCACCCCTTTCCCCCCTACGTGAAGCGATACACCCTCCATTATACTTAATGGGGGAAAACCTTAAAGACGCGTAAACTTCAGAAATTCACCAAAAATCAGCCCTCTGCCCAATCACTCTGCAATTGGGGTGGTAGCCTCCACCCATTAGGCATAACCACCCCACCCCACTCTTTTGGCCCAGATCCCACGTTATGCCACCTATCTGCCCCAAAGACACTAAAATTTCAGAAATTCACCAAAAATCAGCCCTTTGCCTAATCCCTCTGCAATTGGGGTGGTAACCTCCACCCATTAGGCTCTACTACTCCACCCCACTCTTTTGGCCCCAGGACCTTTTCAATTAAAGTAAAAGGAAAGCAATTTCTGCATTGAAATCAATGGAGGCAAAAAGGCGGGAAATTCAAAGAGACGTCAAACTGAAAACGGAGGGGGAAGAAGAAGACAAGGCTGGCACTTTTCTAGGGCACAAAAAGGAGACCCAAAACACCCCAAAAATTCGGACCCGAAACAGGGGTGATTCGTTTCGGGTCCGAAAATTATCAAGTCTCATCATGGGTGATTCGGTTTGGCTCCGAATCACCCGAAATTGGTCGTTTCGGGCACAGATCGTTCTGTGCCCGAAACGTTTTGCACATCCCTAATAGAAATGTTCTGACGCCAAATCATTTTTATCATCATTCTCTTTAACTTCTCCAATTTTCCTATATGCCTTTTTGGAGAAAAGGTAAGCAGAAAATGCACACACACTGCTGAAGATGTGACTGCACCATTGTTTAGATAAGGGCATCACAATGTTTTCTTCCCCCTGTCCCTTTCCTGAATGTCTGTAATGTTCTATTTGCCTTTAAAACGGCTGCAGCACAATACATTGATTTTTCAAGGAGCTAGGGCCGATCATTCCAAGGTGTCTTTACTGAAAGTTAATAGCAAGTTTGGATTCTGAAACTGCCTAAGTATAGTGGGGTGGTTATTTCCCCCCCAATACACATCATTTTGTCATTCTCAACATTGAATTTTATCTGCCATTTCATTGCCTACATTCTTGGTGTTATGAGATCCTTCTGTAATTTCTCACAGGCTGCCTCTCACTTAACTGTCTTGAATAATTTAGCATTTTCTGTAAATTTTGAGACCGTGCTGCATCATTTGCCAAACGTGTTTAAGTAGAGTTTCCAGGCAGACTGTTAGAGGCTGAGTATTTCAATCATAAACTTCCATTTTGTCTGAAGATCATGGCTAGATATCAATATCTCCCCAAATCTTACTGTCATGAGAAGTTGTGAGGGCCACATCTATGATCCAAATTTATGTCAGGGCCATATTATGTACATGGAGCTCTGGGAAGTAGGGATGTGCACAAATGGGTTCGTGCACTCCCAGGAGGTGTGTGTGGGGGGGTTACCTTTAAGGAGCAGGGAGGGTGCCCATCCCTGCCTGGCGCATTTCCCTCACTAGCACTGTCCCTAAAAATGCTGGTGCAGAGCTGCTGTGTACCTCCCAGTAGCCCCGGTCAGCATTGTACTGGAAGTTGCTGGTGCATGTCATGCACCAACCACTTCTGGTACAATGCTGACTCGGGCTGCAAGGAGGTACACAGCAGCCCCACGCCATTGTTTTTGGAGACAGTGCCGGTGGGAGAAACATAGCGGGGCAGGGATGGGCACCCTCCCTTTTCCTTAAATGTAACCCCCTCGCCTCCATGAACGCCAGACCTCCAAACTGGTTCAGTGCTCCAGAATAGGAGCACCAAACCGGTTCATGCACATCCCTACTGGGCAGCACTGGAACCATTTGTTTGAAGTGAAACTAAAATTCATGGAAACAGATTCCTAGGAGATGCTCCAGAAGGATAGCTCTGTTGGGAGTTTCCACCCTCAACCTCAAGGGACACCCCAATAGTTAGGTCCAACCCCCCCCCCCCAAGAACTCACCCCCACCCAACATGGAGCCTGAAAGTGCAATTCTTTGCTGGCTGGCTCACAGCAGGCTGAAGATGCTGCATAAGGCAGCAGACCAACTGGAATTGACAGTTGCACTGCAGCACTCACGCAGCAGAGCACTCTGACAGCACACACCACTCATCATGATACATTTGGGACTCACTGGAGAAGGCTGATGGAGGGCAACATATATCACAAAGAGGAAGTAGAGGAAAGAAGGATATATAAGGCGAAAGAGGGTGAGGATGAGGAGAAGACAACGGACAAGGGATGACTGGCCCCTAAACCAGAAAAGCAGTCCATGGGAAGGAGTAGGAAAAGGGTGATGGAACCCACCCTCCTCCCACTACTGAGATTTCAGGGAGGATAGGCAGGAAAAAGGGAGAGGTCTCAGCATCGTCACCCCCTCCTGACAACTCTATTAACTGTTGAAACCATACAACTAAATTTAACCTCCATGTTGACAGGCAGTATGCATTTGACTGCTGCTGGGGACAAATCACAGTGCTGAACCATCACCTTAATGTCCTGCTTGTACACTTTGAAAATCAAATACTGAACCAGATAGACCTTACATCTCATCTTGCAGGGCTCTTACATTTTTTTAGAGCCCCTCAGAGCCCCTTATCAATGGTTATTGATAAGGAGTGTATTTAAGGCAAACAAAAGGATTCGTCCTTTACATGAAATATGTTTGAAATGAAAATTCTTTAGGGTAAGGGGCAAACACATCTTTATGAATGAAATTGTTCCTTCTTGTTCCTTAAGCAAATCTTAAGCTGGAGAGGAATTGCAGCTTTGGGACTTATACTGGACTATTTATACTATAAATAGCATTGATACAAACAGAATGGTCTGCTGTTGGTTTGTTGTTGTTTTTTAAAGATGCTGACCTTGGCTTTTTGTTTTTGGCTTTTGTTAGATATTTCCAGGACTTCTAGTGACTGGGGGGAAGAAATCGCCCTGTGCCTTGTTCCTGAAAACTTGCCTTTTAAATAACACCCTTCTAGCTTCTGCAGCTATATCTATATAAAATCTTCCACTTACAGAGTGTTCAGATTTGTTTCTCATAAAAGCCATTTGTAAATTTCCAAACAAAAATGGATTGTTGGGGAACTCGTAGAAGTATTTGGCACAATTCTGCTTTACTGCTGATGCTGAGGCTGTAACAGCTACATCTGATACTATTATTTGATTATATATTCTGGAGATATCTTTATATTGACACTTAAATGAGTCTGCTGGTAAGAAGTAATTGTGCATTTCTGGCTCTATGAAGAGTCATTTACAGATACAGCAGGGAATGAGCTCCTAACAGCCCCCTCCCCTTCTTTGACAAATTTAAAAGAAAGCCAACAACCTGCAGAGGAAGGGAGGGGGCAAAAGAGGAGAAAATAAATAGCATAGGCTTGATTTGTTTTTTGTATTTCTTATTTAATGCAAATACAGTTTTATAACTATGGACATCTTCAATGGTGCAATGTTTAAAGTACCAATCTGAGTTTTGTGGTTCTACAAGCAAGTTATATGATGGTAGGGTTTGCTCAGCCATGTGTTTGGATATAGGTAACTGCTACACTTGTAAGTCTTAAATGGTGTCTTAAAGACACTGAAAAGTAGGCGTCCGTGTTGAATTTGTGACGCATTAAGGTTGTGCACGTGACCAGTACAGGGGTGGGGAGGCAGAGTTGAACCTACCTTCCCCCAGATGATCGAGGCTTCAGCTCAGCTGCGCAGCTTGTGTTCCCATGTGATAGGTGCTTCCACGTGCTATGTGGTGTTCTGGAGGCCAGGATAATGCATTCTGGCCTCCAGATGTCCCACAATGCACCCCACGATGAGCATGGTGCATTGAGGGATTCCCCCTCAAGCCAGGTACTCTAGGCACCCAGCTCTGTGTATGCTCAGGCTGCATGCAGTCTAAGCAGGGGCGTAGCAAGGTTGGAGTGGGCCCAGAGACAAGATTTTAAAATGGGCCCCCCCACTCAAAGTCCAGGGCCTCCGCACACCCCAGGCCCCCAAGGATTTAAGTCTGAAATTCCAAAATAAGTATGCTGCCTGCAAATACATTTCACTGAATACACACACACATCACAATATATAGTGATATACATTGAGTACTATACATTTGTATTACTTTTAATGCCTAGAACACACTAGAAAGATGAATTATTAAAATGGGCCCCTCGCTGTAGATTAGCAAAGGAGACTTTCAACCATGCAGGGTGAACCTATGTTTGTTTTCCCAGAATTCTGAACAAATTCAGTCAAGTTTGAATGCAGGAGGTTTTTCACAGGAGGCTTTTAAAGCCCTTTAAGACACATCTCCTCTGGAATGGAGGTGCTGCATTCACATGTTGGCCAGATTGACCCTGAAGTCCCTGCAAGTTATTGGGGAGCAGTTCACACACAAGAAAAATAAAATAAAAGCACCACACATGCTTCACAGTTCTCACTCAGACCTTCTGGGTTGCAAAACAACTTGAACATAAGTGCATTTATAAATGAATGAATGAATGAATGAATGAATGAATAAAATTAATAAAATACTGTTCCAGAAGTTTTTGCAATTTTCTGCCATGAAACAAGCCACTTATAGGACATTTTAGATAGTTTTTTTTAAGTCAGCACATTTTCCAAGCTGTTTCAAAATAAATATTCAGAGACTTCTCGGTCCCTCCCCCCCATATCCAAGCCCTATGGCAAGCAGATCCCTATATATGGGCGGGGGGGCGGGAAAGGTAACCACAAAAAGGAGTTCACACTCTACCTGGCAAATGCTGGTCTGGGTTAAGCAGGGCAGCAAGGGGTCTTCTGCTGCAGAGAACACTCTGGCTGCCTCCTCCTTCCTGGCTGGCTTGGGCCCTACTGGAGTTCAGGCTTCACAGAGGCCTACACGGAGGCCTCCGTGGAAGCCCCGCCCACCCGCCGATCAGCTGAGAGGCGGGAGAAAAGGAGCTCTTTGCAGCTTGCCTGCTGCTTCGATTGCGGCCAGCAGAACAAGCAGGAGAGACGGCGAAGAGGGCAAGTGGCTGAGAGGCTATGGGGCTGGGCAGGGGGCAATGGGGAGTCACATGAGGTGCCTCTGGGGTGCCCCTCCAGGCAGTGGGGCCCCCAGACAACTGTCTCCCCTTGCCCTATCATTGTTACGCGCCTGAGTCTAAGCATACACACAACCCTGGACCTAAAATAAAGGGCATGCTCATACTCTTTTAGCCAGGCAAATGAGCAGTCCTAACCTGCTTCAAATGAGCGGTCCTAACCTGGGAAGGACTTCTTGTGTGAACAGCCTCAATGAGCCTGCAGCGCGCGCACACACACGACCCCCAACCTGGGGTTAAGGGCATGCTCACACCCTTAAACCCAGGTTAAAGCCTGGGGTAAATTCTCAGGCTTGGGGCCAAGGCAGTGCCAGGATCAGGATCAATTCTGGCACTTCATATGGGCAGCCAAGCCCAGGCTGAGCTGCCCAAGCCTGGGCTTGGCTGCTCATGTGAACAGCCTCACAGAGTCCAGCCATCCTTACCTATTTGTGTGCCAACTTTCAGAGCTTCCATTCTAGTCAGTTTCTCCCCCAGCTTTTTTTTTTTTAAAAAAAACCTTCCACATAGAATTCTATGAGGATTTTTACTGATAGAAAATCAGATTCTGAATCCAGTATCAGAATTCTGAAGGGCCCAAAGGACTTAGAATCAATATATGTGGTTGCAGATGGAATCGGAACTACTCCACTCCAGAATTTACAGTTGTGCACAGCCCTTGTATTTGCATCAGGTATGGCCAATTGAGCGTCTCCATACTACTTGCCATTTTCAGGAGTCCATGTTACATATCTCTATTCCCTTCTGAAGCCTGAGCACATTTGTTCCATGATACATTATCAGGCTAGGTGCCAGTCCCAAACCCAGGTTCTCCATTCTGGATATCCTCAAGAACTATATAACAGCTAAGTAGTTGTTTTGTAACATTCAACCCTTCACACATTCTGTAATATAATGACTCTCTTTTGTAACTCTCCTTCATTTCAGTGAGACTGCCATAGGAGACTGCTATAGTGGAGGAACAGCTGAAATGTGTTTACCTTATCAATGTTTGTATACTGTCTATTTGAATTTTCTTTTCAGCCTTTTGTCCATTAATCTCTGGAGATTTTTCTTTTTTTAGACACAAGATGATGTCAATGTTATTTAAATATTTATACTAGGTATTTAAATATAACTGCTTTCCTCAGCTCTGTAGCTACTCTATTCTTTCTTTATTCTTTCTTTTCTCTCTTTAAACATCATTAATTCAGAGGTTCTCAAACTTGGGCCCTCAGATGTTGTTTTGCTTCAACTCCCATAGTCCCTAGCCACAGTATTCTGGCCATTGTGACTGGGGATTATGGGAGCTGAAGTCCAACAACATCTGGGGGCACAATTTCGAGAACCCCTGCAGTAATTAGAAACATGTAGGTTCATTGATAGAGCATCAATTTAGCAATGTTGATAAGCATTATGTACAAAGAGTAGGGTATCACAATCGTTCTGTCACTGAGAGGCGGGCAGAAGAGATGCTCGGGTTCAGGAGAATCACAGCTGGAGTAATTGTATGCCCTGAAAGAACAGCAGAAATCTCAGTTTGGTGTAGTGCCAAACTGACATTTAAGTGCAATTGTAAATCTTAGATCTGATCTATGGTGGCTAAATGTGGGTTTGGCACAGCACCAAGCTGGGACCCAAGTTGTTTTTACATGGTGCACAATCACTCCAGCTATGATTCTTGGGAATGTGTGCACCTTCACTTCCTGACATTCGACAGCAGAATGACCATGAGATTGGGCCCAAACTATAGAACACCTCAAGTTGTTCAAATATACATGTTACATGTTCAAGTGTTACTGAACATACAAAAGAGTCTTATTGATAGATCATCATTGGTCTATAATTTTGACTGACAGCAGTTTTCTATGTTTGGAGACAAAACTCTTCCCAGCCAGTGGTGGCTGGTGAGCAATGTTTGCATGTTGCTGACCATGCAAAGGGCCTCCACACATGTGGAGAGGCCAGGTGAGTTTTGGAGCCGCCCCACAACTGCAGGATTCCAGATGTAGTGCTGCTTCTTGCCACATCTTGCAGGTGTGGCCGTAACACGGGTAAGCATAATCTAATTTAGTTTTAAAGGTACCTCCTGCCACCACCACCACCCTAGCGGCACCCTCACTGGCTGCCACTGTTCCCAGCTCTACCTGAAGGTGCAGAAGAGGGCAACCAAGATGATCAAGGGCTTGAACACTTTTCTTATGAGGCAAGGCTACAACACCTTTTTAGTTTAGAAAAAAGACGACTGCGGGGAAACATGATAGAGGTCTATAAAATCATGCATGGTGTGGATAGAAAGTGGATAGAGAGAAATTCTTCTCCCTCTCCCATAACACTAGAACCAGGGGTCATCTCATGAAATTGATTGCCAGGAAATCTAGGACCAACCAACAGAAGTACTTTTTCACACAACGCATAATCAACGTGTGGAATTCTCTGCCATGAGATGTGGTGATAGCCAACAACCTGGATGTCTTTCAGAGGGGTCTGGATAACTTCATGGAGGAGAGGCCTATCATCAGCTTCTAGTCGGAGGGCTGTGGGCCACCTCCAGCCTCAAGGGCAGGGTGCCTCTGAGTACCAGTTGCAGGGGAGTAACAGCAGGAGAGAGGGCATGCCCTCAATTCCTGCTGTAGGCTTCCAGCAGCATCTGGTGGGCCACTGTGTGAAACAGGATGCTGGACTAGATATACTTCCTTGGGCCTGATCCAGCAGGGCTGTTCTTATGTTCTTAAGATTCCAAAGATTAAAACCTGAGGTTTCTGGGCATACAAAACATGAGCTACAGCTCCATTGCCAAACTGACATACTAACCCCTACCCCTTATTGCCTAGCAGACCTCACCATGTGAAACAGTGCTATAGCATGGTGAATCCCTCCCCTTACTGATGGGCTCACCAGCTCACTTTACTTATGGTCTCTGGTGATGTGGAGCAGAAAAGAATAGTTGATGATGGCAGCAATGACTGGTGGGTTAATGAGGCAAGTAGTAGTTGGCTTCCAATGCATGTCCAGTGGGCATTATGTGGTGATGCTGGAAGCAGGGGCTGGCAAAGTTTGTATTGTGCAGGTGTATGGTTTCTGGCTGCCAGCAGAATCCTGTGTGTGGCATTAACATCACTGGCCTGTGCCAGTGTGGTGAGCTGCTGGCCTAATGCCACAACACAGTGCCCTCCAGTAAAGAGATTTCTACCTCCTGCTAATATCAACTGACTAATATGGAACTGGCTCAGAGGTGTTGGCTTGTGCTTGTATATCGGGATAAAGCAGAAGACCAGGAGTGCATAAAGCAGGAAATTAGACAGATGATTGAGAATATTTCATTTTATATCGAGTTTTATCTTACAGAGTAGATGGGGTTGGAACTGAGTGAAACTGGTATTAGTTCTGGATACATTTATCAAGACTATAGTTCATGGATCAATGATTCACATGCCCGTCTCACAGGCTACAATTTAGTAATCCTGAATTATAGATCTACATATATACTTCAGGGTTATTTTGGCAGGGAATTTATTTTATGATTGTTTGTTTGCTTGCCTTTTTTAATGTCTCAAGTCTAACAACTGAAACGTCTATTCCCACCTTATTTTCAGTTAACTGTTGAACCTTTTTACCACTGCAATCCCACATTCATATGTTTAAGAATAAACTCTAAATGATGAAACAGGTGCAGCTGAGATAGGAAACTAGAAAATAAACATAATTCTGTTGAGGCAGATGAAGACCTTTTTTAAAAAAGAAAAGAGTCATTCCTTTTGAAAAATGAAATTTGAAAACATATATTCAGTTAATGATTGTATCAGAGTGATGTTCACCAGATACTCTCCCCGGATGATCTTAATAGGAGGCAGGGTTCATGACAAAGAAGGAGCTCTCTTAAATACCCTGGACCTAAGCCATTATGGGCTTTACAGGTAACTAGTTTGGCCAGGCGCAGACCATCTTCTCCCCCCCGCTTCTCCCACCACCCACTTCCCACCCACCGCCCATGGTTTCTGGCCTGTGGGAGCAGCCCACTTTTTCTGCCCCCCCACCCTGCGCTTGCTGGCTGGCGGGCCCGCCACCTCCTCCCACCCACCCGTCTGCCAATTCCCAGTGGCTGGGCTGTCCCACCGCCGCCTGCTGCTCCTGGCGGCCAGGCTGAGCCACCATCTGCTCCCGCTGGCTGGACGGCCACCCTCTGGTGGGAGCAGCCCAATTCTTCTGCCCCCCCCCCACCTGGAGCTTTCTGGCTGCCAGCCCACCACCTCCTCCCTCCCACCCACCAATCCCCGTCGGCCGGCCCGCTGCCACCTCCTTCTCCCAACGACTGGCCTGCCGCTGCCTACTGCTCTTGGCGGCCAGTCTGGCCTGCCACTGTGTTCCCATCCCTATTTTTGTCCCCATCGCTAGTCCGGCAGCTGCTCGCAAACTCTCGCAAGAGCTGCCACGCATGGGATTAGCAATGGGTGCACCCAGGAGAAATAAAAATATAGATAATCAGCACTTTGTATTTCGCTTTGTATTGACAGCCAGTGCAAATCTTTAAACATTGGTATTATATGGTCCCTTCAGGTTGTCCCAAAGACAAACCTGGTGACCACATTCTGTACCAGGTGCAGTTTCCAGACAATGTACAAGGGCAGTCCCACTTGAAGTGCATTACAGCAGTGAAGCCTGGAGGTTACTAACATATATACTACTGTTTTAAAGTCATTTAGCTTCAGAAATAGGCATAGCTGACATATCAGATGAAGCTGATAAAAAGTGCTCCTGGCCAATGCCTCCACCTAAGAGATCAGAGAGAGTTTTGCATCCAGGAGCACTCCCAAGCTACATAACTGATATTTCAGTGAGGAGTGTAACCCCATCCAAACAGGCACATCTTTTGGGTCTTGTCCCACAAGCAGTCTCTCCATCTTATTTGGATTCAGCTTTAGTTAGTTATCCCTCATCCAGCCAATTACTGTCTCCAGGCAGGCATTTAGGGGAATTATGCCATTTCCTGATCAAGTTCATAGGGAGAAATAGATCTGGATATCATCAGCATATTGATAACTAAGGATTTGTGCCCCACAATTTGTACCCCAATCTACCTGTTTTGTGGACCTGAAAAATCTGTACAGTCAGATCTCAATTTTATTTATTTATTATTATTATTAATGATGATGATGATGATTTGGTTTCTATACTGCCCTTCCAAAAATGTCTCAGGGCAGTTTACACAGAGAAATAATAAATAAATAAGATGGATCCCTGTCCCCAAAGGGCTCACAATCTAAAAAGAAACATAAGATAGACACCAGCAACTGGAGGTACTGTGCTGGGGGTGGATAGGGCCAGTTACTCTCTCCCTGCTAAATAAAGAGAATCACCACATTAAAAGGTGCCTCTTTGCCAAGTAAGCAGGGTTTTGTAGCGATCTCTCTTGCTGTCTCCATTTTGTGTCAGGAAATTTTTTTGAAATATATGCGGGGCAGTATTTAAGTGTGATGAATGAATGAATGAATAAATAAATAAATAAAAATCCCACCCTCCTAAGCTTCAGTTTGATTACTTACAGTGTGCAACGATTGGCTGGCGATTCACCCCTGGTTCCAGATTAGCTCATTTCCATTCAAATCATGTGTTGGTAAGGGTGACTGACCCCGCATTGGCTAGTGGAATGGTCAAAGAAGGGATAAGGGTGGGGGGAGTTTAAAGGAGGGATTTTCAAATGTACTTAAGGAGGCAGCCAACCACCATTCTGCCTTTCTGCCTTTCTGCCTTGTGGGAGGAGAGAGAGAGAGAGAGAGAGAGAGAGAGAGAGAGAGAGAGAGAGAGAGAGAGAGACAGAGAGAGAGCGCACCAGAGGAGCTTTGTTTTGCCTTGCCTGCCTGCCTGCCTGC